>NC_064621.1:544272632-544921382 GCF_023898315.1 Schistocerca nitens | reverse complement strand
CACTTCACATATCTGAAATGTATGATAAGCAATAACTTCTCAACTGTTAAAAGTCTCCAGCCCCGATACAGTCTCCATTTTACCACAACATACTACAGCCACAGTAACCCAGCCATTACCATGGGCACTAGAGTTGGCATTAGTAAGTGTGAAATTCAGTACACATCCACAAAACATTGAACGGCCATTCAGAATAACTTGCGCACCTACTCCACTCTTCGTAGTAATAGATATATTATCAATAGCTTTATACACTGTAAGCGGGGATGCCTTCTCCTCATCCAACTAATTACATTGAATAATCATCAAATAATGTTACTTATAATAATATTTTGATTGTATAGAACATGCCAGTAAAGCAAAATATTTAAGTTAGAAGTAAAGAAAACAACCCACTGACTATCGGGGGCACAAGTCACCTGCAGCATCTACAGACAACAAGCATGTAAACACAACTGAAAGCTTTGCTACCTTTCAGACAAATCCTTCTTTTCAAGCTAGAGTATACGAACACACACACACACACACACACACACACACGGATTCCTACCGTTAGAATGATGGCACGAACAGAGGTGATGACCCAGTGCCCAGTGACAGCACATGAACATGCTGCTGAGTATAGCAAGACTAATTTCAATGACTGCTTCATAACCAATATCATCTGGGTTGTTCTTCCAATACCAGTTTCTATGAAAATGTACATGGAAATTGTCCATGCAACACATCCTTCATTCCTGTCATCCTTGTGGCCTCAATCTCCCATAGCCACCAGACCCACACCCACCACCAACCACCCAAGAACCCTAACTTCAACCTCCTGCACTGAAACATTTTTCCCCATTATCTCTCCTTTTTCTGTTCTGATTTTTTATTGTTTGCACCTACACTCCTGGATAATGGGTAAAGAACACACTAACGCAGGGGAATAAGACTCTCCATACTTGCACTGGACACTACGAAAGAGCGGTGCATGCAATGATCAAACACGAAATGCTGTGGACACACCGGGAACTGTGTTATTGGCCATGGAATGTTGCTAGCTGCGCAGCAGTTGCTCGGTGCTGGAGCCAGTGGCAGCCAGTTTGCTGTGGCATGCGATGCTCCATCTATGTCTGCAACATTATTAGCATGCCACGACAGTGTGTATGTGAACTGTTTGTGCAACTGATGGAGTTTGAGCGAGAGTGTATAGTGAGCCTGCGGGAGGCCACGTGGATGAACTGCAGAATTGCGCGAGACATGGGGTGTGAGGTCTCCACAGTGCATCGATGTTGTCGCCAGCGCTCAGCAAAAGGTGCACATGACTGTCGACCTGGGTCTGGGTGTGGACAGTGGCGATGCACAGATGCACACCAAAACTGTCGCATCCTAAGAAGTGTTGTACTGGACTGCTCCGTCACTTCACAAAAACTTAGGGACACCTTTGCTCCAAGGGTATCAGCGAGAACCATTCGCAACTGTCTCCATAAAGCAGGGCTATGGTCCAGCATACGGTTAGGGCATCTTCCATTCACACCACAACATCGTTCAGCCCATCTCCAGTGGTGTCACAATAGGCATGTGTGGAAGGACAAATGGAGACATGTCATCTTCAGTGATGAGAATTGCTTCTGCCTTTGTGCCAGTGATGGCCGTACATGTGTGTGGCATCATGCAGGTGAGTGCCAAAATCAGGAGTGTGTATGACACAGACACAAGGGGCCCAGCATCATGGTGTGGAGAGCAATATTGTACACTGGCCGTACTCCTCTGGTGATCCTCGAGGGAACATCGAACAGTGCATGGTACATTCAAACCATCATCCAACCCATCATGCTACCGTTGATGGACCAGTAAGGTGATATGCTTTTACAACAGTACAGTGCACATCCACATGTATCTCATGCCACACAATGTGCTCTTGAGGGTGTACATCAACTACCCTGGCCAGCACGATCCTTGGATCTATCCCTCTTTGAGCACGTTTGAGACTAGATGAAACATTATCTTGCAAGGTCTACACATCCGGTACAAACTCTGGCCCAACCAAGGCATCAGGTGGAAATTACATGGCAGGACATTCTTTAAGACTACATTCAGTACCTCTACGATCATCTCCATGCGAGAACTGAAGCCTGCATTGCTGTGGAAGGAGGGTATACACGGTACTAGTGCAGACGTGCATTCTCTGTTGGCTGTTTTCACGTAGAAATCACTCTGATTGTGAGATCGTGTGTTGTATATGTCCTCAAGAATGTGTTAATAAAATTTCCCCCTGCAAGGGTGACAAATTCATGATGTTCGTTTTTCGTTTTCCAGTAGTGTAGCAGCTGCTTCCCATCATTTAGTTATGACTGAAATAAACCAAGAGCATTCCCTCGTATCCCACTATGGTGCAATTTACTAATTATAACTGAGTGGGGCTGATTTCTATACGAAAACTTCAAGGAAATCATTTTCATGGATGAACCAGTTTCTTTTGTGTCAAAAGATAATAACAGTAAAGTGAAGAAATTATCAAAACTCATACATGATTTAAAACAATCAGCTAGACAACTAATGAACAAGCAAGAAGTTTACAATTAGACCTAGGTTATGTTGTAAATACTAATGAAGATTGCATGTTTGTTAAAAGGTCAGGTGAGTCTTGCAGTTGTTGTTGTTTGTGTACTGATGATTTTGATGTAGTATGCAATAACAGTGTGATGAAAGACAAGTTGTACAAGTATCATTTGAACGTTTTGAAGTTAGAGATATAGAAGAAGGGAGGTCCTGTCCAGGCATGAGTGCAACCAGAAATTCGGAGGAAGTTAATTTAAAACTTGAGTGGAAGAACTATTCTACAAATGTGGGGACATGCTTTAATATGTTTGATTGTATTAGCACATGAGCATCAGTTGAGTTTGAATTAATACTTTGGGATTTTCAAGGTCATAATATTGAAGTGCCATATCCGGAACTTGAAACATGTTTGCCGTATATCAGTACTAATACAAGACCTGACGTCATATGCAGCAAATATTTTAAGCTGATATAATTGTAAGTTTATTAATGTGCAATCCAAAGCAGCAAGAAGAGTCTTTCAGTATCTCAAGGATTACTATGAACTGTGGCAGGATGTGTAACAAAGGGAATTGTGAGGGTCTATATGTAACTGGTTTTGTTGATTCAAAATATTGTAGATGATTTAACTACTGGGCTCTCAGAGTACGGGAGTACACTTATGTTGGAGAGAAATGTAATTTCCTGGAACAGAAAGAAACTGAAGTTGAATATGCAGCTTTAAATTCTGCAGCCAAAGAGGCAGTGTATTTGAGATTGGTGACAGGAGAATTTTTAGATGATAAGCCTCAGAATCCAGTAATAATTTTTCATGACTATCAAATTTTCAATTAGACTGTCACAAAATTGGCAATGGAGTCTAGGTTGAAACATGTTTGTGCTAAAGGGCCTTTTAGTAGACAATGTGTGATGAGACTTTTAAGTATGTGACTTTTAAGTATTTGCAGTCAAAGGAAATGCCTGCTCATGAATTAACTAAACCACTAGATGGGAGTAACACTTATATCTCACTCAAAACTGAAATTGTCACCAGATTAAGTGGTAGCACTGTTATGTTGATAATGTAGCAACTTATTTCATGTTTGTTGTAGCTGTCTATGTGGCGATCGACTATTTCTGTTTTGTTATTCCTTTGTCGTCTGTGTGTCTGATGTATTGCTAATGTGTGAATACTAGTATTATGAACAATGTAACTGTCATAAACACTAGCATATTCCTCACAGTATTGCTTTATGAAACAGCCCTATACGTAGACTTCAATACATGAATTGTGCAAGATACAGGCCAGAAAGAATTACAACTTAATCTAGCAACAGCATCGGACAATTTCTCTGCAATATCCTTTCTTCTAGGAGTACTCATCCCAAAAGTTATCCAGGAGAACGTCTGTGGAGTCTGAAAGGTAGGTTCAGAGGTACTGGCAGAAGTAAAGCTGTGGGAATGCGTGGTGAGTCATGCTAGGGTAGCTCAGTCAGTGGAGCACTTGCTTGTGAAAGGCAGCCGCCCCAAGTTTGAGCCTCAGTCCAGCACACAATGCCAGGACGCTTCAGAAGAAACCTACTGCACATGGTTTTAGGTAAATGAGCAAGTGAGGTGGCACAGTGGTTTTCACACTGGACTTGCATTTGGAAGGACAATGATTCAAACCAGCATCTGGTCATCCAGATTTAGGTTTTCCGTGATTTTCCTAACTTGCTCCTGGCAGATGCTGGGACGGTTCCTTTCAAAAGGCACGGCCAATTTTGTTCCCCATCTGTGACACAATCTGAGCTTCCACTCTGTCTCTAACGACCTCAATGTTTATGGGCCATAAAACCCAGTATTCCATCATTTTTTCGTTTTAGGTAAATGCATTGTGTTTAAACAATGAAAAAAAACTCAACTTTGAAAAAGGGTAAGAAGAGGTCTTAGTGTGTCATTGTGGATGAGAGAGGAAAGAAATGTCTGAATCTACATATGTCTATCAAACATACTTGGCAGATCACTGTGAAGTGTATGGCAGAGGGTACTTAGCATGGTATAATATGTCAGGGTTTACAATGTTGCCATTAGAGATGGAGCACAGTAATTGAAATGGGTGGATAGAGGGAATAAAATGAGACACAATGGAAAACCTTTAATGTTAATGGAATGGCAAGTTTTCAAATTCAGATTTTCTTCCTTCTCATCCCTAGCATTTATCCAATCTACTACAGGGCTGTTTCTTCAGGATTTGGCAAATTTTATTTTTTTCAGGGTTAGGCAAATTGTATTTCATTACTAGCTGTTTCTGGCCACGCATTGCTTTGGCCCAGTCTGGCTAATTGGAAAAGAGAGAAGCAGAAAGCACACACCTCTAACATGTGTAGGAATTATATATATATCCTAATACCCTTCTTCTAACTATTTCATCCTCTCCTCTTTTTTTCCATCTCTTTCTCCTCCCTCTTCTCTCTATCTGTCACTTCCTCCTCCATTTCTCTGTCCGTCTTCTTCTCCCTCCTCCTCCATTTCATTCAGCACCCTCTCTCTTCCTGCGCTCTGTCCATCACCTCCTTGTCGTTTTCTATGTCAGATTCTTTTTGATACATCCTGTATTTCTTCTTCCTCTTCCTGCTGGCGTTACCCCTGTTCTCCACGGGTCAGCATGTTATCTCGGATTTGGCATTGCTAGTGGTGATGGGAGGCGGGATGCCCTCTCTGACGCCCCCGCTTCTCCCCGGAACGCAATTTGTGACGTCATTATAGTGTTATCCCACGTTTGCTAATCGTGGAACTGACGCGGGACTTGGGTACCAGCCCGGAATAAAACCAATCGGATGTGAGAAACCGCCTAACAACGACTTCCAAGCTGTAGGGCAAGACAGCGGGGAAAGAAATATTCTTGATTTCGTAACGATTAGATTTAAAACCATTTCTGCGTACGTCCATGTGATTGTAGCGTTGTACATTCAGCATGTTGAATATACCACATGTTTATGTATACAAGTAGCAAACTGTGTTATCGTAAATAATAGCGCCGATCGTATGTAAAACTGCTGTTCAAATATAAAAGAACACTGCAGCGGATTCCCGTCATACAGCACGCGTGACTGCCTTCGCTAGTACATACCCGTAGTGTAAACTACTTTGCACAGAGTGATCTCTTGACCAAGTAAATAGGTGCAATAACTGCAGTTGGCAAAGCCAAATGGTAATCTCGCCACGGTGGCAGCAGTGTCGTGTTTACGCACGAGAAACGGGGAGGTGCAAGAAGAGCATTACGTGCTAGATAGTAATCCACTTACTTCAGTGTTCGTAAAAGTGGCCAAGTGTCACTCACCGGCCGTCTGTCACCACGTTTACACACGACACAGTTTGCGGAAGACGAAAATCTTATTTCGAAATCCGAACGCGATGACCGCTGTCGAATTTTCATGTTACGCTTGTATCTATTTTGCTAACACGATCAAAAAAATGGCTCTGAGCACTATGGGACTGAACATCTGTGGTCATCAGTCCCCTAGAACTTAGAACTACTTAAACCTAACTAACCTAAGGACATCACACACATCCATGCCCGAGGCAGGATTCGAACTTGCGACCGTAGCGGTCACGCGATTGCAAACTGGAGCGCCTAGAACCGCACGGCCACACCGGACGGCTAACACGATCAAATATCTGTTTCAGAGTATCACTTGTCTATCATGAATGGATTACATGAAAGTAATGTTTCGATTTAGTCAGCTCTACGAAGTGAGATTATCAGCGCATCTGTATTATTTTTCTTAACAGAGAGAGAGAGAGAGTTGTTCAAGAAGAAATGTTTAAAAATCTTATTTGTGCAAAACTTGTATAACTTCTACCAATCACGCTCATTATTGAAAGTAAGTCAAAAGTGATCACTGTTTGCACATTACTGTGATCAAACATTTAGGACACTTACAGTGGCTAAAAATAAACCGAATGGATAAAGACGCTGTTAATAATCAACAGAAACAATTTGCGTCGTGCTCTAGTCTCCAGGGTTTGCCTGTAATAGAAATTCAGTAGCCAATAATAGTTTACAAATTAGCTTGCTACTAAGGATAATACGGTTGTCGGCAGTCAGTTTCTTTTTGTTAAGCTAGAAAATATTTCAGCATAGCATGCATGTATCTTGTTTCGTCAAAGAAAGATAAAATAAATGACGAAAAGACACAATTATCCACTAACGAGTGATCGTCCGACCTTCTGATTTTTGAGTCATGTTTGAGAAGTGATTGTACAACAATCAGAAATCATGTCACCGCCACCATGCTCAACAATCAAACGCTCACCAGTACTTCTATTCGACAATACTCCCTGCACACTGTCTGCTTGCCAACGTTTATTTACGTTGTATTATGTGAGAATCCATGTTTCATTTAAGCAAACCAGGTGCCGCTTTGATTCTGATTCTTCGTTCTTTCGTAAAAACGTAATGTGGCATGTCATTTTTGCAACTGTGTCCTCTCGCAGCTTCTGAAACTAAATCCCGTAGCCAGAACAATGTTTCTAAGATTTAACTTGTTAGACTTCAAGTTTGGTTGCGTGCGACAAAAGTTGTGTAGATTTCCCGAAGTTGGTATTTCCACTCTGCTCGGCTTCGTGTGCCTCCTTCCGTAATTTGCAAACCGTCTTGTCGCTCAACATTTTGGCTTTATGTTCCGTGGCCTACACCGCCGGCACGATAAATCGCTGCCGGCTCCTGTGACCGAGAGGTTGTAGGCGCTTCATTCTGGAAGAGCGCTGCTGCTACGGCCGCAGGTTCGAATCCTGCCTCGGGCATGGATGTGTGTGGTGTCCTTAGGTTAGTTAGGTTTAAGTAGTTCTAAGGCTAGGGGACTGATGACCTCAGATGTTAAGTCCTATAGTGCTTAGAGCGATTTGGACCTCTTTCTTTCTCTCTCTCTCTCTCTCTCTCTCTCTCTTTTCTTTAATAAATCGCTTTTGTTTCTCATCGTCGTCAACAAATTGAATTACGTTAACTGTAAGCCGTTGCAGCTTACCGCGAACACATTTCCCGTGCCCACCACCCATGCTGACATAGCAAAGCGCACTACTTTAATCGGTGTGTGACTGTACGTAGCACGTAACTGGGTTGGTGCCTGCTATTGCGATATTACCACTTCGCCTTACCGGGTAATACCTCTCTGGCTCTCCACGTGCTCCAAATAAAACACCGTACGACACAAACATTTCACTTTCCATTCTCCTCTCGCTTTCTTCTCAGCTGCACATCCAAAGTCGTTTGCCACTGCTGTAGCGCTCACGGGTTCTGACATTCGTCAGGAGCGCTTTCAGTGGCGTTCAAAGCAAGAGGAAAAAAGCAAGGTTTTCATCGGAAACGACTGTGTGCCTTCCGGCCCTGAGGCTTCTGTCGATCTTCCTCGCGAAAATGCTCGGTGTGAATAGGCGAACATGCATCACAAAGCTTCCGAACATCACGAAACTCCTCACAGAAGACAAAAGAAGATCATTCTGAATGTAGACTGGAGAAAGTCAGAAATAGGAAACCGACGTCGTTTCCACAACTTTCGATATTTCAAATCAAACCATAGGAAACTTGAATTCAAAAATTACTGGCGATGTGCAACGAGGGAGGAAGATGAAGTGGTATTGTACAACAATCAGAAATCATATTCTTTGATACTTTGGAACAACTGCCGTAAACGTAAAAAAAAAAAAAATCTGTCAGTCACTTTTCACAACGCATTTTGAGTAATTGACCTTTACCTTCAGGTAAGTCACCGGATTACGTTAGAATTTCTTTTACGAAGATGTTCCAGAAAAAGGAACATCGAGGTTCTTTATAGATACACGTATGTACCATCATTAAATACACAGGAAACAAAACAGAAGCACTCCAAAGATCATACGCCTGCCATCTTCATTACATACCTCCGGGCCGTGCCCTGCTCAAATACGACAAATGGGGTTACCTGATGGAAAGGAAACAGAGGCGGTTAACAGCTCCGGTTAACTGGAGAGTGACTCGGCAGTTACGGAGTAGTAATCTGGTTTTCATTTGGCATCCACCATCCTTTCTTCGTACAGTTGAATCAGTTTCAGTTTCCGCTATTATTTGTTGTAAATGCTTTACAAATATTGGTTGCCCCTAGTGCCCCTTCCAGCTTGGCGTGCGTTCATAGTGCTCAGAGCCATTTCAGAGCTCCACCTTGGCGTGCCAAATAGCCGCTACTATAACTGGAGACTGGAGAGGAATAATGCATCATGCAAGACACCTTTGTAGTTTGCTTTCACCCATACGTGTTTCAGTACTTTTTGTGGTATCTTCAGGGGGCTTATTTGTTTCTTTGTCTCCTGAAAAACTGTTGTTACGTGTCATCTTTGGAGAAACTTTTAGTAAAATTATTTACATTTGTAAAATGAGCGATTATTGTTGAATATTTTACACTGATTAACATGCATTACAGAGCTGAGACCTATATCATGGCGTTGAACCATTCTTTGTTGTCTATGTACGATTTGTTTAAAGGTTCTAGTTTTGTAGTAC
Source organism: Schistocerca nitens (assembly GCF_023898315.1). Lineage (NCBI taxonomy): Eukaryota > Metazoa > Arthropoda > Insecta > Orthoptera > Acrididae > Schistocerca > Schistocerca nitens. The sequence continues at coordinate 544,912,342 of NC_064621.1, read as the reverse complement.
ACTTGGAAGTAAAGTGGATGTATGCATTTGTTTATATAGCTCACATGAAGTCTACTTCGCAGTCCACAGCTTCTTATCTGTAAACAGCAAACAGTTATTTTATTTTTCCTGTTTGTTATGCACTTCGACGAGGATTCGACTGTGTGGCCTTTGGTTACTGCTAAACTGCCATGTTCAGCCCTTATCAGTGACATAACACAAGTTAACAAGTTACACAATGGCATATTAGAAACGTGAATTTCCTTAAAAATTTATCCATTGTTGAAAAGATGATAAAGAGACTTGAAGAATTTTTATCCTAATGTTGGATAAGATATTTAATAATCGATACACTCATTGGAGTATCCTGAAAATGTTGGTAATGCATGCAATATGAAACCTTTGAGTTGTATGTATAGGAGTGATTGCCCACCCACCACGGTTCTATCAGCAGTTGAATCCCGCTCTGCGGTTCTTCTTACAAATTCCTCAGTAACGTCACCGAAAACTGAGCTTCGAACTTTCGTCTGCACCAACTGATCCTTTTCAGTGGAGGTGGACACGACGGAAGGTGCAGACAGATAACACTGTCCTTTTGCATTCCCAATGAAGGTCTTTATCCTGTCCAGTGCGGACAGCGATCATTCGACTGCTGAAGATGTAGTTTATAGAGTTCTGGCAGTCCAGTGTAAGGTTAATTATTTTACAGGAAACCTTGTATTTCCTGTATAGACATGGCTGCAAGATGTTGTGACGTAAACGTAGCCTACACTTCAGACTTTAACCTAACAATATAAAAACTTCCCATATGTTGTCCTTAATTTTTCAAACGCCAGCACGGGATACACATCTGCAAATCTTGAGAATTTTTTTAAGCTCAACATTTCAGTAAACTTTAAGTTAGGCAGCGAATCAAATTCTGAGTTAACTGCATGATTATAGTATTTAATATTCAAGGCACATTCTTCTATAGTCATCCTTTGCAAATGCTTCCGAGCAGTTTTTCTTACTTCTGTTCCTTGAAGTCTCACATATGTTTTCAGAATTAAGTCACATTTTCTCAAAGACATTGAATCTCGTAATGTACAGCTTGCAGGTCGTCCACATTTTTGCTGAAAAATATATTTCTAAGGATACTGACTGCACCATGTTACTTATACACCCTTTTGAACCAAAACAGTTCCTTAAACGGACACTAAAGGAAGTTAAGTTGCATATCTCTTGCGATAATGAGAAATCAACGTAACTCGGTGATAGCAGTTGCGTCCCAATTTTGTGGATTTTCCAAAGAAACTGCCTCGGCCGCCGGCGTCACAGTTTTCCCAGTATCCCCAAAATGTTAACCCTAGCAGGTGCCTGCTGTCAATCTATTTCAATATTTACCGGTTCCCTTTCACAGGTTCTTTTTGCTTTTAAAATGCTTGCACATTTCTGTGCACCTAATTGAAAATCAGTTCTTCCCTTTTCCTAATATGCCCACAGCTGTTCATGCATTGATATGAGATTCTGGTTTTTCATACAGTGAAATTGCAGTTTACTGATTATTAATGTCAGAACAACCACAATATTTACTTTTCCAAGAAGATTTGTCCTTTCTGTGGAGGAAACATGGCCAACAGAAGAGTTTATATATGTTTCACTGCCACATAACCAAAGTGTTTTGTTGTAATTTTCAGGATTAAATGTTCGTCTGAAATTCCTGGGTTTGTTCTCTGTCTTTAAATTGCTGAGACAGGAGGTTATTCGACCATTCTTAACAAGTTCTAACTTTTCACTGAATGACTGTAAGTGGAAAGGCAAAATAAACACTTGCTGTAACATCACTCTCTACAATCAGTCATTTTGCGAAACATTCAGACGATTAGACACAATGCAATCACCCGTCACTAATGCACGTTGAATTCAGCGTAGCAGAAGAGAAAACGTTCTGATTGCCATCTTTATATTGTCTGCCTCTATCCAAGTTTCACGCGAGCTTGGTCTGACATCACAAATGACCAAATGGGAGTCGCTACTACCACAGCACCTTCGCTTTATGTATCGAGAACTGTTGCAAGGAAGCACCCATGCTGGTTCACCATCTCGTGTGCAGCTCAGGAACTAACTTTTGGTTCAGGGAAAGAAAATATGGACTGTGAAATAAGTATTATATTGTGTTCTAATTATACGACTGGACTTCTACATTTGTCACTTAACGATTCATATATTTAATATAGCATGCTATGTATGTATTGAATTAGTGGACAATACTCTCCTGGATACACTGTATGGTATATACCAGATTTAAATATGCTTGTACAGAATGTGTTATCTCAGAAGTTGAAGCATGCTTTGGCTTGTATAAAACTCTACAAGAAAGTGGCAAGTAATTGTGATGGGTACATTCCTGTGTTCTGCGCCAGATAAAGTCAATTTTCGACAACATGGACTAGCTGCAATGGCTAGAGACTGAGACCACGTCACCCAGCTATGGTATGAAGCTGAGTGAGACGTGCACTGCAACCAGTATACATGCTTGATGGAGATAGTGCTGCAGAAACTTAGAAATGTGGTAAGATAGTACTAGACAATGAATGGTGAGGCCTTTTTATAATGTCATTAACATCGATATAACTGAACATAAAATTTTCACTATATTAACATGATTATATATACACTCCTGGAAATGGAAAAAAGAACACATTGACACCGGTGTGTCAGACCCACCATACTTGCTCCGGACACTGCGAGAGGGCTGTACAAGCAATGATCACACGCACGGCACAGCGGACACACCAGGAACCGCGGTGTTGGCCGTCGAATGGCGCTAGCTGCGCAGCATTTGTGCACCGCCGCCGTCAGTGTCAGCCAGTTTGCCGTGGCATACGGAGCTCCATCGCAGTCTTTAACACTATTAGCATGCCGCGACAGCGTGGACGTGAACCGTATGTGCAGTTGACGGACTTTGAGCGAGGGCGTATAGTGGGCATGCGGGAGGCCGGGTGGACGTACCGCCGAATTGCTCAACACGTGGGGCGTGAGGTCTCCACAGTACATCGATGTTGTCGCCAGTGGTCGGCGGAAGGTGCACGTGCCCGTCGACCTGGGACCGGACCGCAGCGACGCACGGATGCACGCCAAGACCGTAGGATCCTACGCAGTGCCGTAGGGGACCGCACCGCCACTTCACAGCAAATTAGGGACACTGTTGCTCCTGGGGTATCGGCGAGGACCATTCGCAACCGTCTCCATGAAGCTGGGCTACGGTCCGGCACACCGTTAGGCCGTCTTCCGCTCACGCCCCAACATCGTGCAGCCCGCCTCCAGTGGTGTCGCGACAGGCGTGAATGGAGGGACGAATGGAGACGTGTCGTCTTCAGCGATGAGAGTCGCTTCTGCCTTGGTGCCAATGATGGTCGTATGCGTGTTTGGCGACGTGCAGGTGAGCGCCACAATCGCGACTGCATACGACCGAGGCACACAGGGCCAACACCCGGCATCATGGTGTGGGGAGCGATCTCCTACACTGGCCGTACACCACTGGTGATCGTCGAGGGGACACTGAATAGTGCACGGTACATCCAAACCGTCATCGAACCCATCGTTCTACCATTCCTAGACCGGCAAGGGAACTTGCTGTTCCAACAGGACAATGCACGTCCGCATGTATCCCGTGCCACCCAACGTGCTCTAGAAGGTGTAAGTCAACTACCCTGGCCAGCAAGATCTCCGGATCTGTCCCCCATTGAGCATGTTTGGGACTGGATGAAGCGTCGTCTCACGCGGTCTGCACGTCCAGCACGAACGCTGGTCCAACTGAGGCGCCAGGTGGAAATGGCATGGCAAGCCGTTCCACAGGACTACATCCAGCATCTCTACGATCGTCTCCATGGGAGAATAGCAGCCTGCATTGCTGCGAAAGGTGGATATACACTGTACTAGTGCCGACATTGTGCATGCTCTGTTGCCTGTGTCTATGTGCCTGTGGTTCTGTCAGTGTGATCATGTGATGTATCTGACCCCAGGAATGTGTCAATAAAGTTTCCCCTTCCTGGGACAATGAATTCACGGTGTTCTTATTTCAATTTCCAGGAGTGTATATATATTCAGAGTGATTATAATTAAAGTTTCAGAACGCTGTAAAAATAACACCACTGCTCAGAATGACGTCAAATTGCAACGGAATATTATCGGAAAAGGCGGAAAAAGTAGTGTGAAAATTGTTAAACAGATGGCACTGTATGTGTCAGAATATGTAAATGAACACACCTGTCATGCGCACGACCCACTGAAGTTAGTATAAACACGCCGGGTACAGGGATTTCCCTCCTTTCGCGTCTCCGACGTTCGCCATGACTGTCTCAATGCAGGATCGCGCTCTGCTTGAAAAGCTGTATTACAAGAATGATGACTGTGCACACGTCGCTCTGCAGAAGTTCCGGACAGCGAAGGGTTTGAAAAAAGTGTTGGTCCGATGATTGCCGTGGCTGTGCAGAAAGTGATTCGGAAATACGAAAAGACAGGTCCTTTTGGTGTGCAACCTGGTAGAGGGAGGAAACAAATTGACCCGACGTGAATGGAATCAGTGGCCACAGCAATGTAGGAGGAGACGATAGGTCGTGCGCAAGCGTGTAGTACACAGAGAATTGCCCGAACATTGAACACACCCGTGAGCTCGGTGTGTAAAATCCTATGAAAATGGTTCAAATGGCTCTGAGCACTATGGGACTCAACTGCTGAGGTCATAAGTCCCCTAGAACTTAGAACTACTTTAAACCTAACTAACCTAAGGACAACACACACATCCATGCCCGAGGCAGGATTCGAACCTGCGACCGTAGCGGTCGCGCGGTTCCAGACTGTAGCGCCAGAACCGCTCGGCCACCAGCGGCCGGCAAAAATCCTATGAAATATCCTTCTTTTCTATCCATTCAAAATTACCCATGTGTACGAGTTGCTTCCTGTTTACCTGCCAGCAAGAGAGGCCTTTGCTTTAGAATTTCTTGCTCGCATGGTAGTGGACAATGATTGGCCGTGGAAGATTCTGCGGACAGGTGAAGCCCACTTCCATCTGAAAGGCTATGTCAATACACAGAATTGTCTAATATGGCCAACGGAAAATCCACACGCAGATCAACCAGTACCACTTCATCCTGAAAAGGTCACTGTGTGGTGCGGGTTTACGACATCATAAATCAAAGGGCCATATTTTTTTCGAAGAGACAGGTGCTTCCGGTCATGTTACCTGTACCGTCACTGGTAAGCGCTGTGAGTGTCTTTTGCGCAACCACGTCATTCCAGCTCTCCAACAGCGTGGATGTGTGGATGAGATCATTTTTATGGCAGATGGTGCACCTCCGCAGATTGCAATTCCCGTTAAGCAGCTGCTGAAGCACCATTTCGGAAATGCTAGAATTATCTGCCGCCATTTCCCTACAGCCTGGCCGTCCCGATCATCTGATCTTAATCCGTGTGACTTCTGGCTGTGGGGCGATCTGAAAGATGTTGTGTTCAGTGTTCCGATTGCAAACTTAGCTGCATTGAAGGCACGCATTACGCAACACATCCTGAACGTGACCCCAAAAACACTTCGATCAGTTGCGGAACATGCTGTTTCTCGATTTCAACTTGTTGCAGAAGACAGTCGACACCACATTGAACATGTTTTGAGCCAGTCACACGAAATTAATAATCCGATTTGATTTTGATTTATGCTTTTTTATGATTTTTGGTCTCAGGACAATTAAAAGCCGATGTGATTGATGCTTTTTATGCGGTTTTTGGCCTCAGGACAATTACAAACCGATGTGACTGATGCTCTTTATGCGGTTTTTGGCCTCAGGACAACTAATGCTTTTCATGCGATTTTTGGCAGAACAAATAAAAACCGATTTTTCCCATCCGATCCGATAAGACCTAGCCGTGGTGGATGGGCTTACGTAACTGTACATCCATGCATACTGAGTAGTACAGTTTGTTTAACCTCAGACATACACCTTAGGCATTGTTGTATGATTATTTTGTCATTTGTAGCCGACCACTATTAAATTATAATGATGACAGCGCCATCTATTGCTACATTTTGTAACTATTTAGTTTTATTCTGCCATGCGTTTTCCCCCTTTTCCGATAGTATTCCGTTGCAATTTGACGCTATCCTGACCAGTGGTGTTATTTCTACAGCGGTTTGAAAGTTTATCTTTAATTATAATCACCCTGCATGTATAGAATATTTTGTATTTCTAACTTAGTTATACACTGGGGTGACAAAAGTCGTGGTGTAGCGAGATGCACGTATACAGATGGCGGAAGTATCGTATACATAAGGTATAAAATGGCTGTGCATTGGTGGAACTGTCATTTCTACTCAGGCGATTCATGTGAAATGGTTTCCGACGTGTTTATGGCACCACGGCGGGAATTAACGCAGACTTTGAATGCGGAGGGATAACTGGAGCTAGACACAGGACATTCCCTTTCCGAAATCGTTAGGGAAACCAATATTCCGGGATCCACACAGTCAAGAGTGTGTCGAGAATACCAAATTTCAGGCTTTACCTCTCACTACGGACAACACAGCAGCCGACGGCCTTTACTTAACAACCGATAGCAACGGCGTTGGTGTAGAGTTGTCAGTGTGAACAGACAAGCAACAATGCGTGAAATAACAGCAGTAATCAATGAAGGACGTACGACGAACGTATCCGTCAGGACAGTGCTGCGAAACTGGCGTTAATGGGCTGTGGCAGCAGACGACCGACGCGAGTGTTTCTGCTAACAGCACATTGCATGCAGCGCCTTTTCTTAGCTCGTGGCCATATCGGTTGGACCCTTCTTTTTTTCTTCTGACTGGTTTGAAGATGCCTGCTATGCATTCCTCTCCTGAGCCAACCTCTTCATCTCAGCGTTGCATTTGCAGCCTAAGTCCTCAATTATTTGCCGGGTGTATTCCAAATCTCTGTCTTACACTACAGTTCTTACCCTCTGCATCTCCCTCTAGTACCATTGAAGTTATTCCAGATTTCTTAACTGATGTCCCATCATCATGTCCCTTCTTCTTATCAGTGTTTTCCAAATATTCCTTTCGTCGCCAATTCTGTGCAGAAGCTCCTCATTCCTTACCTCATCATTCCATTTAATTTTCAACATTTGTCTTTTAATGGGCAATCTGGCAAGTCTAATATCATTATAAAACGATCATGTGTGAATGAACAACGAACTAAGATGAGCGTTGACCAAAAGCGTGTAGTATTGCTTAAATTCAGTTCCACCGACGATTCATATAGCAGAAGAAACATCGATTGATGAATACGCGATGGAAATGAAGAGACAGTGGATGGTAAAAGTGAAGAATGTCTTATCTGCTAGAAAATTTGTGGCTGCCGTTTTGTGGGATTCGCTCCGTACACACAGACTTCCTTCACCGGGGCAGCGTCATCGTCAGAAAGCGCCTCGCTTCATTACTGGAGTAGCTCAAGTACGCTCTTGACTTGAGACGGCAACATTTTGTAAAAAAGAAGGTTATCTTCCATCGCGATAGCACGACCTCATACACGTATCGGATCGTTGCTGCAGAGCTGAATGCCTTTTGCCTCCAAGTGCTTCCACAGTCACCTTATTCGCTGAATGTGCCTTACAGCGATTACTTTCCTTTTTTTTCGTTCCCAAACCGTGAATAGCTCTCGAAGGAGGAATATTTACATTAAATGAAGACTTTGAATCAAGGCGCTTTCTATGAATATTATTTTTCGGGGTGTGTTAAAAAGCTGAAAGTCATACTTTTCTCATCTATTTGCTAGCATTAAATTTTGACCAGCTGTCTAGGAACTATAGCAGGTCGTGTTACAATTATTATTACAAATTTTTAACTGCCTGCACGTGTATTCTGCCAATCAAAATAAGGATATCACGTTAATTTGTTAGTACACTACAACTACGTTTCCTATGGTCGTATTTTAGGTAGTTAGTATATGATTAGTAACCCTGCCCCCCATCCCCCACTTCTTTAAAGAACAGAGTTCCTATGTATAAATCAGCTTCAAACATCTAATTACTTTACAAATGAGCTAACGTGTTAAATATTAGGCGTTAGGCACGCAAGCGAGAAGAAGTTAAGAAAAGCTTTGATATTATGGCTTCAAATGGCTCTGAGCACTATGGGACTTCACTGCTGAGCTCATCAGTCCCCCAGAATTTAGATCTACTTAAACCTAACTAACCTAAGGACATCACACAAATCCATGCCCGAGGCAGGATTCGAACCTGCGATCGCAGCGGTCGCATGGTTCCAGAGTGTAGCACCTAGAACCGCTCTGCCACTCCGGCCGGCGTTTGATATTATGTTTAAAGTTTGTTAGAAGTCGGTAAATGCTCTCATTCTCAAATATTGGACGAAAATACTCTAGGTAATTCGTGCGCCTTGAGTTAGGCTACCACTAGACATGCCAATATACACCGTTTCTAACTGTAATACTTGACTAATTGTGTTGAACCTTTATCATAAGATTATACCCCATAATGAGTAATTATGATAGGATGTTAAATTTTTAAAGCCGGTCTGTAGTCACGTATATAGTTTCTCAAGTCAACATCCATTTCTCTCAACTCATAGTCTATTAAAGGCACAGGGATCAATGAGGTATCACTAGAAAGGTTTTTTAACCGACTTCTCCATACTAATTTTGCGATAAAACTTACTAATTTGAGGGGCATTTCAACATAAAGAAGACCTTTAACTATCATAGGCAAAAGGGCATCATGGGTTCCCAGCAAATACCTACATTTTAGGAACACTCATTTTTCATATTATCTTATTAAAAATACCATTTTGTTTGCTTTGAAGTCCTCATTAACTGGATTATTTGTGTACTGTATTGTCATAGATAATAGCCGTGACCACTGCGGTAGTCCATCATCTCTGTCCGTCGTAAAAGTGAACTTTTCTAAACGAATATACAATCCGAAACGACAAACATATTTGTCATTGTCGCCTTGAATTGTGATTTACCTGTTGCTTCTATGGCTTGACATGCTCGCTGTAACGGAAAACGTTTGTCGACTTGAAAGTTAAAGGTTATGTGGCCCTACTGACAATTAATGATCTCTGCCCGTCGTACAATCTGCAACAAACATTCGAACGCAACACACATTTTTGGACACATTGCAATGTATATACAAGGATGTCTCATAAATTCAAGGATACTATTTCACGTCGTTTGGTTTATTTTTATAGAAGTTTTCGCATTATTCCCGCAACCACCCTTATCCCAACGACTACTTTTATTTCAAATAATGTCATTATTTAAAACCATAAAACTAAGAAAGTTGCGCTAGGATCTCCTAGTTCTTTGAAATACTAAAAATCAAATTTTTGTTGCCTCTGTAAGCCGTTAGGTAGGCAACCTGCAACTGGCACTCAGCACCACGGAAACGGTTAGCAGTTTTCGTAATACACTGAGGTGGTAAAAGTCATGGAATACCTTCTAATATCGTTTCGGACCTCCTTTTGCCAGGCGTAGTCCAACAGTATGACATGATATGGACTCAACAAGTCGTTGGAAGTTCCCTGCAGAAACACTAAACCATTCTGTTTCTTTAAATGTCCATAAATGCGAAAGTCTCATCGGTGCAGGAATTTGTGGAGGAACTGACCTCTCAGTTATGTCACATAAATGTTCGATGAGATTCACCTCGGGCGATCTGTGTGGCAAATCATTCGCTCAAGTTGTCCAGAATGCTCTTCAAACCAATCGCGAACAATTGTGGCTCGCTAACATCGTTGTTTGGCAACATAAAGTGAGTGAATGCAAATGGTCTTCAAGTAGCCGAACGTAACCATTTCCAGTCAATGATCGGTTCACTTGTACCAGAATACCCAGTTCGTTCGTGTAAACATAGTCCACATCATTATGGAGCCACAACCAGCTTACACATGCTCTGTTGACAACATGGGCCCATGGCTTCGCGGAATCTGCGCCACACCCGAATCTTATCGTCAGCTCTTACGAACTGAAACCAGGACTCATCGGACCAGGCCTCCGTTTTCTAGCCGTCTAGGGTACAAGAAGAAGAGGAAACATGAGTCGATATAGAAGAGGTAGGTGATCCACTATTAGAACAGAATTTTAAAGAGCTTTCGAAGACTTAAAACCAAATAAAAAAAAAGAAACGACATATAAAATTCCACCAGAATATCTAAAATCATATGGGGAAGTGGCAACAAAACGAGTATTTACGTTTGTGTGTAGAATGTATGAGTCTGGCTATATGCTATTGACTTTCGGAAAAATATCCACACAATTGCGAAGAATGCAAGAGCTGATAAGTGCGAGAATTATCGTACAATCAGCTTAACATTTCATGCATCCAAGCTGCCGGCAAGAATAACATACAGAAGAAAGAAAAACAAAATTGAGGATGTGTTAGGTGACTGTCATTTTGGCTTTAGTAAAAGTAAAGGCACCAGAGGAGCAATTCTGATGTTCGAAGCAAAACTAAAGAAAAATGAAGACAATTTCACAGTTTGTCGGCCTGACAAAAGCGTTTGACAGTGTCAAATGGTGTAAATTCTGAGTGAATTGGGATAGGCTGTAGCGAGAGACGGGTAATATACAACACGTACAAGAGACAAGAAAGAATAATAAGCGTGAAAGACCAAGAACGGAGTTCTCGTATTAAAAAGCATGTAAGACTGGCATGGAGCCTTTAGACCTTATTGTACAATCTATACATCAAAGAAGCAATGACGCAAGTAAAAGACATGTTCAAGAGTGGAATTAAAATTCAAGCTGAAAGGATATCAGTGTTAACATTCGCTGATGACATTACTATCCTCAATGAAGGTGAAGAAGAATTACATGATCTGCTGACTGGAATGAACAGTCTAATGAGTACAGAATATGGATTGACAGTAAATCGAAGATAGACGAAAGTAATGAGAAGAAGCAGAAATGGGAACCGAGAGGAACTTAACCGTTAGGGCTGATGGTCACAAAGTAGATGAAATTAAGGAATTCTGCTACCGAGGCAGTAAAATAATCCATGACAGACAGAGCAAGGAGTACATCAAAAGAAGACTAGAACTGACAAAAGGAGCATTCGTAGCCAACAGAAGTGTACTAGTATACATAGTAAACGTAAGCGCTAATTTGAGGAAGAAATTTCTGAGAATGTACGTTTGGCGTAAAACATTGTATGGTAGTGAAGCATGGTCTGCGGGAAAACCGAAGCACACACAAGAGAATCGATGCATTTGATATGTGTTGCATAAAGCTCTTATGAATGGTTTGTCAACAGTTGTACGAGTATTTCTTAGGCGACTAGTTTCGAACCTTACAGGTTCATTTTCAAGTCTGGTCTACTGAGGCTGCACAGGCAGTGCCTGATCTTAATAACAAACATCAAAGTGGCAACACATGCCGTATAAATACAGGATGTACAGTAAGTCCGATAACACATTCAATTATTTATTGCGCAAGAACCAAACATTGTACAGATATCAGACATACGTAATTTTCAAGAGAAACCCTTAAAAAGTTTTTTTTTTCATGTTTGGCGTAGATTGGTAATTTGCTGATCGTGCTAGTCGCAAACATGGCGAGTTCAGGTGCGGAGCGAGTTTTCTGTGTGTTGGAGCTCGACAAAAACAAGTGTGCTACAGCTGTTCAACGCATGTTTAGAACCAAGTACAGTAAGAAGCCAACAACAAGAAAGGCCATTTACCACTGGCACAACAAATTCGTTACTACGGGTTTTTGTGGAAACGCAACACACAGAAAGCTCGCTCCGCACCTGAAATCGCCATGTTTGCGACTACCGCTGACTATCGGCAAATTATCAAACTACGCTTTTTAAAATGCGGTACCACCACTCACTCAGAGGTGGCATTTACCGTATGTCCCTCACACTCCTCCATTTTCCTGCATTTATTCCTTCCAGTTTATCTTACTGATATTGCTTAAGTTCCTCACATATTCTGTAGTTACACTGATAATTCTTTCTTCTTTCTGTTGGTTTATGTATCACTCTCCACATTTTATATCTCCTCAAGTAGAATTGTGAAGTAATAATTTTATTTTATTTTATTGCTTTTGTTTATTAAGATAAACTGTTATGTAGGCATGCTGTTCCAGTTTTCCTGTTTACTCCGCTTATTTGTATTTACTGCTATACTTTTACTTTTTAAATTGCATTATCACCATACTGTCAACGATGTTACGTACTGTCCCTTTCTGTTTCTGTCTAGATGTGTAACTTCTTTCTCGCGTCGTTTACAAATGTTGTAACATCTTTGGGTAGTCAGTAAACGTCTGTAGATGACCTTGTAAGCTAAATGGTTCAAATGGCTCTGAGCACTATGGGACTTAACATCGATGGTCATCAGTCCCCTAGAACTTAGAACTACTTAAACATAACTAACGTAAGGACATCACACAACACCCAGTCATCACGAGGCAGAGAAAATCCCTGACCACGCCGGGAATCGAACCCGGGAACCCGGGCGTGGGAAGCGAGAACGCTACCGCACGACCACGAGCTGCGGACCCTTGTAAGCTGAAAAACGGTTAACACAGTAAAAGTAATACTGTAGAACAAAAGCTTTCATTTATTATAATGTTGTTCTGGAAGAACCGACGGAAGGTTCGGTTAACATGATAAATCCAGGTTTTATTCAATGGGCACGAAACGAGATGATAGCGTAATAATTACTAATGTTTTTCATAATGTGCAAAATGGATTGGCTTGTGTACTGCGATCGAAAGTGTTTCTTTTTTTCGGTCATGTTCTGACGGAGAATCCAGTTGACATTACCCGCACGAATGTCTTCTGTAGCATAAATACTGAGACCATATTTTGTGCACTCTGATCTCCAAAAAATGATGTCATAGCTGAGGACTGAGTGTACATAAGAAGAGTCTGTAACTACGAGGCAGCTGCTGTTACGAACTGACGACAGGAGCCGTCCTGGGTGGCCGAGCGGTTCTAGGCGCTACAGCGTGGAACCGCGCGACCGCTGCGGTCGCAGGTTCGAATCCTGCCTCTGGCATGGATGTGTGTGATGTCCTTAGGTTAGTTTGGTTTAAGTAGTTCTAAGTTCTAGGGGACTGATGACCTTAGAAGTTAAGCCCATAGTGCTCAGAGCCATTTGAACAATTTTTTGACGACAGGACTCTTTGGACAAGTACTGATGGCATTCTCTTGTTGCCAGTATCGTTGTGTTCTCATTCCATTTCAGCTGACAGTCAATATTAAACAGTAGAAATTTTTCTATACAATTGTCATCTACAGTTAACTTAACAGTATTATTTTTCCCCTACTGAAACTGAAATTCATGCAATTTGTTGTTATATATGTTCAGCGTTAGGTTATTGTTTACTGATTAGTTGTAAGAAGCCCTGAAGGTTTCGTTCCAGTACAGTTTTGTTCGGCGGTTACCTGGGGCGGCTTCCATTGAACGGAAAGTCTTATCGTACCCAAAATGTTTTGGAAACGGAATATGGAGGTCTTCTCATATCTCACCAACGTCGCATACATTCAGTTGGCGAGCAATGACTGCGGAATTCACGCTGCGTCAAGCACTCGACGTCTAAGGCCGACGATGTAATAAATCAGAACACTAAACTACATCAGGTGTAAAGTGTCTGGAATTTATGAAAAGTCGATTTTCGTTTCCGCGACTTGAAAGAATGCTTTTCTTCTTTTTTAGACTAGTTCCTTGTACAAAAAGAGTAGAGAAAAGAAAAAAAACATATTGCACAAGTGCGAATAGCTCTCGCACTTTGAGGGTTCCATACAAACTTAGGAATAAGGAGCGTTCAAAAAGAAACGAACCGGAGTCTGGAATGCGCAAACCGGTGACTGGAGGGTAATATCGTGGCGTGTGTAACGAGGTGTGGTTCCGACCAGAGCGTGAAAATTCACAGCCCGTCGCTAGAGGGCACGTGACTGTAAAGAGGTAGCAGCTGCATGCATCAATTATCCAACGCTGCCAGTCGCATTGCAAACAGTGACATGGAGAGCAAAGAGGTGTTGTTCGCTTTCTGACAGCGGAAGGAGCAGGAGGAACGGACATTCATCGACGAATATCACAAGTGTTCGGCGAGCACTGCATGTCCCTTGCAAGGGTCAAGGCGTTGGCACAAGCGCTCCAGGGAAGGACGGGTATCGTTAGCCGACGATGCGCGATCTGGAGCACCACACTGCATTACCCATGACATCGTCCAGCTGGCGGATGCACTCATTACCCAGGACTGCCGAGTGACAGTGAAAGCCATAGCCACAGTAGTCGGTTTGAGCGTCGGAAGTGTTCACACTATCATGAAAAAACGAGTGTAAATGCGCAAAACGTGTGACCAATGGGTGCCCCACAGTCTTCAACCACACAAGGAACGGCCCACTGTGTTGCTTATCTGCAGCGCTATGCTCGGTAGGGGAATACGTTCCTGGCGCGAGTGGTGGCTGGAGATTAGTCATGGTGTCATTACTTCGAATCAGAATCAAAACGATGAAGTCTCCAGTGAAAGCTTCCAGGGTCACCACCACCAAAAAAAGCCAAGGTCATCCACACGAGCGCAGGAAAAGTTATGTTGACGTTCTTCTTTGACCAAGATGGGCCCGTTTATGACTCACTTCCTGCAGCACAGGACAACAGTGATTGCCCAGCGTTAGTCGCAAATCTTGACCATCAATCGCCAAGCGATAAAATCAAAACGACCAGGCAATCTCACCTGTCGGGTCATTCTGCTCCACGACAATGCAAAGCCTCATACGGCCAACACAGTCGCAGCACTCCCGCAGAAATTCAAATGGGAGGTTTTTTTGGTAAACATTTTTGGAAACAGTGATCAATAGGGTATTATATTTTAACTAAAGTTCAGTCTTGATCACAACACTTATGTCTCAATAACATAGGTGACCGGTTTCGGTTATATTTATATAACCATCTTCAGACCCATGGCTTCCTTGGAGGATGGTAGGCGGAGCTCTCCTCAGCTACTACGAAGTCAACTGATCAATCAGTTTACTTCGTAGCAGCTTGGGAGAGCTCCGCCTACCATCCTCCGCCGGCCGTGGTGGCCGAGCTGTTCTAGGTGCTTCAGTCTGGAACCGCGCGACCGCTACGGTCGCAGGTTCGAATCCTGCCTCGGGCATGGATGTGTGTGATGTCCTTAGGTTAGTTAGGTTTAAGTAGTTCTAAGTTCTAGGGGACTGATGACCTCAGCAGTTAAGTCCCATAGTGCTCAGAGCCATTTGAACCGTTTGAACCATCCTCCAAGGAAGCCATGGGTCTGAAGATGGCTGTATAAATATAACCGAAACCGGTCACCTATGTTATTGAGACATAAGTGTTGTGATCAAGACTGAACTTCAGTTAAAATACAAATGGGAGGTTCTTGGCCATCCTCCATACAGTCCGGACCTCTCTCCGTGTGATTACGCCATTTTTGGTCCCATTAAAAAGGCTTTGAGGGGCAAACGATTCACCTCAGACGACGAAGTCTAGCTTTACGTGCGGAACTGGTTAACATCGCAGTCCCGGGATTTTACGAGACAGCCATTCACCGCCTTGTGTCACAGTGGGAGAAGTGTCTCAGCAGCCAGGGTCAATATTTCTAACGTAAAGGTTCTGGTTTCTGTAATTATGCCTCCGGCTCGTTTCTTTTTGAACGCCCCTTATATGTCTACAAACGACAGTAATTTCGTGTGGTTAAATGGCTTAGTTCCAGTCTCTATATTTGACGCTGCTTCGCCGACTTGCGTGTCCCTTAAACCTACGTTAGTTATCCAAGTGGGGAAAGGGGACCTATGCTTAACGTGGAATTCGAACCACGAGTTGCTTTTGGCGAATTCTCACATCGTTAAGAGGTGAAGGCCAGCTTAAAATGGAGCCTGAAAAATCCGTGGGACGGTCATCATGGAAGCGCCTTGCCGCTGGACCACCAGGCGCAACCCGTGTACAAGTAGTTCATGTATCGGTTTTGACGAATGAGTTTGCGAGTATCGAAACGTATGTTATAAATGTCCGTATCTTTTTATTTCATTGCCTTAGAAACTTAAAGTTTTCACACCGCTAAGAGACCGTAGACTTTCGCACGTGACATAAATTTCAACTTGATATCTTTACCCGTTCGCGAGAAAAAGGGGTCCTAACTGTCTGGGAGACAGACAGACAACAAAGTGATCGTATAGGGATTAGGTTTTTGCGGAGTGAGGTATGGAAGCCTAAAGAGGACAGTATTATAAGATACTTGTTGATACATCAGGTGACAGCTTCCACTGTACTAGAGGGACCAGTAGAAGACAAACGCTGTAGGGCAAGGCAGAGCTTTGAGTACATCCTTCAAATAGTTGAACTCATTTGGTGCGAATGCTACTCTGAGTTGAAAAAGTTGACACAAGAGAGGAAGTCTTGGCGGTTCGCATCGTACCAGTCAAAGACTGATTACTCGTGAGCCCAGAAGATAATAATGACGTATCAAAACGATAATAGGACACAGATCAAGACGTAACAAAATTAAGACGCTGACGAGATGGCACATCGTGATTATAATGAAAGTAAATTTCCATCGTTTGAGCGAAGCGAGAAATGCCTGTCCCCTCGACGAGGCGTAATTGCCGCACTTGGAAACGCTTCTCTATGGCATAAATCCGATTCACGTTCGAGTGCCGTCGGCGACGGGCGTCTTTGTCGGCGTGGCTTGGGGAGGGGGCTGTGACAAGCCGATTACGACTCACTTGCCGGCCTGCTTCTGTGTCGTTAATGCAGCCATTCTTCCCAGGCTTCCACACTTCAAAAAAGAGCTGTGCTGGAGAGAAAGAATCTTCTCAGGCTCTCCAAAGTGCCAACAGAGATGAGATGCCACCGTATGCGAGGGCCACCATTCAAGTGTTTACAAAGACAATGAAAGACAGAAGAATAGTACAAATCGTGTTTCAAAATACTCGGCTTTGAAATAATACAATTTTGCATGTGTTAAATAGTTACATGTTTCATTGATAATTTGAACGATTCTCTTATCGAAATGATGTGGAACGAGTACGTTTACAGAATGTGTGTATATAATTAGTGTTAAGTTAATGGACACGTTATTATTTTAGTCCCACTCATGCAGCTACAATTTAAAACAAGTTTCTTTTCTAAATTATCTTTACAGTCTACCACTTTTGTAACTAGAAATTCGTCAGTGAAGTAGAAGGGGTTGTCCAGGAGAAATGATTTTAAGTTAGAGGTAAAACTTGCTTAGCTATCTGTCAGACATTTTATGTTATTAGGCAGATGATGAAAAATTTTTGCTGCTGCTTATTGAACTCCTTCCTAAGCTACTGACAGCTTTAATAATCATTAATAAAGGTGTTTTTCCCTCTAGTGTTGTAGGTATGGACATCACTGTTGTTCTCAAGTTTCGGTGGATTATCTATGATGAATTTCATAAGCGATTATATGTATTTCAGGGAGCTGTTAAAATACCTAGCTCCTTGAAGAGGTACCTACATGACGTCTATACGTGAACACATATTTTTCTTACTACTCACATTTCTGCAATCAGAATTTTCTTTCTAAGTGATGAGTTACCCCACAAAACTACCCCAAAAGAAATTTTTGAGTGGAAATATGCAAAATAAGTCAGGGTAATGGTTTCTTTGTTTCCATGATTAGCAATTATACCGGGTGGTTACCCTATTTAACAGGTTATAACACGGAAATTAATTACCGTACGAGTACCAAACTCGGTAGATTAATGTCCATAGTATGGCGTACATGATTTCTACACTTACCAGCGCCACCGTCCAGTTCCATCTACGGCCACCAGGTGCCGTGATCAATCATCGTGATTCATAGTCTCACACTCCTGACTAGTCTCAGTGCATTTGTTGACGTGTCAACATGAGCTTGAACAAAAGGAGCAGGGCATTGTTGGTGAAACTCTATTATCAATACAACAGTAATGCTGCAGCTGCACTTCCAGAACATCGCCGGCTGAAGAGATTACGGAAGGGTCCTCTTTCTCCACCTGCTGTGTGGAGCAAGGTGAAGAAGTTCGAATCAGCTGGAGAAGTGGGCATCGCTCCGGTCCTCCCGCCGGAGGTTCGATTCCTCCCTCGGGCTTGGGTGTGTGCGTTGTTCTTAGCGTAAGTTAGTTTAAGTGCTATGTAACTCTAGGGACCGATGACCTCAGCAGTTTGGTTCCTTAGGAATTCAAAGACATTTTAACATTTGAACAGCATCACTCCGGGAAGTGACCGACGACCGGTTGCACCACAGGTGGTTGATGAAATCGCTGCTGCAATGACGGACACCGTTGCGCGCAGTTCCCGATCGTCCGGCAGTACGCGTGCTGTTTCACGACAGCTGAACATCCTGTGGTCCATTGTATGGAGGGTGCTTCGAACCATTCTCATGTAGTATCCGTACAAGATGCATATCGTACAGCAGTTTGCACCACAGGACGTACAACGACGTGTTGACTTCGCTGTCCAATTTCTCGCAATAACTGAAGTTGACGGGGGCTGGCCCTTGACCATCCTATTGAAAGACGAAGTAGATTTCTCTCTGACGACTGAGGTGAACATACATAATGGCCGAGTGTGGGATCTTCACCTCCTGTTACTGTGTATTAAACTCCTCTGTATGGTGAACGTGTCACCGTATGGTGTGGCTTCACGGCTACGTTCATCATTGGCCCAGTCTTTTTGAACAGGTTGGCGCTCAAGGACCAAAGACGAGCAGTGTGACTGGTCAGCGTCATTGCGATACGCTTCGCCAGTATGTCGTACCAACCGTACAGGAGAGAGACGCATTGAACTCAACAGTTTTCATGCAACATGGAGTCCCACCGCACATCGCTCGTGAAGTTAACCTGCTGAAAGCAAATTATCAGCTGATCGTTTCCAAGTGCTTCGCCAGCTTGATCACCTGACCTTACTCCCTGTGGTTGTGGGGCTACCTGAAGGACAGGGTTTACCAGCGGAACATTCACACACGTGCTGATCTGAAGTGCAGCATATCAAGAAAGGTAGCCAGATTACCTACGGACATGCTTCGTTCTGCTGTGCAGAATGCAATTCTTGCGCTTTCAGACTCTTGTGGACACTGACTGGTGTCATGTTGAGCCACTTTTGTAGCAGTAATGATACCGGTATGTAATGGTATGATGTACCTAGCAGCATATTACAAGTGTTTCAGCTGAATTGATTGTGCATTATTTCTCTACCCCATATCCTTGACATTAATGCTACCAAGTTTGGTCCTCGTAAGGCAATTAGTTTCCGTGTTATAACGTGTTAAATAGGGAAAGTTTAATTATAATCGCCTGATACAAGAGCAAAAGTAGTTGAACATAATTGTTTAAGAAGCTGAATAATACGCTTCTTGCATTTTAAGTTTCCATCGGTATGTACAAACAAAATTTGGAGCATCTTACCCTATTTACTGACTCCTGCTCATGTGCTATATGAACTGTTGGTACGACTCTATATGTTCAACAGAACTGAATATTGTGAGTTTTTTTTCAAAATTTTGGGCAAGTCCATATTCTGAGCACACTTTGTTATTCTCTGGAAAACATGATTTAACGTATCTTCTGTTGCTTTCTCTCTAGTAGGATTTATTATAACACTAGTATCATCTCCAAAGCGTACCAATTCTCCTTGTTGGATGTTAAGTAGAAGGAATAGGAATCGATGCAAAACTGACCCCTGTGGGAATCCCCTTGTGATTTCTCCCCAACCACTAAAATGTTCTGTCCTTGCGGCATTGTGTGAATTATTCAGCATAACCTTTTTCATTCTGTTTCTTAAGCATGATGCTAACCAGCTGTGTAAAGCTATCAGTTCCATATAACTTGAACTCTGTGTTTTTCTAAGAGAGCAACAAGTGTGATCTAACCAACCTTAGAAACTTTTTTTCGCTCCTACGATAAATTCCCGAAACCAGAGTTTTTGAAGGATTCAACAGCTACTTAAGGTTTGCACAACCGTTGTCGCATTTTTCTTTCACATAAGGGATTAAAAATATATCATTAGGCGACACATCAGATTAATATCGCAATCAGACATTAATTCGAGGTTTTTCTCAGTAGAGTAGTCAAATGTTTGACACGTTATGGGATGGTCACAGTGAATAACAAACAGCCGTTTTAGATGACTTTTCCTGATTTTGTCAATGTATTGTGACAAAGTAACTGTTGTAACACTGTTAACTTCACTTCATGCCTCCAATATAAAACAATGGTTGCGGCACGTCCAGTGGATAAAAGCTATCATTTTCTTGGAAAAGTGTTTCACGAACGAACCGTTTTTGCTATTTTAGGTACAGTTTAGAATATACAAACATTTGACTGTTCTTTAGTTTCCAGTTCTTACTGATATACACTATCTGATTGTAAGTGCTCGTGCACCTTTTAGTGGACATTGATATGCTATATGTCGCCGGCCGGGGTGGCCGAGCGGTTCTAGGCGCAACAATCTGGAACCACTAGACCGCTACGGTCGCAGGTTCGAATCCTGCCTTTGGCATGGATGTTTGTGATGTCCTTAGGTTAGTTAGGTTTAAGTAGTTCCAAGTTCTAGGGGACTGATGATCTCAGCAGTTAAGTCCCATAGTGCTCAGAACCATTTGAACTTTTTTTTTTTTTTTTTTTTTTTTTTTTTTTTTTTTTTTTTTGCTATATGTCCATCCTCACCTTTATGAAGGCTTTACCTCTGCTGGGGATGCTTTCAGTGAAGAGCCTGAATGTCTGTTCAGGAATGTCAGCCCATCCTTCAACAAACGACGAAACCAGAGAAGGTAGTGATGGTGGACGGTGGGGACTGGGGCGTTCCATTGGGTTCCGATTGGGACTCTGGCAGGTCAGTCCGTTTCATGAATATTATTGTCCACGAATCATTGCCTCACAAATGAAAGGAAGCAGTGTCATGCTGACACAAATAATCATCTTATCCGAACAGGTACTTTACCGTAAGCGGTACTTAATCCTGTGAAATGTTTTCATGTGTTGTTGTTGTGGTCTTCAGTCCTGAGACTGGTTTGATGCAGCTCTCCATGCTACTCTATCCTGTGCAAGCTTCTTCATCTCCCAGTACTTACTGCAACCTACAGCCTTCTGAATCTGTTTAGTGTATTCATCTTTTGGTCTCCCTCTACGAATTTTACCCTCCACACTGCCCTTCAATACTAAATTGGTGATCCCTTGATGCCTCAGGATATGCCCTACCAACACGTTAAACACAGGCGTTTGCAGCGATGCCATCCGAATGTCGCTCCAACACAACACTGGCGCGAAATTATGAATATTCACGAATTTTATGACCAGACCACGTACTTCCTTTTGATAATGAGCCATTCTTGTTGAAGTGAAGTGGAAATGCAAAAGAACAACATCAGCTATACCAAGACCAAACAGATGTCTTGTACTGACGGCCAGGGACCGTCGGATATTGCAGAGGCTGATTGTACAATTCGAATGAGATCTGCAGGAGGAGTCACTCGTGAGCTCCAAAGTGCTACCAGCAGACCAGCCAGCACAGTGACTGTACGCAGGGAGTTACAGAGAATGGGCCACAACGTCCGAGCAGCTCCTCACAAGCCACACATTTCGTAGTCATTGCTATGCGAAACTCCCGGGGTGGTGTAAAGATCGACCCAGCTGGTCACTGGGTGACTCGAAACGACTTTTCTGGAGTGATAAATGACTCTATGCCCTTTGGCAGTCTTTAGAAAATATTTGAGTTTTGGAGAATGCCTGCAGAAATTTACCTGCCTTCATACAGAGGAGTGGTGTTACGGTAGGGGTGTGTTTCTCGATATTGTAGGATGGTCCCATTATTGCGCTTAAGAAACACTGATTTCGATTTCAGAAGGATATGAAAACATTCCCCCCTATGAACCATGGACCTTGCCGTTGGTGGGGAGTTTTGTGTGCCTCAGCGATACAGATAGCCGTAGCGTAGGTGCCACCACAACAGAGGGGGGTCTGTTGAGAGGCCAGACAAACGTGTGACTCCTGAAGAGGGGTAGCAGCCTTTTCAGAAGTTGCCTGTTAGTTATTGTTCAGTGCCGTGTCGAGTAAAACGCTGTCACATACACTACTGGCCATTAAAATTGCTACACCAAGAAGAAATGCAGATGATATACGGGTATTCATTGGACAAATATATTATATTAGAACTGACATGTGATTACATTTTCACGCAATTTGGGTGCATACATCCTGAGAAGTCAGTACCCAGAACAACCACCTCTGGCCGTAATAACGGTCTTGATACGCCTGGGCATTGAGTCAAAAAGAGCTTGGATGGCGTGTACAGGTGCAGCTACCCATGCAGTTTCAACACGATACCACAGTTCATCAAGAGTAGTGACTGGCGTATTGTGACGAGCCAGTTGATCGGCCACCATTGACCAGACGTTTTCAGTTGGTGAGAGATCTGGAGAATCTGCTGGCCAGGGCAGCAGTCGAACATTTTCTGTATCTGGAAAGGCCCGTACAGGACCTGCAACATGCGGTCGTGCATTATCCTGCTGAAATGTAGGGTTTCGCAGGGATCGAATGAAGGGTAGAACCACGGGTCGTAAAACATATGAAACGTAATGTCCACTGTTAAAGGTGCAGTCAATGCGAACATGAGGTGACTGAGACGTGTAACCAATGGCGCCTCATACCATCACGCCGGGTGATACGTCAGTATGGCGATGACGAATACACGCTTCCAATGTGCGTTCACCGCGAAATCGCCAAACACGGATGCGATCACCATGATGCTGTAAACAGAACCTGGATTCATCCGAAAAAATGACGTTTTGCCATTAGATTAGATTAGATTAGTTTTTCGTTCCATAGATCCGTGGATGTGGAACATGTCACTTTTTTTTAAGCTGAAATAACAATACTAATAGTATGAGTATATACAAAACATCATTTTTTAAGCTGAAATAACAATAATAATAGTATGAGTATATACAATACATCATTTGTTTCTATTAAAAAATTCGTCAATGGAGTAGAAGGAGTTGGCCACTAGTAAGTCTTTCAGGCTTCTTTTAAACTGATCTTTATTTGTAACTAAATTTTTTATGTTTGCTGGCAAATTATTGAAAATGAGTGTTACTGAGTAGTGGACCCCTTTTTGAACTAAAGTAAGTGCTTTTACGTCCTTGTGCAGATCATTTTTGTGTTGCTTTCTCTCTCACGGGATTTATTATAACACTTGTTTCTCCTGCAAGAAGTACCAATTCTGCTTGATGAATGTTATGTGGTAGGTGATTGATAAGTATAAGGAATACGAGTGGATCCAAAACTGAAACTTGTGGGGCTCATTTCGTGATTTCTCCCCAGTGACTAAACTTTTCTCCTTACAATATCAGTATCTGAACCGGATACCCCGGTAATAACGCCCGTTAACTGCCTTTGATTCGGAGGCTCTGGTGACCTCGGATTTTTAAACTACATTACTGCCGGTACGATAGTGTCTGAGACACGAGCCAACGTTTCCAATTAATTCATCGTCAGAAGCGTCGTACTAAGATTTGCTTCTTTCCGGCTCCCGTCCATTAATCTTGGGAATGCGAATCTAAATACCGATGCAGACAGGCGTTAGACAATTTACGAGTCGAGTAGCCGACCTTCGGAGTACTTTGTCATCTGCCTATTGCAAAAGCCTTTCCGCCTTGTATGTGTCCGCGCATGATGCTAATAGCCTCGCCACGGAACTCCACAAACAACTATCGCTGTTTGCAAGGCCTCGCTTTTAGGCTTGCTCGAACAGCAGACGAATAAACGTCACAATATGTGTGTTTGTATGACGAGCCGCTGTCAAGACGAGCTTTATCTGGCGTCTTGCACACCTCGTCTTCCACGCCTTGTTGGAAGGCATACGCATTTTAATTTTCGCTGACCATCATTTGTAAAAATGCGCCCTTTGTTCAGGAAGGAGGGGGAGAATAATATGCAAAGAGTCATCTGCCCTTTGCCAAGTTCGACTAATATGGGAACCGTCTTACACCAAAAAGCATCACGTTTTTGTTTTTACTGGGTTATGCTTTCTGCTCACTCACATTTAACATGATGACACATACTCTGTAAAATATAGGCGAGGAAGGATGCATTAAGTCAGAGGAGAGTCCTATTTAGACACACACATGAAATGAAATGATCATATGGGAGTATAGTCTGGGAGACTCCTCCTAAGGTAGTTCGACCGCCTAGTGCAAGTCTTTCTATGTGATGCCACTTCGGTGACGATGTAGGAGAGATGAAATGATGAGGACAACACAGTCATCTAGTCTCCGAGCGGAGAAAATCTCCGACCTGGCCGCGAAACTAACTCGGGACTCAGTGCGTAGCAATTCAGCTCGAAATTTATGGATATAATCTGTGTCTTTACTTTTCTCATGTTTGGCACTAAAACAATATTCATTGACGTTGTGGGGACGCAGAACCACTAGCTCTACGCTTCCCCAGTAATATCGCTGCCCTACCGCAGCAAGGACAGCTGTATCTTTGTGTATCTTTGCAAGATCAGTTCTCTGTAGTACGCGCTCTATGCTAAACGCGGTTTGTGTACGCTGCGAGAATAAAAGTATTCGTAGTAAGTGACGGGAGTGCGAGTGATTATCTATCGTCGAAATTACCACGCCTGCTCCTCACTATCTACAACGTCAAAATCCCCACATTAAAATGGGCCCTACTGGTTTGCACTAAGCATGCAGTTGCAGATTTGTTAATACTAGAGCGCTTAACAGTGCGGGCGCATAACAACACGGGAACGAAGAAAGAATACGGTGTATTACAAATGTTTAGGTGATATATAAATTTAAGAGTTATTAGGTGTTAGAAAATTAAATAGTGTTCTTAGCTGTATGTTGAATGGATCACGTGATTTTTAAAAGTAATTTTATCGTAAAATCACCCAATTTCTTTAAATCCACCATAATTTCCAGAAGCCACAAATGCAGAATTTGCACACTGGATTCAGAACCACCAGATTTGGCGCGAATAACACAACTTGGCGTATTCGTTCCGCACCGCGGTTTGGTGCATTGTAGTGATGCTACCAACAATGAGGAGTCAATCGGAAATTAACATTTCTTCACGATAATTCCTTAACCCCCCCAATGAACCATGGACCTTGCCGTTGGTGGGGAGGCTTGCGTGTCTCAGCGATACAGATAGCCGTACCGTAGGTGCAACCACAACGGAGGGGTATCTGTTGAGAGGCCAGACAAACGTGTGCTTCCTGAAGAGGGGCAGCAGCCTTTTCAGTAGTCGTAGGGGCAACAGTCTGGATGATTGACTGATCTGGCCGTGTAACACTAACCAAAACGGCCTTGCTGTGCTGGTACTGCGAACGGCTGAAAGCAAGGGGAAACTACAGCCGTAATTTTTCCCGAGGGCATGCAGCTTTACTGTATGGTTAAATGATGATGCCGTCCTCATGGGTAAAATATTCCAGAGGTAAAATAGTCCCCCAATTTGATCTCTGGGCGGGGACTACTCAAGAGGACGTAGTTTTCAGGAGAAAGAAAACTGGCGTTCTACGGATAGGAGCGTGGAATGTCAGATCCCTTAATCGGGCAGGTAGGTTACAAAATTTAAAAAGGGAAATGGATAGGTTAAAGTTAGATATAGTGGGAATTAGTGAAGTTCGGTGGCAGCAGGAACAACACTTCTGCTCAGGTGACTACAGGGTTCTAAACACAAAATCAAATAGGGGTAATGCAGGAGTAGGTTTAATAATGAATAGGAAAATAGGAATGCGGGTAAGCTGCTACAAACAGAATAGTGAACGCATTATTGTGACCAAGACAGATACGAAGCCCACGCCTACCACAGTAGTGCAAATGGTTCAAATGGCTCTGAGCACTATGCGACTTAACTTCTGAGGTCATCAGTCGCCTAGAACTTAGAACTAATTAAACCTAACTAACCTAAGGACATCACACACATCCATGGCCGAGGCAGGATTCGAACCTGCGACCGTAGCGGTCGCTCGGTTCCAGACTGTAGCGCCTAGAACCGCACGGTCACTCCGACCGGCCCACAATAGTACAAGTTAATATGCCAACTAGCTCTGCAGATGACGAAGAAATCGAAGAAATGAATGATGAAATAAAAGAAATTATTCAGATAGTGAAGGGAGACGAAAATTTAATAGTCATGGGTGACTGGAATTCGTCAGTAGTAAAAGGGAGAGAAGGAAACGTAGTAGGTGAATACGGATTGGGGGTAAGAAATGAAAGAGGAAGCCGCCTGGTAGAATTTTGCACAGAGCACAACTTAATCATAGCTAACACTTGGTTCAAGAATCATAAAAGAAGATTGTATACATGGAAGAAGCCTGGAGATACTGACAGGTTTCAGATAGATTATATAATGGTAAGACAGAGATTTAGGAACCAAGTTTTATATTGTAAGACATTTCTAGGGACAGATGTGGTCTCTGACCACAATCTATTGGTTATGAACTGTAGATTAAAACTGAAGAAACTACAAAAAGGTGGTAATTTAAGAAGATGGATCCTGGATAAACTGACTAAACCAGAGGTTGTACAGAGTTTCAGGGAGAGCATAAGGGAAATATTGACAAGAATAGGGGAAAGAAATACAGTAGAAGAAGAATGGGTAGCCTTGAGGGATGAAATAGTGAAGGCAGCAGAGGATCAAGTGAGTATAAAGACGAGGGCTAGTAGAAATACTCGGGTAACAGAAGAAATATTGAATTTAATTGATGATAGGAGAAAATATAAAAAATGCGGTAAATGAAGCAGGCAAAAAGGGATACAAACGTATGAAATATGAGATCAACAGGAAGTGCAAAATGGCTAAGCAGGGATGGCTAGAGGACAAATGTAAGGATGTAGAGGCTTATCTCACTAGGGGTAAGATAGATACTGCCTACAGGAAAATTAAAGAGACCTTTGGAGAAAAGAGAACCACTTGTATGAATATCTAGAGCTTTGATGGAAACCCAGTTCTAAGCAAAGAAGGGAAAGCAGAAAGGTGGAAGGAGTATATACAGGGTCTATACAAGGGCGATGTACTTGAGGACAATATTATGGAAATGGAAGAGGATGTAGATGAAGATGAAATGGGAGATGTGACACTGCGTGAAGAGTTTGACAGAGCACTGAAAGACCTGAGTCGAAACAAGGTCCCGGGAGTAGACAACATTCCATTAGAACTACTGACAACCTTGGGAGAGCCAATCCTGACAAAACTCTACCATCTGATCAGCAAGATCTATGAGACAAGCGAAATTCCCTCAGACTTCAAGAAGAATATAATAATTCCAATCCCAAAGAAAGCAGGTGTTGACAGATGTGAAAACTACCGAACTATCAGTTTAATATATCACGGCTCCAAAATACTAACGCGAATTCTTTACAGACGAATGGTAAAACTAGTAGAAGCCAACCTCGCGGAAGATCAGTTTGGATTCAGTAGAAATATTGGAAGACGTGAGGCAAAACTGACCCTACGACTTATCTTAGAAGCTAGATTAAGGAAAGGCAAACCTACGTTTCTAGCATTTGTAGACTTAGAGAAAGCTTTTGACAATGTTCACTGGAATACTCTCTTTCAAATTCTGAAGGTGGCCGGGGTAAAATACAGGGAGCGAAAAGCTATTTACAATTTGTACAGAAACCAGATGGCAGTTATAAGAGTCGAGGGGCATGAAAGGGAAGCAGTGGTTGGGAAGGGAGTGAGAAAGGGTTGTAACCTCTCCCCGATGTTATTCAATCTCTATATTGAGCAAGCAGTGAAGGAAACAAAAGAAAAGTTCGGAGTAGGTATTAAAATCCATGGAGAAGAAATAAAAACTTTGAGTTTCGCCGATGACATTGTAATTCTGTCAGACAGCAAACGACTTGGAAGAGCAGTTGAACGGAATGGAAAGTGTCTTGAAAGGAGGATATAAGATGAACATCAACAAAAGCAAAACGAGGATAATGGAATGTAGTCGAATTAAGTCGGGTGATGCTGAAGGAATTAGATTAGGAAATGAGACACTTAAAGTAGAAAAGGAGTTTTGCTATTTGGGGAGCAAAATAACTGATGATGGTCGAAATAGAGAGGATATAAAATGTAGACTGGCAATCGGAAGGAAATCGTTTCTGAAGAAGAGAAATTTGTTAACATCGAGTATAGATGTGTCAGGAAGTCGTTTCTGAAAGTATATGTATGGAGCGTAGCTATGTATGGAAGTGAAACATGGACGATAAATAGTTTGGACAAGAAGAGAATAGAAGCTTTCGAAATGTGGTGCTATAGAAGAATGCTGAAGATTAGATGGGTAGATCACATAACTAATGAGGGAGTATTGAATAGGATTGGGGAGAAGAGTAGTTTGTGGCACAACTTGACTAGAAGAAGGGCTCGGTTGGTAGGACATGTTCTAAGGCATTAAGGGATCACCAATTTAGTATTGGAGAGCAGCGTGGAGGGTAAAAATCGTAGAGGGAGACCAAGAGATGAATACACCAAGCAGATTCAGAAGGATGTAGGTTGCAGTAGGTACTGGGAGATGAAGAAGCTTGCACAGGATAGAGTAGCATGGAGAGCTGCATCAAACCAGTCTCAGGACTGAATACCACAACAACAACAACAACAATTTCCTTAGAGAAACCCCCCCCCCCCCAGCCTCTGATAAAGTGTCAAACGGAAAGTCGAAACATGGAAATTGTCACAATTCACATTTAAAGAATTAGGCTCGATTTAAGCAAGAAGCAGGGTATTCCAAACTTCATTACCATTTCGCCATTATTGAGGTACACAAAAAGAATTAGTATTAACTTACAGGGACCACATATTGTAGAACCATTTCAACAAATAGTTTCCAACAGTATTTCGCCAGAGTGAACACAAAAATATGCAAGTCATTATTGTTGTGTTAATGAGATATAAAAGAAAAGAGGAGCGAATTATTTCAGCCGTAAAATAAATGATTAATTTGAAGTTAGACGCTGTTGCTGTTGTGTTCGTCAGTTCTAAGAAAGATTTGATGCTACACTCCATGGTAGTCTATACGTGTAAGCCTCATCATCTTTGAATACCGTGTAAGCCTCATCATCTTTGAATGATTAGTGCTCTCTACATCGATTTGAACTTGTTTATTGTAGTCAACCTTTGGTCTGCCTCTGTAAAGTTGCCACCAACTCTTTCCTCCTTTACCAGACTGAGCGAATCCTTAATGCCTGAGAATGTATCCTGTCAACCGATTCCTCCTTGAAGCCACATTGTGCCGTAGTTTTTTTCTCCCCGATTAGATTCATTAGTTATCCGGTCTATCTATCTTATCTTTGCCATCGCCCCGTAGCACAACATTTCAAAATTCTCTATTTTCTTCTTGTCTGGACTGTTAACCTACCACTTTTCTCTTCTATACAAGGCTACACTTCTGGCAAATAGCTTCACAAAACTTTACTAACACTTAAATTTATATGCAGTGTTAAAATATCTCTCATTTTCAGAAACGCTTATCTTGGTGATGCCGGTCTACGGTTTATATCCTCTCTACTTTTTGTATCTCAATCCCCAGCCGGCCGCTGTGGCCGAGCGGTTCTATGCCCTTCAGTCTGGAACCACGCGACCGCTACGGTCGCAGGTTCGAATCCTGCCTCGGGCATGGATGTGTGTGATGTCCTTAAGTTAGTTAGGTTTAAGTAGTTCTAAGTTCTAGGGGACTGATGACCTCAGATGTTAAGTCTCATAGTGCTCAGAGCCAGTTGAACCAGCTCAATCCCCAAACCATTTCCCTCAGCATCGCCTGATTTAATTAGACTACACTCCACCACACTTGTGCAAGCTTTAATTACTGCAGTACCATTAGTGATACTTTAAGAGTTAACGACTGTTCTTAATTATCGACACACTCACTGTGTACGATGACACTGTCAGAAACAAATAGCACGCCATGTCTATTCGCGAGGGATGCCCTACACAAAACGCCCGATTACCGAAGGCGTGTTTGGACAAGTGGGGTATTACAACGTCTATCACCACAGACTCTACGATTTCTCGTTGTGATCCACGCGAGCAAGGAATCTACACCAGCAAGTTACGTCTTAATGGACGAATGTAATTTTACTCTTCTGAATTTCAGTAATAAGCGTTTAGTTCCTTTCTGGTAAGCCATTTACATTTCACTTGGGAGTGTCCAGCTGTTCGTGACGTTCTGATACTTCCGGATTGATTATGACGTCAACATCATTTGTGATACTCTTCAAAATTACAAGACTTTCCGTGACATATTTAGGCCGCTCCACAGTCCTCGAAGGCTAACATTTCGCTAATTTCCCAAGGGGTGTAGAAGATAACGGGATAGAGGAAAGGGGGCGGGGTGGTGCTTTCTTAATGTAATCCAGTACAAAGTCATCCCCCTAATGGAGTGGAACGTGGAGAATATCACCCCCCCCCAGCTCCCCCGCCACGCGCCCCCAGCCCCCCCCCCTCTCTCCCACCACGTTTCTTTCTATTGGAAGACGTCAGAACTGACCAGGTCAACTCGAGCCGATAGATGGGATAAGGGACGCCGTGTTAACTGTCGCTGGGATGGATCGCCGTTGGGTTCGCCTGGCGGTCGGTGTGTTAGTACAGCTGTGCCTCAGTTTAACGGCGCAGTTACGCCCCTCGGCTCACAGATATAAACGACAATCGGTTGACTGATCGCCGCATAACCTGTAGTGGGCACGCTATCGCTGTCTGCTGCGTTCGTCTCAACGGTTATCGGAGCGGGAGACATATGTCGGTCGGCGCAAAAGAAGCAGTTATAACAGCAGAGCGAAGTTTCAGAAGCGACAACCCCCTACGTGTATTTTATCACGTGTCTCAAGATATTTAGCAAACTTACGTTACTGTCTCGCTGATGAATACGGTTTTATAGGCTATAAAGTCTCCGACAGCAGTTTCAAACTTGAATAAGCTGTGGAACTCACACACCGGCTTGCTGCGCTAGTTTAAGTTGAACTTGCTATCTGAGTCCTTATAGACGACGATGAGGTCTTCAACATTAGAAAACGAATCATTACGCGCAGGAAAATGCCGTAGACCACAGCCTGATGGCTATAAAACGAAATCACCAGGGATGGAACACCCGCCGTAAAAGCCGGTACTCCTACACCGTATTTGACGTTACGCATTGTGAGTAACAAAAAAAGTTGGCATTTTCTTCTTCCACGCGACAGCAACACTTGTTGGCCTAGTATTCTTTCATGCAGAACGGCTTTGTGTGTTTCCGCTGCTATCATCATGTAAGTCGTTTGCTCCTTCTTTTATTCTGATTATTTGTACTGTTAAGTAGGACAGAGCGTTGTGCCTTGAAAGGCTGCACTTTTCAGACTTCCGACTCTATTACTAGAACTTTATTAAATTTTCTTATTCAATTTTTAAATGATGATATTCGCTTTTTATGCGTTGCAGCCTTACAAAAGTTAGTTCGGAATTATATGTTTTACCACTGTGAACATATACTCCATAGTATAACTTGGTCATTTACCTAGAAACAAACATTCTATTGAATTTTAAAAACGTTGCAATCGACAAAATCTAGTACTGTTTTTCATCATTTATCTGGTACATTATTACTCTACTACACACCAATAACTAGTATGTGAACTCAAATTAAGCAGATGTATTACCAAAAACCAGTTACAAGTTAGATACATTTTGAAATAGGAGCGACTAGAAACTAGCACAAATACCTATTTTCAAGACAGGTGAAATTGATGAGGTATTAAAGAAACTCAGTTCATTTCTAAGTACAATGTGGTTACATTTAGAGTCCCGTTACACTCAGACGTCCAGTGTGGGCTGTAATTATCGTATGGCAGCGAAGTTTGGCAGACATTCTAATGAATTAATGCGGAACCGTGTTAAGTAGGGAAACAAATTAGTTCCATTATTGGCCGCCAGGAGCAAATCTGGCTCTTTGAACGTAGGAAAGACTTGTAGAGATGTTTTCATATGTAAAGGACTAGGAAAAAGGTCAAACAAGTGAGAAAGCTATAAAGTTGATTTCATTATCAACCGCCACATATACGCTTTGTTCAGTATCAGCACCAGAGACGTTGACGAGACGCTGTACAGAGCCAGATTTGCACCTGGTGGCTAGAATTGGAACTAATCTTTCTCCCATCGTTAATCGGTCCCGCATTAACATATTAGAATATATACCAAGTTTCGCTGCCATACGATAATTACAACCCACACTGGACTTCCACGAATAGCTGCTCTTTAATTATAACAACCTGGTATTATGGACACAGGTCTCAAACGTTCCGTGGTAGAACACCTCCTTCTCTTTCAAAGTACAAGATGGTGAGTGACCGACGAGGTATGGCTTAACTGTTCACGTGTTATATAAATAGTTCTAAAAATATACAGCATTTTACTCACCATGAAAGTCCATACCTGAAGAGTTAACAATGTATTTCAAATATTTCAGTTCATTGTACAGCACTTAAACGTGTAGAACACAAAATATTCACAAATGCTGCGCAAAACACGACTTCTTGTCTAACAACAGCAACAACCGTGGAAAATGTCGGAAGGTGCTTATGGCGGTCTCCAGCGCGCATTCCTCCATGTGATTCTGAAATCAGCAACTACACTCAAAACATAGCATGTTTCTAGCTACGAGACTGTCCCCTATTCTTCATTCTAGGGAGCGTGTGAATGTGATGGGTTACTCTCTAATGAGCCTATTCTTTCTGTAGGTCGCATGATTTCGATCTTTGCAGATGCACAGTAATCTCAACTTTAGGTATTTGCACGATGCGTAAATGCTAGTTCCACAGTGCTATTCCGATGTTTGAGGTGCGACAGTTGTGCTTCATTTATTACATACTGTTACACACGGCTGCACTCACATATCAGTAGTTTTTTATTTGTGATCCTAACATTCCATGTTCTTCCACTTCTAATTTGTCTCTTGACATTTTGCGTCGCACAGTGTCTCTGATGCATAGAGCACTTCTGGATTGATTACTTTTGTATAATGTCGGTTTCTGTGGTTCCAGGAATGGCATTTATAAATATTTTTGTTAACTGAAATGTCGTTACCTTTTTCTGAAGTCTGGATTTCATAACGTTGTTTTCGCACAATTTACATTTTTTACACTATACTTGTATATTTTTGGAATGCACTCGACTGAGGAGCAACAATGTACTACTCGCAGAAAATCGTTACCCGTCAGGCTACGGGAATGAACTAGCAATAAAGGGGAGGAATGAATTCATTCAGATATGCTGAATGTCTACATCTACATTTACATTTATACTCCGCAAGCCACCCAACGGTGTGTGGCGGAGGGCACTTTACGTGCCACTGTCATTACCTCCCTTCCTGCTCCAGTCGCGTATGGTTCGTGGGAAGAACGGCTGCCGGAAAGCCTCCGTGCGCGCTCGAATCTCTCTAATTTTACATTCGTGATTTCCTCGGAAGGTATAAGTAGGTGGAAGCAATATATTCGATACCTCATCCAGAAACGCACCCTCTCGAAACCTGGACAGCAAGCTACACCGCGATGCAGAGCGCCTCTCTTGCAGAGTCTGCCACTTGAGTTTGCTAAACATCTCCGTAACGCTATCACGCTTACCAAATAACCCTGTGACGAAACGCGCCGCTCTTCTTTGGATCTTCTCTATCTCCTTTGCCAACCCGACCTGGTACGGATCCCACACTGATGAGCAATACTGAAGTATAGGTCGAACGAGTGCTTTGTAAGCCATGGAGTATTCTATCAAAAATTATCTGTTGTCCACTGTAAAAGCACGATCAGTGTTCAGTGCCCTGACCAAAAATTTTCTCTTTCCCAATCCAGCCATCTCCTCACGTATTTCTCCATCCAATAGAAACGGAAGAGTTGTTTGGTACTCGTCAATCGTAAACGGAAGAGTTGTTTGGTACTCGTCAATCGTATTTTGCGCTTTACAACGCACCTAATCAAGAGAGCTCCTTTTGTGTCCGCGATGACTTCTGTGGCACCAAAGTTGGTGCTCACAGAGAAACCAAAATTAAGTGTAGCAAACCAAAAGAAAAAGTGCTGATTGTAGTTCTCAAATTTTTCTGTTCAAAAGAAAATACAGACAGTTTTAGCACAACTGCAAAAATGACTGATACAGATAAGTTCAAAATGTTCACTGTTGGCTGCTATACACATAACACAACGACGAGCGGTCGCCGCAACAACGCCCGTCAATGTTTTAATGGAGATCACTGCACATGTCGCTGTAATCTCCTGGCGACGTTCCTGAATTCAGTAAAATTAAATAAGACTGCAAAATTTGCAGCTGAGTCTGGTGCTATTTTAACTATCATAATATTGTGGATTTCTCGAACAAAAACTGTAATGATCTGAAGAAAGCATAGACACACCTATCTACAAGGAGAGTAGCAGAAGTGATTCACGAAACTACCGCCCATTATCTTTGACATCAACCTGATCTTGGACCATATTTTGAGCTTAAACGTAATGAAGAATCTCAGACATAATGACACATCATCTGGTGATGACTGGTGGCTGTTTTCTGGTTTGGAATAATGTAAGTTTCGGTCAAGCAGTAGTGTATTCCATCCACTGAGCTGCTCGTCCTAATTTGGTCATACATCTTTTATCTTGAGTTAACTGTGTATTAATACGTGGCTAATTTATTTTGATTTTCCAGGCTGCCAAGATGTGGAGGTCTTATTCGTTTTACATCTAGCAGTCATTCAATGAAGTATGAGTCTCACACAATCTAGAGTCACTTCAGTTTATTTTGGGATAATTTTGAAATCATCATTTTTTTCTGACTGTTTACAGTTCACTGAATTCGGTAAAATAAAAATCTTTATATAGACAATCTGACTTATATTTTGAGACCTCTGACACCCTACAACTCCCCTATAGCTAGGCTACCCTTAACCCACATAACCTGTTGCGTTTCTATGGTGTTTCCTTCATTGTGACGAGTTTGCTTTGCGTGTACAGTGCCAAGCACCAATTTGACAAAGATTTTTTTAAGGAGAGGGGTGTGTTATCAAGAGTTTAAGGTTCACATATCTTATTTAGCAGGGAATATAGGCGCTAGTTACGTAGGAAAAATGGAAAGAACGCACGACCTGATGACTATACCATATCAATAAGTTACATCTGGAAACAGGCAACTAATACAAACAGTTGGATGTAACAAGATGCAGTGATGTTAAATGAAATGACCACAGGATTACACTGATTATAGTGCACACAGATGCACTCAAGCAGTCGTTCCTGCATGAGCTATATGGGACTGTATGCGACTGAAACCCTCACACGTGTTACACTGACACACATTATGGGGATTTGGAGAGTATGCTAAGATCGATTCACACAGTATTTACACACAATGCACTGAATTGCAGCTCTAGATAGCTGTTGATAAATGCCAGATAATGCTCATAAGCAAGATTAAGACTCCGATTTTTACCAGCTACAAGATTAATGGCAAACCGCTGGAGCCTGTTATATCGTTTGAATAGCTACAGGTAACACTTTCTTTGAGTCATCTCTCTTCTGGCTGCTTCGATGCGATCCGCCGCAAATTCCTCTCGTCTGCCAGCCTCTTCCTCTTCTTTCTCTCAGAGAAGCACTTGCACCCAGCGTCCTCAGTTATTTGCTGGATGCATTCCAATCTCTGTCTACACTTACAATTTTCCCCATACACAGCTCTCTGTAGTACCACGTAAGTTATTCCCCATTGTCTTAAAAGGTGGAGATGGCCCGTCTCCCTGTCCCTTTTCTTGTCCGTGTTTTCCACACATTCCACTGCTCGCCGATTCTGCGAGGAACCTCCTCATTCCTCAATTTACCAGCCCATATAATTGTTAACATTCGTCGTTAGCACCACATGTCAAATGCTTCAATTCTCTTCTCTTCCAGTTTACTCACAGTCCAGGTTTCACTACCATACAATACTGTGCCCAAAATGTACATTAACGCTTCATATAGGTCGATCAGGCCTATGAATGTGTCGTGATTTTTTTATATCTCGCTTCTGTTATTAACTGCAACATCAGAACCGCGTCTCTGGTGCCTCGACCTTTCCGAAAGATATTCTGATCATCATCTACTAGATCATTAACTTTCTTTTCGTCTGGCAAATGTTTATCAACGAAACAAATGCATGATATCAGTAGCAGAGAGGCGAGTGGAACGCTTAGTTTGGTGGAAGAGTTCCAGGAAACAGCATATGATGTCGCCAGCACGATGCGTAAATGCTAGTTCTACAGTGCTATTCCGATGTTTGAGGTGCGACAGTTGTGCTTCATTTATTACATACTGTTACACACGGCTGCACTCACATATCAGTAGTTTTGTTACGATGAGTGTTAGTGTCAGGTGCCTACCTGGTCGGGTAAGCATAGCTCGTGATAGTGCTCCGCACTGTACTTGTACTCCCCCACCCCCATCCGCTTATGCTGTTCAAATGCACGACGCGACATACACCACTACTGCCGAACAGTGCATGCACAGAGGGGCATGTGCATGAGCGCGCATCTACACCGATGAGCCAAAACATTACGATCATCTGTTTATAGCGTGTTGTTCGACTTTTCAAACGCAATACAAGAGAGATGCTGCTTGGCATGGATTCTACAAGTCCTTGACGGGATTCAAAAAGCATGTCGCCCCAGATGTCTACGCACAGGTCAAACAATTCTCGCAATTACAGGATTGGATTACGTTCACGCAACTGGCCTCCGATATGTGTTCCATTGGGTACATATCAGTTACATTTGCTGGCCAAGACAATGTAATTTGACTATAATGCCCCTCAAATCACTGTAGCACGATTCTGACCTTGCAGCACGGACTGTTATCCTGTTGGAAGATGTCGTGGGCGTTGGTTGGGACTTCATGTATGAAGCGATGCAGGTGGTCCACAATGTCGTTCATGTGGTTCACTGCTGTCATGATTTCTTCTATTACCACCAAAGATCTCATGGAACCCCAGCTCAATGTACCCCACAGCTTAATTCTGCCCACACCAGCCTACGTCTGTGGCCCAGTGCGTGTTTGGCGCAGACATTCGCCTGGATGACGGCGTGTAAGGATCAACCATCGACCTGGTGCAACAAGAAATGCGGTTCATTTGGCAGGCGACACATTTCTATTGATCCACGGTGAAAACTCAGTGATACCTGGCTCAGTGCAGTCATAACCGACGACGTCGTTGGGTCAACACAGGAACACGTAGCGGTCGTGTGATGTTGAGTTCCATGTTCAACAATGGCCTTTGAACGGTGTGCTTGTCACGGCACACAAGCACTGTACTCTGTTGTACCTGCCTTACACAGTGGGGGATCCTCCGACCTCTACGTTTTGTGATGAGACGTCGTCATCCAATATCTTACGACCTACTCGTTATTACAGCATTCTTGAACCACCTTCCATAGGTGCTCACGACAGTAGTACGCCAACAGGGACCAGCTTCGCCGTTTCAGAGATTCTCGTTACCAGCCGCAGTGCCAGAATAACGCGTCCTTTGTCAAAAACGCTTATATCAACGGATTTCAGAATTTACGACCCCTATCTTCATTGTAATGACTACCCATACGTCTCTCTTCCGCTTGCATCCTTTCCTTATTGCTTCACGTGCCCGCATCACCACCAGGAGCCATTCACAATCTACCGGTGGGCAGTGGTCACAATGTTTTGGCTCATCGGTGTATGTATCATGCTATAGAAGTAGGTACCGTAAACTGAGGTTACTTGAGCCATGGGGTGTAACTTGGACCCAAAACAAAAAAAATGATTTAAATCAGTCCTGGGTGTGCTGTAATGCACGTACACAGCCGATTGACCATTTCGTCGACAGTTAGAAGGACTAGCTAGCGCCCAGTGCCCTCTGCATTGCCTCTGCTTTTCGCGCCTTCTCACAGCTAACGTTACATTGTTGTGTAGTGAAACCAAGGATTGTCGCTGCCCGAGAATTTCCACTTTCACCGCGCTTTCCACTGGAGCTGCATGCAAGGTAAAGTAAAATTGACGTTTTATACACATTCCTTAACAAAATAATCATTGTTCTAATTATGTAGATAAAGAACGCCCAGCAAAATTGATATATTTGTCGAACAGTGTGCTTATAAACTAATAATGAGGTTACTTGGACCCCAGCCCAACAGTGGGTTCAAGTAGCCCCAAGCGTTATATTTAAATTACACACTTCTAAATTTCACTGCAAAATAATGTATATCATTAAGTTTTGTCAATTTATTTGATTAAATCATTTATACACTGTCGATGTTTATTTATTTGCAGATCTGCAGCTAAGAAAATGACTCGAAATTACAAAAGATCCCCTGGGACCAGAACGTATACGGATTTCACAACAGAAAAACTGCAAGACTGTTTAAATGCTGTAAGGTCTGGAGAAATGACTCAAAAGAGTGGCTTCACCACACTTCAAAATAAGTAGGTCTACGATAAAAATGAGACTGAAGAATGACCTTATGAATAAACCAGAACATTCGACCATTTTTAATTATGAAGAAGAGCAGGCCTTCGCAAGCCACATAGATAAAATTTGTGATTTCGGATTTCCCGTGGACTTACGTTTTATTGTCAAGTCGTACCTCGCAATGCATGGAAGAACAGTACAATGTTTCCGAAACAACCTCCCTGGCACTGAGTGGATAACATTGTTTTAGAAGAGGTTTCCCCAGTTATCTGTCAGATTTGTAAACAACATAAAAAGAGCTCGTGCTGCCATCGATGAGTCAGTAATTCCCGAGTATTTTGAAAACCTGAGTGCTTTGACTAAAGACGTTCCACCAGATAACCCATTTACAATTACGATGAAACCAGCATGTCTGATGATCCTGGTAGGACCGGCCGAAGTGGCCGTGCGGTTAAAGGCGCTGCAGTCTGGAACCGCAAGACCGCTACGGTCGCAGGTTCGAATCCTGCCTCGGGCATGGATGTTTGTGATGTCCTTAGGTTAGTTAGGTTTAACTAGTTCTAAGTTCTAGGGGACTAATGACCACAGCAGTTGAGTCCCATAGTGCTCAGAGCCATTTTTTTTTTATCCTGGTAGGAAGAAGATAATATGCCGCCGAGGTAGCAAATATCCAGAGAGGATAATAAATTCCACAAAGACTAACGTGACTGTCATGTTTTGTGGCAATGCTGCAGGATCATCTCTCCCTCCATACGTAATATATAAAGCAGAACACCTTTGGACAACATGGACAGAAAATGGACCAGTGGGTGCTAGGTACAACCGAAGTAAGCATGGTTGGATTGACCATGCAATATTTGAAGATTGGTTTATCGTCCACCTCGTGCCTGTACTGAAGAAACAAGAAGGCACTAAGATTGTAACTGGAGATAATTTGTCATCTCATATCAGCTTAAATATTGTTAAGCTGCGTGAAGAGCACAATATAAAATTTGTGTGCCTGCCACCGAACTCCTCACATATGACACAGCCCCTCGATGTACCCTACTTCAAGCCTTTGAAAGCTAAATGGAGAGAGATTTTAACCAAATGGAAACAGTCTGAAGCTGGAAAGAAATCAGCATCTTTGCCAAAAGATCAGTTCCCCATGTTACTGAAAACTATATTAAACGAGATGAGTCTAAGTTGCCAAGCAATTTGAAAGCAGGTATTAAGAAAACTGGCATTGTCCCCACAAATAAGGATGAGCTTTTATCTCATTTTCCGAAGCAAGATAGATCAGTATACTTAGACCTTGTTGGAGACGCTTTCTTAGCTCACCTTCAAGAAAAGAGGTGTGAGATTGTAAAGCCCCAGGCTAGGAAAAGAAAAATTCAAGTTTCACCAGGGGAAAGCATTCGTGTCTCTGATATTCAGCCTGAAGAAGCTAAAAGGCGAAGAGAAAATAAACGTACAGTAAGAACAGCTGCAGAGAAAAAAGTGTCTTCGAAGGAAAAACGAAACTCGACGAAAAAATCATGTGTGAGTCAACATCTGAGGACGAGGAAGCTTATAGTCTAAGGGACTCCAGAGAAAGCGACTTACTTTCTTCTGAAGATGAAATTTGTATGCCACCCCTTCACAGTAATCTTCCAGAGAACGAAAATAAAGAAGACGAAGA
The DNA here is from genome assembly GCF_023898315.1 of Schistocerca nitens. Lineage (NCBI taxonomy): Eukaryota > Metazoa > Arthropoda > Insecta > Orthoptera > Acrididae > Schistocerca > Schistocerca nitens. The sequence goes on along the minus strand of NC_064621.1, from coordinate 544,872,310 downwards.
AATGCTAAAAGGTTCCTTACAAGAGCAGGATTTTGTTCTTGTGGCTTAGAATAATGTTTTATTTCCAGGTCAAATTATGACCATCTGCGACAACGGTGCCATTGTTGACTGCATGACACTGACAAGGAAAGCATGGGCATGGCCTTCACAAAAGGACATTTTATTCTACAAGTGGTGCGACATCAAAAGAAAAATTAACCCACCCACTTTCATTAGAAGGGGTTTGTTTTCAGTGACCATAAACTAACTTTATTGTGCACCATAATTTATTATTATGAATATTTACAACAGTATAAACCAGTGAATACAGTTTATTATGTATTTTTTGGATATTTTGCAATTAAATGTCAAATTAAATGAACATTCTTCACACCAAAATATCTGTAAATGTCTTTACTTCCAGAGCCCAGGTCCTGCTTGGAACAGATGCACCTTTAAACTGCGTTTTACAAGGAAAATAATGCGTGGGTTCATGTTAGCTAAACCCTGGAGTTACTTGGGCCCAAATTTCAATAATTTTTTACTCACGTACAAAAAATAAAATTTGGTCTGAAACAGATGTAAACTGCTAGGAAAATATCACAAATATAAAAGAATGCAGGATATCGGTATAATTAATGGTTTTAGACTATCATGTGGTACTAAATATACAAAAATTTTCACTTCTTGGGTCCAAGTAACCTCAGTTTACGGTATATATTATACTCGTTCGACATGTGCATCATACAACAAATAGTAGGGAAGTATACAGAGTCCGCCAAAAAGATATGTACACACTTTAAGGAACGAAAAATATTGCTTGTGTGCTTATTTTACATTTAATAACTGATGACACATGTCGTACAACATTCAGTTTAGCGGTCGCCGCAACTACGTCAGTCAATGTTACAGTGGAGGTACAGGGTGTTTCAAAAATGACCGGTATATTTGAAACAGCAATAAAAACTAAACGAGCAGCGATAGAAATACACCGTTTGTTGCAATATGCTTGGGAGAACAGTACATCTTCAGGCGGACAAACTTTCGAAATTACAGTAGTTACAATTTTCAACAACAGATGGCGCTGCAAGTGATGTGAAAGATATAGACGACAACGCAGTCTGTGGGTGCGCCATTCTGTACGTCGTCTTTCTGCTGTAAGCGTGTGCTGTTCACAACGTGCAAGTGTGCTGTAGACAACATGGTTTATTCCTTAGAACAGAGGATTTTTCTGGTGTTGGAATTCCACCGCCTAGAACACAGTGTTGTTGCAACAAGACGAAGTTTTCAACGGAGGTTTAATGTAACCAAAGGACCGAAAAGCGATACAATAAAGGATCTGTTTGAAAAATTTCAACGGACTTGGAACGTGACGGATGAACGTGCTGGAAAGGTAGGGCGACCGCGTACGGCAACCACAGAGGGCAACGCGCAGCTAGTGCAGCAGGTGATCCAACAGCGGCCTCGGGTTTCCGTTCGCCGTGTTGCAGCTGCGGTCCAAATGACGCCAACGTCCACGTATCGTCTCATGCGCCAGAGTTTACACCTCTATCCATACAAAATTCAAACGCGGCAACCCCTCAGCGCCGCTACCATTGCTGCACGAGAGACATTCGCTAACGATATAGTGCACAGGATTGATGACGGCGATATGCATGTGGGCAGCATTTGGTTTACTGACGAAGCTTATTTTTACCTGGACGGCGTCGTCAATAAACAGAACTGGCGCATATGGGGAACCGAAAAGCCCCATGTTGCAGTCCCATCGTCCCTGCATCCTCAAAAAGTACTGGTCTGGGCCGCCATTTCTTCCAAAGGAATCATTGGCCCATTTTTCAGATCCGAAACGATTACTGCATCACGCTATCTGGACATTCTTCGTGAATTTGTGGCGGTACAAACTGCCTTAGACGACACTGCGAACACCTCGTGGTTTATGCAAGATGGTGCCCGGCCACATCGCACGGCCGACGTCTTTAATTTCCTGAATGAATATTTCGATGATCGTGTGATTGCTTTGGGCTATCCGAAACATACAGGAGGCGGCGTGGATTGGCCTCCCTATTCGCCAGACATGAACCCCTGTGACTTCTTTCTGTGGGGACACTTGAAAGACCAGGCGTACCGCCAGAATCCAGAAACAATTGAACAGCTGAAGCAGTACATCTCATCTGCATGTGAAGCCATTCCGCCAGACACGTTGTCAAAGGTTTCGGGTAATTTCATTCAGAGACTACGCCATATTATTGCTACGCATGGTGGATACGTGGAAAATATCGTACTATAGAGTTTCCCAGACCGCAGCGCCATCTGTTGTTGAAAATTGTAACTACTGTAATTTCGAAAGTTTGTCTGCCTGAAAATGTATTGTTGTCCCAAGCATATTGCAACAAACGGTGTATTTCTATCGCTGCTCGTTTAGTTTTTATTGCCGTTTCAAATATACCGGTCATTTTTGAAACACCCTGTAGCTGCACATGTCGCTGTAATCTCCTGGCGACGTTCCTCCAGCGTGCGTGGCTTACGTCCATAAACGTAACAGTTCCCGACAAGTAAAAGTTCATAGGTGTTAGATCTGGCGACAGTGGAGGGAACTCAATGGGCCCTCTTCGTCCAACCCAATGCCCCAGAAAATTGTCATCCATGAAAGCTCGTACGGCAAGGTGGTAGTGTGGTGGCGCCCTGTCCTGCTGGATGAAGACCTCTCCATCAGCTCCATAAAGCGCACGTATACCTGGCAATATTGATGTGCGTAACATTTCCAGGTACACTTCTCCAGTGACAGTAGTATCAAAGAAAAAGGGTCCTACTAAGCCCCTAGATGGTAGTCCACACCAGACGTGAACCCCTGGTAGATTGACCACTTTATCCTCATAAACATGCGGATTTTCCGGTGCCCAGTACACACTGTTATGACGATTAACGGTTCCATTAAATTTAAATTGTGCCTCGTCACTCCACACTACGTTTGTCACAAATTATTCGTCATCAGTTACCATTCGCTGATACCATGTGCTAAACTGCATTCAGCGACCAGGATCGGCACCATTAATCGCGTGCAGTAATCGTAGAATGTAAACTTTCCACTATGCAGCTTTCAGAATTCTTCGTACACTAGTACTGCTAAGCCCCCCCCCTCCCCCCCCCCCCCAGCCCACTTCACGTGCACATTGCGTAGCACACACTTCTGTGAGGAATTAACAAACGTTTCCAACACGAGAGACGACGAAGCATGACATGTAGCTGTACGCTGTCTTCCTGATCTTCCTTTGTGAATATCACAAATCGTTCCATGCAGAAAAAACTTCTCAGTGATGCGTTTAACTGTTAGGCGCGTTAGCGGTTCTGTTTCAAACTCCCGCCTCCACTGACGTTGCACTTCAACGGCATTATCAAACTTGAAAAACCACTTCACAATACATTTTCGTTGCTCGAATGTCAAGCGTGCTCTAACCATCTTGTTTTCTCAATACCGAGATGTAAGTACTAACAGCTATTGAGCCAAAGACCATACTACGACACGCTCGTAACTTAAATCGATCGACAATATCGATATCTCGATAGAGCCTGACAAAGAGTATAAACATTTTCCTGGCGGACTCTGCATATGTCAACCAAAGGGGTGCTGTTATGAAAGCAGATTGCATCCCAGACCATCATTCCTGGGGTTCGAGCGATAGTGTCAACCAGGTTGGTATCCCATCGCTGTCTGTGGCATCTCCAGAGACGTCTCCGCTAGTCATCCGGGCTTATTTTGAAGCGGGACTTATAACTGAATGTAACTCTACTCCATTCATTGAGATTCCAGGCTGAATTCAAACGGGTTTGTTGGTGTACAGAGGACAATGGTAGTCGGGGCAAGGGGGCCCTTTCTGTGAGCCACCTATTAATGGTCCTTGTGCTCACTGAAGCACCAGTTGCGCGTCCGGTAGATGATAAAGGTGAATCCAGAGCTCTGAGTGGCTCTTGGACGATCGCTCGGTCCTGACGTTCAGTCGTCTCTCTAGGTCGACCGCTTACATCTTGACGCTGTATTCGGCCGTGGTATCCCACCCCTGCCAACATCATTGAATAGGAGCATCGCTTTGCCAATTATTCCGACCATCTTCTTTGAGCCCAACTGAACGTCTTCTATATATATGAAGACAGTAACTGTTCTCGAAAGAACAGATACCATTGATGACCGTGCAGCTTCTTTAGAATAAATGATAATTAATTGAAACCCCCAGCCGCCGACAGGTGTTGTTGATATACCTCGATGGGGACAGATGAAAATGCGGGCCTCGACCGGGACTCGAACCCGAGATCTCCTGCTTGCATTGCAGACGCTCTATCCATCAATGGTATCTGTTCTTTCGAGAACAGTTACTATCTTCATATATATAGTTAAAGGCTACCCAGCTATTGACCTTCATCTGTTCGAATGCGCACAAGTTGCCCGAACTCCTACGGGAATCGTCATCTTAGTGTGCGCGAGTAATGAGTGGATGAGCAAATATCTATTAGATACATTACGTACGTAGATTGTGGACAGTTGTGAATGTGGGTCTCACAGGGAGCGTACAAGGGATAAGTCCCTGCAATCGCGCTATTCATCTGTGTCCTCGGTGGCTCAGATGGATAGAGCATCTGCCATTTAAGCAGGAGATCCCCAGTTCGAGTCGCGGTCGGGGCACACATATTCAGCTGTCCCCATCGAGGTATATCAACAACACCTGTCGGCAGCCGAAGGTTTCAATTAATTGTCACTTGAACGTCTTCTCTCAAATGCTGACATCTGCACGTATTGTTCATGCGCCTGTCTAGGAGGCATAGTTTCTGTACAAATGAGTAGGTGCAAAGAAACTCGCAGATACTTTATACCCTAGTATCGACATGTCCACTGCTAGCTATGCTAGCATGCTGCACGGTGAAATTTCGTTGCAATGTCACACATTCACCCATCGGCCACCAGAGTTTGCAGTTTTACATTTGCCGTCGGTACCTCTGTCAATACCAATTTGTGACGAATTTGCATAACTCCTTCGTGGAGCGCGTCATTTTTTTTTTCTTTGTCTTGGAGTATATGAATGGACACCATACTGAGCGCCTCCCTTAGCGATGGCTCACAAGTGCATGTTGTACGTAACAGCACGTGGTCAATACTATCGCCTTTCAAGACATGGATATTACTTTTAAACATTCTGTTTATATTGCGCGGGATGATTATAATGAAGATGGACTTGTAATGAACAAACATTAGCGGACAAAACGCCATTTGTTTGCTTCTCAGCTTTCATTTACTCTATTTACATTTTGATAGTTTATTTGTTTGCCGCTGTTGAGAAAACTGATAACCGAGTAGGGGTAACGCTTCAGCGTCGGTGTGGCTTTGCAGATTCATCTTAAGTTTGCTTCCTTTGCTCCTGTGTTTCTGAACCAGTGGAACGACCTCACTTCAATAGCAGTCTTTGACGATCGATGGAACGATAGCTGTGTGCGGTTTGTATAGCTTCGGGCACCTCGATACTATCTTCGCAACAGAACCGAGAAATTGAGTCGCTGTCTTGCAGACGCGACTACGTCGAACCCCGCTTCCAGTTTGGTGCTAGCGCTTCTATTTACTGCAGATGAAATCACTGGCCGCAACTGAAGCAGTTTATCGGGACATGGATTTCAAATAAAATAGAGGAAACAGGAATGTGCGACGCATACAGCCTTCCATGGGGACGCGGAATGCCTACATGAATAATGACTCCGCCGCTTTACACTGAACCTCTGCGCGACTAGGCACGACTGGCAGGAGGCGTCTGTGATGAATGTAGTAGGGCTTTCTTTTTTAGTAAATTTGATCCTCCAACCCCAAATGGCAGAAGTCACGCAGTGTGCCTAGTGACAAGAAAGCCATTCAGCACTTAACGTCATATATACCAGAAGATTAGAGTTTGTTTTCAGTGCTTGTCCTACTTAATTTATGAAACATGTAATATATTTGGGTCCCAAACGTTAGAAAAATGTAACCTACGAGGGGCGTTTGAAAAGTGTGCAAAAATAAAAACTACTTACGTGTTTGGGGTAAACCTTTTTTATTTTTCTGCATAGTCTCCTTTTAGACTTATACACTTCGTCCAACGCTGTTCTAATTTGTTGATCCCTTCCGAATAGTAGGAATTGTCCAAGTCTGCAAAAGAGCTATTAGTTGCTACAATCACCTCCTCGTCTGAATAAAATCTTTGTCCCGCCAGCCATTTCTTCAAATTGGGACACAAATAATAGTCCGAGGGAGCCAAGTCTGGAGAATAGGGGGGATGTGAAACGAGTTGGAATCCTTTTTCCCATAATTTTGCGACCATAACTGCTGAGGTGCGTGCTGGTGCATTGTCGTGATGGAAAAGGACTTTTTTGCGGCCCAATAGCCGGAGTTTTTCTTGCAGCTCGGTTTTCAAACGGTCCAGTAACGATGAATAATATGCATCTGTAATAGTTTTAACCTTTTCCAGGTAGTCAATGAGGATTATTCCTTGCGAATCCCAAAAGACAGTAGCCATAAACTTTCCGGCCGAAGGAATGGTCTTCGCCTTTTTTGGTGCAGATTCGCCCTTGGTAACCCATTGTTTCGATTGATGCTTCGTCTCAGGAGTATAGTAATGTATCCATGTTTCATCCACAGTGACGAAACGACGTTAAAGTTCTGCGTATTCTTCCTGAACAGCTGCAAACCATCCTTGCAACACTTCACACGATTCCGCTTTTGGTCAAGCGTGAGCAATCGTGGAACCCATCTTGCTGATAGCTTTCTCGTGTCCAAATGTTTATGCAAAATACTATGTACACGTTCATTCGAGATGCCCACAACACTAGCAATCTCACGCACCTGAACTATTCTGTCATCCATCACCATATCATGGATTTTATCAATGATTTCTGGAGTCGTAACCTCCACAGAGCGTCCAGAACGCTGAGCATCACTTGTGCCCATATGGCCACTCCGAAAATTTTGAAACTACTTATAAACTGTTCTGATCGAAGGTGCAGAGTCACCGTAATGTTTATCAAGCTTCTCTTTAGTCTCCTGAGGCGTTTTACCTGTCATAAAGTAATGTTTAATCACCACACGAAATTCTTTTTCGTCCATTTTTTGACAATTACTCGACTTCCTTGATTCACACGAATGCCAAACACAAATAGGCCAATATGGCTGAAACTTGGTGTGCGTTCTTTCCAAAGATGCTACTAACTACACATGACCTTCATACGCCGGTGGTGCCATCTCTCGGACTTTACACGGACTTTTCAAACGCCCCTCGTAATGAGGATGAGTAGAAGAAACAAACCCGTAATGTTCGGGTACAGCATAAGTAGTGTCCTGCTTGACATAGTCATGTCGTATAAGTGTACGTGTGTAACGTTGCGAAGCGATATGAAATGGAACGAGCATGTGAGGAATGTGTTAGGGAAGGTGAATGGTCGACTTCGGTTTATTGGGAGAATTTTAGGAAAGTGTAGTTCATCTGTAAAGGAGGCCGCATATAGGACGGTAGTGCGACCTATTCTTGAATGCTGCTCGAGTGTTTGGGATACTTACCAGACCGGATTAAAGGAAGACATCGAACCAATTCAGAGGCGGTCTGCTAGACTTATTACCGATTGATTCGACCAGCATGTAAGTGTTACGGATATGCTTCGGGAGCTCAAGTGGGAATCCTTGGGGGAAGAAGACATTCATTTCTAAGAACACTATTGAGAAAGTTTAGATAACAGGCATTTGAACCTGACTGCAGAACTATCCTACTGCTGCCAATACACATTTCGCGTGGGGACCAAGAAGATAAGGTACGAGAAATCAGGACCATACGGAGGCATATACAGGGTGATAATTATTGAGATGTATGAAAAAAATGGTAATTATTTACAAACAATGACATACACACACTTTATTCAACTTGTAAACGTCTCTACAGATATTCGGATTTAGGTTATGTCATGTTCGATATGCCTGCCATCATTGGCGATGATATGGCGCAGACGAATAGCGAAATTCTGTATGACACGCTGTAGTGTCGGAACATCGATACTGTCGACGACCTCCTGAATGGCTGTTTTCAGTTCAGCAATGGTTTTGTGGTTGTTCGTGTACACCTTGTCTTTAATATAACTTCACAAGAAGAGTCTCATGTGTTCAGATCCGGAGGAAATGGTGGCTGATCAGAGCCCATGCCAGTGACCTGTGGCTACCCCAGAGACAGAATACCCTACCCCAGAGACAGAATACGGTCCGCAAAGTACTCATCCAGGACATTAAACACACTTCGATGGGGTCGAGCTCCGTCTTGTATGATCATACCTCGAAATCAGGGTCACTTTGGATAATGGGGATGAAATCATCTTCCAAAACCTTCACGTACCGTTCGGTAGTCACACTGTCCTCGAGGAATCGCACCGTTTATTCCGTGACTGGACGCTACACACCACACAGTCACCGGTTGAGGGTGAAAGACTTCTTGGTCGCGAAATGCGGATACTCAGCCCCCAGATGCGCCAATTCTGCATATTGACGAACCCGTCCAAATAAAAGTGGGCTTAGTCGCTAAACCAAACCATATTCACATCAATATGCGCATTCTAATTCTCATCATGCCCCGTGGACAACCGTGCAGTTAGAACGTCCTAACGCAAACCGTTCAGAAGGTAAGACGATTTTATTTCATATAGCTCAATAATTGTCACCTGTGGATAGCCGTTTTTCCCTCGCTCTGTCTGCGAGTGGAACAGGAAAGGAGACCTCTAGTTGTGTGACAGGGCGCCCTCAGCCACGCACCGTACGGTAGCTTGCGGAGTATGTATGCAGATGTGGAAGTTTAACATACCTGAGTAACTGTAAAATAAACGTAAAGAGTGCCGAAACTCATGAACGATACGGCACAAGCCAGAGAGTCTTCATGAAGAATACTCTCGAAACTGCATATAAGTGCAACTTATCCCCACTGAAAACAAGATATGAACAAGACATTCCATCAAGAGGAATTTACTTCTGTTGTCGGATGTTCCTACGACTGGCAGTTTCTTTGACAGCAACAGCTCTGTATAATATTTGCTCATTATAGAACTTCACTCTGCTTTCCAATTCACAAATATTTGTGTTATATAATTACTTCTTCTTCTTCTTCTTCTTCTTCAAAGGACGACTCTGTTGAAAAATTATTAATTTTGTAGCTCTTATGTAACTTCTTAGGCTATTTTCCTCTTCTTAGGCTATTTTCCTTTGTTAAAAATATGGCTCGGATTGTTGTTAATCTGAATGAATTCAAACAGCATTTCGGTCAATATTCTCACATAATATCTGTTATTTTTATGTAATTAAAGCTTAAAAATCATTAAATTTCAAGATTTGATCATGTGGCACGATAAGCTCTGTTATTGGCTGAAGCTCCAGTGACGTCATAGCAAAGGAATAAGACGAAGTCACAGAATAAGACATGAAGAGCGTCGTCACACTGGAGATTTTTTCTGTATATCATTTGTAGAGAGAGCAGTTACATGGCAGTTTATAGGTGTAATACGAAGGTAATTTCCGTTAGTGAAATCAAGAAATTGGAAATTTGTGGTAAGGACTATGCGACCAAACTGCTGAGGTCACCGGTTCCTAGGCTTACGCACTAGTTAATCTAACTTTAGCTAACTTACGCTAAGGATGACATACACACCCATGCCCGAGGGAAGACTCAAACCTAAACTCCGACGCGGGGAGCCGCGCGAACCGTGGCAAGACGCCCTAGACCGCGTGAAAGTGGCAAGTCGACCTAGACCGCACGGCTACCACGCGCTGATGAAATCAAGAGCGGAATTTATAGAGAAGCTATACCTTTTTTAACACACATTGCCTGAAATGGATCAAACACAGTTATTGCTGATTACGCCCTTATCAATAGTAATGGGACACGTTGTGGATTTAAATTAACCTCTTAGCACCTTATCACTACACTTTCCGCAGACCATCTTGCTGTGGTTAGAATTTCCTGTAGCCGTTTTACAGTGTTTTGTTTTAAAAACATACTCCTTCTGCAGAACACAATGTTTTTCTATTTTACTGTTACTTATTGTTGTTGTGGTCTTCAGTCCTGAGACTGGTTTGATGCAGCTCTCCATGCTACTCTATCCTGTGCAAGCTTCTTCATCTCCCAGTACCTACTGCAACCTACATCCTTCTGAATCTGCTTTGTGTGTTCATCTCTTGGTCTCCCTCTACGATTTTTACCCTCCACGCTGCCCTCCAATACTAAATCGGTGATCAGAAGGATGTAGGTTGCAGTAAGTACTGGGAGATGAAGAAGCTTGCACAGGATAGAGTAGCATGGAGAGCTGCATCAAACCAGTCTCAGGACTGAAGACCACAACAACCACTGTTACTTATAAAAACATGTTTCAACGGTTATGTATCATCATCTGTAACAAAAAACGTGACGTACAGTCAAGTGATAAAGCGAATGCAGCAGACCACCCTCAACAATCCAACCTTCAAATTAATGTAACTTTAGAAATAAAATCTAGACCCACGGAAGATTAACCCCGTGTAAGACCCGTTTCGCTGCTATTCCGATACGTACTCTTCCACTGAAAGTGGAATTGGTTTTCAGTCTTCCTACAGCGTGGGGAAAAGTTGTTGCTTCGTTTTTGGGCGAGGTTATCTCGCACCTAAGTGATGATATACTTTCTTTCAAAGGTGTTCGATGTGATCGTGATCGGAGCATTGGGTAAACAAACAGAACAGAAAGATTATTGATTTAACCGTGCTACAGTGATCATTACCGTGTTAATTCATAAAAAATCCAATTCCAAAAGACTGTCATTATGTGAGAAGTACACCAGTGCTGAAAATCTACTGCTCTCCTCTTTTTTCTCTTAATTGTTATTTCATCCCGCCTCGCTGCATGTGGGCTTGGTTAAGGAAGAGGATGGCGGGGGTGTGAGCAGTCAGCCGTACAGTCGACCTGCTCTTCAGCCAATTGACAAGTGAAACTAGGTGAGAAGACAAAAAACACTCAGAGAAAGTGACATATTTGGAAGTAATTTAAAAGATCTTTTGAAATGAAAAATAACGGGAGCATTTCGGTAGATAAGAAACAAGGCCTTCTTCATAGTAACTTAAAACAGCGATAATATAAGGTAAAATGAAGAAAAAGAAGAAAAGAACAGTATATTATAACATTTGAGACACGATGTAAAAAGCAGTGGTCTCAGAAGGAAACACTTCACTTCCACTAAAACTGGAACGATCTGTTCTAATCGTGGGACAGGTAATTCGTTGATAAAGGGGAAAATGTCTGTTATTGAGGAGCGTGGGAGGGTCGTGGTGTAAGGATGGAGGACTGGTAAGTGGTATCTATGGGGCATCAGTTGCTGTTGGCAGACTAGAAAAGAGGAGTATATGGTATCGATGAGGCTAAAAAATTTGAAGCGAAAATAGGTGTTGGGAAAGATGGGAGAATGGGAAAAAGGGGTAGGGATAATATGAGAAGGGGAAGGAGAGTAAGTCCTGAAGAGATGGGAAGGGCGGGATGAATTTAGAGTTGTTAGGACGGGTAAATGTTGGGACAGAGTTCGTGGTTTGGGAGGGGAAGGCGACTGAAATTTCTTTGGAACAGTATGTGGCGGGTGTGTAGATGATGTAGGATTGGTGGGATGTGTCGGGATGAGCTAGCAAAGTCAGGACACGATTTTTCAGTGTGTGTGTGAGTGTGTGTGTAAGAGAGAGAGAGAGAGAGAGAGAGAGAGAGAGAGAGAGAGAGAGAGAGAGAGTGAGTGAGAGACAGGAACGGCTGGAGTGAATGTCACTGCTTGCAATACTGCTTCTTGTAAAGAACAAAATAAAAATGAGAAGAGTGTATTCGCGAGCCAAGATAATTTTAGTGCTGCAGACATATAGAAAACGGGCTAAATAAGGCTGTCCGTGCTGGAGCTATTTTAGAGTTGAGCTACTTGTGATTCATCTCGCGACTGTTGTCTAAAACTATATTTAGTCACGCAAAGAAACAAGCTGAATTTACATCAGGCTGAATTTGAATGAGATTAAAGACAGTGTAGCATGCCTAAGTAATTATAAATGTTACAGAGTAATATAACCCTTGAGTAACAGTGTCAGGATTTCGTCTCTCACCTTCAGGATGTTTGTCTTTAAAGTCGCCAGTGAAGTGCGTAAGCACTAACTCTGTTTACAACGTGACGCGGTGGTGCAGGTGATATCGAGGTGATCAGACCTATAGAGGACACCTGGGTCTCAAATTTGCGTACAAAAGGATCGTAGTCTAAAACGGATGTGTACCGCGCGAGGTTATTACTTTTTCTCATTAAAATCGTATTTCATTATTATAAATCAATTGTTCTTGCACTTTAAAAAATGTAAAATTTAAGTCTGTGTCAATTTTATCCCAAATATTGTGAATTTTCCGAGCATAAGTTAACAATTAAGTAGTTTTGTTTGTTTGGCCTTCTTATTACGAAACTAACGTGCTTGTAAGGGCTATGTTTAGATGGAATTATAAACGCAATTAGTTTTCGAAGAAAAGTCTTTTTACTTTCATTATCCTCACGGTAAAATTTAAATTAACAATGTTAACCAAATAGCGCACTAAACCTGTGGCGTAAGAGAGCGAGAGAGGATATCTGAAAATATCGCGCTTGCGCTGTAGATTAGCTGGTTTTTATGGGACAACCTCAGGTTGATTTCCGGATCGGTAGACCGCAAGTGTCCCATATCAAATTGCACTTCGCCAATACTGATGTGGTACATTGTAAACAGTTACCGTTTAAACGGGAAGTTTACAACTTGGACAAGACGTACCCTGAGGCAGCTTGGTACTGGTCCCACACACTCCATCAGTATTCTAGGCTATGTCGGATGAGTGTTTGTTAAGAAGTTTTGTTTGAATACTGACTGCACTATCCAAGTACCAAACCAATGAACCGGGGTCTGCCACCTGTTTTGCAACGGTTGACTGAATATGATCATTGCATCTCATATGACTACAAATTTTTAGACAGTTACTTGTATCAGTTGTTTGTGGTACCAACTCCGACTCACTGGGAATCCACATTCTTGTAGTGTGCCAAAGAGAATCTCCCTATGTGTGGAACCGTAAACCATTTTAAAGTTCACAAATGTGACTACAAAAATGGTTCAAATGGCTCTGAGCACTATGGGACTTAAAATCTGTGGTCATCAGTCCCCTAGAACTTAGAACTACTTAAACCTAACTAACCTAAGGAGACCACACACATCCATGCCGAGGCAGGATTCGAACCTGCGACCGTAGCGGTCACGTGGTTCCAGACTGAAGCGCCTAGAACCGCACGGCCACAGCGCCCGGCGCATGTGACTACAGTCTTGTGCATCTGTCAGACCTGTGTTTGCAGGTTCCAAATGTGTTCGGTACATGATCATCCTTTCCTAAAGTCTGCCTCGTTCTAGTCTGCTGAGTAACGCCTTGGAGAGAATGTTGTAAGCGACTAGTATCAATGAGATACCGCAGTAATCGTATATAGAGGGCGAAGAAAAATTCGCGCACTCGGACTTCGCAGGGCGATTCCTCACATTCTGGCAATAGAAAAATGTCTGTTACAAAATTTCGTCCTGCGCATATTTCGGTCAGTAAATGGACATTAAAGATCAGCAATCTGGCAACACTGTAATCACGTGTACGGTAACTACCTCTGTCAGGATACAGCAGCAGTGATGTGCAGTTGGTGCAACGGATATCGTTTTGGGTTAGCATGCAGAATGTCGAGGGTCGATTCTGAGTCGCGATTCGAAACTTGTTTTGTTTGTACCCTCCCCCAATGGCCCGCATGCCTTGCGGTTCTAGGCGCTACAGTCTGGAACCGTGCGACCGCTACGGTCGCAAGTTCGAATCCTGCCCCGGGCATGGATGTGTGTGCTGTCCTTAGGTTAGTTAGGTTTAAGTAGTTCTAAGTTCTAGGGGACTAATGACCTTAGCAGTCATGTCCCATAGTGCTCAGAGCCATTTGAACCATTTGAACCCAATGGCCCCATCATTTATAACAACTATTATCAGAATGAAATTTTCACTCTGCAGCGGAGTGTGCGCTGATATGAAACTTCCTGGCAGATTAAAAGTATGTGCCTGACCAAGACTCGAACTCGGGACCTTTGCTTTTCGCGGGAAAGTGCTCTACCAACTGAGCTACCGAAGCACGACTCGCGCCCGGTACTCACAGCTTCATTTCTGCCAGTACCTCGTCTCCTACCTTCCGAACTTGACAGAAGCTCTTATGCGAACCTTGGAGAACTAGCACTCCTGGAAGAAAGGATATTTAGGAGACATGGCTTAGCCACAGCCTGGAGGATGTTTCCAGAATGAAATGTTCACTCTGCAGCGGAGTGTGCGCTGATGGTAGAGCAGTTGCCCGCGAAAGGCAAAGGTCCCGAGTTCGAGTCTCGGTCCTCCACACAGTTTTAATCTGCCAGGAAGTTTCATATCAGCGCACAACTATATGAGATAAAATCGTCTTAACTTCTGAACGGTTTGCGTTAGGACTTTCAAACTGCACGGTTGGCCGTGGGGTATGATGGAATTAGCATGCGCTGTATGGTTTGGTTTAGCGACGAAGCATTTGGATGGGTTTCTCTATAAGCAAAATTGGCGCATTTGGGCGACTGAGAATCCACATTCCGCGATCGAGAAGTCTCTTCACCCTCAACATGTGACTGTGTAGTATCCAATGTCCAGTCACGGAATAATCGATGCGATATTCCTTGATGCCACGGTGACTACCGGACGGTACTTGAAGGTTTTGGAAGATGATTTCATCCCCATTATCCAAAGGGACCATGATTTCGATAAGATGTAGTTTATGTAAGACGGAGCTGGACCCCATCGAAGCAGGAGAGTGTTTGATGTCCTAGAGGAGCTCTCTGAGAACTGCATTCTGCCTCTGGGGCACCCAGAGGCCATTGGCATGGACCTCGATTGGTCGCCATGTTCTCAGAATTTGAGCGCATGCGACTGCTTTTTGTGGGGCTATATTTTAGACAAAGGGTACAGCAATAACCTTAAAACCTTTGCTGTGCTTAAAACCGACGTTCAGGAGGTTGTCGACAGCATCGATATTCCGACACTTCAGCGGGCCATGCAGAATTTCGCTATTCGTGTGCACCACATTATCGCCAACTATAGCAGGAATTATCGAACATGTCATAACCTAAATTCAAATATCCGTAGTAACGTTCACATGGTGAATAAAGTGTGTGCACGCCGTATTTTGTACATAATTCACGTTTTTCATATAGTTCAATAATATAGTATATAAGAAACTATCAGCCTCGATTGCGGTAATGAAACCAACCTTAACCTAGGTTTCAGCCCAAGTAATTGAGCCTTCTTCAGAAGATAAACCTGATTCTGTGTCTACGAGGGCATGGTCCAGAAATAAAACTAAACAGCCAGAATCGGCGTAGTTACATTTTAAAAATGCGGTACATAGGTACTATGTCACCACCTACCTGACTACGTCTATTCAGGCTGTTTAGTTTTATTTCTATACCATGCCCTCGTAGACATATTGTAGAATCAGGTTTATCTTCTGAAGAAGGTTCAATTACTTGGGCTGAAACCTAGGTAAAGAATGTTTTCATTCCCGCAATCGAGGCTGATAGTTCCTTATATATTAGATTATTACGATTGCTGACTCTGCTGCAATGTTGAAAGTACTAAAACTTCAATAATTGTCATCGTATATGTACATAGTTACATATTTTTTATTATATACAGGGTGAACATTAGTAAAACCGATAAACTGCAGGGACGGGTTCTTGACCGGAAATGGAGGGAAAAAAGTCCTATGAACATGTGTCCAGAAATGGACGGTAGGCGTACAACGACAAAAGATCGTCCCATAACGCAGAACGGAGCTGTATTTCATCCATGACACAACAGATGCTCAGGGTGGCCTCCATGGGTTGCGATTCCCGTGTTCACACGCAGTCTAGTGAAGACTGCTTCATCGGTAAAGAGGACTGATTACAGAAATCTTATAATTCTGATGATCTGGCGCAAAAACCAACCATTGACAAAATCCTTCCCATAGAGGGAAATCCGTTGCTGATAATTCTTGCGCTCATTACAGGTGATAGGGATAGTAGCGGTTGCCATGCAGGACGTATATAATCGTACTTTGGCTTACACAGTGTTGGCAGAGCCTTACCTGGAGCTTAAGATGGGGTTCGTCTCAATGTCTTGCAGAACGCGGTCCTCCAAAACTTGTGTAAGCACAGTCCGTCTGTCTGAAAGAACCCATGATTACACAAACGCCCAAAAAAAGGGCTTATTTGTTATGTGATGTGGTTGGCGTCTGTGAGGGTGCTTGTTCTGGTACAACCGTGCTGCCTCTCGACCATTTTCATTTGTTTGGCCGTGCTCAAAGACATTCTCGGTTTCTACCCGACGTGAATACTGGACCACTGTGCTGCTTACAATACTCTGCGTCATTCACACAGCCCGAAACACTCAAGGAACACCCGCTACGTGGTCAACATGGTTCAAATGGCTCTGAGCACTATGGGACTCAACTGCTGTGGTCATAAGTCCCCTAGAACTTAGAACTACGTAAACCTAACTAACCTAAGGACAGCACACAACACCCAGCCATCACGAGGCAGAGAAAATCCCTGACCCCGCCGGGAATCGAACCCGGGAACCCGGGCGTGGGAAGCGAGAACGCTACCGCACTACCACGGGATGCGGGCGCTACGTGGTCAGAGTAACTTTCATTCGTCAGCGCCATCTACCGTGGCAAGGTTGCATTTCCGGATACACGTTCATAGAATCTTTTTTCATCCATTCCTAGCCACGAATCCACCCCTGCAGTTCGTCGGTTTTATTATTGTCCAACCCGCATCACTCTCTTCTTTCACTCACGATCAATAACAATTTACGCACAGACTCTCCAGAAACCGTTGTAAGAGGTCGTGACTTAGGAATTTATTGCTAGCGCAGTCGAGCAGATGTAATTTCGATGGATTGCTCACGCGCTGCCTGCGATATGTAAGCTACAATAGAAACGCAGACCAGAGAGCAGTGTCGGCTGCATTAGTTGTAGTAACTCGCAGTCGGGCGGTTGCGTCAGGTCGTGGAGAGCGATAGTGGTGCCTCAGTGACGTAGTATGAGGTAAAAGCAGCCGCGCGCATAAGTAATTTGTAACAACTGATTTTGTACTATTGTTATATCAAGTCCCATGTAAATGTTTTTAAAAATCTTTTAATAATAATCTTTCTTATAAAGATAACTTTTGACAATCATTCATCTGAATTTAAAGATTCTACTAATTTCTCCTATCCATGGTCATCCCTACTATCGTAAAGAAAAGTCTGTTCTTTCTTTTTATACATGACAAATCTAGTGGCCAGCATTGCACTGGGCTGTGCCAGAAAAATTTGTTATAGGAGCAGACATATACGCGTTATCCGGCGTCATAATGGAGGTAAAAATTTTCAATTTGTTCACAATGATGTTTCAGGGCCATTACGCAGCACTGTTGACGTCTAAAATTTACAGTTTAAATTCACAGTCAGTTAATTATTGAAAGGTTATATGTGAGTCACAATTTTACTGAGAGATTAGTCACGTTTTATTGCGAGTGTGCGGAATCTGATCAGTTGGGAGGTTACACTAAATGTGAATGTTATAATTAAATCAACTGTTGGGAGGTTACACCCTTTAGGACTCTAATTCAAGCATGAGAACAGATATATCTACATCTGCATGTAAATACATACTCCGCAAGCCACTGTACGATTCTTGGTACCCTGTACCACTACCAGTCACTTTCTTTCATGTTCCACTCGCAAATAGAACGAGGGGAAAACAGCTGTCTGTATGTCTGCACATGAGCTGTAAGCTCTGTAATCTTATCTTCATAGTCCTTAAGCGAATTTACATTGGCGGCAGTAGAACCGTTCTGCAGTAAGTATAAAATGCCGGTTCTCTAAAAATTCTCAATAGTGCTCCTCGAAAAGAACGTCGCCTTCCATCCAATGATTCTCATTTGAGTTCCCAAAGCAGCACCGTAATAACTGCGTGTTGTTCGACCCAACCTGTAGCGAAACTAGCAGCCCACCACTGAATTGTTTCAGGTCCTCCGTTAATCTGATCAGGTGCGGGTCCCAAACACTCTAACAATACTCAAAAATGGGTCTCTTTTACAGGTGAGCCACGCTATCGTACAAATCTTCCAATAAAACCAAGTCGACCAGTTGCCTTCCCTATTACAGTCCTTACACGCTTACTCCATTTCAGGTGTCAGCCGTTGATATACGCTCACGTTATTCAAGCTCTCGAAGTCCGATGAAAATCACCCACGACGCCTGGATGAATGATTGTTTCCACTCTGGTTTAGACATCCTTCAGACAATGCAGTTCTTTTAGTGTAAATAAAAGAGCATGTAATGACGTTTAGTTGTGTACTTCATATATAAAAGATAAAGGTATAATTTGGTAATGTAGTGAGTCCTCAGTTATCACTCAATGGTGTACTGCAGATGCTCAAAGTCATGTTCCCCTAATTCTTTCCTAGCAGTGAATATAAAATAGATTTACGATGTCAAAAACGGTTCTGCAAATACTTGGTGTTTCAGATTACATCTACATCTACATCTACATCTACATCTACATACATACTCCGCAATCCACCATACGGTGCGTGGCGGAGGGTACCTTGTACCACAACTTGCATGTTCTCTCCCTGTTCCACTCCCAAACAGAACGAGGGAAAAATGACTGCCTATATGACTCTGTACGAGCCCTAATCTCTCTTATCTTATCAGTAACGATTCATGAAAAGAAAGCCTCTTTCCTCCAGAGACTCCAACCCGAGTTCCTGAAGCATTTCCGTAACACTCGCGTGATGATCAAACGTACCAGTAACAAATCTAGCAGCCCGCCTCTGAATTGCTTCTATGTCTTCCCTCAATCCGACCTGATAGGGATCCCAAAGGCTCGAGCAGTACTCAGGAATAGCTCGTATTAGTATTTTATAAGCGGTCTCCTTTACAGATGAACCACGTCTTCCCAAAATTCTACCAATCAACCGAAGACGACTATCCGCCTTCCCCACAACTGCCATTACATGCTTGTCCCACTTCATATCGCTCTGCAATGTTACGCCCAAATATTTAATCGACGTGACTGTGTCAAGCGCTACACTACTAATGGAGTATTCAAACATTACATGATTCTTTTTCCTATTCATCTGCATTAATTTACATTTATCTATATTTAGAGTTAGCTGCCATTTTTTACACCAATCAAAAATCCTGTCCAAGTCATCTTGTATCCTCCTACAGTCACTCAACGAAAAAAATGGTTCAAATGGCTCTGAGCACTATGGGACTTAACTTCTAAGGTCATCAGTCCCCTAGAACTTAGAACTACTTAAACCTAACTAACCTAAGGACATCACACACATCCATGCCCGAGGCAGTATTCGAACCTGCGACTGTAGCTGTCACGCGGTTCCAGACTGTAGCGCCTTTAACCGCTTGGCCACCTCGGCCGGCAGTCACTCAACGATGACACCTTCCCGTACACCACAGCATCATCAGCAAACAGCTGCACATTGCTATCAACCCTATCCAAAAGATCATTTATGTAGATAGAAAGCAACAGCTGACCTACCACACTTCCCTGGGGCACTTCAGAGAATACCCTCACCTCCGATGCACACTCACCATCGAGGACAACGTACTGGGTTCTGTTACTTAATACGGTGACAGCCTTGCAAGTGCATTTGCATCCCTTGATGCTGACGCAAGCACATCTTATTTTCGTACAGGTAAAGCCTGTTGCACTTTACAGTGAGGTGAAAACGTCATGGGATACCTACTAACATAATATCAGACCTCCTTTTGCCCCATGGCAATGACTCAACAAGCAGTTGGAAGTCTTCTGTAGAAATATTCAGCTATACCATCTCTAGAGCCGTCCATAACTGCGAAGATTTTGTGCAAGTGCAGGATTGAAAGCACGCAGCAATCACTCGATTATGTCCCATATGTTTTCGATAGGATTTCTGTCGGGAAATCTGGGTAGACAAATCATTCTCTCGAACTGTCCAGAATGTTCTTCGAACCATTCGCAAACAACTGTCGCCCAGTGAGACGGCGGATAGTCATCCATGAAAATTCCATAGTTGTATGGGCACATGAAGTCCATGTATTCCTGCATATGGTCTGCAAGTAAACATTTCCAGCTAATGATTGGTTCAGCTGGAGCAGAGGACCCCGTCCATTCCATGTATACACGGCCTACACCATTATGGTGCCACCACCATTTGCACAGTGACTTGTTGACAACATGGCTCCAAGGCATCGCGGCGTCTGCGCCACACTCGAATCCTACCATCAATTCTCAGAAGCTGAAATCGGGACCACGGTTTTACAGTCGTCTAGGGTCCAAACGATGTGGTCAAGAGCCCAGGAAAGGCGCTGTAGGCAATGTCGTACTGTTAGTAAAGGCACACGCGTCACACCTCCGCTGTCATAGCCCGTTAACGGATGCGTTCGTCGTACATCCCACATAGATTTCTGCGGTTATTTCAAACTGTGTTCGTTGTCTGTTAGCACTGGCAGCTCTACACGAACGCTGCTGTTCTCGGTCGTTAAGTAAAGGCCGTTGGCCACTGTGTTGTCCGTGGTGAGAGGTAATGCCTGACGTTTGGTATTCTAGGCACACAGTTTCTGAAATGGAATATCCCATGCGTCTAGCTCCAACTATTATTCCGCGTTCAAAGTCTGTAATTCCCATCGCGCGGCTCTAATCACGTCGAAACCCTTTCCACATGAATTACCTGAGTACAAATGGCGGCTCTGCCAAGGGACTGCCCTGTTAGTCCTTGTGTACGCGATACTACTGCCATCTCTCTATGTGCATACCGCTGTTCCACGACTTTCGTCACTTCAGTGTAATTAATAACGAGGGCAGGTCAATAAGTAATGCAACACATTTTTTTTCTGAAACAGGGGTTGTTTTATTCAGCATTGAAATACACCAGGTTATTCCCCAATCTTTTAGCTACACAACACTATTTTTCAACGTAATCTCCATTCAATGCTACGACCTTACGCCACCTTGAAATGAGGGCCTGTATGCCTGCACGGTACCATTCCACTGGTCGATGTCGGAGCCAACGTCGTACTGCATCAATAACTTCTTCATCATC
This sequence comes from Schistocerca nitens, assembly GCF_023898315.1. Lineage (NCBI taxonomy): Eukaryota > Metazoa > Arthropoda > Insecta > Orthoptera > Acrididae > Schistocerca > Schistocerca nitens. Next base: position 544,851,123 of record NC_064621.1, on the reverse strand, counting down.
CGCGTAGTGCCTCCCACGGATTGCGTCCTTCATTGGGCCAAACATATGGAAATCCGACGGTGCGAGATCGGGGCTGTAGGGTGCATGAGGAAGAACAGTCCACTGAAGTTTTGTGAGCTCCTCTCGGGTGCGAAGATTTGTGTGAGGTCTTGCGTTGTCATGAAGAAGGAGAAGTTCGTTCAGATTTTTGTGCCTACGAACACGCTGAAGTCGTTTCTTCAATTTCTGAAGAGTAGCACAATACACTTCAGAGTTGATCGTTTGACCATGGGGAAGGACATCGAACAGAATAACCCCTTCAGCGTCCCAGAAGACTGTAACCATGACTTTACCGGCTGAGGGTATGGCTTTAAACTATTTCTTGGTAGGGGAGTGGGTGTGGCGCCACTCCATTGATTGCCGTTTTGTTTCAGGTTCGAAGTGATGAACCCATGTTTCATCGCCTGTAACAATCTTTGACAAGAAATTGTCACCCTCAGCCACATGACGAGCAAGCAATTCCGCACAGATGGTTCTCCTTTGCTCTTTATGGTGTTCGGTTAGACAACGAGGGACCCAGCGGGAACAAACCTTTGAATATCCCAACTGGTGAACAATTGTGACAGCACTACCAACAGAGATGTCAAGTTGAGCACTGAGTTGTTTGATGGTGATCCGTCGATCATCTCGAACGAGTTTGTTCGCACGCTCCGCCATTGCAGGAGTCACAGCTGTGCACGGCCGGCCCGCACGCGGGAGATCAGACAGTCTTGCTTGACTTTGCGGCGATGATGACACACGCTTTGCCCAACGACTCACCGTGCTTTTGTCCACTGCCAGATCACCGTAGACATTCTGCAAGCGCCTATGAATATCTGAGATGCCCTGGTTTTCCGCCAAAAGAAACTCGATCACTGCCCGTTGTTTGCAACGCACATCCGTTACAGACGCCATTTTAACAGCTCCGTACAGCGCTGCCACCTGTCGGAAGTCAATGAAACTATACGAGACGAAGCGGGAATGTTTGAAAATATTCCACAAGAAATTTCCGGTTTTTTCAACCAAAATTGGCCGAGAAAAAAAATGTGTTGCATTACTTATTGAACTGCCCTCGTAAATACCGCAGAAACGGCGTCCCCCAGTACTGGAAACCGCACCCGTTCGGTGTCCATCCGGAGGGACGCCAGGGTGTAGCAGCTAGTTCGTCGGCTTTCTCCGGTGCCACCCGGCGCCTGCCACCGCCCGGACGGCAGAGGTCAATGACCCCTCGGCGTGGCGACGCTCCGCCCTCTCGCAGTTGGCGCCGCATTAATTCCGCGACTGCGGACTCGCCCCTGATACCGGCAAAGTTTGCTCTGCTCGCCAGCTCGGCTGGTACTTTGTCGGAATGTCACGTCGCCATCCACTTTGCATCGCGTGAACAAAACTTTGTAATCGCCAAAAGGAGAATACACAGCAGTCAACTTCCTCTCATCTGATAGCGCTGCAGCTTTTCCGCGTTATCCGTATGAAAGTGATATGATATGGAATTTAGTTATTATATAGAATTTTGTGTCAAGTTTTGGCAGATGCTTCTCTTTGTGCCAAGAAGACGAATACGTAAACTGGGTCTTTCTAATAGTACACAGTTCAACGTTGAAATCTGACTGTAGTTTATATAGGGCGTATAAGAATTAGCTTACAAACTTTAGGTTTCATAAAGCGTAACGTAATCAGCTCGTGGACCATGTGCGTTAAGGTTCAACGAAAATTTTATTTGTCTTGATCGGCAAATTATAATTAAAATTAGCAAATTAGGTTGTGAAAGCACCCTGCATGTACGTGTATCAACGCCTATACTCTGAAACCACTGTGAAGTGAATGGCAGATGGTATATCCTATTTTGGCACTTATTAAGGCTTCTACCCGTTTCGTTCGCGCGTTGTTGCTTACACTCCTCGGTGCGCCCTGTTACTAGATTAATAAGTCTCTGCGATCCGTACAGCAGCGACACATATGGGTTTTTAATGTGTTCCTGGATTTCTCACTAAAAGCTGGTTCTCGAAAGTTTATAAATAGGTTGTAGCGCCGATAGTTTGCGTCATCTTCAACAGGCTGCCACTTTATTTTTGTCAGCGTATTCGTGATAGTCTTCTATGAGTCAGAGAAACCAATGAGCATCCATGCTGCCCTTCTCATGCAAACTGTATCCCTTGTTAGTTCGCTCTGGCACGGGTCCCACACGAGTATCCTATTTGCAAGAAATCACGTGTAAAACGAAAGCGAGTTGTGTTCAGTGTGAGTGTTATTTGAAATTTATTCGCAGCTCCAAATATGGACCATCATCAGCTGTACAATGGAATGACGACAATGTTAATTTGTGCCTTATCGGGACTCGAACCCGGATTTCCCACTTATCGCGAGCGATCGCATACCTTTACGCTATTTTTTTTTTCATTTTGTCCATTATATTCGGTCGTAGCAGACGTCACATGACATACGCCGAAGTTCATTGTTGATCCCTTGACTCAGTTTCTTTATTACAGAGACCACCCAGCTCTCTGACCAAACATGTTGAGCTACCGTGCCGGCCAGAATGGAATCGAGCCCACAACCTGGTGTACACAAGTCGGTTACTATACTTAATTTTGTTCGTCATTGCTCGTTGCATTTATTCGGGGCGGACGTCCGCTGACACCCGTTGAAGTTCATTGTTGATCCATTCACTCATTTTTTTTATTACAGAGGGCAGTCAACCTTCTGACCAAACACGCTAAGCTACCGTGCCAGCATTTTTTTATTTTACTGCAAAAAATGAATCAAAAGTATTAAATAAGGATGACAGCGGATTTGTTTTCCTTCTCGATATCCGAGCGCACCCGAACTTCACATGTCGTCGAGCATGTGCCTATAGCCTGTACTCGTATATTCCAGTACAGCGGGGACCTTCTAATTGAAAGTGGCTTGCCCGGTGTTGATACTGCAGTGCCTTTGTTGTTCATAAGTACAATGCAGTGTTCCTTCGCCTCTGCGGTATCGTATACAGTGAGTGTTATTTCGTGAAACCAGCGCTGAATCGGCGAGAGAAACATTTGTTTCTCCTGGAGTCTCATTATATCCGAAACTAAAATATGCTGTACAATCCTGAAATTAGCGTAATTTGAGGATAATGGTCTGTATTTATGCGCTCTTTGTATTGTATCTCCTGGGGTGGTTATGAATTTTAAGTTTGTAAATGCCATGTATTAATAAATATTGTATAAATAGCTGGCGATGTAAGCCAAAGAGTAAAAAAATGCATTATGTTGCAATGTTTGCCTTGATGAATATTCCATGGACATTCGAGTTTCTGTGTCTGAACTTTCTATTTTGGTTGACTTCTTTGGTTCTTGGACTCGAAGAAGAAAGAAGGATTATCTGAGATTTATGTTACTGTCACAGTCTATCTCATCTTTGAGACTTGCCGCCGGTTTGGACACTAAACTTTCTTTCAGATTCTACGAGCTATGTGGCGGCTACAAATAATTCAATACTTCAGATTTTCTCAAGGTTCCGAGATAACATCTCAGGCAGAAAGGCCATTCACATTACAAAACTAATTTCCGAAACAATATATAATTAATTGATAATTCGTACATCTAGCCCCTCTGGCAAAGAAAGAATTACTACTATTAACATTCAAATAATAATTATCACTATATTATTTTTTACTGTTTTTATTAATCTTCAAGAAGAGTCCAGGGTCCCGTCTTGAAAGCACTGGGACACATAGATCGGTAAGAATAAACAATAATAACTCTATTCAAAAGTATCTCCTGGGAGAAGCGAGAAGTAAGAAAAAAAGGAACGCTGTATTGACGGTGTCTAGAAAGCATGAAAAGTGCCACGAGGAAACACGATATTTGCTTTGAGGATTTTCTGCTGCTTCTACGGACCAGACCCTGCAAAAGGAACTTCTCCAGTGCCACAGACTCCGCTGCCAGAGGGCACCGCAGAGTGCTAAGGCCTCAGGGGCTCCGTCTCCCTGTGCTTCTTTTGTTGCCTCTCTCCTGCAGGCGGTGTTATGGAGGGCGCGGACGTGCCACTGTTGTGCGGTGTTTACGAGCCGTAGTTGGCAGTGTTTATGTGTGTGCGGGTTGGCCGTAGCCAGGGGCTAGTGACCTACCACACCACACCACACCACACCAACATCGAGGAAAAGGCGAGAATCTAAAGGCACACTCGTAGCAGTCTGACTACCTGTACTTAACAGCAACTAGGGTAGTGATTTTTCAGGACAACACGTTCCATAAATGACCTATTTAAACGCCCTTTACTCTTCTTAGTCTCGTATATATATATATATATATATATATATATATATATATATATATATATATATATATATATATATATATATAGAGAGAGAGAGAGAGAGAGAGAGAGCTTGTACGTAGAGGGCCACAGTCCTGCGGAAGAACGTTTCTTTTTCGTATTCGTAGCAGGTATGATAACTGATTATTTCAGGAAGTAATGTGTTACAAATTACAGCAGTTTATTCACTGTCCCCCAGTACAAAAATGGCTCTGAGCACTATGGGACTTAACTGCTGAGGTCATCAGTCCCCTAGGACTTAGAACTTGTAAGGCGTATGCTTCGCCGGCGATGGGCGAGGCATGACAGAATCTCTGACCAGAGAGTAGTTTATTGTTAGTTGTTGCTTGTCGCGAGTCTGCGCTAGTCTGCGCGAGTCGACAGTAGAAGTGAGTCTGCAGTAGAAGTCAATCGACAGTTGTAGTCGGTCGGCTTTAGTAGCGAGTGGACAGTAGTAGTCTGCGGAAGTCGGCATGCGTCGGCTATGTGCTCTGGTCGCGACTCTGGTCAGGACTCTGGAGGATGATTATTGTTGTAGAAGGTAGAGAAGCAGCCTTGCGCATATTTAGTAATGTATGTTAATTGTAATTTAATTTGTTCAGAAAAAATACCCCAATAATAATTTTATAATATAAAGTAATTCTTTTAAAGAAAAGTATTCATTTCAATTTCCTATGCATTGTCACTGCTTCCAAGAATTAAAAAAAAAAAAAAAAAAAAAAAAAATACGCCAGCATTGCACGAAGCTGTCGAAGAATGTATAATTAAGAGCAGATATAATTGCAGTTTTTATTGAGGTAAGAATTTTTGCTTTTTTATTCAGAATACAGGACCGAAGGTCAGCGCTGCTGTCCTTATAACATTTACCAGATATTATTATTTCTGTTAGGAGGTTACATTTCGTTCATGGTTCATTATTTCATTAATATTATTGTGTGGGTTTATGGTCAATTTTCATTTATCAATTTTGTGGGGAGTTTACGCTTGGCTACATTTTGCATTATTATTAAACATTATTTCGTTGGGAGGTTACACTTCGCTCCATTCTCATATTATATTTAAAATATTTTCTGCGGGGAGGTTACAAACTACTTAAACCTAACTAACCTAAAGACATCACACACATCCATGCCCAAGGCAGGATTCGAACCTGCGACCGTAGCGGTCTCGCGGTTCCAGACTGCAGCACCTAGAACCGCACGGCCACTTCGGCCGGCTCGCCCAGTACACTGAAAGTGGCATTTATGCCGGGCCTCAGGCTGTCTTCATAGAAAAGTGTGGTATGGATGCACCAAACAAATCCACTATTAAACTGCAGTACGAGAAATTCCAAACATAAAATTTGGCAGGTGCAGCAAAAAGTGCTAACACTGGAAAATTTGATCGACGTGCAAGCTGCACTATCTTGAATCCTACTTTAAGAAGTTTTTTTAAAAAATGAAGCAGGCACGCAGAAGTGCGAAGTAGGGTATGGGGGTACCTTTTTTACATCATTGAACTAAAAACCATGTTAAAAATTATTAAAATGTTTCCTTAATCTACATGTTGTACAACGTATAGCTACTTCAATAGTATGATGCTTAGATGTGCGCTCCCGACCTCGCCCATCTGCATGCGCCACTTGGCGGCAATGTCGTGTGTGTGCGCCGGACGGTGTGGCCGAGCGGTTCTAGGCGCTTCAGTCTGGAACCGCGCGACCGCTACGGTCGCAGGTTCGAATCTTGCCTAGGGCATGGATGTGTGTGATGTCCTTACGTTAGGTAGGTTTAAGTAGTTCTAAGTTCTAGGGGACTGATGACCTCAGAAGTTAAGTCCCATAGTGCTCAGAGCCATTTGAACCATTCGTGTGGGTGCTGCGTCGTCGTGCGTTGTGGTAGTGCAGGGGGGTCGGGGGTGGGGGTACACCGTGAGCTAAGCTTACCAGATCGTGCATACACGTGAGTGCAGCTGACGTTATTGCACGTACAGTGGCTTACTTGCTCTCTATCAGTCATCATAACAGCACTACTGATAGGTGAGTGCAGCCATGGGTAACAGCTATTTACTACTCGTATTTTCACAGCATCCAGCAGTTGATTCTGACGTTATATGGCTTCTGTGACAGAAATTCACTCAGTTCAGTTTTGACTCACCTTGTGGTCGATCAAGTAATAACCTGCTAATGTACTGCTGTGAGAGTAATGATATGTGGTACATTGGTTTTTATAATATTTAACATTTAGTGAATACTACAACTACTGCCAACTTCTGACCTTATTTCATCAAAATATTTTCTTTAAATTCTCTGTAAAGGTCTACTATGGTTCTGGCGTATTACTTTATCTACACAATTCACGCAGCGTCATTCGTTGTCTGTAGTTGGGAGGAGGGGGGGGAGAGGGGGGGGGGGGCGAATTTAGATTACGTTAGCACTCTAAACGAAAGTTTCACCTGCTGTGGCTCGCCTCATTGGCAGATAAATCGTTCAGTGGTCCCACTGTGTCATGACATTATAATGAGATATTTTAGCCCCATACTTCTGTCTTAAACCTGATTCTCCAAAGAAATAAGTGCATGCAATGGAAACACTAAGAGCCAGTGCAACTACGCAGTGACGAATTTCACTTAGTGTGATTTTCTTTCATAAATCACCGATAACTCTGTGATGGAGAGGAATCTAGAATGAACTGAAATGGCGATTAATTTATATTCATTTGCCTAATCATTTGTTACAAAAATTCAGCATTATTCGTTACAGATTTACCAACTATAGTCCATTACGTATGAACAGAGGGGATAAGGTTGCCTGGTTTAAAAGGGTGAGGGCGGCGGGGGGGGGGGGGGGGGGGTGAAGGGACCAAACTGCTTGGTCATCGGTCAGAGGGGATAAGATTTGGTTGCAAGAAATCAGCGCAGGATAGTCTGATCACACTGAGGGGATTTAATTTCATTTGTGATAGGAAATCGGACGTGCACACAATCAAAGAGACCGTCACAGTCAGAAACGAGGAAGAGAAATGATAGCATCACAGACGACATCAGATTTCATTAAAGCTGTGAATGGACTATTTGATACAGCAAAAGCTGGCATTCTTTAAATTGGCAAACCATGATTACACGAACTGCCGCCGTAATGATAACGACCCGTGACCAAGAGGTGATCGATCCGAAGTTAGCACAAATAGAGACTTATTCGGCATTGTTTCCAAAAATACTTCAGAGTGGGTGGTTCGCAGTACTACCTATGTTTAATAACCTAAGGGAACAGTCAGTACAAACTTGCCGCTGATTTCTTGTTATGGCCACAGTGGTGGTTCGTGGCTAACACAAGACCTACATGCTCGATCTAAAACTTCGCACGACATGACTAAGCTTCACCAGCGATTGTTAAAACGAATGTAGTGCTTCACTCGCTATTCCTGGCGGCACGGATGCCATCAGCTTTGAATGCGAACTGACTTGTAAACATCAACCTAAATTAACAATTAAATCCACTTCTAGCAGAAACGTGTGTACTCACCGAAGCCTGGAACGAGATTGTCCTCTCGCCAAAAACTTAACAACCCTCGCTGGACACTGAGTCCGAAATATTATGTTGAGAGCCCTCTCGTCCAACCTCCGAAACACGCTACGAAACGCGACACGGTAAGCCAGTCAGAGGGACAGGAAAAATCGCGGGATGCTTACGGCCTCAGTGCCTTGGTGGCACGGGAAGTTCTAGTACCTTCTGGAAAATTCCTCACGTAATATACCCCGAATCAGTTGAAAGACTGGATTTTGAAAACGGGGGGAAATGCGTAGCCGCCTTTGTGGCTCGCTCCCGCCGATGATGCTTCAAGAAGGCCAATGAATTTCCCCTGTTCTGGATGAGGGAGAGGAAAAGAAGGAATCATCTGAAACTCGACCCAAAGACTCCACGGTACCGTTTTCATGCAAGTAGTTGCGTAAGGAACTGCAGTGTGAAAGATAATGACGCCACTGATCACTATAGGCACACGATGAAATCAAGTAAAATAAACTGTTCCTTAAAAACCCTTCTCCGGTCGTCGTTGGGTGTCAGAATAGCCGCGCGAGATTAGCCGAGCGGTCTCGGGCGCTGCAGTCATGGACTGTGCGGCTGCTCCCGGCGGAGGTTCGAGTCCTCCCTCGTGCATGGGTGTGTGTGTTTGTCCTTGGGATAATTTAGGTTAAGTAGTGTGTAAGCTTTGGGACTGATGACCTTAGCAGTTAAGTCCCGTAAGATTTCACACACATTTGAACATTTGATTTGTCAGAACAGTGTGGACTGTACAAAGATTAAATACAAAACCCGCAATGGCTGGAAACGGAAGTTACGAAAGGTACACGCAAGTAATATCCACTTTTTAATTGTTCTCTTAGTGCATCTGTAGATGGTTACTGTGACAAGATGGTGTGATCTTTTGGAGTGAGCCTTTTTTTAATTTGATGGAATAACAATTCTGGTGTCCAGTGTATAAGGAGAAGGAAATAGTACTGGAAATTGAAGTGTCGTCTACAATGGAATAATTAGGGATGAAGAAGAAAATCCAACAGGACAAGGACGAGGCTACTAATCGACCGTACCGTTCCAAAAGTAGTGTCCTGCCGTTCGTTAGACGTGATCTGGGAAGACCGCAGAAAACCTGGAGGATTTTGTTGACCGCTCCTCCCAGATGTGCATACAGGATTCTCCTTCACTACACAGCGTAAGAGCTGGTCATAAAAGGTGGCCTACAACAACATGACCGACAAGCGTATGAAACGAATATCATATCATTTAACGGGAACTTTAGAAGTCACAGACTTGACTTTAGTACATGTGCTAGATTAGGAAGTTAATGATCTAAGGCGAAAAGTACGAAATGTCGTGGAAACTTCAAGGACGTATCTTCGTTTCAACAGAGTAATGATATTTTAGCTTCAAACTAGAACAATTTTCAGCCAAGAACGAAGCACAATCTAGTCATCCAAATGGTAAAATAAAAAATCTTGAAACGGTAGAGGGAAACCAGAACTCATACTCTTGCTTTCTTCCCTAACCAAAATAAGCAAATGTAAAAAAAATTAAAAAAGCTACAAATAGTGTACGTTAAATATTAAGTGACGACAGTTTCTGATCTGAGTAAAGAAAGACTATATAATGGGGCGATTAATTCAGACTGAGTGAAAGCGTTAGGCAGTATGGAACACACACACACACACACACACAAAAAAAAAAAAAAAAAAAAAAAAACGAAAGGAATGCTTGACATTTGCTACTTACCACGGAAGAGAAGTCTACCAGAAGCCTTCCACAACGATTATCGAAGTTCTACGCACCTGCAAACGAAAATGCGTTCAATGAAATATCTTATTACGCCCGAAGAATACATAAATTGTACTCGTAACCGAAAAGACTTGCCATGATTTGTCAGTAAGGACTTATCTGCGAAACAGTAGTCTACGATACGTTGTATCATCTCTTTGTTCCCTCCTTCGTTAACATCGAGTTCAGTGTGAAAACGAAAATGAAATGAAATACATACTTTTCGAAAAATACAAAATACAGCAGAATACGTCATCAACACAGTTTTTACTTTGCCTCGATATACAGCTGAAGACAGCGGAAGGACCTACGGCAACACCTTTACATTCCTTTATTAGATAATTGGTTTTTGGAGTTCTGTTTACCGCAAACTAAATTTTCCTGTAATTTTTGGCCTTCATCTGTTTGGGCAACGTCGGGATGAGAGTAACAGGTAAATTATCTTTACTCTTATAGCAAAACTTATAAAGTCAATATAAATATGACTCTCTCGAATTTAATTTGGGCCAGTCTTTTCCATATGTTCATCTCGTCCATTTTGTCTAGTGTATAATCTTAGTCAACAGTACTGTTTCTTTTTTTTATGCTGTACTGGAACGGCTCATCTACATAACGGCTATGAAGCTGTCTGATTTACGTCCAGATAAATTTTATGTTGAAGATTACGTTTTAGTTCAATTAGAAAATAATTTTACCAATGCCGTCCACTTGAAAAGCAACTGCATCGAACAGACTGGGTCACATATGTATCAAAGTTTACTGATTTCCGTATAATCCACTTCAGTTCACTCATCGCTGTTAATACTTTTTCCTATTACTAATTAACCATTTTTAATGTTTCTATTAACGTTTTTAGTTGTAGTAGTTTCCGTATGCTAGAACACCTTAGAAAAAGTAAGCTAAACAACCGCATTTCACACATTATCCGTTTCTACAAGACTTCATTAATTCCCATTGATATTACTACGGTTACTAAAATAAACGGTTAAGTACTATGCAGAGATGTCCTGTGAGGGATGACATCACCACTGACACACTCGGTAACACCACCGTATTCACACGTCTACATGCTGCACAACGTGCGCAAGACAAAACAGAATTTCGGAAACAGTTACTCGCTGTCGTATTTAAGTGTGAGGCCTGAGCAGTTTCGCTAGACCGGTCAAATATTAATTTTACGATCGTCAGTTATCTTAAACAAATGGCGTCTGAAAATCGGCAGTATCCTTTCTCCAGGAATGCTAGGCTTGCTAGTTTTATAGGAGAGCTCTTATGAAGTTTGGAAGATAAGAGACGAGGAACTGGCGAAAGAAAAGCTGTGAGGACAGGTTGTGAGTTGTGAGTTGTGCTTGGGTACCTCGGTTGGTAGAGCACATGGCCTCGAAAGGCAAAGATCCCGAATTAGAGTATAGGTCCAGCATACAGTTTTAATCCGTCACGAAGTTTCATAAAGCCGACACTCTCCTGCATAGTGAAATTTTAATTCTGGATAATTTCTAATTGGCACAAACATGCATTGTCGTATTTACAGCATTGTTTGTGTTTATAGTTAACGCACGAGTATTCTCTACTAGCAGTTTCTGCATTGGGTGGTAATACACTCCTGGAAATGGAAAAAAGAACACATTGACACCGGTGTGTCAGACCCACCATACTTGCTCCGGACACTGCGAGAGGGCTGTACAAGCAATGATCACACGCACGGCACAGCGGACAGACCAGGAACCGCGGTGTTGGCCGTCGAATGGCGCTAGCTGCGCAGCATTTGTGCACCGCCGCCGTCAGTGTCAGCCAGTTTGCCGTGGCATACGGAGCTCCATCGCAGTCTTTAACACTGGTAGCATGCCGCGACAGCGTGGACGTGAACCGTATGTGCAGTTGACGGACTTTGAGCGAGGGCGTATAGTGGGCATGCGGGAGGCCGGGTGGACGTACCGCCGAATTGCTCAACACGTGGGGCATGAGGTCTCCACAGTACATCGATGTTGTCGCCAGTGGTCGGCGGAAGGCGCACGTGCCCGTCGACCTGGGACCGGACCGCAGCGACGCACGGATGCACGCCAAGACCGTAGGATCCTACGCAGTGCCGTAGGGGACCGCACCGCCACTTCCCAGCAAATTAGGGCCACTGTTGCTCCTGGGGTATCGGCGAGGACCATTCGCAACCGTCTCCATGAAGCTGGGCTACGGCCCCGCACACCGTTAGGCCGTCTTCCGCTCACGCCCCAACATCGTGCAGCCCGCCTCCAGTGGTGTCGCGACAGGCGTGAATGGAGGGACGAATGGAGACGTGTCGTCTTCAGCGATGAGAGTCGCTTCTGCCTTGGTGCCAATGATGGTCGTATGCGTGTTTGGCGCCGTGCAGGTGAGCGCCACAATCAGGACTGCATACGACCGAGGCACACAGGGCCAACACCCGGCATCATGGTGTGGGGAGCGATCTCCTACACTGGCCGTACACCACTGGTGACCGTCGAGGGGACACTGAATAGTGCACGGTACATCCAAACCGTCATCGAACCCATCGTTCTACCATTCCTAGACCGGCAAGGGAACTTGCTGTTCCAACAGGACAATGCGCGTCCGCATGTATCCCGTGCCACACAACGTGCTCTAGAAGGTGTAAGTCAACTACCCTGGCCAGCAAGATCTCCGGATCTGTCCCCCATTGAGCATGTTTGGGACTGGATGAAGCGTCGTCTCACGCGGTCTGCACGTCCAACTGAGGCGCCAGGTGGAAATGGCATGGCAAGCCGTTCCACAGGACTACATCCAGCATCCCTACGGTCGTCTCCATGGGAGAATAGCAGCCTGCATTGCTGCGAAAGGTGGATATACACTGTACTAGTGCCGACATTGTGCATGCTCTGTTGCCTGTGTCTATGTGCCTGTGGTTCTGTCAGTGTGATCATGTGATGTATCTGACCCCAGGAATATGTCAATAAAGTTTCCCCTTCCTGGGACAATGAATTCACGGTGTTCTTATTTCAATTTCCAGGAGTGTACATTCAGCGGTAGAATCTTTTTTACTATATGGTAATTTCGTTGACCAAGATTTTCTTTTTGTATCAGGCTTATCATGACCAACTTAATCAAATCTGGAGGATAGGAAATATGAAATTACAACAGCACCAGACTTCAACTTGCATTTTAAAATGCCTTTCATAATTTGAATCGGCAAAGTAAATTGAGCCCACAAAATCATTAGCAACTGAAAACGATTCCGGTCGTTTACAAGCATTTATCCGTTGTTAGCTCACGTCGCTGATCTTAGGAAATACATGAAACTTAATATCTAAATTTTTTGTGTGTGCAACTTGCGATCGCACAGCTGAAAAAAAATCCAAAAGATACTTCCAGAACCCTTTAGTATAGTGATAACAGTAGCGTAACTCTGCACTTAATCGTCAACCACGGATGATGCTGTTATGTATAGAGACTTTTGCTACACTAGAAAACTACTGTGAAAAGCAGAAAGACTTGCTGTATGTAGACGCTTGGTGCCAGGATTGGCAGTTGACCCTCAGTGTAAAGAAGTGTAACGTATTGCACTGAAACAGGCAGGAGGTCCCATTACTATACGATTCCACAATAGCAGAACAACCACAGGAAGCAGTGACATCCATTACACGGCCTTCTATTCACTCAACAACAATAGAGTATAGCAGTGGCAAGTCACTGAGATGTGGCGGGTTCAGCTTATAAAGAGCCAAGTATTCTCTCCCAGTGACATAATGTGACCTGCACTGCTCACACCTGATCTGATCACACAGTTGACGTAAATATTAAATTTTACTCCATCCATATGGTCTGTTGGTCATACTGTTTAATCTCTCAGTTTGCTGGAACTACGTAGAATCGCTGTTCATGTTACGAAACCGTTTCGCGGCAAGGACGCAAAACATATGCAGTTTCACAAGATTCAGATTAGAGACCCACCCTCAACCTGTGTTATTAATTCGTCTTAGATATATGAGTGATCGTTACTTGCGGTAGTATAAAAACTGATATGCAACAGGGAGAAGTCTCTGTAGCGACCACCTGCGAGAATGTTTTGTGGGATGGAGTGAGGAGGAACCTTAGGAAATGCACTGTTGACTACGAAACGTAGATACGAATTTTGGGACGGACACCAGAAATCGCTGTTGGGCAGGTGAAAAGGAAGCCTCCAGACTTTGAAAACCGCGGAACACAGCTGAATGTGCAGCCCTTAGGCTAAAACATTGTTTAAGAACGTAAGAAATACGGTCTTTGGTTCATCTGGAACTTTTCCAAGAGTAACTGAGAGCACGGAAATGCCGAACGGAAGCTCCTTTATCGACTGAAGAAAGAGACAGAAAGAGTGAGGAACAACATTTTTACGAGGAAACTGTTATGAACCATTTCAATGATTAACCAAATTAATAGCCCAGAGACGGCGAGCTGCAATCTCAGAGACACATTTTTGGCGCTCGGAGCTCAAAAGAAATAGAATCCACCCAATCAGGTACAGCTTGTAGCGAAAAATGCGGTAAAGTGAGGCTTCACTGACAGACGCCGTCACACAGTAAATACACAATTCATCTTACTCTTCTTTCCTATTGATGACCTTGCAGTGTTTCTCCGCTGAACTTCTAGTTAGATCCTCATCACAGGCTTTCAACTTATGACGCCAACTAAGGTTGGTTCAAATGGCTCTGAGCACTATGGGACTTAACAGCTATGGTCATCAGTCCCCTAGAACTTAGAACTACTTAAACCTAACTAACCTAAGGACATCACACAACACCCAGCCATCACGAGGCAGAGAAAATCCCTGACCCCGCCGGGAATCGAACCCGGGAGCCCGGGCGTGGGAAGCGAGAACGCTACCGCACGACCACGAGATGCGGGCTGACGCCAACTAAGGAAGCCGGTGCTATCGCCGACTGAGGTCGCAGTATTACTGCCCCAAACAGTCACAATATAGTGAGACCGAGCCACTTTTGTGTGAGACGTAGGAACAGTCAAACCTGTTTACAACTGTAACGTCTTAGAACTTCACTCTAACGACTTCCTTGCAATTCATGAGCCGCGCGGTCCTGGGCGCCATGTCACGGAGTGCGCGGCCTCTCCCACCGGAGGTTCGAGCCCTACCTCGCGCATAGGTGTGTGTTGTTCTTAGCATTTGTTAGTTTAAGCAGTACGTAAGTCTAGGGACTGATGACCTCAGCAGTTTGGTCCCTTAGGAATTCACACACATCTGAACATTTTTTTTTTTTTTTGCAAGTCATGAAACGCTTGCTTCCAAATTCCACGACAGGTGTGACGTACTATCTTTCATAAGTCTACATGTTGCTTTCAGCAATTCTATCCAATACTAACTCATCTGACGACGATCACTCGGCACTTCTGCGGTTTATTTTCAGTTTTCCCCCTGACACCCAAGTCAGTAGGTTGCAGTAGGTACTGGGAGATGAAGAAGCTTGCACAGGATAGAGTAGCATGGAGAGCTGCATCAAACCAGTCTCAGGACTGAAGACCACAACAACAACAACAACCCAAGTCAGCTTAACAGATTTGCGTTGTCACGGGTTGTCGTAAGTAAATGTTCGTCGAGATGTTGCCACAGGATGCCTTTATGAGATTTTATTGAGAATTAAGCATTTTTCTCATTATTATGAATTGTTTTTCTCATTATTATGAATTGTCGAGATGATAAATAACCAAATGACTAATATGTCCGCTTTCAAAGGGGGGCTCTGAGCACTATGGGACTTAACTGCTCAGGTCATCAGTCCCCTAGAACTTAGAACTACTTAAACCTAACTAACCTAAGGACAGCACACAAAACCATGCCCGAGGCAGGATTCGAACCTGCGACCGTAGCGGTCGCGCGGTTCCAGGCTGTAGCGCCTAGAACCGCTCGGCCACCCCGGCCGGATATGTCCGCTTTCATTCAATTCGACAGCACTTGTGTGATAAACTGTAAATTAATTTAGTCTTTGTTTTCTGTTTCCGTGCTCCTGCAAAGGAGAGAACTGTATGTGTGTATTTTTCTGGGGAGACTAGTGGTTAGAAAATTAATCGTAGTTTTTTGTTTTTGCATAAGTTTTGTGAATATCGTTGTGTAGGGCGGCTTCCTAGTGTAAATTTTCCGTGTAGAGAAATTTATTTCTGTTTAATAGCTTGCGGTCTCAGAGTTCAGTGAGAAATCTGCACACCAACTTTTAGTGTTACTTTATCCTCCTTTGGTACATTTTCAAACTCAGTAGCGCCATTTAAGACCTCATATCTATTTTATACACAGTACGATATGGCTAGGGATTGTGCTTGTTGTGAGCGGACACAAGGAGAGTTGGCTGCTGTCCGTAAACAGCTGGAAGCTGCGTTGGCTACCGTCGACAAGCTCCAAAGCTCGAAGTTACGGTGACGCAGGGGCGCCAGTGACGAGACCTGCGATACCTTTACCTATGGTGCCACTGGAATCCCCTGATGACCCGGACGTCACTGGCGCTTCCGATACTCAACATCTGACCGGTCTGTCTTCACTCCAGAGTGGGTGGCAGACAGTGGTGGATTTACGCGTCACTGGGCGGAAGGCGGAAGAGGGAGCAGGCCGTGCGGCTGGATCCCTACGTCTTAGCAACAGGTACGAGGTGCTTCCCAGTGCTGATGATAACTCGAGCCTGCACGGGATGCCCCTCCTGTTGGGCCAGAGGGCGATTTTCCTGCCCAGTCCGGACAAGTACAGAGGGTGGGTATACGAATCATTGGCAGCTCCAATGTTAGGTAGGTGATGGAGCCCCTGAGGGAGATAGCAGGAAAGACGAGAAAGAATTCCAGTGTGCATTCGGTATGTTTGCCGGGAGGTCTCATCCGTGATGTGGAGGAGGCCCTGCCGGCGTCTATCGAGCGCACTGGGTGCAACCGGCTGCATGTAGTGGCACATGACGACACGAATGACGCCTGCCGCTTGGGTTCTGAGGTCATCCTATAATCCTTTTGGCGGCTGGCTGATTTCATGAAGGCAACTAGCGACGCACGCAGGGTGCAGGCTAAGCTGTCTATTTCTAGCACCGTACCCACGGTTGATCGCGGTCCTCTGATTTGGAGCAGAGTGGAAGGTCTAAACCAGAGGCTCAAACGGCTCAGCGACGGTATCGGATGAGAATTGCTCAACCTCCGTTATCGTGTGCAGAATTGTAGGGTTCCCCTTAGTAGGTCAGGCGTCACTACACGCGGGAGCGGCTACTAGGGTAGCGGTGTACGCGGAGCTGCACATGGGGCTTTTTTTTAGGTTAGAGGACCCCTTCCTTGGGAGCAAACACGATTTCCCTGTTAAATCAACCACAGCGACCTCAGAGAATCTTGGTCCTCGCAGATCAGAGATAGAAAAGATTAATATGATTTTAGTAAACTGCAGGAGCATTCAAGAAAAGGTCCCAAAATTAATATCGCTTATTGAAGGTTATAATGCACAGATAGTACTGGAAACAGAAAGCTGGTTGAAGCCAGACGCCAATGACAACGAAATCCTAAATTCTGTCTGGAATGTTTATTGTAAAGATAGGTCAGTCGCCAATGGTGGCGGAGTGTTTATTGCAGTAAAAAAAAAAACAAAAAAAAAAATGATAAAATCTAGCGAGGTTATCACGGATTCAAGTGTGAATTAATCTGGGTGAAATTGAGTATCAAAAAACGGTCAGAAATGGTGATCGGATGCTTTTATAGACCACCTGGGTCAGGATCTGTAGTTGTAGAGCGCTTCAGACAGAGCTTGCAGAATACCATTAGTAATTTTCGTGATCATGCCGTTGTAATAGGGGGTGACTTTAACTTGCCAGGTACAGATTGGGAGTGTCATGCCATCAGAACTGGTGCCAGAGACAGGGAATGGTGTGGCATTGTTCTGGATGTCTTGTCCGAAAATTACCTTGAGCAGATAGTTAGAAAACCAACTCGTGAGGATAACGTCTTAGACCTCCTGGAAACAAACAGACAATCAGTTAACGTAGAGGAGGTCCTCTACGTTAACTGAATATATCAATCAGTTAACGTAGAGGACCTCCGCCACATGGACCATTGACTTTGCCGTTGGTGGGGAGGCTTGCGTGCCTCAGCGATACAGATGGCCGTACCGTAGGTGCAACCATAACGGAGGGGTATCTGTTGAGAGGCCAGACAAACGTGTGGTTCCTGAAGAGGGGCAGCAGCCTTTTCAGTAGTTGCAGGGGCAACAGTCTGGATGATTGACTGATCTGGCCTTGTAACACTAACCAAAACGGCCTTGCTGTGCTGGTACTGCGAACGGCTGAAATAAAGGGGAAACTACAGCCGTATTTTTTCCCGAGGGTATGCAGCTTTACTGTATGATTTATGATGATGCCGTCCTCTTGGGTAAAATATTCCGGAGGTAAAATAGTACCCCATTCGGATCTCCGGGCGGGGACTACTCAGGAGGACGTCGTTATCAGGAGAAAGAAAACTGGCGTTCTACGGATCGGAGCGTGGAATGTCAGATCTCTTAATCGGGCAGGTAGATTAGAAAATTTAAAAAGGGAAATGGATAGGTTAAAGTTAGATATAGTGGGAATTAGTGAAGTTCGGTGGCAAGAGGGACAAGACTTTTGGTCAGGTGAATACAGGGTTATAAATACAAAATCAAATAGGGGTAATGCAGGAGTAGGTTTAATAATGAATGAAAAAATAGGAATGCGGGTAAGCTACTACAAACAGCATAGTGAACGCATTATTGTGGGCAAGATAGACACGAAGCCCACACCTACTACAATAGTACAAATTTATATGCCAACTAGCTCTACAGATGATGAAGAAATTGATGAAATTTATGATGAGATAAAAGAAATTATTCAGGTAGTGAAGGGAGACGAAAATTTAATAGTCATGGGTGACTGGAATTCGAGAGTAGGAAACGGGAGAGAAGGAAACATAGTAGGTGAATATGGATTAGGGGAAAGAAATGAAAGAGGAAGCCGTCTGGTAGAATTTTGCAATGAGCATAACGTAATCATAGCTAACACTTGGTTCAAGAATCATAAAAGAAGGTTGTACACATGGAAGAATCCTGGAAATACTAGAAGATATCAGATAGATTATATAATGGTAAGATAGAGATTTAGGAACTAGGTATTAAATTGTAAGACATTTCCAGGGGCACATGTGGACTCTGACCACAATCTATTGGTTATGAGCTGGAGATTAAAACTGAAGAAACTGCAAAAACGTGGGAATTTAAGGAGATGGGATCTGGACAAACTGATTAATCCAGAGGTTGTACAGAGTTTCAGAGAGAGCATAAGGGGACAATTGTTACAAATGGGGGAAAGAAATACAGTAGAAGAAGAATGGGTAGTTCTGAGGGATGAAGTAGTGAAGGCAGCAGAGGATCAAGTAGGTAAAAAGACGAGGGCTAGTACAAATCCTTGGGTAACAGAAGAAATATTGAATTTAATTGATGAAAGGAGAAAATATAAAAATGCAGTAAATGAAGCAGGCAAAAAGGAATACAAACGTCTCAAAAATGAGATCGACAGGAAGTGCAAAATGGCTAAGCAGGGATGGCTAGAGGATAAATGTAAGGATGTAGAGGCTTATCTCACTAGGGGTAAGATAGATACTGCCTACAGGAAAATTAAAGAGACCTTTGGAGAAAAGAGAACCACTTGTATGAATATCAAGAGCTCAGATGGGAACCCAGTTCTAAGCAAAGAAGGGAAAGCAGAAAGGTGGAAGGAGTATATAGAGGGTCTATCCAAGGGCGACGTACTTGAGGACAATATTCTGGAAATGGAAGAGAATGTAGATGAAGACGAAATCGTGAAGAGTTTGACAGAGCACTGAAAGACCTGAGTCGAAACAAGGCCCCGGGAGTAGACAACAGTCCATTAGAACTACTGACGGCCTCGGGAGAGCCAGTCCTGACAAAACTGTGCCATCTGGTGAGCAAGATGTATGAGACAGGCGAAATACCCTCAGACCTCAAGAAGAATATAATAACTCCAATCCCAAAGAAAGCAGGTGTTGGCAGATGTGAAAATTACCGAACAATCAGTTTAATAAGCCACAGATGCAAAATACTAACGCGAATTATTTACAGACGAATGGAAAAACTAGTAGAGGCCAACCTTGGGGAAGATCTGTTTAGATTCCGTAGAAATATTGGAACACGTGAGGCAATACTGACCCTACGACTGATCTTAGAAAATAGATTAAGGAAACGCAAACGTACGTTTCTAGCATTTGTGGACTTAGAGAAAGCTTTTGACAATGTTGACTGGATTACTCTCTTTCAAATTCTAAAGGTGGCAGGGGTAAAATACGGGGAGCGAATGGCTATTTACAATTTGTACAGAAACCAGGTGGCAGTTATAAGAGTCGAGGGACATCAAAGGGAAGCAGCGGTTGGGAAGGGAGTGAGACAGGGTTGTAGCCTCACCCCGATGTTATTCAATCTGTATATTGAGCAAGCAGTAAAGGAAACAAAAAAAAAAAAAAAAAAAATCGGGGTAGGTATTAAAATCCATGGAGAAGAAATAAAAACTTTGAGGTTCGCCGATGACATTCTAATTTTGTCAGAGACAGCAAAGGCTTTGGAATAGCAGTTGAATGGAATGGACAGTGTCTTGAAAGGAGGATATACGATGAACATCAACAAAAGCAAAACGAGGATAATGGAATGTTGTCGAATCAAGTCGGGTGATGCTGAGGGGATTAAATAAGGAAATGAAACACTTAAAGTAGTAAAGGAATTTTGAAATTTGGGGAGCAAAATAACTGATGATGGTCGAAGTAGAAAGGATATAGAATGTAGACTGGCAATGGCAAGAAAAGCGTTTCTGAAGAAGAGAAATTTGTTAACATCGAGTATAGATTTAAGTGTCAGGAAGTCGTTTCTGAAAGTATTTGTATGGAGTGTAGCCATGTATGGAAGTGAAACATGGACGATAAATAGTTTGGACAAGAAGAGAATAGAAGCTTTCGAAATGTGGTGCTACAGAAGAATGCTGAAGATTAGATGGGTAGGTCACATAACTAATGAGGAGGTATTGAATAGAATTGAGGAGAAGAGGAGTGTGTGGCACAACTTGACAAGAAGAAGGGACCAGTTGGTAGGACATGTTCTGAGGCATCAAGGGATCACAAATTTAGCATTGGAGGTCGGTGTGGAGGGTAAAAATCGTAGAGGGAGACCAAGAGATGAATACACTAAGCAGATTCAGAAGGGCGTAGGTTGCAGTAAGTACTGGGAGATGAGGAAGGAGGCACAGGATAGAGCAGCATGGAGAGCTGCGTCAAACCAGTCTCAGGACTGAAGGCCACAACAACAGCAACGTAGAGGAAGGTATTAGCGAGCATTAGGCTGTGACAGAATCTATGACGACGGGTCCTACAAGGAATGTTAAGAAAGGTAGGAAGATATATGTGCTCAGCAAGGGTGACAGGATACAAATTTCTGAATATCTCAGCTGTCAGCATTAAATATTCGGTGATGAGGACGAATATGTAGAGAACAAATAGAAAAAATTCTAAGTCTTCGTTCAATATGTAGTAGAAAGCGTCGGATGCTCTTTAAGGCTATTCGTAGATGATGTAGTTGTTTATGCCACAGTAGCAACGCCAGAAGATAGTAAGAATTTCCACCACGACCTGCAGAGAATTGATGAATGGTGCCGACTCTGGCAGTTGACCATGGACGCAAATAAATGTAAGATATTGCGCGTACATAGGAAAAGAAATCCACTACTGTACAACTACACGATTAATGAAAAACATCTGGAGACAGCGTCTGCCGTAAAATATCTAGGCGTAACTGTCCAGAGGGACCTTAAGTGGAATGACCATATAAAACAGATAATGAGAAAAGCAGACACAAGACTCAGATTCATCGGAAGAATCCTAAGGAAATGTAACTCATCCACGAAGGAAGTGGCTTATAAGGAGCTTGTTCGCCCCATTCTTGAGTATTGTTCATCTATCCCTATCAGGTAGGACTGATACAGGAGATAGAGAAGATCCAACGAAGGGAGGCGCGTTTAGTCACGGGGTCGTTTAGCTGGCGAGAGAGCGTTACCGGGATGCTAAACAAACTCCACTGGCAGACGTTACAAGAGAGACGTTGTGCATCACAGAGAGATTTACCACTGAAATTTCGGGACAGCACTTTCAGGAAGAGCCAGACAACATATTATTTCGCCCCACATACATCTCGCGTATTGACCACGAGGAGAAAATTCGAGAAATTGCAGCCAATACAGAGGCTTACCGACAGTCATTCTTCCCACGTACTATTCGCGAGTGGAACAGGGTTGGAGGGATCAGATAGTGGTACCGAAAGTACCCTTAGCCATACACCATTAGGTGCCTTGTTGAGTATGATGTATATGTAGATCTAATAAAGGAAAACCACCTACAGTTGAATACTTTGTTCTTGTTTTGACAGGTAGTATTATTCTTGCAGTTGACATTAATTCATCCTAGCGATACTGCCAATGGTTTTCACGACAGCGCCTGTGTCAGTTTGCACAGCGATGGACTGTTGACCTAGCGACGCTGTATGTGAACGAAAGTATCTCTTCTCGTGAATTTCAGTCAGACAGGCATGTCTCTCTTTATTAGAATGATCACTGATTACGATCAAGTCCACGTTTGTGGATGCCGTAACCCTTGCGATGAATCTGATTCTTGGTCTCTCGACAAGAAATACGAATGCGGAAGTTTGCATGATATAAGTAATGTGAATACTAACGTTCCAACGCCATATTTTATTCAATTTTGCACTGTGGTGCAACACTGGGTACACGACACTTTAAGAAGCAAAGAGAACCCGAAGGCAAAACACCACAAGGGGATGCATCAGAAGCTGTGACATCATCATCAATGCTTATAATGCCTCCTTCAAAAGTTTGCTTATGAGATATTGCAAAGAATATCATCAATAGGAAAGAGGGAAATGCAGTAACACTTGCAACGACAACTGTACCTATAATAATTTTTTTTCTTTATGAATTTAGATAAATTAATGTAAGCAATGTTTTGAACTTCTTTTTCGGTTCGTATCGTGATGTTAAAGAAACTGTGAGTAACTTTTGAAATGAATATTATTATTTATGTTGGATTTCAAATAATGTGGTAATCAAAGGGAAGTGTATTTAATGTTAAAACTATAATAAGATGTGAAAATTGTAATTTATACACTTGGTCCATACGTAGGTAATGCATTAGGATATGTGTAGTAGAAAACCTGTGGTGAATACCCTACCTGTTGGGGAGCGGGAAAAGGTGGAGGCAGGCGAGCGCGGGAAGACGCACACTGGCGCGGTTCGGCACAACGGGCCCAGTATAACAGTCGGAGTTGTGAATCGGTCAGAGGAACACGTACTGTACCGAGGCGGCTACCCAGGAAAAGTGGATTCCATTGAGCCTCGGATGCACCGATTCCGACGACTACTTGGCATGGCTATATTCTGAGGCACAAAATTGGAAAGATTACGACGCTAAGAAGAAGGAAAGTGCCTATGTAATGTGAGCCTTAGCCGTGCTTGTATGAGTGCCGTGCTGCCCGCTATCTCGCTGCCCGCCAACCGCCGCACCGACTTGCACAGGTCAAATATTTATTTCATCTTTAGAAGTGTATCTGTGTGGACCAGTGTCGAAACTGTTTCTAACTGTTCAATAATAACGTGACTTTTACCAGAATTGCTTTAGCCATGACTTATCCTGATCACTGACCTAGACAGGATCCTTACCTCGTATTGTGCAACCCGAGTATCCTGAACTGAAAGTTTAAAAATTAGTGTTAATAAGAATTATCAGTAGATCAATCTATGCTATAAAGAAGTTTAAAAGTTCTGTGTGTTATTGCAAATGTTGGTAAAGAACAAAAGTATGACTAAATTGGAAGAGAGTTTTTTGAATTGAGTTAGCGATGTTATTTAATTAATTTGAGACAGAACTAATGACAGTTAAATTATTCAGAAGTAAGACAAAAGAGTAGTTATCCATAGATTGATAATTTTGAGTGTTAATTTGCCTTTTAGTACTTAACTGTTTCAGTATAACGACCATAACAGTTTCAGGCCCCCCCCCCTTCTCTGGTCCATTCTTTCAAACCTTGAAATGTGCTGATCAGATTTGACCAGTAAAGCTAAGTTCTATATTAATCCTAAGTGTATTAGTGTCGTTTTCCAATTTTAATAGTGACATTGTATGCATGCTTTCAAAACTGCTCATTCTAGGACAATCTATGCCCGATTTCAGTCTGATCAATATACAAAATGCACTTCGTAGTAATCATTGCTGTGTGGTGTTGTGTAAATTTAGCTCATCCAAATTAGTACAAAAAGAGAAAGCTTTAGTTCAGTGGATTTTTCTGGTTCCAAACTTTGCCATATAACGCATCATTACTACGTGTTACTATGCTTGTACATGCACCAACTTGTACAAGGAAAAACTCACTCATTGCCTAAGTAGGCTGGCGACCGAATTATTAATTATAGGTAGCATCTACTGTGTATACTTTTTGTCCATGCGAACGAGCAATTATACTTTACATTTGCTTGATGCATCACTGTAGTTATTGACTGAGTACTAGTCCGATCTTGCTTCTATTAGGTACACGCGGTCAAGTTATGTTCTAAAATCCTTGTTTATAAGGTGAAGCCCGTGAACTTATTACAGTACAGGCTTTATACAGTTAACGTACGTCCGAGAGGGCGGGAGCGTTACACACTGACCTCCTCTCCATATTAATATTATTTGGGAACTGAAGAAAACGCCAGGGAAGGGACAGAAGAAAAGGAAAATTCAAAACTTAAAAACTTTTTATATGGAAGAACAGAAAGGGCCAAGCCGTAAGGTAGGTGGAGAAGCAACAAGCAACAGCTTGAAAGAATAGATCGTCTCAAAATTAACTGAACAAAAGAAAAAAATATTCTTCGACCTAATCATGTGAAGAAGAACAGACTAAGCATGCATATTTTGTGATAGGCTATATTCAGACTGATTATCGAATGAGGACTGGATTCATTGTGTATCTTGTCGCGGCTGGATTCACGAACAATGTTCTGCTGCTGAAGATGAAGACAACTACTTTGTCTGCGATATTTGTTCTAAGTAACGTTTGTTTTCTTTATTAGAACTAGTTACTGGAACTCTGCCTATGTTAGCTTAATGTTTTGTAAATTTGAAGTTCTTGGTCAAAAACTAATTTTTGTACTTAAAATGAATTTGCGGCATCAAAAAAAAAAAAAAAAATGGTTCAAATGGCTCTGAGCACTATGGGACTTAACATCTATGGTCATCAGTCCCCTAGAACTTAGAACTACTTAAGCCTAACTAACCTAAGGACATCACACAACACCCAGTCATCACGATTTGTGGTATCCCTTGGCTGTATTTTTTAGGTTTTTATATGTTTTCATATAGACCAATGTTCTGGTATAGAAGTAAACTTCTTATTAAGAAGTTTTTTTGCATTCATTTTAATGGGGACCGCATTTTATTCCAAGGGTGGGGCAAGACCTCGAATTTTATGCGTACTATTGTTATTTTTGCTTGGTGAGATGGTTTATTTTAAGCTGAAACTATAGGAGACCTTAATACCCTTAATTTGCAGATTTATTGGTCACTGAAAGTAATTTGGTTCAAATGGCTTTGAGCACTATGGGAGTTAACGTCTCAGGTCATCAGTCCCCTAGAACTTAGTGTGGTGTCACCGCCAGACACCACACTTGCTAGGTGGTAGCCTTTAAATCGGCCGCGGTCCGTTAGTATACGTCGGACCCGCGTGTCGCCACTAGTTGTACAGCCGACTTTGCTAGCGATGGTTCACTGACAAATTACGCTCTCATTAGCCGAGACGATAGTTAGCATAGCCTTCAGCTACGTCATTTGCTACGACCTAGCAAGGCGCCATTATCAATTGCTATTTATCTTGTGATACATGTACCGTCAGACCGATGTTCACCAATTATGGATTAAAGTTAAGTATTTCAGAAGCTACGTACTATTTTTGCTACTATAAAGACCTTGTCCTGTTCCAGACCTCACGCCATCCTGCGTGAGCTTAAACGCGTGCCTTTCGGCTTCCTCTCATTGTGGGTTGGCCCTCTGGCCAATCCACAACACTTAGAACTACTTAAACCTAACTAACCTAAGGACATCAGACACATCCATGCCCGAGGCAGGATTCGAACCTGCAACCGTAGCGGTCACGCGGTTCCAGACTGTAGCGCCTAGAACCGCTCGGCCACCAGTGGCCGGCGAAAGTAATTTATATAAATTAAAAGTTGAGGCACTCGGGTTTGTTTCACTTTTTGCTACTACTTCTTTCATGTATAGTTTCCAAGATAAATGAATGCAGTTAGGTGAGCCAGCTTTTCAGTCTCCAGATGGACAACCGCACTTTGTAAGCCGCGGGGCTATGCACTTTTTGAGAAGGGAACACGTATGTAAGCGCCCTGAGAAAGGATGATTTACAGAGGAACCGGCCCTGGCGACGGTCCATTTACCACCGGAGGCAGCAGACTGCGGCGATGCCGGCGCGCCGCCAGACGGCGCCGCAATTTCAGAGCCGGGAGATTCCCGCTGAGCCGTAAATCCCAGCCTACACAATGCGGGGAATACCCCGCTGCGCCTGTGCGGCTGCAACCCGCCGCGCGGCAGTCCCGTCGCAACTAATTTTCGCAACGAGCAGGGATGCACGCCGCCGTTGTTGATATGAGCGTACAGTGCCGGGAGAACAGGCGTCACGTGATTGATAACACCCAGCTCTATGTTCAAATATCGTCATCAGGCTCATATACGGGTCTGAGTTTGCGTCGCTTGAACAGTTCCACTGACTAGGTTGTGCCAAAGCCGGTTCACTGATTGTCTCCAACAGCAGTAGAATGTGACATAGTGAGTGAAATCTTGCATTGTGTGGAAGGGTGCTGTTATGCACAGGTTGTCTAGATTAAAGGTGAGCCGTTCATGAAGGAAAGGGGCGAAACGAACAGTTATCTAAACAGTGAACAGAATGACTGAGGGCCGGCCGGAGTGGCCGTGCGGTTCTAGGCGCTACGGTCTGGAGCCGAGCGACCGCTACGGTCGCAGGTTCGAATCCTGCCTCGGGCATGGATGTGTGTGATGTCCTTAGGTTAGTTAGGTTTAAGTAGTTCTACGTTCTAGGCGACTGATGACCTCAGAAGTTAAGTCTAATAGAGCTCAGGGCTATTTGAACCATTTTTTTAACAACCGAGGAATGAAATCCGAGGAATGCTCATTCATAGTTGGATGCTCTCATTCGGTCGGTCTCATTTAAGTTCCGCCGCTGCTGGTTGCCGCCTCAGTCTCGTTCAGTCGGTCTCGGTCGTTTCTGGATGCCCACTCGCTCCTCGTTCCAGTTTCTCCACTCTTCGTCCCGTTATAGTTCCATTCGTTCATTACAATCTCCCCCTCTTGTTCAATTTCAAACTGCTCTCGGAATATCTACTTCTATACTCCGGTCATCAGAAGGAGAAACCTAATGTAAAGAAACACCAACACAATGATTGGTCAGAAGCCGTAACACATGTACACTGGCGTTGTTTATTTTAAAAATCGTGTATAGTCAGAATCTCTGCACTGTTGTGCTATGGTTGCCGCGCTGTTTAAATGCTCACAAGGGGAGGTCGCCAACCGGGACACGCCGATTTAAAAAAAAAATTGGTCAAATGGCTCTGAGCACTATGGGACTCTACATCTATGGTCATCAGTCCCCTAGAACTTAGAACTACTTAAACCTAACTAACCTAAGGACATCACACAACACCCAGTCAGCACGAGGCAGAGAAAATCCCTGACCCCGCCGCGAATCGAACCCGGGAACCCGGGCACGCCGATTGCGCCCAAATTGCATGTGTAGAAGGAGGTGGGGCTCCACATCACGTGCCTTAAATATTTCGCCTGAGTGGGCCTTAGGAAAGGAGAAAATGCTCTCGAAAGTTTTTGCGATACCAGTATATACCTTATTCAGCGCTCATTTCGTCGTTAACAGCGTAGCGTAATGGTCAAGCGCGTTGCTCACGAAACAGCCGACATGAGATCAATCTCACGAGCTTCCAAATTTTTTTTGTTTTCCCTCATTGTCATTTTACTTCGTTCAACTATTTATAGTAGAATTCGAATACATTCACTCTTTCGAATCAAATATAAAACAATCACGTCGTAAATGACGTACAGAAAGTTTAGAAAATAAAATATTATTCTTATTATGTATATGACGCTAACAGACGTTACCCTAGCTGACCGTTCGAATCGCAAGCGTCGCGTCAGCTATCAGACGGTAATGGATTTCTCACCAGTGAGTGTCGCGACTGTATGTATTAGACTGTGCTTCTATTGTCAGTTCGCAAAGATTCGTGGAGCTGTGAGCATCGTTGCGCCAAAATGAAACATGGTAACCCAACAAAAAGTGACTGATAATATCGAAACGTTTGATGAAGATTTCAAAGCAAACTTCAACAGTGCTTTTTCAAATTATAAATAGAAAGGGATGATCACTGACAATCCTCCTACGTCCTTCACTCCTATAGTAATATCCATAGGTGAAGCAATTGCAGAGGCAGTTATCGACATTAAGAATATGTATTTCATAGAGCACGATGAAGATCTTGTGAGCGTGTAGGTGCTATTCTGTCATTCTGGAAAACGGATTAATCTGAGATGTACCCTTTACCCTGTGGCTCCTGCAAGATGCAATTTCTATCCCCAAACTACTACAGAATTCAGACAGACGCTCCTAACGTACTAAAGAGAAATGTCTGAAAAACTTTCAGCAATAAATATCTTCTGGAGTCGTCCGATGTAAGGAAATTACACAAAGATTCACAAAATTTCTTACGTAACTAGTGTCATACTTGGGTACTTGAGTAGTGTTTGTTAGTGTAAGAAAAACACGAAAATAACGAAAATTATTATTTATTTTGCAAAAATTCTGAGAAATCGCAATGGAACTTTTAGTTATGAACTGAACAAGTTATTTCTGGGTTCTTTTCGGAATGTGAAGTTACCTCTTAAGGATAGGATTCGCTAATGAAATTTCTATATAAAGTTTAAGATTGTTATTGACTTGGCAGAATGGCTGAGAGCTGCATCTACTCAACTTGAATAATTATCCGTTAGAATGTTGCTAGGTACGGTCGAGGCTGTCGCGAGTGAAATGCAGTGAAGTGTACAGTTGTGGAGGAAATATGGGGCTCGCAAGAGCTGTAGCGCACAATACCGTAAGCTGCGATGACTACTGTCTGCGCCGCTCGCTGCTGACAAATAAGATAACTCTCGTTCTATCTGGATTGACCTTCGCCAATCAAACTCTCCCTATGTCTTGATGAAGTCAAGGACTCCTATTCGCCCCTAGTCTAACTATTGGCGTGGTACACCGGTCAGATAACCAGTCTACCGCGATGTCACTCAAAATTTCGCCCGCAGGCGTTTTACTATAACTCTGTCCGTTCACACTGCACAATAAATGTGGCAGCCAACACAGCGAACAACGCTTAATCGTAAGGACTCAGTATAGAGTCGCACTCCGATTCGGTCTCGACAGAGGTGCTCTCCCAGTGAAGTACTGAGGAGACACTTGTTCCTCGCTCTTTGGGTACACGTACGAGCGCACATGCTCTCGTTACATGTTCTCGCTCCAAGAGCGACAACGGAACACTTTTTTTTTTTTTTTTTTTCACTTGCCGCCCTGATTTTACGACCCACCACCTAAATGCTTAAGGTGGGTCTATTTTGACCACTTAGCCGCTACGACAGGTGTACTGATGCTGATGTAGTTGACGAAACTCACACCAGTTTCCGCATCCTGTCGCACCGTTGCCCGTGTCCCGCCACGTGGAGGCGGGTCTTTTTTTTTTTTTTTTTTTTTTACTTTGGCAGCTTTCCCAAAACCGATTTAACAGAAATTTTACAAAATTAAATTTTATTAGAAGAAGGAAGTACATGGAATAGTTTAGACTGAAGAGGAGAGAAGACGATAGGAAAGAAGAGATGATAGTCCCACCACCGTAGGGGACTGAGGATGAGCGCCTTGGAATTTATCTTCAAGCCTCTGATCCTCAGTCTCCTATGCTTAGCCTAGGGAGTTCTATTCTATTTGTAGTGAATTGATATCTCTATTTATGCTCTATCTAGTTTTTATATACAGGTTTAGAGTGCCGTGGTAGCTGATGGCTATTGCGACGGTGCGCCGACACTGTTTATGCGTAATTTCATACATTAATCTATTATCTGATACAGGTCTACGTATGTGAGTCGATTGCATGTCAGTTGTTTTGTCTAGACTTGGTTTATCTCTTCCACACTATGGTGTATGTCTGGGTGCTGCATATAGGTTTATTGTCTGTGTGGTCTTCTGTTCCTGTACTCTTTGTAGCATTCGTCAGAAATTTTGTCTGTTAGTGCGTTCAGTATGTCCCAAAGTTCAGGTGTTCTGATCGCGTCGTATATGTGTTCCCCTGTTTGTAAGTGTTGTATCCCAGGTGTGTTCCTGTGCTGTCTGTATCTCCCGCAGAATAGGATTGTGTGTTCGGGGGTTCCCATTCCCCCACATGTACACGTTGGTGTGTCTCTGAGACTCACGCGATTCAAGTGCGTGGGATAAGGTCCGTGGCCAGTCAAGAAATGCACCATGCCGCGGCTAGGATCGGCATGTTTCATTCTTAACCT
Source organism: Schistocerca nitens (assembly GCF_023898315.1). Lineage (NCBI taxonomy): Eukaryota > Metazoa > Arthropoda > Insecta > Orthoptera > Acrididae > Schistocerca > Schistocerca nitens. The sequence continues at coordinate 544,820,858 of NC_064621.1, read as the reverse complement.
TTCCGTTATGTTCGGAAAAAATGTATAGACTCTCCGTCCCTTATCACTTGTGCCCCATTCCTGTTGCCATGTGTCAATTTTCCATTTTTTGAGGTCCCGCTTATTGTTCAGCGGGGAACCAGTCAATATGTTGACTTGGTCTAGTCTACCCATCTTTAACCAGTACAGAGCGGCCCGATATTTGATTGTAATATCTATCGGGAAGATTCCTAGCACGACACACAGTGCTTCGACTGATGTGGTGCCAAAGGCTCCCGATAGTCGCAGAAGGACGCTTCTCTGCCCTCGCCTAACCGCTGTTCTGTTTGTGACGAGGTTGAGTCTGTGCGCCCATGTACTGGCCGCAAAACTTAGCACTGATTCGAAGAGTGCGCAGTGGTAGGTTCGTGTGACTGACAAAGGAAGTCTGAATTGTCCTGAATTAATCCTTGCCAGTTTATGTAGTAATTTTTCTGCCTTGTCTGTTGTTATTCTTATGTGTTCATGGAAGTTCAGCTTCTCATCTATGTAAACGCCCAAGTAGCGGGTTACCGTCATTCTCTTTATGTTCTTGTTCTGTATTTTAATTGATGGATTGCGTCTGAGTTGTCCTTTTAGTAGTGTGTATGTTGTTTTGTTACCCGCTATCTTGAGCTTGTTTGTGTTACACCACTGTGTTATTGTTTGCAGTATGCCACTCGCCTTCTCCTCTAGCTGGGCTCTTGTGTTTGCTGAGATAACCACCAGTAGGTCATCTGCATAGGCGACAGCACCGTCTGTCCTCATATCCTCCTCCAGCAGTTGCAGAAGAGGTTCAAAAATTATGTCCCAGAAGATGGGTCCACAGATCGAACCCTGTGGGCATCCTTTGATAATTTTCCTTATTACCTTCCGGTTGCCCACACGCCATTCCACTATTCTATCTCTGCAGTAGTCTAATAGACTGTTGTATAGGGCTGCGGGTACCTCCATCTGGCGTAACCTCAGAAACAGTGCTGGCCACCACAGGTTATCAAATGCTCCTGCGATGTCAATCATGATTGCCAAAGAGTATGTTGTATCTGTGTTTTGTGTAATTTCTAAGGTTCTGTTTATTGCATCATCGATGCTTTTTCCTTTCCGAAATCCGAACTGGTGAGGGTTCATTCCAAGTAGGGTTCTGTGAGCTTGCAAGCGGTCACACAGTAGCCTCTCTTGGATTTTTGCCATGGTGTTTATGAGGCATATAGGTCTGTAGGATTTCGGATCTGATTGGTCTCTGTCCGAAGATTTCCGTATGATTACTGCATTTGAGGTTTTCCAGACTGTCGGTACACGGCCTAGCCTTAAGGCGTCATTTAGTAGTTCAGTTAAGTATGGGGTGATCTGTGGTGCTAGCCTCTTAAGCACTTCTGCATGGATCCTGTCGGGTCCAGGTGCTTTCTTATTCTTTAGCTCTCTTATCGCTACCGCAACTTCCTCTTGCGCAAAAGGACAGGTGACGGCGTCGGTGTTATACTGTTCAAGAAGTTCTTGTCTGAGTGTAATCTGTTCCTGTGTGTCTGTGTCTATGGCATCTTCCGGGAGGAGTTTGTTCAGCAGATATTGCGCTGTGTTTCTCCATCCCTCTGTCATTGTGCCGTCATCCTGCCGTAGCGTGCTCAATGCCAGTGGGGTCTTTATTTTATCTGTCAGGATCTTGTATTGTTCCCCCCAGATATTCTGTTGTGTGTGTGTGGTCAAGTAGCTCTCCCAGTGTTCTTTCCTAGTCTCAAGTAATGTCTTTTTGAAGAGTTCTTTGGCTTCCCTATATGCAGCTAGTCTTAGTAGTTTGTCTCTTTGTATCCATGTCCTCTGATATAGTTTGCGTTTCCTTGTCATGTCTCGTTTGAGTCTGGTTAGTTCGTCTGACCAAGGTGTTTCCCGTTGTTTACTGTGTTTGCGCGTAGGTATTGCTGTTTCTTGTGCTATTTGGATGACTTGTGTCAGTTTGTGTGCTCTGTAGTCCACGCTACCCTGTATGTTGTATATATTCTCATTTTGAACAATTTGTTGTAGTCTGTCCCAATTTGCTCGTTTAAAGTTGAAGTGTGTTGTGTTGTGTATGGTGCGATAGTTGTTTGTTGTGAGTTTTATTTCTATTATGTTGTGATCACTTGTGGTTAGAGATTCGTGTATGGTCCATCTTTGCAGTCGTCCTAAAGTTCTGTCATTCGCCAGAGTAATGTCGATTTTGGTGGCAGATCCGTCTGCACCTCTATATGTGGGTGTAGGTCCGTCTTCGTTTATGATATGTAGTTGCGTCTCCTGTATGACGTCGTTGACTTTCCGTCCTCTGTCGTCCGTTCTGTCTGAGTGCCATAGTGTGGATTTAGCGTTGATGTCTGCACATATAATTAGGTTCTTATTTCTAGAGTACTCAGCAATGTCTTGTATCATATGTAGATATGGCTCTACGTTGTCACTGTACTGTGCGTATAGTGATGAGACCACCCATGTGTCTCGACCCTTGGTTATTTCTGCCGTGGCCAGGTGGCTGTTATATAGCTGCGTAATCTTAGTGATATTTAAAGTATTGTTAAGGACAACTATGGCAGCCTTGTAATTTCGACTGTCTGAAATTGTGACAGCGTCCCAGGGTAAGTTAGTTAAGTTTCCCTGGGTTGTTACGTATGGTTCTTGGAGGCAGAGAATATCCGCCTGCAAGTCTAGTGCTACTCGCGGCAGTTCTGCACTAACGAGTGTGCTTCTATTAGCATTAAGTTGTAATACTCTCATGGGTGTTTCACATGAAGGTAGAATTTGTGTCCTGTTTGCGAGTAGTCAAAGTCAGTTCTGCCATGTGCCCTCACTTGGTCCTTGTACACCTGGTGTGGATTATATGTTTCCCCCCTCCGACTACACGCTAATATGACTAATTTTTCTAGCTCCGCTGGGTCTGTAGGTATGTTTTCTGTCTTTAATGTCATTCTGTCAGATTGTTCGGTGGTCGGGAAGCATACATAACTGCCAAGTGGGTGAAGGAGTCTAGTAAGTAGTCTTTGTGCTGTGATGAAAGTGTCCTTATGTTCTAGCCTACTTAGTCTTAAGTTTAGTTCTACATTGTTGTAGTCGGCATGCCATGGTGTTTGACCGACTTTTCCCTTCTGTTCTTTTTCTACATATGGAATGATTCCTTTATATTTATCACGAAGTGCAGATGTCACCGGTGTGGTGTCTTGTTCCGTCTTCAGTGATGCGGAGGCTGATGAGCTGCTACCTGCGGCTCTTCTTCTTTCACCACTACTTTTTCTTATGCTTACACTACCTGTTACACTGTCGTCACCTTTCTTTTTACTATCGTTATCTGTACACTCATCGTCACTATCGTGATCACCTGCAAGTAGGGTTGTGTCAAGGACTACTACCTTTTTCTTTTTTGTTTCATTACTTCCGGTCATCTGTTGTGTTTCATTGTGTCGTTGAGGTGTTATGCTTTGTTGTGTGTGATCTGCAGGGTTAATTATCCCTCCAGACACAAAGTTCACTGGTTTTATATATCCTGTGCATCTTTTTGTGTCATACTTTTTTGGTGTGTTGTCATTTGTTATTTCTTCGCTACTAACTTTGGCATAATCGGGTGTCGTGTGAGGTTTCTGTATACAATTGTCCAATTGTTCGTTTTCCGTGTGTTTCTTTAGGTTTACAGACTTGTCTGTGTTCGTTTTTCTTTGTGTGTTATTGTTTTGTATTTGATCGGTGTTGCTATGTGCATTGTATAGCACTTCAAATTCCAGCTCATCAATTCTCGCCTGCAGTGATTGCTGGTAACTGACCCAGTAGTGCATCTGTTTTTTCAGTTGTTTTGCTATTTCGTAGTGTATAGCTCCATTAAATACCATGTCGTCGATGAAGTCCATGGTATTTATGTAACTGTCATGTAATACGTGCATGCCTTGAAGAGATGGGATATCGTCAGAGTGTGTGGGATAAATGGGGAGCAGCCCCATCTGCCTGCGCCAGCTTATAGCTCTTTGGTGGTTTCGATTAATAGTCGATGGTGACTTATAGTTTATTTTTTGCATTCTTGATTGGGGCTGTGTTGCGCTGTTTTCATTCTCCATAGTCGAAGCTCTCTAGCAGTCGATCTTGGAGGAATTTGTGTGTTTGACAATCAAGACCTCTTCGTCTGGCACACAATTTGCCTCGGATTCTGCAGGGGATGCAGGTGTCTTGTGCAGGTAGTTTGCACTGACTTTTTATATGGCCCTTCCCTGTGCAATTTGAGCACGTGATTTCAGTGTTCTTACACTGCTTAGTAGTGTGACCAATGTCACAGCACTTGTAGCAGGTGGGGACTTGAGCGAAATTTTTCACTGTTAGAGACTGGAAATCTATATAGACTCTATCCCGTTTTGTCAAAATTTTGTGCAGGTTCGGCGTGACCTCGATAACTTGATGGTTGAATCCCCGCCCTTTTGGTCCTGTTCGGAATTTGATTTTTGTCTCTTTCAAGAAAGCCTCTTTCTCAACTTCCTCGCTGAGATTCAATTCATAGAGGCTTTCAAGAAAGTCTTTATCACTGATTGTATCTGGCACGTGGTGTATGATCACTAACGGTCGTCTCTTTCGTGGCGGCTCGCACCTGATTGTGTTAATGTTCTTTGCTGTCTCAAGCAGTTTTTTACAGTCGTCTTGTGTTGCAGTCTCAACTATGACAGCTGTTGCTGTGGTTTTCACCGCCTTGATTTTTATTTTGTCCTTTTTAGGGTCTAGTTTCTGTGTGAGAGTTTGTCGCACAGTTTTGGGGTCCTTGTTTTCTGTCGAAGTAATGAAAAGTGTTGTCGCTTGTTTGGCTTTGGCGTGTTCTATTTTTAGTGTTTCTTTTGATTTCGGAACAGCCCCTCTTCACGCCAGACATGAAGGGGTATATCTTTTGGTCTCTTCCATTACTCCTTCAGCTCAAGGCGTCAGGAACATCGTCTGCCAATCAGAATTGTTCTTCTAAACCGGGAGAATGACGTTTCGTTTAAGGCGACCAATCCGGAAATCTGTAGCATCGGCGTTTGGCATTTGCTGTCTCCCTGTGAAAACCTCTGAAACTGTGTGCTATGTTTGTAAAGAATGCATAGGCTGGGCGCTTCCACACAATGTAGCAGTTTGCTTTTAAGGTGAACACGGGGTCATTCTGCCTTTCACTCGGGCAAACGCTGTCTGCTCTACGGGTGACGTAGATAGGCTGGCTCGTCCTCTGAAGGGACCGGCTTCCTGGCGTGCCGTCTGCGTCTCCCGAACTAAAAGCTCATGTGACCATCATGTCTGGAATGTGTGTGTGTACGCCAGCCTCGAGTATTTCAATCTCGGTGCGCATTTGCGATTTACTAGTTATTTGCATATCGTTTACATGAACTGATACAACATTGACTTTATCTTATCGAGTTTGGGTTCGAATGAAGCATCTCGATGTGCGGAATATGACTGTGAGGGCGGAATATGTAAGCAATGAAGGTCAGGAGACCGCGACGTCTTATGATACTACGCACAGAGCCTCATGAAGAAAATATTTATGAAGAGGTACGTGGAACATCTCATTCTCTCTCTCTCTCTCTCTCTCTCTCTCTCTCTCTCTCTCACACACACACACACACACACACACACACACACACACACACACACACACACACGTTTATCATATGCAGTCTCTTTTTATCTGTCACAGGTGACTTCTTGAAGTGCAGATGAGGATTATACTCCTGAAGATTTCTCCACGAGTTCCTCACGTACATCAGCAACATTGGCTGACAAGAAGGTCCTGGAATTTGGTGACGATCATCAGGAATGGAAATTTGCAACATTGCGGTCTAGATTTCCAATCCTGAAGAAAAATGATTATCTAGAAATTTGGAAGAAAGAAGTACACCAAGGTGGCACCAGACCTGAAAAGTTGTCCTTTATTGATTCGGAAACATGGGAAAAATTTCAAGATGCACGACGCTGCGATGAACAGGTGACGACTAGAACCCTACAGCAGTGGGCAATGACCGCTGCATTCCCGTATTTGTTGGAGGGTTTCCCCTTCCATGCTTCTAATACTTGGGCAAAATCCTTCAAGAAAATATATTCGATAAGGTAGCGAAAAATCACGAAATTCGTCACCAAAAATGACGTCGCAACTTTGGACGAAACAGTGGCAGCAGCAGAGAAGTTTCATATGCAGATGAGACATTTAATGCCACATTTAAACATCGACTATATAATTAACACCGACCAGACCGGATACCAGTATGAGTCAACGTACAACAGGTCTCTGGATGTCAAAGGTGCAAAGACTTATGGTGAAGAAACTCAATCTATCGAAGACTACCCACTCTTACACAGCACAGTACAGTTTAACCGCTTCACGGAAACTTTTACCCATTGTGTTTTTATGATTGCAAGAGCCTGCGAATAAATTCGGTCCTCGGGTTGCCACCACTGTCAAAAAATTAGAAGACGAGTACGAAAATGTTGTCGTTACTTGTTCCACGTCAGGGAAACTAACGAAAGAGCTTTACGCAACATTCTTGGAAACAACATTGAAGCCATACGTCGCACACAATTAAGTTCTTCTGTTGGTGGATTCTTGGAGCGGCCAAACAGATTTAACATTGTATGATGAGACATTTACGAATGAGCTAGGCGAGGCAATGTGTACCATGAAGGTCATTCCATCAAAATGTACACCACTGGTTCAACCCTGTGACGTATATTTCTATTGCCAAGTCAAAATTCTAATTAAAAGACTACATAGTGCCCCTGGATTGCTCCGACAACAGCGAGAAACATCACCAAGAGAAGATGCAATTAAAATACATTCGATCGAGCAGCATCAATTCAGTGCTTCTGTGTTCTGCCCTATGATTCAGCACACTTGGTTTGCATCCAAACTGATAGCGGACAAACCGTCTTTCAAAACTTCAAGGAAGTGCCCTTTCCAATGACGCATGTTTCGGCAAAATGTTACTGTTCAAACAATGCCTTCATAAAATGTGCCTGGCGTGAAACATATATATGTTTCACATGTTTCTATTACAGATGTCACCATAAAAATTGCAAACCTACTGCGATAACGAATAAAAAGTAGCGCAAGTAATCACAAGAATCTTTGGAAACTTTGTTTTCATTAGCATTTTTGCCTAATTATATAAATATACTGCTTGAATGTGTTTAATTTCTACGGTAAATAGTTGAACAATCGGAAAAAGCGAAGTAAAATAAACATGGGGAAAAAACAGAAAAAAAAATTCAGGAAGCACCTGGGATTGCTCCCAGGTCGCCCGTATTGTAAGCAATGCGCTTTACCATTAAGCTACACCATTAACGACGAAGAGAGCACTGAATAAGGTATATAGTGATATCGGAAAAACTTTAAAGAGCATTTTCTCCTTTCCTAAGGCCTGCTCAGGTGAAATATTTAAGGCACGTGATGTGGAGCTCCACCTCCTTCTACAGACGCAATTTGCGCGAAATCGGCGTGTCCTGATTGGCGACCTCCTCTTGTCAGTATGAAAATGGCTGAGGCTGCTCCCTGTTCCGCTGTCGCGTCCGGCCATCCTGATTTAGGTTTTCCGTGATTTCCCTAAATCACTCCAGGCAAATGCCGGGATGGTTCCTCTCAAAGGGCACGGCCGACTTCCTTCCCCATCCTTCCCTAATCCGATGAGACCGATGACCAACCTGTCTGGTGTTCCCCAAACCAACCAACCAACCTGTTCCGCTGTGAAACACGTGTGTGGAACATGGTTAAAATGCCGAGAAATAGGTTGTTCTTAATGTTTTTCATAAATTTTAAGAGATAGTCAGCTTTAAAGTTTTCCAAGGGACTCCATTAGATACAGTTGAGTTACAAATACGTTTTGAACGTATAGTACAATCGGTATCGCAATGGACTGTAAAACGTGTTACAGTTCGTGGTTCTCTTGTTCAAATCTCGTCCAAGTCACTGTTTTTTCTCGTTCAATTTGAAATACCCATGACACATCTCATAACTGTAAAATTCATCATTATCTTTTTATGAATGGTGCACTTCTTGCTTATAATTACACATTGCCCGCGCAATTTCCTGTTTTCGTTTCAAATATAAATTCTTAGTTATCGATATTTTATGAAAATCCGTTAATAAAAGTTGGTGAAGTTAAGGAAACATAAAAATTTAGTTTTTAACGCAAAAATGAAAAACCAAATAGTCTTTATCTGGACTATGTCCATCATTTTATACCACAGTTATAGATAAGTGTCATAGAAACATGAAAAACGCAATCATTTTCACAGCATCGAGCACATCGTACAAATGCTGCATTTTTACATTTGCCACTGTACCATTACAATACAAACCCAACAGAACTGATCTGAAGCCAAGTTACGGGATTTGGGCCGAGAAGTAACAGGACTGTTAAGCTGCCAGATTTACTGGAACTAACGCACACAGGTGTTTTCACGTTTTACTGCAGAACACTGGCGGGATACAGAACGGCCCGTTATGCAAGAAGAGAAGAAAATGCAGCGCCTGGTTAGGTTCGTGGCTTCTGTTGTTGATAGGCTCTTTATCAACGTAGCAGGTGACACTTCCAAAACTGAAATGTATTTCTCCGATTCGGATAGGGAACGAGCTAAGAGATTACCAGACGGCTGACTGTAATTAATACCTTCAGTGGCTTCAGTATTTAACAGTACGGTGAAATCGCTGCAGTTTGGTTTTGCGGTGTACTCACAAGGGAACCTCCCCATCGCACTCCCCCCAGATTTAGTTATAAGTTGGCACAGTGGATAGGCCTTGAAAAAGTGAACACGGATCTGTCGAGAAAACAGGAAGAAGTTGTGTGGAACTATGAAAAAATAAGCAAAATATACAAACTGAGTATCCATGTGTAAGATAGGCGACATCCAGGAAACAGTGAGACGAGGAGGCCCGTGGTCCCTTGGTCAGCGTGAGCAGCTGCGGAACGAGAGGTTCTTAGTTCAAGTCTTCCCTCGAGTGAAAATTTTACTTTCTTTATTTTCGCACAGTTATGATCTGTCCGTTCGTTCATTGACGTCTCTGTTCACTGTAGTAAGTTTAGTGTCTGTGTTTTGAGACCGCACCGCAAAACGGTGCGATTAGTAGACGGAGGGACGTGCCTCTGCAATGGGAACCGAAAACATTTGATCGCAAGGTCATAGGTCAACCGATTCCTCCACAGGAAAACACGTCTAATATATTCTATACGACACTGGTGACAGATAATAATTGTCTGAAAATAAAAAATTAAATTCTTCACTCAAGGGAAGACTTGAACCCAGGACCTCTCGTTCCGCAGCTGCTCACGCTAACCACGGGATCACGGCGTTCCTCAACTCATACTATACTTGATGTTGCATATCTTGCACATGGACTACTCAGTTTGGATATTTTGCTTATTTTTTTCATAGTTCCGCACAACTTCTTCCTGTTTTCTCGATAGATCTGTGTTCAGTTTTTCAAGGCCTATCCACTGTGCCAAATTATAACTAAATCTGAGGGGGGTGCGATGGGGAGGTTCCCTTGTCAGAAAAATTACGCTGTGTTTATGTTAGAAATTTTCATCACTCTTGTTTGTAATTGTAATACCACGTCAGGTGTGAACGAGAGCATTTTATGCTTTTCGTCTGGTCACTGTAGAAGCGTGCGTTAGTGCTGGAGTTCTCTTTAAAAATTAAATGACATTCGAAGCTACATTGTTTCTTTGCTCGTCTCTTTTTCACGTGTGAACTGAGAGTGCTCACATCATTGCAAGTTATCTGCACCGGTGGCTGGCCAGTGCTGTCCCAAGTTTAATGCGCCGGTAAATCTGTTGTCCCGCATTATCGCTCAGTCTATGCGCATATGGAAATAGAAATGAGCGTTTGGCGTCATTGGACGGGAGGCCCCTTACGGGGCAGGTCCGGCTGCCTTGGTGCAGGTCTTATTACATTCGACGTCACATTGGGCGACCTGCGCGCCGGATGGGGATGAAATGATGATGAAGACAACACCCAGTCTCTGAGCGGAGAAAATCCCCGACCCAGTCGGAAATCGAACCCGGGCCCGTAGGACGACAATCCGTCACGCTGACCACTCAACTATCAGGGCGGACTATGCACATATAACACCGCATAAAACGCATCCTTATGATCGTACTTGACTGTACTGGTCACAACTTGGCTTCCGCTCCGCGTGAAACGAAATCTAGTGAGATTAAAGCAGACGCGGAGGAATACATGGCGTAATGTTTACACCAGGTTTATTCTTATGATGAACAGAATATAGTTCTTTACAGGCGCTGTTCAGCATCCACGACCGGTAATTTCCAATTATATTATTATCTACACACATTATAAATTAAAGTGCAATATAAATGAACAGAATCAACTTCACAATCAGGAAAAAGTTTACATCTACTGCAAAAACAAAGATCTAGGTATTTTCAGGCTAATCGCAAGAAATTATAGGAATTTTGATACAGTTTTCGCTCAAATATTCACGAAGTAAGCATATTTATATACGAGGTCCGTTCTGTGAGTGAAACAACATATTTTTTCTCCGACAGTTTCGATTGAAAGTACGCGGAATTTCTTGTGGGAGATCGTGTAATATTCCCGCTTCAGCCTCCACAGTTTCATGGGTAGCGCCACTATACCTAGCCTTCAAAATGACAACGGAAGTGGGTTCCTGGCACAGAGCTATCACTGATTCATAGGTGCTTGCATAATGTCTACGGAGAACTATCAGTGAACAAAAGCACGTTGAGTCATTGGGCGAGGCGTCTAAGATGATCGCACCAAAGTCACCCAAACCTGTCCCATCTCTCGCGGGCCAGCCGGCCACACACAGCTGTGACTCCTGTAATGTTAGAACGTGCGGACACTTTCATTCGAAGTGACTGACGAATCACAATCAACACCTCTCTGCTCAATTGTACGTCCCTGTTGGTCGTGCTCACACACTCGATCATCGGTTGTGGTACTGAAAGGTGTGTTCCCCTTGGGTTCCTCGACGCATAACAGAAGACCAAAAGATCATCTACGAGGAACTGCTTGTACGGTACCATGCCGATAGCAACTTTTTTGTTTGTCGAACATCCTCACAGGCTATGAAACATGGGTTCATCACTTCGAACTGGTAACAAGACGGCAATCCATGGAGTGGCGCCATATCATCTCTCCTCCGAAGAACAAGTTCAAACGCGTACCCTCAGCCGGTAAAGTCATGGTGATTATCTTCTGGGCCTCTGAAGGGGCTATTCTCTTTGATGTCCCTCCTCGTGATGCAACGATCAACCGTGAAGAGTACTGTGCTGCCTTCAGGAGACAGAAAGAACGACTTCATTGTGTTCGTCACCACAAAAAATGCAAACTAACTTCACCGTCTCCATGACAACGCAGCACCCCACAGAAGTCTACGCACCCGAAAGGAACTCAAAAAAGTTCACTGTACTGTTCTTCCTCATCCATTCCACCCTAAAGCCTGGATCTCGCACCTTGCCACTTCCATCTGTTTGGCCCATTGAAGAATGGACTCCGCAGGAACCGGTACATGGGTGATGGTGAGGTTATTGAGACAGCAAGACGTTGGCTCCGACGTCGACCAGGAGAGTGGTATCTTTGGGGCATAAAATCCGTCCCAGTAGGGTGGCGCAAGACCGACGCTTTCAACGGAGATTGCGTCGAAAAGTAGGGTTTTGTAGCCAAAAAAGTGGGGAATAATCTGGTGTATTGGAATCCTGAATAAAACCAACCTGCTTTCAGAAGAAGAAAAATGTTGCATTACTTATTCAACGCCCCTCGTAATTTATTATCGCTAAGTAAGGACGAGTGTTAATTGGCGTTGCGAGTGACATCTCGTGGCAGTGCTGGTACCTACGAAGTGGTCAGCCACAAAGCAGTCAAGTGCTGTCGCAGCCTGAGAGTTTGGTGAAGACTCACACGAATATCGAGCCTGGTGGGCTTGTGGTAAAATGCGGTTCAGGAAACCGAACGGTAGTTGGATCGAATTCTGGTCAGCCACGGATTTTTCAGATCAGTTTTTACCCTATGATTCCATGATGTGGAGTTCCGCCGGAAATTACAAGTGGTTCAGTTTTCACGGAAAACATTAGGTTTGTTTCCATGGATGGATAACAGGTGCAGGTTACGTAGAGGCAAGGCGCAAAAGTGGCGTCAAATTGAAAGACTTGCATCGTGCCACTCAGGCACACGAAATGATTGTTATCAGAATCTACACATCTATAGAGATCTTCTTCTGTAGGGGAGAATACCGTTGCTTGGAACACTTTTAAAACTTCCACCTCTAACAGTAGAAGTTAAATGCAATTTATTATTCCATTTTGAAATGACAGCATTAAATTTGTGTGTGCTGCAGTCTTTTTCCGAAATTACAAAAAAAAAATCCTTAAAGGCAAAGTTTTCGCAAATGCGAAAAAGTGTTCCAAGTTAACACGTGGTCATGTAGCTAGGAACAAATATTCTATTCAATTTTTAAAATGTTGCAACCGAGAAAATCTTGACAGCACTGATTTAATAGTCTATGTGTTACATTGTTACTCCTTACCACCAATAATCAGTGAGTGAAATCAAACCAAGAAGAGAAAGTATTATTAAAACGCAATTAAAAGTTAAAAATATGTTTTCAGTTTGCATTTCCAAGACAAGGGAAATAGTAAAGACGTTGAAGTAATGCAGTTCATTTGAAAATATCACGCATTCCATCGTAGAAGACCTTCATCCGTTTTAAGGTACAATATGCTGCAATATGGACGAAGCATGGACTCGCCGTCTTCAAGTTATATAAATAGTTTTAAAAGCATACATAAAACTCTGTAACTGAAGAATTAACAATATCCTCAAAATAGCTTTAATATTTTACACAGCACTTAAATATGTAGAAGTCGTAATACAGAGTGATTATAATAAAACACTAGCTATTTGAGAGGGTCCCCGTGAAAAATTAGTGATCTCAAGACAATATAACTATGTGGGAATATTTGCGAGGACTTGCGGAAGAGAAACAACGAAGAAACCATTGAAAGAAACACATTTTAATTTCCACATGAGAAGGTAACATTTGTTGTTTGCGTACCATGTTTACGTTCCAGGATACAAACGTTGCTCAGCGTGACGGCCATCTGCAACCACGACAACATGGGAGTTTGAACAGATACAATTTCACAACTGTTCGCAGCACTTTTCGAACGGCGGAGCATGGATGTTCAGCTGTCGTGACACAGCTCGTGCACTGTTCGAAGATCGCATATCGCGTCCAGCATTCTCAGCCATGGCAACAGCAACTTTTGCAACAATTAGTGTGCAATTGGCCATCGACCTCTGCAATGGCAAAGTCGCCAGTTAATTCGAACTTCCGAATCACGTTCTCTAGCCCGATTCGGAGCAAGGATCTTTCCGTAGTTCTGCAATACGTGGATACTCGCGAAGAGTAGCAGCACTGGTGTCGTTGTTTTGATAAACCAGCTTTAGTAATGCACACTGATGCTTGTGACTGAACGCAAAGTCGCTGTACTACTACCGGCGAATTAAGGCAAGTCATGAGACTAGCGCTTCTAACAACGCAAATCCTGCAGCGCACAGCCTCAACAACTTTCCTGTCAATCTTTGTGCCCATACGTTAAACACACTCCCATCTACATGGGCTCAAGTAGCGAAAGTTAACTGTAACCAACTTGTATTTACAATCGCTGCACGAAACACAACTTCATGACTCGCAGCAATGAAAACAATAGAAAATGTAGGACAATAGTTTGAAAAAGCAACCAGGAAACATCCTGTGTTCCTAGGTACACTGCCCTCCAGCAGCAACACTCTCCTTTCCAACATGGTGGAAAAAAGTTTGGGATCAGTAAGGGAGGTATAAGAAACAGGGAATGTCAGGGCAAAAATAGTGGTACTGGTGGATTTATTCGATGAAAAAGCAACAACAATACGAAGAGCATTCTCGGAAGAAGAGCGAGCAAGAGTGAGTCAGAGAATGAAGTAACACTTCCGAAAGAGGAAAGAACTTAAAATACGGAGTTAAATAATTAATTGTAGGTCAGCAGAGGCTGAAACATTGAAATAAACAAAAGGAAACATCAGTTCGATTTAAAATTACATCGAGCAGGAAATACTGGTTTTTACTGCTTTCTTTACTAAATTCTGAAGCCAGTCTCGGAAATGGATGCATGAAACAATTTAGACAATTTTGTTTTCATCGTTCGTGTAAAACCCTAAAAAGCAGTGGGAACAGAGTAAGGTCCGATCCACCCGTCTGCTTTGACCAATGACATCATTTTGCGCATAACGATGATCTTTTACTTAGTTACTAACGCAATCACAATAACATTTAAGAACAGGCCGATCACATCCTTCAAGATGACGACGACAAACTAGACCATTCTGTTCATAAACAAAACAAAAAACACGCGAAGTATTTCAGTCACCAAATAAAAGGAAATTAATGGGACAACCGCGGGAATTAGATCTTGGGCAGGGACAAAATTAAACTAAGATCACTCAACAGCAATCAATAAAATCGAAAAAAGTGACACGTTAAAACATCCAGAATAAACGGAACGAGAATATACAGAAAATAAAAAAACTGGACTCGAATAATTCACTTGACCGGTATAACTCAAAGGAAGACAACGAAAACATACACCCCTGCACAAAAACAAGAAGATAATCGAGGAATGACACACAAATTTTTCTAGAATAAAAGAACATAAAAATACAAAAATCGCACAATTGGTATCAAAGTTTTGCTTGACTTACATAGCTCAAACTAAGACAGTGATATCGAATACCGCAAACCCAGCCTTGAGAAGAAATATCGAGATTTTTGTTAGGCCTATATAATTGAAACGCCTCCATCGATACCAAAAACATAACCATTCAAAACTCACAGAAGTGAAATCTCAGCATTCGCTGGACCTATATGCAGCTCAAACGAAGGCAGTGATGCGACACTCCCAGAAAAGAACCAAATAATAGATAAAAGGCACTCATGAATTCCTCCAGAATAAATGGCAAAAAATCACAAGAAACACAAACAGTAGGAATCGAATATTTCGCTTGACATTTATAATGCAAAGGAAGACAATGATACCAGAAAAATGGTTCAAATGGCTCTGGGCACTATGGGACATAACTGCTGAGGTCATCAGTCCCTTAGAACTTAGAACTACTTAAATCTAACTAACCTAAGGACATCACACACATCCATGCCCGAGGCAGGATTCGAACCTGCGACCGTAGCGGTCACGCGGGATACCAGAAAACCAACAAATTACCACAAAAACGAATATCGCAGTTTTAACTAGGCCTACATGCACTATGTGATCGAAAGTATCCGGACACCGCGAAAAATATACATTTTTCCTATTAGGTGCATTGTGCTGCCACCTAATGCCACGTACTCCATATATCAGCGACATCGGTAGTCATTAGACATCGTGAGAGAGCAGAATGGGGCCCTCCGCGGAGCTCACGGACTTCGAACGTGGTCAGGTCATTGGGTGACACTCGTGTTATACGTCTGTACCGAGATTTCAACACTCCTAAACACCGCTAGGTCCACTGTTTCCGATGTGAAAGTGAAGTGGAAACGTGAAGAGACACATGCAGCACAAAAGCGTACATACCGACCTCGTCTGTTGACTGACAGAGACCGCCAACAGTTGAAGAGGGTCGTAATGTATAATAGGCAGACATCTATCCAGATCATCACAAACTCGAAACTGCATCAGGATCCACTGCAAGTTCTATGACAGTTAGGTGGGAGATGAGAAAACTTGGATTTCATGGTCGACTAAATGCCAAGCGTCGATAAATGCCAAACAACGCCTCGCTTGGTCTAAGGAGCGTAAACATAGAACGATTCAACACTGGAAAAACGTTGTGTGGAGTGACGAATCACGGTAAATAATGTGGCGATCCGATGGTAGGGTGTGGGTATGGCGAATGCCCGGTGAATGTCATCAGCCAGCGTGTGTAGTGCCAACAGTAAAATTCGGAGGCGGTGGTGTTATGGTGTCGTGGTGTTTTTCATGGAGGGGGCTTGCACCCCTTATTGTTTTGCGTGGCGCTATCGCAGCACAGGCCTACATTGATATTTTAAGCACCTTCTTGCTTCCCACTGTTGAAGAGCAATTCGGGGGTGGCGACAGCATCTTTCAACACGATCGATCACCAGTTCATTATGCACGGCCTGTGGCGGAGTGGTTATACGACAATAACATCCCTGTAATGTACTGGACTGCACAGAGTCCTGACCTGAAACCTAGAGAACACCTTTGGGATGTTTTGGAACGCCGACTTCGTGCCAGGCCTCACCGACCGACGTCGATACCTCTCCTCAGTGTAGCACTCCATGAAGAATGGGCTGTCGTTCCCCAAGAAACCTTCCAGCACCTGATTGAACGTACGCCTGCGAGAGTAGAAGCTGTCATCAGGGCTAAGGGTTTGCCAACACCATATTAAATTCCAGCATTACCGATCGAGGACGCCACAAACTTGTAAGTCACTTTCAGACAGGTGTCCGGATACTTTTGATCACGTAGTGTAGTTGAAACGAAGAAATAAATAACCGCCCCCCCCCCGTTCCAAGAAAAGAAAGTAACCAAACAAAAATTTAGAAACCCTCATTTCAAAAGAGATTTCCCTTCGCCAAACAAAGTACAAACTCATAATTAATTAAAAAGTTCATAAAAACGAACTCATGAACCATACTCTCTTCCCAGTCAATCAAGGTTATTTGCAAAACATATTACACACACACACACACACACACACACACACACACACACACACACACACACACAAAGCGTACTGCATACACCAAAATATTCACATACAACTTGAAAGCAAGCAACAAACACAAAAATTCAACATAAAAGTATAATAAACAACAAACGAAAACTAACTGCTCAAAAACCAAAGATAAATAAATAACAAATAACTACAGAAGACTAGATCCAGCTCAACTTAACCATTACCAAAAACTACATTATGTACACAAAGATCCACAACAAAAGGAGCTACCGCGAACGACAACACGAGCCCTAAAAATCAATCCGTTTCAAAAAACTACGCCTCCACGACGTCACATTGAAAAAATCAGTTAAATATTTGTAAGAGCCAAGATCATATACAAAATCACTACTTATTTCACTCGCAACCGTTTGGGTTATGCAGTTAGGTTCCTGCCAAACCTATCCCTGATGTGACGCACTACAAATACAGCCAACTAATTCTAAGAAACAACATTAATTACAATCACTAATCTTTTGACTCGCAACAATTACAATTGTGCTCTTTAATTCTTGTCTAAGCTTACCCTCGGAAATCGTGCTAAATGCAGAAAGCAGCAGTTATTTTTATTTGTGAGAACAGGGATATAAATATAACCGGTACTAGTTTCGGTACGAACAATTTAAGCTGTGCTCTCAGGTTTCACCCTAAACACATCCCCCTAAAATCACATCATATTTGGAATGAACAGTATAGATGACACTAGTTAGTAAAACAACCATAGATAACATTTGATAACAAAAAATGGCTCTGAGCACTATGGGACTTAACTTCTGAGGTCATCAGTCCCCTAGAGCTTAGAACTACTTAAACCTAACTAGCCTAAGGACGTCACACACATCCATGCCCGAGGCAGGATTCGAACCCGCCACCGTAGCGGTCGCGCCGTTCCAGACTGTAGCGCCTAGAACTGCTCGGCCACGCCGACCGGCGTTTGATAGCAGATTGCTTACATGCTTCGCATCATAAACTCATCGCAAAGGACGTCATGGGCCAAAGCAGATGGGTGGGATCAGACCTTGTTCTTGATCGTAGCCGTAGTACTACAAATTACGAGGCGGACACACAAGCTGTCGCAAAAGCGACCAACTGGAAGACTTGGCAGCGGGCGGTGAGCCAAACATAAAATTAAAACACATACCTTGCCAGTCTCGAAAAATCCTCTCCCTCATTATTCAGCCCACTCTGTTTCCATATTAAAATGACTGCTGACGTAGTTCTTCGTTGTTTCGTATCGTCGCCTGCGTTTCCGTAGTAACTGGAGGCGAAACAAGCAGTTGTTAACCGAACAATAACGCATGACTGTACAACAATCGGTTACGCGGAACTGATTTAGTTCGTTAACAAACATTTGTACTGCACCAAAGGGACTCATATATCAAAATGGACAGGGCCAATTAATTTACTCGCCACAGGAACGGGCGCGAACCAATTTGCGTGTGAAAAAAAAAGTGGGGAGTCGAATTGATTACTCATTTGCCCGGCGGGTTCGCACGCATGAAATATTTCCGCCGTGCTGCACAGATGGCGTGCGAAGGCGGCACGCCTCTACAACGCTGTCTCCGGTTCGATATCTACCTGTAAATCTACGTCTACATCGAGATCTCCAAATCCATACTGGGTGTCTCAAATCATTAAGGTCAAAATTGTACGCATGGCAGTGATTCCTAAACTGAGTATTTTAAAATAAGGAACCAATGGTTGGATGCTAATATTCGATCAGTAGAAGGTAAAACAGAGCAAACGATACTTCCGATCGAACGAGATCGAGGATTTTCGATACGCTGCAGCACTCGATATTGTTTCGCACGCCGCTCATTCAATCACGTGTCATTTGACTCGTGCGGCGTGAGTGGAAGCGATACGCGAGAACTACGAACCTGCCACAGCAAGAAGCTCTGCTTAAAATTCGACCATTCTGTGAAACACAAGAGGAAAACCGCTTAATACGTATCACAGAACAAACTTGATCTGTCTTTGAACAAGTTTATAATAATTGTCATACATCGTGTATGGGTATCTAAAAATTTACGGTCATTTATAAGTAATGCAAACGGTCAAAGATGAAAATGATGTGTCTCCAAAAAATAATATTTGGTTTAATATAATCCATTATGGAGTCGAGGTAGCAGTTGTCGTTATACTGATTATCACTATTAGCATTCAACCGCGATTCTTATACATATATTTTAACAACGCGTTTCAAGAGACACTGCTCTCATCATCAGGTTGTAAAGTATATGTCATGAAATTAAAAGGACTAAAAAGACAAAATACCATCACAAATATTTGGGAAGTCCATAGAGTAAAACAGAATTAAAAGTATATTGGACTGTGGGTCCTCGTCTTACATTGAAGTTGTTGACACAAGTCGATGGCCGTCCCATAGCTACCAAGTATGCTGTCGCACTGTGCCGGCTCGGGAGCTGTTGTGGACTGACGTGCCTAGGCTATTGAATAGCATAGCGTTACCGTCAAGCACACGGCTGTAACCACGTCACAACACCTAGGCACGCCAGCCCACAACAGCTCCCGAGCCGGCACAGTGCGACAGCATACTTGGTAGCTATGGGACGGCCATCGACTTGTGTCAACGACTTCAATGTAAGACGAGGACCCACAGTCCAATATACTTTTAATTCTGTTTTACTCTATGGACTTCCCAACTATTTGTGATGGTATTTTGTCTTTTTAGTCCGTTTAATTTCATGACATAGACTTTACAACCTGAAGATGAGAGCATTGTATCTTGAAACGCGTTTTTAAAATATGTGTATATGAATCGCAGTTGAATGCTAATAGTGATAACCAATAATATTTGGCTCTGAACCCATTTGAAATTTGATTTGGTCACATATTGTAATGATTTATAAAATGAGTTGCAAATGAGCATTTCGATCCCTGTTCACATATTACAATAACTGGTAAAAACGTTAACAACTTCTAATCACCTGTGAAACAATATGCTAAGGTGCTAACGTCCTGATGAAGCAAGGAAGAAATTAACTATGAATTGAATATAATGTGTGTGTGTTCCAGATATCCTCCTAAACTACTAGATCGATTTCAGCCAAACTTGGTACACATATACTGTACCGTCTGGCAACAATCGGTATGAATGTAAGAGCCACATACCTACCGAAGAAGTAGAGGCCGGGGTGGGGGAGAAAAAGAAGCGTAGCCCGTGAACCGTGAGTTCCCAGGCTCAATTCATCCAGTATTTGAGAGTGTGAGAACTAAGCGACTTCAATTTCAAGCCGCCACAAAATTTTTGCTTGTTGACAACCAGTACAAAATGAGAAAGGAGAAATGTTTATCGCTTACTGCTTTCCACTATTCATGTGTAAGTAGCCTGTTTGTATGTTGGCATAGCTTTAGACTGTGTTAATATCGCTGACAGCGCTCTGCACAATCGGCAAGAGATTCTGTGGTTGGACGGACTGGCAGTTAGCGAGTGGATAGAGAAATGTATGGACGATACTATTTGTGCAGTGGAATTATTGACACTTATATAACTTTTAGAACTGGATGTCACATTAATAAGGTAAAATTTTCAAAATACATTGTTTTCTCTTGAACAAAATCTTTCCTTTGCTAACCATATACCTCCTAGTAGTTAGAGCGTATTGTAGTTAAAATCTTTTTATTTAGCTGGCTGTAGTTGCTGCTTGCTGAAATTGCTGTAGTCCGTGTTATGAAGATTTTCTGTGAGGGTGGTGATGGCAATGAGTTTAGGGAACTAACAGAGTAGCAGGTAGTTTCATATTTCTTTAATTTCATATTTTTAGACTTTTATTATTGTTAAGATTACTTGCAATTCAGGGCCATTCTTTTGTGTTAATTATTGGAAGTCATGTTGACACTGTATAGCAGTCAGATTGCGTTGGGCTTGTATATTGTGGGTAATAAATGAACAGGTCAAGCTTGAGTTGCCTCTGTCAGGAAAAATTCTGTAGGTCATTGTTTAAATGATAAAAGCCGCCTGTGTGGCCGAACGGTTCTAGGCGCTTCAGTCTGGAACCGCGCGACTGCTATGGTCGCAGGTTCGAATCCTGCCTCGGGCATGCATGTGTGTGATGTCCTTAGGTTAGTTAGGTTTAAGTAGTTCTACGTTCTAGGGGACTGATGACCTCAGATGTCACATGCAGTAAAAATACCGCTTGAGGCATGACGTTATAATTTATTACTTATTTTCTAATGACTGTGTTAGTGATAGATTTTAGAGACAGTACGCACATATACCACTGAATGTAAATGCAGAATTTAAGTCATATACCCCCCCCCACACTAATTGCAAAGACAATAAGAACTTCTTAGAGGATTTAGAAAAATTCAAAATAATCAACAACTTTCATTCCGTTCATTCAATATGTTAAACGACACCGCTCTAGAAAACCATTACTGCCAGGAATTGTACGTTCAGAAAATAACCACTCACATATTGTGCAGTACTGGAAGAAAGACTGGAAATACACTAAAGATGCAGATCTCAAGTAGTTCCTAAGTAGCGCTGAAACCCCGACTGTCTTTGGTCTCCCAAGGCAATCCTGGGTAAATTACAACCGAATTACAACCAAGCATGGAAAATGTGCGGACTCGTTGTGTAAATAAAAATTAAACACATTTCCGATGTAGGGATGGAGACAATCGACCGGTTAAAACTGATATCGACATTTTAGTTCTGAGTAACCGATATTTTTCGATATTTGTTTGGTGTCGGTCATAAGAGATGATTTTATTTTTTACTAATAACCGGGTAAAATACGGAAATATCAATCAAATATAGTAGCATGCCAAAATATTTCGCTTTTAAAGAAACCTTTTTTAAAAACGCGTAATTTTTATTCGTAAAATTTGATTGCTTTGAAACATCGTGTTTTTATGGAAAACGGAAAAAGCAATCAGTGCTGTTTTAATAACAATGCCGACAGAGACGAACAATAGACACATGGCATAAGAATTGGTACAGCATAACTGAACAGTAATGTACCAGTTACCCTGTGGCATGGCATGTTAGATGGTATGCATGGGCTATGAGATGATACGCGTGTACATGAAGCGTGAAAGATTTTCCACATTTGTGTCTATCTGGTAAGTTCTCCCGGTCGTCGTCGGTCATCGGTTGTATTACGGAATGACACCTTCTCTAGTCTGGGTGTATTTTACGTAGTGCGGTATCAATGAAGTACAATCCTTCATTAGCGTTTAAAGATCAAGAACGGGAGGAGCCACAAAAAATTGGTGACATAATATAAGGGGAAAACTTAAAACTTAATAATTCCTTGATCTGCTGCTTGTATTTACATGACATTCCTTTATCTGCTTGTAGCTCTTGAAAAACGAACAAATTCACACGAAAAACAGACTACTTCTACATCAATTTTCAAACTTAAGCACTGACTATTCGTAGTGTCCAAATAATGATATGAACTCCGATTACAAAATAATTTTCTAGTAAAATTAGAATCTGTAGGAGAATACCGCTGATTTTTTGTATTAGTCAAACCCTTATCACTTTTTGAGAAAAGCAACGAATGGTGGACGTACTAAGTTTTCATTTATTTACCTATTTAATTTAATATTTTAATTGTATGCACCTTGAAACGGGGGAGACATGATTTTTTAATCTTTGTTCGATTTCAACGTTTATTACAGGAAATAGTAGGAATAAAAAACAGAAATGGGTTACTTCAGAATCCCGTTATTTTGAGCGGTTTTACAATTCAGTTAAAGTGGCCTTAAAACAACCGAATAAACCGAAAACCAGTTTCTCAGCGAGAACCGCCAACCACACTCTTTAAGAGAGACTGTCGAGCAGAAAGGCAGATAATCGAGCATATACTGCAGAAATGTTCACAAAGAGACTATAGCTGGAAGATATTCAGAATAAGTGTGAGGGTTCAGTGAACTACATTGGTAAGCTAGATGCTGTTTATAACTGTAATAATTTATGATTATTGTGTAGCCTTTTGTACCCGGCTATTCAAGATGCCCTACTGATCCTGTACCGACGGAGCACAAAGACTCGGCAGTTTCGCTTTCACGGCAGCCATAGTCCTCCTGAAATTATAATGGCGCCTGAATTCCCTCCTGGAAGATCAGACGGTGCCGCCAGGGAAGCCGTAACGCAGTTTCCGAGGTTAATTGGTTGTAACTTAATTGCTACGGTCCTATTCCTTTAATGGGAAACAGGATTCTCCTCGGTAGTTTATATTCGTGTCCCACGTATTACCTGGATCCAGTGAAAGGTAAATTTAACTTGCGAGTTACAAACGTGGCTTGAAAAACCATTCAGGCAAACTCGATCTTTTAAGATTATAACAAAAATTATCATTAATATACATACTTTGTCCTTGAAACCCTTCCGATGTTCCTCCACTCACTGCAAACAATGGATATTTTGAATATTTCATTGCGAAAAATATTGAATTAACGTGAAGTCAGGAATCGTCCATGCCAAGGTATGTCGTGCAGAATATGAAAGTAGTAGAACGTTAAACACCTGCCAAAGGTGAATCAACATTCAAGATAGTGAACAAATGGCTGAAGTTTGTAGATGCCACAAGAGACTAAAAGATTCGTTCCTTTCTTCACGCTTATACTTCTCATTACCCTTTTAGACTGAGCTTAAAACTCAGAGTATAGACATGTATTGATATTGAGCTAAAAATATTAATTTTTGGTTTGCAAAAGTTGTTAACTTGATTCACGGGGTACATCAACAATTGTGCGTCTTACGAGCGAAATATGTAAACAAATTCTTAAGTAGTTTAAAAGTAGAATAAGGGTATACCCATTGGTGCTCACCGTGGCATGTCATGTAAACGCGCTGACGCAAGTGATAACTGCAGTTCAGTGGAGGATAAATGTTGTGTTGCCCACGTAACAGAATTTAGTAAACACGAGACTATTTACCCCTGGAGTTCTCTACTTAGACAACGATGACTGTAAAATGGCTCTGAGTACTATGGGACTTAACATCTGTGGTCATCAGTCCCCTAGAACTTAGAACTACTTAAACCTAACTAACCTAAGGACATCACACACATCCATGCCCGAGGCAGGATTCGAACCTGCGACCGTAGCAGTCGCGCGGTTCCGGACTGCGCGCCTAGAACCGCTAGACCGCCGCGGCCGGCGATAACTGTAGAACAGCCTATTCTGAACTCTTCCTCCACGCTTCCACTCTGGATTACGAGAAAGTCGGTCATGCGAAACTCAGCTTGCTCTTTTCTCACTTGACATTCTGAACGTTGTGTCTGAAAGACGTCAGGTAGGTACTGTACTTGTTGACTTCCGGAAAGCATTTGACTCAGTATGTGATCTTCCCCCTCCTTCCTTCTTCCATCTATTGTCCACGTTAAACAATGTCCACTCCAAGTAATTAATAGGCGAAGTCTGCATGAAGACTTGAGAGGAGCGAAGATTACAATAAACTTTCAGGTTTGTTGAGATGGCACCAGTTCTTCCTGTCTGAGGGCATGATCCTTGAAGCTGAAAATCAGGTCCTCATGGTTGTTTTGAAGCAAATAAATTGGAAGATTGTTGTTGCAGAAGTTCTACGTAAATATATTTTCTCACATTTTAGTACATCATACAGTATTTTCACATTAACAAAGCCGAAATTACATTGTTCGCACAAAAATACAAAACTACGTCCGATAACTTCAGAGGGAAGCTTACGACTCTCGCACTCTGCGGAAATAACCATATTCCGAAGGGTTTACAATTTTTCTTAAGAAATGAATTTCTACTAGTCTCCGTTACATTATTAATTTCGATTATTATTCCATAAATGAATCCCGAAATAAACATAGTAAACAGTACAGGATTGCGTAATTAATAACAGAAATTAGAAGTGTGCCAATAATTCGTAATTTCAAGCGTTTCTCAAAAAATAATTTTAACAGTACATTCAGAACTATTACTCATCGATTATAACATCGAAAATAAATATTTTATAAAGTAATTCCTTTTCATAAATTTTAGCTTGGAATGTAACTTGCTGTGTATAAAATTATATTTAAGTTTTCAGAAAAGCAACTGAGATGAACATGAACAAAGCCGAAATTACATTCTTCGCACGTATTATACAAAAATTGGTCTGATAACATCAGTGGTAAACTCACGACTCCTCCATTCTGCGGAAATAACAATGTTGCAAAGGGTTACAATTTTTCGTAACAAATGAATTTCTGCTAGTTTTCGTTACATTATTAATTTCGTTATTATTTCATAAATGAATACAGAAATAAATATAGTAAACTGTACAGGACTGCGTAATTAATAATAGAAATTTTAAGTGTGCAAATAATAAGCAATTACAAATGTTTCTGAAAAATAATTTTAACTGGACATTCAAAACTAGTACTTACCGATTATAACAAAGAAACTGAAATATTTTATAAAGTAATTACTTTTCATAAATTTTAGCTTGAAATATAACGTACTGTGTATAAAATTATTTGAAAGTTTTCAGAAAAGCAATTGAGATAATATTGACCTGTCCTTAACTCGAAAAATAATACTGGTATCGACAGCTACTATTGGCGAAAAAAGTAATGCTAGAGGAGGATGTCCCGTTACAGGATGAACCTAGGAATGTACTAGTCTCCTACGTATCGCTCTCGTAAGGAGTTTAAAGCATGTACGGTCCCACAGAGACAATCAGGCTATAATTCTACTCGGGCTACATATGCGAATGGAAAGGGAAGATCCCTTGTAACTGGTAAACTGGTAGGAATTCCACTGCGTTCTCTTCATAGCGGTTGCAGAGTTGCATCTGATATGAACTATAAGGAAAAAAAAAAAGAAAAAAGAAACGACGCAACACGAAGGAATTACCCGAATAGGACAGAAATCGGTAGATGCGATGTACATGTACAGACAAACAAAGATTACAGTTTCAGAAATACTCAAGAGAAAGAGCTTCACAAATTGAGCAAGAGAATAACGCATTGGTCCAAATGTGGCCCTTATGCAAGCAGTTATTCGGCTTGGCATTGGCTGACAGAGTCGATGGATGTCCTCCTAAGGGACACTGTGCCTGATTCTGCCCAACTGGTGCATTAGATCGTCAAAATCCCGAGCTGGTTGGAGAGCCCTATCCGTTATACTCTGAACGTTTTGAATTGAGAAGAGATACGGCGACCTTGCTGGCTGCGTTAGGTTTTGCCAAAGACGAAGACAAGCAGTAAAAGTTCCCTGCGTGTGCGAATGTGCATTATCTTGCTGAAATGTAAGCCCAGGATGACTTGCCATGAAGGGCAACAAAACGGGGCGTACAATGTCGTCGACGTACCGCTGTGCTGTAAGGGTGCCGCCCTGGATGACGAGTAGGTGGGCCTTGCTATGAAAACGAATGGCACCCCAGACCATGACATTGTGTAAATCATGGAACACTTCTAGATAAGCTCAAGCACTGTAGTATGAATGGGACAGTGCTCAAATGGTTTAAATCATACCTAACTGGAAGAGTGCAGAAAGCTGAAATAAGCAGTTCACGTAATATGCAAAAAACTGGTGATTTCTCAAACTGGGGAACAATCAAGAATGGGGTGCCGTAAGGTTCAGTCTTGGGTCCTCTGCTGTTCTTAATATACAGGGTGTCCCAGCTATCTTGTCCACCCAAAATATCTCTGGAACAATAACAGCTATTGGAAAACGACTTTCACCGGTATTAATGTAGGGCTGGGGCCCATGAATGTACATATTTGGAAACATTCTAAAACGAAAGCATATGTGTTTTTTAACACAAACTTATGTTTTTTTAAATGGACCTCCTATATTTTTTCTTCAGCAATCCATAGCATGAAAAAGCACATACACAATGGCGTTGATTGCATCGCAATAATCCCATTACATCCCGAGATATTGACACGCGAAGTTGACGCTTGAAACACCCGACATGAGCTGCTAGCGCACGTCCTGAGGCTCAGGCGTGAACCCCATGCTGCCCGTAATCGCGATGTGATTGACATGTGTAATCACACCTCCATACTTATCAAGAGGTCCGAAATAACGGTAAAACTTTTAGTCCACTTGCTCGTTTCACTAAAACCATCAACATGAATTTTACTATTACGAGTGAATGATTAACTGTCACTTGCGCTAGATCTACAGTAAAGTTTTTACGTTGAACGGCATTACCTTTTTAGTAACGGATTAACGATAAGCGAAGTTAACTTTGTGACTAACGTTGCGGTACACAGATATGTTACAGAACCGCATCACCCCTAGCCTATGGGATAAATACCTGCTGGAATGTACGACGTTAATGCAGGATGGCAGCAGACCGTATTATTCGCTTCGAACCTCTTGATAAGTATGGAAGTGTGATTACGCATGTCAATCACATCACGATTACGGGCAGCATGGGGTTCACGCCTGAGCCTCAGGACGTGCGCTAACAGCGCATGTCGGGTGTTTCAAGCGTCAACTTCGCGTCTTAATATCTCGGGATGTAATGGGAATATTGCGATGCAATAAACGCCATTGTGTATGTGCTTTGTCATGCTATGGATTGCTGAAGGAAAAATATAGGAGGTCCATTTAAAAAAAACATAAGTTTGTGTTAAAAAACACATATGCTTTCGTTGTAGAATGTTTCCAAATACAGTATGTACATTCATGGGCCCCAGTCCTACATTGATACCGGTGAAAGTCGTTTTCCAATAGCTGTTATTGTTCCAGAGATTTTTAGGGTGGACAAGATAGCTGGGACACCCTGTATATTAATGACATGCCATTCTATATTCGCGAAGATGCAAAGCTGGTACTTTTTGCCGTTGATACAAGTATAGCTATCACACCCAACAGACAAGAATTAACTGGTGAAATTGTAAACGATGTTTTTCAGAAAATCATTGAGTGGTTCTCTGCAAATGGGCTCTCATCAAACTTTGACAAAACACAATATATACAGTTCCACACAGTAAATGGAGTGACACCATTAATAAATATACACTTCGATCAGAAATCGGTAGCTAACGTAGAATATTCAAAATTTCTAGGTGTATGCATTGATGAGGGGTTGAACTGGAAGAAACACACTCAGGATCTGCTGAAACGTTTGAGTTCAGCTACTTATGCTATTAGGGTCATTGCAAATTTTGGCGATATACATCTCAGTAAATTAGCTTACCAAGCCTATTTTCATTCTCTGCTTTCGTATGGCATCATATTCTGGGGTAATTCATCACCGAGTAGAAGAGTGTTCATTGCACAAAAGCGTGTAATGAGAATAATTGCTGGAGCTCATCCACGATCATCCTGCAGACACTTATCTAAAGAGCTGGAGATCTTCACTGTAGCCTCAGAATATATATATTCACTTATGAAATTTGTTATAACAATCCGAACGAATTCAAAAGCAGTAGTAGTGTACATGGCTACAACACTAGGAGAAAGGATGATCTTCACTACTCAAGGTTAAATCCAACTTTGGCTCAGAAGGGGGTAAATTATGCTGCCACAAAAGTCTTTGGTCACTTACCTAATAGCATCAAAAGTCTGACAGATAGCCATATAGCATTTAAAAGGAAATTTAAAGAATTTCTTAGTGGCAACTCCTTCTTATTAGATGAATTTTTTGATATAGTAAGTGGGTAATTTCCCCAACCTAGACAAGAAAAAAAATATTTAAAACATTGATCGTCATGTAACATTTTGTGTAATCTTGTACAGACGCCTTTTATTAACCTGACATGTTCCACGTCATTACGCAGTGTCATATTCATGATCTATGGAACAAGTACTAATCTAATCTAATCTCGGTTGTCTGGTCATATGGCGGGCGACAAAACAGGACGGTATCCCACTGCTGTGCAGAGTTCTCCAGACGCTTTTCCGGCCTGGAATCCCATTGATTGGAGTAAAATTGGCTCCAGTGATGACACCCGCTTCAGACTGAGCCCCGATGACCAGCGAGGGCGTGTCTGGGTACGTCCCGGAAGATGGCAGAGTCAGGTAGGTGGCAGAGTACTCTAAACAGGAGCATATTCATCTTTTTGTGCTCCGATAGGAACCTTTTTTCCGCTGGTTTACTTTATAGCACGCCCTCGTATATAGCGTGTGCCGATTGATTTACAGCACCAAAAACCAATAACGCAGCGTTCAAAGGCTATGTTCGTTACTTCGGGTCCTCTTACGTTCTTTCCGGTGTAAACGCTCGTTCACCGATAGAAGCGAATGGTATTGAACACTGGGGAATTATCTGCGAAAGCGTATTCGCTTTTGTTCGTTCACTTTCATTTCCTCAGAATAAAGGGGGCTTTAAGAGAACTGTCGATTCTGCTCTTTGATAGTTTCGCACGTACATGCTATGCGTTTTTGCCTTGTTTTTTTTTTTTGCGTTCTCTGTGAGGAAGAGATGCTTAACTGGGTGAAGAGCATTTCGTAGTTTCTGCCACAAAGGCGCTTAAAGCTTTCTAAGCAGATTTTTGCGTCAGATACGGCACCTTTTCTCGAGTGCCCGTCAGTTAGGATTATTCAAAGTTTCTGTTACACTTTATACTGAGAAATAAAGCTGCACCGATCCATATCGCCCTTATTTTTATACTCTCGGTGTATCCTAGTTGTCCGAACTGATATGGGCTCGATACATTTGGCTATTGAAGTAAAAGCCGTACACGTGCTTTGTACGCAACCAGTAAAGCCTCACTCTTGTGCTCGAAATATGTTCGCGTGCCAAAATTTTTAAAGATACTGGAGTAGGTAGAACGAAGCATCTGGTGCCCATCACACTTTTCAGTAAGAGTCTTTTAAACGTAAGCATACTGTAAGATGGTCATGTCATTTTGGATTTTGTATGTTATCGATGTGCACGTCAGAGAGACACCAAGTTACATAACAGTTACACAATCTTTGCTCTTGTGTGGCACTGTCTTTGCCTCTGCGCAGTCTATCATATTCATATTTGAAGTGTGTTAGGTGATGGACGTATTCTGTAGAGATGTTGACTTCTGGTTGAATCTGTATGGACGTATTCTGTAGTGATGTTGACTTGTGATTGAATCTGTTAGATGAAGAAAGATTTATTGTAAAGGACAGCAAGGACGAATATGATGCATATATTGGAAAGCGAAAGGAATACACATTTTGAATAAAGCTAACTTCTTTGGAAAATAAGAAGTTTGACGTAAGACTGCAGCACTGCGCACGTATTTTGTAGCAAAGATTACTGGAAGCTAGTTACCTTGGTTCACTTGCTCAGAGCTTAGGGAAAGACCTCTTTTCTCTGAGTCATGCATTAACACATTAATTGATTAAGCTGTTTGATTTTTATAGAAATTCTCTGTTAATATTGTACCCTTTTTAAATCATTGTTCACCTTGTTAAGCAAAGTATTGTTTAAACGCGAAGTTTTACTGTGTCTTTTTGAATATATACCTTATTCTAAAATCGTTGTCCTGGAATATCATTTCGTACGAATGTTTATCATTACGCGTTACCATATGAAGTATGCAACAGTTGGAAAATTTATTCAGAAATACAATAAAGAGACAAAGAAACTGGTGCAACAGCCTAATATCGTGTAGGTCTCCAGCGAGCACGCTGAAGTGCCGCAACACGACTTGGCATGGACTCGACTAATGTCTGAAGTTGTGCTGGAGGGAACTGAAACCATGAATCCCGCAGGGCTGCCCATAAATCCATAACAGTACGAGGGGGTGGAGATCTCTTCTGAACAGCACATTGCAATGCATCCCAGATACGCTCAACAATGTTCATGTCTGGGGAGTTTGCTGGCCAGCGGAAGTGTTTAAACTCGGAAGAGTGTTCCTGGAGCCACCCTGTAGCAATTCTGGGCGTGTGGGGTGTCGCATTGTCCGGGTGGAATTGCCCAAGTCTGTCGGAAAGCACAATGGACATGAAAGGTTGCAGGTGATCAGACAGGATGCTTACGTACGTGTCACCCGTCAGAGTCGTATCTTGACATATCAGGGGTCCCATATCACTCAAACTTCACACGCCCCACGTAATTACAGTGCCTTCACCAACTTGAAAAGTCCCCTACTGACATGCAGGATCCATAGATTCGTGAGGTTGTCTCCATACCCGTACACGTCCATCCGGTCGATACAATTTGAAACGAGACTCGTCCGACCAGGCAACATATTTCCAGTCATCAACAGTCAAATATCGGTTTTGACGATCCCAGGTGAGGCGTAAAGCCTTGTGTCGTGCAGTCATCAAGGGTACACGATTGGGCCTTTCGCTCCGAAATATGGATGATGTTTCTTTGAATGGTTCGCACGCTGACAGTTGTTGACGGCCCACCACTGAAAGCCGCAGCAATTTGTCGAAGGGTTGCCCCTGTGTCACGTTGAATGATTCTCTTCAGTCGTCATTGGTCTCGTTCTTGTGGGATCTTTTTCCGGGCGCAGTAATGTCGGAGATTGATGTTTAACCGGTTTCCTAATATTCACGATACACTCGTGAAATGGTCGTACGCTACTTTGTAGACGTTGTGTCCCATCACCTGTGCGCCGACTAAAACACCACGTTCAAACTCACTTAAATCTAGATAACCTGCCACTGTAGCAGCAGTAACCGATCTAACAACTGCGCCAGACAATTGTCGTCTTATGTAGGCATTGCCGACTGCAGCGCCATTTTCTGCCTGTTTACATATTTCTGTATTTGAATCCGCATGCCTATTAGTTTCTTCGGCGCTTTAGCGTAGAAACCTAGCCTAGCCGCTGCCTGCTCACTGTTTGCTGTTTTGCTTTCGAGAAATCTGCAACGATGTCGACAAGACGAGAGGAAAGTGGAAATTGTGATTAGGGTCAGTTAATAGTTTTACTTCAATTGCACATTTAATGTAAGACATGTAAAATTCAGATCAGCTACAGTTCACCTCAAATTAGGTTTTATTTAGTCAAGGATTAGCATACGAATTGGATAACAATTTGTGGGGACATTGTTTTGGTAATACGTAGACTTTTGTAAAGTGGGTGGCAAAGTTGGGCTAAATTGCATACAGAAACAAATTATAGTTGGAGGTTCCAATATTACCCTTTTTTGTTTTCCAATGGGACCATTTTTCCAAAAGTTTCCTTCTTTTGTCTGCTACAGCAGGGCAAGCTACTCAAATGAGAAGAACTTTAAGCGTCAATAAGATTTTGATACTTTACATACGTTAAATTGAAATATCGCAAAAGTAATTTTACATCTCAGGCCGGATTCTACGTGCACAAAAATTTTGCTTGTGCTTCAGTACTAGACGCTGGATTTCCAGAACCATTCTGACGATAACGGAGACACTTCACAGCACATTCCTCCATGATATGTCACTTTATAAACTACGTTATTTCCTTACACCGTATTTTACGTGCGCAAGTAAGGTAATTTTGAATCTCTGTATCTCGGAAATGGACAAAGATATAAGGAAAAGTTCGAGGTCGTTCGAGATCGGTATCTTAAGAAGACATCTTCAAATTTACAGCCATTTTCTGTGCATAGCAGTCTTGGAAAACGAGGCTCACTGTTGGTTCCCAAAAATCAGGTTTGGAGGGTTTATCGATAATGGAAAATGATTTTTGAAAAAGGAAAGATGGCACTCCTAGGTAAATGACTAGAGAATAAACCGTTAAAATCAGGGCAATTTTCTGCCCGTAGCTATTTAGATATCCGATGCTAACGGCAAAAAAGTGATGCGAAAAATCGTGAAAAATGCTTGTTTCGGATTGTCTCAGTAACCAGTTATGAGCTACATGGTGCCTCGGTAAGCCCCTTAATGTGCACCGTAAACCAAATCTGATGCAAAAGTATCACCCGATTTGCTCCATTTGCATAAGCTGGACGAAGTAGATGGTATTCAATTTTTGACGCTTTACCGTGCGATGCTTACCATAAGACGATCCGTCTGTAGGTTATACAAATGGGCCCTAACCCAAGGTTTATCCAAAATCTTGACCCTATCGTTCCATCACCAATAGAAGCAGAGATACAGCCCCACAAAAAATTCCCTTTCTTATGCACTGCGTTTCGAAAAATATTGGTAGCTCATGGTGTCACAAGGGTACCGATGCCTCCTAATTTTTTATGTGAAAATTCTCGTAGGTTTGTAAATAAAACGAACTTTGTTAACATTATACATCTTTATTTTCATGTCTACGAATATACAGGGTGTCTCAAAACAATGTATACACTCTTTGAAACTGAACATTTCTGTAATGAA
The DNA here is from genome assembly GCF_023898315.1 of Schistocerca nitens. NCBI lineage: Eukaryota > Metazoa > Arthropoda > Insecta > Orthoptera > Acrididae > Schistocerca > Schistocerca nitens. The sequence goes on along the minus strand of NC_064621.1, from coordinate 544,787,905 downwards.
AGGTGTTAGAAATACAATTTTAGTGGTGTTAGGTGCCTCATGGTTCGACTTAAGGTGGTAAATGTTCAAACTGGTGTCCATCCATCGCAATACACTGTCGACAACGACTGAGTGACATGCCAAACTTAATGTTTCCAACGGAACAGCATCACAGCCTTGCTCAATTTGCTCTTTAACATCATCCAGTGAGTGTGGTCTCGCAGCGTAAACTGTGTTCTTGAGAGTACCCCACAGAAAAAAGTCTAGAGGAGTTAAATCTGGAGATTGAGTGGGATTGTATTGTAGTGTATTGTATTGTAACCGGGGACCTAGAAACGACGGAGAGGCTCCGTCCCCGCCGCAGCCGCAGTGGTCCACAACCCCACGACGACTACGGCAGTCCACTTCACCCCTCCGCCGCCCCACACCGAACCCAGGGTTATTGTGCGGTTCGGCCCCCGGTGGACCCCCCAGGGAACGTCTCACACCAGACGAGTGTAACCCCTATGTTTTCGTGGTAGAGTAATGGTGATGTACCCGTACGTGGAGAACTTGTTTGTACAGTAATCGCCGACATAGTGTAACTGAAGTGGAATAAGGAGAACCAGCCCGCATTCGCCGAGGCAGATGGAAAACCGCCTAAAAACCATCCACAGACTGGCCGGTTCACCGGACCTCGACACAAATCCGCCGGGCGGATTCGTGCCGGGGACCAGGCGCTCCTTCCCGCCCGGAAAGCCGTGTGTTAGACCGCACGGCCAACCGGGCGGGCTTGAGTGGGATACTCCACACTCCCTCTTCGTCCTATCCATCTGGCAGCGAATGTACGACTGAGAAATGCCCTCACATCAAGATGAAAGTGAGGTGGCGCCCCATCCTGTTGAAAGTAATAATTTCATTTTCAAACACAACGCTGAGACCAGGAGTTACCATTTCCAAGTAAGAGTCGCCCGTGACAGTGCTGTCAAAGAAGTACGGCCCGATGAACCCTCTAGAAGAGAGACCACACCATACTGTTACTCCTGGTAGATTAACATGTCTCTGCTCAGTTACGTATGGATTCTCCCTGGCCCAGCACACGCAGTTATGGCGGTTAATTGTTCCATCAAGTTTAAATGTCTGACCAAAGAATTCGATCATGGAAACGTTGCTCTTCTCCACGTCTGTTAATGAACCACTCACAAAATTCACCTCACCTCGTTAAGAGCATGGAGAGGTTCTGAGACTGCAAAATTCTATAAACACTTCTTCTGCAGATCCCAGTCTCACGGATTTCTTCGGGATCTCATGTCTGCCTGGATTACTGCATCGATACTCTTCGTCCGCTATGTCCTTTCTTCATATCGTGCACCGTTCCTTCGACTTCAAACTTATTTCTCATTCTTGTAATTGTTTCTCTTGTCGGTGGTGGTGTTCCAAATACAACTCTCCAACGTCGGCGAACCGCACTCACATTCTCTGTTTTCCAGTTACTCTTTAGCACCCATTTCCGTTGTTCGAACGATAACGCCATGTTTTCTGACAACCCTGAAACTAAAGAAAGCATCGTTATGTTTTTCACCGCCTTCTAAATTATTACCCATAAAAGCTGTATTTCTGTCTTTTTTAATTAAAGAGAAATTCTGCTTCAAAGAGTGTATGGATTATTTTGGGACACCCTGTATTTCTCAACATGCTGATCCTGGTAACAAACACATTTCACCAAACGAGAGACCAGTTGTTGATACCGTCATTTTAGAATGTTGACTCTGCAGACGGAGTCACAACCTCGCTACTGCTTGTACCGATTCATCACCATCAAAATAAAGTACCGAAGGTGTTGTTTAAGTTTTGGAAACAGATGAAAGTCGGATGAGGCAAATTCCAGACTATCTGGAGGATGATCGATGACAGTGAACGCAAGGCTTCGGATTGTTGCAGATGTCGCAGGGCTCGTGTGGGTGATCTGGCATTCTCATGCTAAATGTGTGGACGAAGTGTTCAAATTTGAAACTCGATTCCCGCACGCTATTACTCACGCACCGACATAGTTACGTTACACCAAACATGGGAAATGAAAGCTCGCACGGAAAGAAATAGATGTTCGTTTTTTTTCCGCGCGCTGTTTGAGAATGGAACAATAGAGAATTATCATGAAGATGGTTCGATTAACCCTCTTCCAGACACTTAAGAGTGATTTGCTGAGTACCAATGTAAATGTGGATGTCACACGCCACAATTCGGAGCAGTCTATCAGCAGATGGTTGCAAGTTGCATCAGCGAAGCGGGAAAGTCGACCGAGTAATGTGTTTGACATGTAACGCCTCCACCCATATTCAGAACACAAGAGAAAATTCAGCAGCATTACCTTTCAGCACGCCCTAGTAGTTAAAGACGTAATGCAAAACTCGGAGAGGATTATTTTGCATCGGAAGCGCACTGTTTTTAACTAGGCATTCAAAATGGCGTAGCATAGGAACAACTTAGGAAACGTGAAATGCGTGAAGGTAATGCATTTAACAATGAATTGCAGCTCCAGTTACTCTTTGCATTAGTTTTCGAAAACTTTGTAGAGATTTTGGTTGACGGTTCTAGCTGGCTTTTCATTACAGTTGAAGAGGACGTATGTGTAAGGAAGGTAATGTCAATACAATATGATTACTGTAATGTGAAATATAAATACAACCTCTCACATAGGCTACTTGATGAAATCTGCAACATATAGACAGATAGCGTGACCAGGGGTAAACCATTTTCATGTATCATCAAAAATCTGACTTAAATATGTTACATGGCACATTATTACAGACAAAACGAATGTAATTGACGATAATGGTCAGGTCTTTCATACATTCTCTGTTTTAATCAGTATAAGATATACGTATTCGCACTTTATTCTCAAGGAAATTTATTACGCTTTACCTTTTTAATAAACACAATTATAAAGCCTGAGCTCCCACCTGATGCCATCATTTAATGAATTTATCTTCTTTCTCACATCGCCAGTGGGACCTCCGAGTGCGTCGGCAATTTTCTTACAATCATATTTCTGCTCTATCTGCATTTCTGATGTCTATCTTTTGCATCCCAGAAGCACGTAAGTCTTCGCGTAAGTCTACGAAGGGCGTTCAATGAGAAATGAAAAACTTTTTTTCTGAAAGTAGGTTGGTTTTATTCAGGATTGCAATACACCATTTTATTCCCCACTCTCTTGGCTAGAAATTCCTATTTTTCAACATAATCTGCGTTCAATGCGAAGGTCTTATGCCACCTCCAAGGTACCGCTCTACTGGTCGACTTCGGAGCCAACGTCATGCTGCAACAATAACCTCTCCGTCATCCACGTACTGCTTCGCGAGGAGTGCAGCCTCCATTGGGGTAAACAGATGGAAGTAGGAAGGTGAGAGATCCAGGTTGTAGGGTGGATGAGGAAGAACAGTTTAGTGAAGTTTTGTGAGATCGTCTCGGGTGCGCAAACGTGTGTGCGGTGGTGCGTAGTCATGGAGAAGGAGAAGTTCGTTTACATTTTTGTGGTAACGAACACGATGAAATCGTTTCTTCAATTTCCTGAGGGTAGCAGCACAGTACATTTCAGAATTGGTCGTTGCACCACGAGGAAGGACATCAAACAGAATAGCCCCTTCAGAGTCCGATAAGACCGTCGCCATGACTTTACTGGCTGAGGGTGCAGCTTTGAACTTTTTTTTCGGGGGAGAGGTAGTGTGTTGTCACTTCGTGCATTGCCGTTTTGTTTACGGTTCGAAGTGATGAAAATGGTTCAAATGGCTCTGAGCACTATGGGACTTAACATCTGTGGTCATCAGTCCCCTAGAACTTAGAACTACTTAAACCTAACTAACCAAAGGACATCACACACATCCATGCCCGAGGCAGGATTCGAACCTGCGACCGCAGCGGTCACGCGGTTCCAGACTGAAGCGCCTAAAACCGCACGGCCACACCGGCCGGCTCGAAGTGATGAACCAATGTCCCATCGCCTGTGGCGATGTTCGACAAAAAATTGTCACGATCAGCCTAAATCTGAGCCGCTGAAACATGTCACTTCAAGGTCATTCCCCAAGCGCCATAAAATTGGCAATATAATTGACAGGCAAGTGAGGAACGCGAGGCGCTGCGTCTTCTGCACCAATTATAGGACCGCGACAAAAGCCGGTCCCGGCATTTACGCAACCATGTTGCCAGCTTCCGTGTAAATATTGTATGTTAGAGCTCGCCGTCTGCTTTTGTGTTGATTTGTGTTATCGCCTCCACTACAGTTTCTGTTTATTAAAGAATATCACCAAAACGACGTCGTTCACCTAGTGACAGTCCGCTGCGCTGTGGAGTGCCATTAAATAGTAAGGCTTTGGGGTAGTCACGGACGATGCGTGAGTTTTACGAGCAACAAAAAGAATTTGTTTCTGCACATGGGCATGCGTCGATTCCTACCGATAAAATTTTAGAGCGTACCTCGAAAACTCTAGGACTCAGTCAAAGAACAGTTGTAAGGAAAGGGGTGCTACTTCAAGACTTGCAAGATACTGAAGTAAACCGTGTGGAACAAAGCCCCTGTGGGGAAAACGGTTTGTTTTTAAGTACTTCTGGAAACGAAAAAAAAGCAGCCTAGTCCAGTAACAGATCTTGATTCTTTCCAAACCGATGCAATTCGTCGGCACATTTACGGATATTGTAGCAGACAAGAATACCCCACAATATGGAAGTTGCTTATTTCTTTAATAGAATGTGCACTTTTCGCAGGGGGGAAAACGTCACTTACAATGGTATTTAAAAGTATGGGCTTTCGTTTCAAAAAGTTAGACGGGCGAGAACTGTTACTCGAAAAAGCTCACATCGTTGCAGCTCGGAAACCTGGGTCAACGCTGGAGGATCAGTTGATAAATGCTGGACGGATGATACTCCGAATAGCAGCAGTCATCAGCCAACAGGAAGAGGATCCCGATTAATTGTGGCCCAAGCAGGTTCCTCCGCATGTTTTGTGCTTGACGAACTTTTAGTTTTTCGATCGAGAAAACCCTGTGACTGTCATGAGAATGTGGACCACCCACGATTTCTGCTGTGGTTTTAAAACTTTGTTGCTCCAGTCTAGTGTTCCGACAGTGTTTGTGATGGACAATGCACCTTACATTCCGTGACTTCAGACAAACTCCCACCAATAGTGATCGTAAAGCAACTATGACGTAGTAGTTGCAGGTGAGAGACATTGCTGCAGAAATAACCATGACAAAGCTGCTGTTATATTCGCTCGTGAAACAAAATGCTTGTCACTGCCATTCTCTTGTTACTGTAGACACCCCCTCATGGAGGAAGAAAGTAGACAATTTTGGTAAAGTAAGAAGAGAAGCACAGACTGTGAACGGAATTATAAATTAGAACGAACAATTAATGATTTTTCTTGATGATGATCATAATGACTGCGGGCTTTCAAAAAAATATTAATGGGGTGGCCCCAGGTATGTACCCTCAGACTCAGAGTTGAAATATTAAAGCTTTAGGCTGGCTTCGTTGTCTAGGGGCTGGGATACGTAGTTGCCGCATTACAAGCCAAATACTGCTGAGTCTACAGTATACAATGTGAATATACACATGAATCGAATGGTCGAAGGTTCCTATCACTCGGCAATTGCGAATTTTGAATGTAACATAGAAAGTTATAAATGAAAGATTGCAATTAAATAAAATCTGCAGGTACTATTTTTAACGACTTTAAATGATGAGTACGATAGCAGAAGTAGCTTTAAGAATGCCGTTTATTATTGCAAAACACTTATTGGTGTCGATAGTCCGGCAATTAAATAAAATATAAGCTGAATAACAGGGAAGCAATAGATTCCTACTTCACGTAATTGGTTATGAACAACAAAATAACTTGCGAGATATTCACTTCTAAACGCATACTACATCTTCACTGCAGACGCCACGGAAATCTCACAAGTGCACAGGTAAGCACTAAGAAATATTTCTATCTCCCGCGACCACGCGCAAACTGCTCCACCCTCCAAGTATTTCCTGCGACTGTCCGTCGCGCCTCCCTGTCCAGCACCTCCTGTGTCCTGCGCGGCCGAACGTCGTGCCATCCTGTTCAGTACTCCCTTCCACTGACTTCGGTAGTCGCCTACCGTTGTAACGAGCCCTGTGATAGGCTAGAGCGCTCCCGCCATGTCTCCAAGCCAATGCACACTGACAAACATATTGAAACACATACGAAATACTGGATTTACATTTAAATAATTTGAAATTAAATAAATGTTCCTACAGCTGGACCATAAACACGCTCTAACACACATTATTAAATACATCAACAAATTAAATAAACATATATCAAAGGAACGGAAAGAAAAGCAGGCCCATACCCTAATGTCTCTGTGCTTTCTAAAACACAGTAAAAATTTGACCAATTTCTTCATGAGTAGTATATATGGGATATAAACAAAGACATAGACGAATAAATATATTTATAAGCATGCTGCTGCCGTTTTTTCGTGTAAGTGGACCTGCAATACCTCATGTACTATTTAAGTTACATGCCTGTAATTCATACCAATTTAGGTTTACACTAATAGCTTTCTAAAGACACGTTGATCGACAAAATCGTAGGAACCGTTTAGATCTTGGAAATTCGTTGCTGGGTATTACATGTAATTCACAGTCAGATACTAAACTTGAAACTAATAAAGATATTGAAAATCTGATTACACCACCAGAATCGTCTTGCAAATAATGGTAATGTACATGTTTCTTTTTAAGGTATTATGATACTCTGGCTATTATTAATTCCTACATGAACTGTGAAATGTCTGCCATTATGGTTTCACAAAGTCTGCCATCTTTGGCACTCCCGGCATACAAATCTACATCATCGACACAAAGCACAGTCCTCGACACAGCGTCAACATGGATATCCCAGCCACGCTGTCGGTCTGGACCACACGCTGAGGCTACCCCTCTTGTTCCGTCTAACGTTCAGAACCAGGCGGTTGCTGACGAGCCCCGGCCTGCCGAGCGACCCGTGCAGTCACGCCAACTCCCAACTTAGAATATTTTCAGGTCGCCACAACTCGACCGTTACCTCTCAGGATGAAGATAACGGTTTTGGCGCCATTTCGATGATAGTGAAGGAGAAGTGGATGGAACTGCGCCTCTGACATTGCAAATTGGTGAGTGTAAACGTTGTTGTTGTTGTGGTCTTCAGTTCTGAGACTGGTTTGATGCAGCTCTCCATGCTACTCTATCCTGTGCAAGCTTCTTCATCTCCCAGTACCTACTGCAACCTACATCCTTCTGAATCTGCTTAGTGTATTCATCTCTTGGTCTCCCTCTACGATTTTTACCGTCCACGCTGCCCTCCAATGCTAAATTTGTGATCCCTTGATGCCTCAAAACATGTCCTACCAACCGATCCCTTCTTCTAGTCAAGTTGTGCCACAAACTCCTCTTCTCCCCAATCCTACTCAATACCTCCTCATTAGTTACGTGATCTACCCACCTTAGCTTCAGCATTCTTCTGTAGCACCACATTTCGAAAGATTCTATTCTCTTCTTGTCCAAACTGGTTATCGTCCATATTTCACTTCCATACATGGCTACACTCCATACAAATACTTTCAGAAACGACTTCCTCACACTTAAATCTATACTCGACGTTAACAAATTTTTCTTCTTCAGAAACGATTTCCTTGCCATTGCCAGTCTACATTTTACATCCTCTCTACTTCGACCATCATCAGTTATTTTACTCCCTAAATAGCAAAACTCCTTTACTACTTTAAGTGTCTCATTTCCTAATCTAATTTCTTCAGCATCACCCGATTTAATTTGACTACATTTCATTATCCTCGTTTTGCTTTTGTTGATGTTCATCTTATATCCTCCTTTCAAGACACTGTCCATTCCGTTCAACTGCTCTTCCAAGTCCTTTGCTGTCTCTGACAGAATTACAATGTCATCGGCGAACCTCAAAATTTTTTACTTCTTCTCCATGAATTTTAATACCTACTCCGAATTTTTCTTTTGTTTCCTTTACTGCTTGCTCAATATAGAGATTGAATAACATCGGAGAGAGGCTACAACCCTGTCTCACTCCTTTCCCAACCACTGCTTCCCTTTCATGCCCCTCGACTCTTATAACTGCCATCTGGTTTCTGTACAAATTGTAAATAGCATTTCGCTCCCTGTGTTTTACCCCTGCCACCTTCAGAATTTGAAAGAGAGTATTCCAGTTAACATTGTCAAAAGCTTTCTCTAAGTCTACAAATGCTAGAAACGTAGCTTTGCCTTTTCTTAATCTATTTTCTAAGATAAGTCTCAGGCTCAGTATTGACTCACGTGTTCCAACATTTCTACGGAATCCAAAGTGATCTTCCCCGAGGTCAGCTTGTACCAGTTTTTCCATTCGTCGGTAAAGAATTCGCGTTAGTATTTTGCAGTGGCCGAGCGTTTCTGGCGCTACAGTCTGGAACCGCGCGACCGCTACGATCGCAGGTTCGAATCCTGCCTCGGGCATGGATGTGTGTGTTGTCCTTAGGTTAGTTAGGTTTAAGTAGTTCTAAGTTCTAGGTGACTTATGACCTCAGCAGTTGAGTCCCATAGTGCTCAGAGCCATTTGAACCATTTTTTAGTATTTTGCAGCTGTGACTTATTAAACTGATAGTTCGGTAATTTTCACATCTGTCAACACCTGTTTTCTTTGGGATTGGAATTATTATATTCTTCTTGAAGTCTGAGGGTATTTCGCCTGTCTCGTACATCTTGCTCACCAGATGGTAGAGTTTTGTCATGACTGGCTCTCCCGAGGGCATCAGTAGTTCTAATGGAATGTTGTCTACTCCCGGGGCCTTGTTTCGACTCGGGTCTTTCAGTGCTCTGTCAAACTCTTCACGCAGTATCTTATCTCCCATTTCGTTTTCATCTACAAAATGGTTGGTTCAAATGGCTCTGAGCACTATGGGACTGAACTGCTGAGGTCATTAGTCCCCTAGAACTTAGAACTAGTTAAACCTAACTAACCTAAGGACATCACAAACATCCATGCCCGAGGCAGGATTCGAACCTGCGACCGTAGCGGTCTTGCGGTTCCAGACTGCAGCGCCTTTAACCTGTTGCGCCTTTAACTCTTCATCTACATCCTCTTCCATTTCCATAATATTGTCCTCAAGCACATCGCCCTTGTATAGACCCTCTATATACTCCTCCCACCTTTCTGCCTTCCCTTCTTTGCTTAGAACTGGGTTGCCATCTGAGTTCTTGATATTCATACAAGTGGTTCTCTTCTCTCCAAAGGTCTCTCTAATTTTCCTGTAGGCAGTATCTATCTTACCCCTAGTGAGACAAGCCTCTACATCCTTACATTTGTCCTCTAGCCATCCCTGCTTAGCCATTTTGCACTTCCTGTCGATCTCATTTTTGAGACGTTTGTATTCCTTTTTGCCTGTAAACGTATACAGAATTAATTCTTTCTCTCTGCAACTGAGTAGGCTGTGCGTGTCTTGCTTTACTTCTTTCTACGAGTGTGGATAGGGTGTTCTTTGGCATGCTTAAGTTTACATTATTGCGCGACCTTTTATATGTAGCTATTACGGTAACAATTCTGAACGAATTTTCACAGACGTTATCATTAACTGTGCGTGGTTTTATTTCCCGGTTTCGTATAAACGTCAACTGTAGCATACATTTACGAAATATGCTTTGCAGCTGTGGGCGTGTGCTGTGGCAGCTATTGCAAGCTCGCAATCGCAGTGTAGGCAACTACACACGAACTGTCAAGTGATATGTTTCACCAACCCAGGTATAGTAATGGGCAAGCCGTGTCACACAGATGGAGCTCGTTTGCTGTTTACGGTCTTCTGGTAGGCTTCCCTCGGAACACAGCGGGCATACACCTCTGAGTACCCCAACTGGTTGGCGATGTACGGCTGAGCAGCGAGGTGTTTGACTGTGATCCGTCGATCACCTCGAATGAGAGTGTCCGCACGTGCCAACATTGCAGGAGTCACAGTTGTGTGTGGCCGGCCGGCACACGAGAGATCGAACAGGCTTGCGCGACAGTGTTTCGACGGTGACAGGCGCCTCGGCCAACGACTCGCCGTGATTACGCTCCTTGCCAGCTCTCAAGAGACATTCTGCAAGCACCTGTGAATATCTACATGTACAGCTACGTGATTACTCTGCTATTCACACTAAAGTGCCTGGCAGAGGGTTCAATGAACCACCTTCATGCTGTCTCTCTCTACCGTTCCACTCTCGAACGGCACGAGGGAAAAGCGAACACTTAAATTTTTCTGTGCTAGCCCTGATTTCTCTTATTTTATCGCGATGATCATTTCTCCCTATGTAGGTGGGTGCCAACGGAATGTTTTCGCAATCGGAGGAGAAAACTGGTGATTGAAATTTCGTGAGAAGATCCCGTAGCAACGAAAAACGCCTTTGCTTTAATTATTGACACTCCATTTCACGTATCATGTCTGTGACACTATCTCCCCTATTTCGCGATATTACAAAATGAGCTGCCCTTCTTTGTACTTTTTCGATGTCATCCGTCAGTCCCATCTGATGCTGATCCCACACCGCACAGCAATACTCCAGAATAGGGCGGACAAGCGTAGTGTAAGCAGTCTCTGTAGTAGACCTGTTGCGCCTTCCAAGTGTTCTGCCAGTGAATCGTAGTCTTTGGTTTGCTCTACCCACAATATTATCTGTGCGATCGTTCCAATTTAGGTTATTTGTAATTGTAATCCCTAAGTGTTTAGTTGAATTTACAGCCTTCAGATGTGTGTGACTTATCGCGTAATTGAAATTTAGCTGATTTGTTTTAGTAATCAAGTGAATAACTTCGCACTCTTCTTTATTCAGTGTCAATTGCCACTTTTCGCACCATACAGATATCTTATCTAAATCGTTTTGCAAGTCCTGTTGATCATCTGATGACTTAACAAGACGGTAAATGACAGCATCATCAGCAAACAATCTAACGCGGCTACTCAGATTGTCTCCTATGTCGTTAATATAGATCAGGAACAAGAGAGAGCCTATAACACTTCCTTGGCGAACGGCGGATATTACTTGTGTTTTACTCGATGACTTTCCGTCTATTACTACGAACTGTGACCTTTCTGACAGGAAATCAAGAATCCAGTCGCACAACTGAGGCGATACGCCGTAGGCACGCAGTTTGATTAGAAGACCTTATGAGGAACGGTGTCGAAAGCCTTCTTGGACATCTAAAAATATGGAATCAATTTGACATCCCCTATCGATCTGCGCTGGTCTGGTTTTTCGCCAAAAGAAACTCAATGACAGCGCTCTGCTTGGAAAGCATCTCATTTACAAACGCCATTTTGAAGGAAATATAGCGCGCCACCACCTATGGGAACTCCATGAAACTGTAGAGGCTGAAGTGGGAATACTGTACATTATCACACAAAAAATTCCGCATTTTTTTAACCGAAACTGGCTGAGAAAGAAGTGTTATGTTGCTTACTGAACGCGCCTCGTACAGTCTTTGTCAGCAGTATTACATTATCTTCGGGCCTCTCCATCACTTACGCAACTCATATCAAGAACAACAGATAGACAAGACAGCAGACGGAAGCTTTCTATGCAGCTAGCGCTGGGACACCGATAGTCAGCGGAACAGAAGCGAATGCGGACCGAACACGACCGATTGCCGTTTCCTGGAGCGCACCTGGCGTTTACAATAGACAGAACTTTCGTTCGCAGTCGCACTTTTGTTTGTGTTCGCTTTGGTGTATATAGGGCTTAACGAGAACGGGAAACAGTTGAATTCTGAACAAAAGACTCTCTGAAATATTAGTTTTCATGATGCACGGGTCACTGAGTTTCCGTTCATTACATCACGAACAAAAGCTCTCTGTTCTAAATCGGTGTTGCGTTTCGTGTTTATTGGAGCACATACAAGCGGAGGTAAATTGTTGACGCATTTACCGCCGTGGCGTAACGGTAGCCTGTGGCAATGACACTAAGCACCGCGCTTCGCTTGTGAAGATGTGGTTGTCGGAGAGGCGTAGCCGATTAGGCTTTTTTCACAAATTTATTTGTATCAATAATCTATACATTGCAGCAGCTTGTACACAGGCCTGGGAAAGAACATCACGGCAGTGGCTCGACTGATTATTAGTTAATAGAATAACACAGTTACACTTATCAAGAAACCAGAGTAGTTTGCATCTGCAGGACGTCAAAAAGGCCATAGAGTGAGCTCTCGCGCAGCACTTTGCAGTGAGGCATTGCTTTACGGTGTATGTTAATTCGTTCGTCCTGTTGTTTCCCTTGGTGATGCTTATGAGTTATAAATGTGCGAATTAAGCTATAATGTAAATGGTAATTTAGACTTTATAAGTAGTTGAGTTATAAATAGACATGTGAGACCATGTACTGACACCTGTGAATATTCCTTATCAACACATAGGCAGATAGTGATCGCCGGGTAACCCATTTTCATTAGTCATCAAAAGTCTAATATAACAGTGACATATCAGCTGTGTAATTGCAGATACAACTAACATAAGTAACGAGAACGATACGTTCTTTCGTATGTTACGTTATTAACGTGTTTCCATTACAATGTACGTGATTAAGTATTGTTTATTTATTTCTGGTTATGTTACTGACTGTAACGGTGTCTCAAGCAACAATCAATCAGCCCAACAGAAGATTGCAAATACTTCATTATATTATTTATTTATTTTATTTTCCGCGTCCAGTACTTAGATAATATAAAATAATAAAAATACAGTACAATAAATCATGCTTCAAGACAATGATTAAAATAAAAATAATAACTAAATTCTGCAAGGCACACTTCATTATGCGATGACCACACAGTCAGAACAGTATTTCAGTGTTAAACGATTTTTCGTAGTACTTGGTTGAGAGTTGAATGATGATAAAATAAAATACCATTCGTGCTCCTAAACTCATACTGAAATATTCATTACCCCTTTTGTTATGGGACAGACACTGATTCGACGAGTTCTGCGAGGAAAACTGAACGGTGGCCAAGTCATTTTGATTTTTCTATGTTATCGATGTGCACGTCAGAGAGAGAGAAAGTTACGTTACTGTTGAACATTCTTTCGTCTTGCTGTGGCACAATCTTTGCCTTTACGCAGTCTGATACATTCTTAGTTGAAGTGCGGTAGATGATGGACGTATTCCATAGTGCTGTGTTGACTTGCGATGGTATCTGTTAGATGAAGAAAGATTTATTGCAAAGGAGAGCAAGGATGAATATGATGTATATATTGGAAAGCAAACTGAATATAAATTTTGAATAATGTTAATTTTTTAAAGAGAAATAGTTTGAGGTAAGACTGCAGCACTGTGCAGCTAATTTCAAATGGCTCTGAGCACTATGGGACTTAACATCTATGGTCATCAGTCCCCTAGAACTTAGAACTACTTAAACCTAACTAACCTAAGGACATCACACAACACCCAGCCATCACGAGGTAGAGAAAATCCCTGACCCCGCCGGGAATCGAACCCGGGAACCCGGGCGTGGGAAGCGAGAACGCTACCACACGACCACGAGATGCGGGCAGCTAATTTGTACAAGTGATTATTGGGTGCTGGTTAACTTTGATCACTTGCTCAGAGCTGAAAGAAAGAGCACCCTTCTTCCATGAATCATGCATTACATGTTAACTGATTAAGCTGTTTGGTTTTTATAGAAATTCTCTTTTGAAATTGTACTTCTTTTAAATCATTGTTCACTTTGTTAAGCATACCACTATTGAGACCAATGTAGTGTGTGAAGCTCACAAGAAGTTTTACTCTGTCTTTCTGAATACAGACTTCATTCTACAGTCGTTTTGGAATATCGTTTCATAGCAACACTTACTCTCCCCAACCCACTGTTTATTATTACGCATTACCACATTTCACCTTGTGGTACGCAAAAATTTGAATATTCTTTGCAAATTTTATTTACAAACGGAAATCTAGATTAGCCGCTGCCTGCTTGCTGTTTGCTGTTGCGCTTTCGAGAAATCTGCAACAGTGTTGTCAAGACGGGAGGTAAGTGGAAATTTCGATTAGGGCCACATAATTGTTTTACTTCAGTTGCGCATTTAGTGTTGAGGCACGTTGTGAGCAGATCAGTTACAGTTCATTTCAAATTAGGTTCTGTTTAGTCGAACGTTAGCATACGAGTTTTGGTAGGATAACAGTTTGTGAGTACATAATTCTGGTAATACGTAGACTTCTATAGAGTGGGAGATAAATTTCATAAAGAAACAAATATGGTGGGGAGGTTACAAAACTAGCCAGGTCACAAGTTCAGTACGCTGTGGGATTTCTCGCAAGAAGTGGCCAGTCTGTAGCGCGAGAAACCCACCCGACATGATGTCCAGCTTCTTTCTTGTAACGTCTGCTGTCGCAGCTCATTGAGCAGTTCTCTGGCACTCTCCTACTGAATAACGTTACTAGAACGAAGCATGGAACTATTCTTTGCATCTTTTACCTATCTTCCAATAACCCAACTACACTGCCTGACAGACAAAGAGAACCAGCTACAAGGACAGGAGGAAACAAAATGAAACTTAACGAGTTACAGGGGTGTGTGGTGTTATTTCACTGATTGCAAGATCGGGTCAAATTTACAAAGAACTTGGCAGTCTTCAGCCACTTTGCCGGCCGCGGTGGTCTCGCGGTTCTAGGCGCGCAGTCCGGAACCGTGGGACTGCTACGGTCGCAGGTTCGAATCCTGCCTCGGGCATGGATGTGTGTGATGTCCTTAGGTTAGTTAGGTTTAAGTAGTTCTAAGTTCTAGGGGACTGATAACCACAGCAGTTGAGTCCCATAGTGCTCAGAGCCATTTGAACCATTTTTTTTTCTTCAGCCACTTTCAGCATGACGTTGCGCCCCCAGAGGCATGGACGATGCACTGATTCGGTTGCGAAGGGTGTCATAAGAGCGTTGTATTATCTCCTGAGGCAAGTGGCCCACAATTCTTGTAACTGGTCCTCGATGTCCTGGATACTTGCACTGAGACGGCGCGGAGGTGCGAGTTGGTTCCACACTTATTCTGTCGGAGACAGCCCTGCGGATTTTGCTGGCACCAGAAATACTTCAACATGAAGCAGACAGTTGAAGATTTTACTTTCTCGTGGAGCCACAGTCATAAAAAACTTAAGGAAAGGTATAACCGCCATTTTGATCTATGATATGCTTAATTAAACGATCTAGATTTCAGCCTTAGGCCATTTGCAAGTGTCGACAATCATCAAAATATGTATCTTCAGTTATATAAACCTGAAGTTTCGTAAGTAAAAGTGATATGATTTTTGTGATATGTTAAATGGTTGGCGACTTGCATGACACTAACAGGATAACCGAAGATGTATTTTCCACTAGGCAACGGCCTTGCTGCAGTGAGTACACCGGTTCCTGTGAGATCACCGAAGTTAAGCGCTGTCGGGTGGGGCCGGCACTTGGATGGGTGACCATCCAGGCCGCCATGCGCTGTTGCCATTTTTCGGGGTGCATTCAGCCTCGTGATGCCAATTGAGAAGCTACTCGACCGACTAGTAGCGGCTCCGGTCAAAGAAATCCATAGGGATAGTGGTGTGCTGACCACACGCCCCTCCTATCCGCATCCTCAACTGAGGATGACGCGGCGGTCGGATGGTCCCGATGAGTCACTTGTGGCCTGAAGACGGAGTGATTGTGTTCCATTCAAGTCAGATGATGTTTGGCATGTATAACAACTACTGAATATTATGTACTGTCCTGACATGCAACACTCCAAGTAATATAGCAATACACACAAATACTACACACAAATACAACAAACATACATAAACACACACCATTTTATGTAAATTGAAGTGGGATGACTGCTATCAGATGCAGCGGAACATTAGGTTGGTTGGTTGGTTTAGGGATGAAAGGGACCAAACTGCAGAGGCCATCGGTCCGCGGAACATTAAGCAGAATCAGCGGCGACGAGCGAAAATGTGTACCAGACCGGAATCGAAGCTGGAATCTCCTGCTTACTAGGCAGGTGCTGTAACCACTGCACCATCCGGGACACAGTGTTATCGGAACTGCACGGACTATCTCGATACGCCTCACGGCCGATCCACATTCCCACCGAACACCACCTACCCGCAGTCCGTGTCCACTATATTCCTGTTCGCTACTTAGAGATTCGCACAGGAGGTACGACGTATTTGTGCATTCCTACTGAAGAAAGTGGATCCATGCCCAGCCTGGCTGGGCTTAATGCCCAGCGGCAACTGATAGCAATCATCCCCCTTCAATTTACATACAGTATTCCACAGCTGTAGGATCTTATAATAATAAAATTATGAATAATGAGATATATAGGAATAATGGGATTAATTTTTCGGCGTGTCGGACAAGCGCAATAAGCTAAACTATGCCTGTAAATGGGTAAAGAATCTTTTCATATTAGTTCCACATAAACGAAATAGTCTTTCTCTTGTTGTGGATTTATGTTTGCCAATTAATAATACTACGTCCGATCGCTGTATCGACCTACAAAATCTTGACCGTGTCCATAATTCCTTTTGTAATCGGATCTTCGTAATAACTCCGAATTACACAGGTGGGCTTCTTGGATTTTATATATTACAGTATTACTTGGAATAACAACTCAGTTTTTCACTGGTGAAATACTACTATATTCTTTCTTCTACGCACATGAAAAATACAGACTTTTTACTTGTTATCACAACCAAAATGGCTACCGAAGATTACGCTCTAAAATAATGTGCGTCTGCCTTCGTTCATTAACAGAGAGCGAATCCTTCCTCTCACCGACGAACAGGAAGAACCTATTATGTTTTTTAACACTTGAAAATAAAAAATACATGACGGTAGGCGCAGGCTCTACGCTGGGCTAACGCTTCCCATTTCCTCTTTGCCTTTGAGGCAAACGAAAACATAAAAGCAAGAAATACAAAAGGTACATTACAGTCTGCACGGTGTCTGTTCTATCGAGGGAAATAACAGATCGTTTCAGATGAGAATAACTCGAGGTTCTACCGAGACCTTGTCACCTGAAACAGGTAGAAATAGGCCATTACCAACCAACAAGCTACGTACACCATTTAAGACATACAGATACTGTATATCACTTCCCTCTATATATTGTAACTTATTTTCACCACCCGTATTGTATTACTTTTTTATTTTTCTATATATCCATTATATAGCTTACATGCTCCTCAACTAGGCAGAAACTCATAACATAGAACTACTTTAACCATTGTAAACCATTAAATTCTCTGTAACCTTAGATAAATTTTATATCTTACGTTCTTCATCTTATTTAAAATAGTATTAACAACTGCATAGCAATAAGATTGTAACAATAAGAAGTCTTTGCTGTTAGATTTAGAAGTAACTGACCCATCCTACTTTTCAAGCCGGTGGGTTGCACTGTACTGTTAATGAAATAAATAAAATAAATGTGTAACACTTGAAAATGGCTTAAGGCCGAACTCTAGATCGTGTGGTATAGCACATCATACGGTCAAATGGCAGTTATATCTTTATATAATACAGAGAGCTCATAGGGGTGCGTTCCATGGGTGAACGAGCATTTTCCTGTCGAAAAATAGCACCATGATACTGTCGCACGTGAGATGACGCATTAGGACACAGGATGTGCGTGCCGTACTGTTGTGCCGCAATCACTACTGGCTACGGCCTTGAGTCATACCTGATGACTCCCCACACTAAGACGCTGAGCCTCTCCAAAACAGTGAAAGAATGGTGTCTCTCCCCAGGTGGCCATCACATTCACCAACGATGATCATCCAGAGTACAACTGAACCGTCATTCATCGATAAACACTATCCTACGCTATTCATCAACAGGCCATGCTTCCCGGTCACGGCAGCGTAATAAAGGCGTCCATTTCCTGTGATGGTAACGGGAGCCTATACACGGGATGGTAATTCCCTA
Source organism: Schistocerca nitens (assembly GCF_023898315.1). Classification (NCBI taxonomy): domain Eukaryota; kingdom Metazoa; phylum Arthropoda; class Insecta; order Orthoptera; family Acrididae; genus Schistocerca; species Schistocerca nitens. The sequence goes on along the minus strand of NC_064621.1, from coordinate 544,769,977 downwards.
GCCCGGCTACTGATACTCTCCGACCCATGATTCGCGATGGTACATCATGTTGCATTACTTGTTCTCACACGGCAGCCGCCAATGTGAAGGGATTACGATGTGCTTGATGCATAATAACGAGATCCTCCATTGTAGTGCTATTGGTTGACTGCGAACATACCTCTGCTCACATTCCCATGGCGTCCAACATTAGACCAATGTCACGTCCGAATGCCCCACAAACCTGGAAATTGCACGAATCGACCAGCCGCCCAAATGAAGAACCATACCAAAGCCCTTTTAAAACTCTTTCAGGTGCTGATAACGCTGTCCCACATGTGTACGCGGTATCACTGTGTTCTTCAGACTGATTACTCAACACTTGACGCTGTGCCTGCCTTTTACATTTCGCTGACAACAATACTAAACAAGCACACGTAGCTGTTCTACTTATCACAGGAAGACTGCATCTGTAATGATTTACACATCCGCCGATGGTGCGTACGTATGCGAAGTTACATTGAAATTCGACCGTGTTTTGTGGATGTTTGACTTTTTTGTCAGGCAGTGTATTTCATTTGTCAAGTAGTGGCGCGGAATGGCGTCGAAGGCTTCTTGGAAGTCAAGAAACACGGTATTAACTCGAGATCCCGTATCCGCAGCATTCTGGGTCACATGAACGAACGCTGGATGCTTGCAGAAGTCATGTTGATTTATATGTAGCATTTGTTCAGTATACAGAAACATCAACAAACGCGAGGACAGAATAGGTAGCATGATCCTGAAATAAATTAATATCGGAGAGATATACGTGTAGTTCCGTCCATTGATCTATGGCCGCTCTTACCGGTTGAAAACATCTCGAAGGAACGATTCCTTGAATTCCCCAAAAATTAATCTGCGAATCCACTTGAAAACTACACAGGAGTAACGGAGAGCTATTTAAATCCTGCTACTGTCGCATACAAATTAGTAACCTTAGTCAGTGACCCACTACATGCTGATTATGTGGTTGGGCGTGAGCGAAGTGCAACATAAATAGTCTACATTACAGCGTTTGTCACTAGAATAGCAACTGAAATTCTCTGCTCAAAAGTATTCAGATACAGTCCTCTTTCCATTCACAAATTTTCCTATTTTTTTGGGTCCTAGAGGCCATGTTTTTTAGCATCTAAAGAACAGTTTATTCTGACAACTAGTATTACAGCATTAGTTTGAATAAAAATTAGAATATTTCACAAAAATAAATACCTCACACCAAAAGAAAATTCATATACTCAGTATCAATTATTTTATCTTTTCACTTTAAACGCAAATGAAAAATTCGTTTTCTCCCCTGCAGCGAATAATTATTAGTTCGTTAATTTTTACTTCCTCTCGCTTCTCACGAACGCGTCTTCCACTTAATTCAAAATGTATTACAAAAAATATTTTTAGAACCAATCGAATACCTGTTTATAAATATTTATGTACTCAAAAATTCAAATCAACGATAGTGAATTTCTATAGGGGGTCGAATAATTCTGCATTTAGTGATGAATATTTATAGGCACACACCAGTAAATAATTATTTATATACAATTCTTGTTGCCGACAGACTTAACTGCAACGTAAATGCAATGTAAAATATAAGAATAGAAATATTTAATATCCTGATTCTAGTGCTAATATCCTGATTCTAGTGCTAATTGAGAATAAACAAGGAATAAAGCCTAGAAAAAGGTTAAAAATGTAAACCATAATTCCTGATATTCATACTGTGTGGTTATAATTGAAGTGTTGTTGGCACAGAGTTCCAGTGTAGGTTATAAGTACCGTATGGTAGCGAAGTTTCGCATGTATTCTAATGCGTTAATACGGAATCGATTGACGCTGGAAAAAGTTTAGTTCCAATCATGGCCTAAGGTGCAAATCTGGGGCTGTGAGTGCAAGACAGACGTATAGAAACGTTTCCGCATGCAATGGATTATGAACAGGATGTAGGAAGAAAAGGTCAAAGAAGTGAGAAAGGCATATTGTTGATTTTATTATTAATCGCCGCTTACATAGTTTGTTCAGTAGGAGCACCGGAGACATCGTCGAGATGCTGCACCCGTTAAACGACGTCATCAAAAGCTGTTCGCAGCATTTCTAGTGGAATCTGAGCAGCTTATTCCTGTACACTGGTCTTCAGATCAGCTTCAGATCAATCGCGTCTCTGGTAAACGCGTTCTTTTAGATATCCCCAGAGTAAAACCCACATGGATTCAGATCAGTTGATCTTGCAGGACATGCATTTAGAAAACCTCTGGAGCTGACACTTTCGTGGAAAGTTACGTTAAGCAGGTTTTTGACTGGGCGAGTGACATGAGGTGTTCCCCATTTTGCATGAAAACAGTGGTTTCCAGACAACTGCGCTCCTTTACTGCTAGGACCACATGCTATACAAGGTCGTCTCGATAACGTGCGGACGTCATGGTACGCCTGACAGGCCCTCTGCGTGGCTTCTGTTCAAAGAAAAACGGATTGAGACCAAAGGTGCTTGGGAATGCACACCACACCGTCATATACGGCGAGTGCAGTGGCTCTTTGTGCACGAAAAGCAGTGTAACAATACCCAAAATATGGAAGTTCTGTGTATTCACTGCACCCTGCAGAGTAAAATGTGCCTCGTCACTTCTTAGTGTAACACCATAGCTTAGAAACTACGTACCTTTTGTTGATTCATTTTGCTTTCTGTTTTGTTCAACATTCCATTGTTGAGCTTCTGTAAATGTTGTTTGGTTGAATCTATAACACAAAATTGTATACTCCTTTCTCTGTAAAAACTTTGATATCAGGGTTTGATTCTATGCAATGTAGTGTATCTGTCATTTAAATTCTTTGTCTCACTTGGAGGGAACAAAATTTACTATATATAATTGTAGTTTTGTTTAAATAATTTTTTGTAGAAATGTCAATATGTGCAAATGTTGTTTTGTTTAATATGTTTGGTTACTGTTACGTAAACTGCTGACCTTCACTTAGGGTTCTTAGTTATTTTGTATGTAAAAGGCGTTGTGTTTCCCTTATGGAATGCAACTTTGTAGCACGCGCAAAATGTGGTTGGCATGGATAAAAAAGTGGACTCAAGAGTCAGTCGGGGACGAGCTACCAAATTATCAACTGCTCTTGTAAAAGTTGTGTATTGTGGTCGTTCCGAGAGAGGCTTTTCCTGACGCTTTCCAATGCCTCGGATGGATGGATGAAGAGCTGGAACTATTCTGGAATTGGTATCTATCGTCGCCACCAAGAAATGACAGAGTCGCCGGCCGCGGTGGTTTCGCGGTTCTAGGCGCGCAGTCCGGAACCGTGCGACTGCTACGGTCGCAGGTTCGAATCCTGCCTCGGGCATGGATGTGTGTGATGTCCTTAGGTTAGTTAGGTTTAAGTAGTTCTAAGTTCTAGGGGACTTATGACCACAGCAGTTGAGTCCCATAGTGCTCAGAGCCAAATGACAGAGTCCAGCAATTCTACCTGCAAATCCACCTACCAACATGCACTCGTCACCACATTGCGCAATCACTGTACTGGAACAAAAGGACTATAGTATTGTACAGTGAAGTATCAGCTCATTGGATGTTTTAGTGTGCTCAATTATAAGGTAACTTATAACAGAATTTATGTACCTACCTTGAATTTTTCTTTATCATAATACCTCTCAGTTTCCTCTCCATTTGATCTATGATTACCGAGTGTCCTTGTTGTGAAAAAAAAATGAAAGCCTCAAAGCCATACAGTTAATTGAATTAAGTTTGATATTTGGTAAGAAGGCAGTATTCAGATTTACTGTGGATTTGGTAAAATTGTGGTAGGTAGTAAACGTAGCTTTGTGAAAGCCTCCCAGTGATTGAAACAGTCCAATTTAAAGTTTTGTGGACTTTCAAAGTTACCTATTTAATCATCGACTTGAAAGTAGAAGACTGTGATAATAAAGACAGGCAATAAACCATCTTGAGGTTAGTTCCAAAAGTAAATATTACTAAAGTTTGGATTGAAATGTTCTTCTTAGCAAACAATTTGCTGTTACTTTTAAAAATTAAAAGTTCTTAAAACTGTGGCTTATAAAGTTTTGCTTAGTTATTGATCGTAGTGCTGTCTGTTGTAAATTGTAAAAGGCGAGTCAGTTTCTTACAAATATGTCAATATTGTGTCTCACTGCAGTAAAATTCATGAACTACATTTGTGGAAAGTTATATACTCATGTTTGTTAAGTGCTTGTCTCTCTTGTATTGGAAGTGCATATTAATTGTGTAACAGGATCCACAATTTGTCTGTTGTGTTTATGCTAGATAACAAGTAACCGAAAAACCACTATCTATGAAAACAGTAACTTCTTTATTAAAAGACAGTGAGAAGTAATTTGTTAGTGAACTCCATTTAATTTTCATTCTAAGTAGAAAGTTGTTTGGTAGTGAGAGAATTAATCTCTGCACAATAACTAATTTTGCTGTGAACCATACTCATGTTTCATGTCGGATAGGAATTTGTTTGAAAAGTAATACTGAACCTATGTCCAATTGCCGATTCTACAGTGAATATTAATAGTAACGTTATTAAGACCATTCAGTTTGACTAAGTCCTCAAGGTAATAGTGTGTTTCGTTATCTGATGTATTTATACAGATAGTTCGTTCTGTTCTAACTGTCAGCTCCAAACGTTAACATATGCAGGCGCCAGAGTGTGGCAAAGTATAGGTTGTGTTTGTCCGTTAATGTTACTCATACCTATTTTCTTGAACAAGAATGTTAATCATTCTCAAACCTAATTAGGCTGGCGACCGTTTTTTTATTATCATTTGGATGCTGTGGATAAGTAAATTATTGTATGTTACTGTTTAAATATTTACGTAATTCTGACTTTCACCTCCCATGAGCCACCTCCGTTAGGTGCAACACGGTCAACATAACAAAATTCCATTCAGAGGGTAACACTGGGCTGTTGCTTTATACCATAATTTCTTTAAGAAGATAGTTTTATTTCACGACTTGCCTCCAACTTTAAGGTTATGGTATATCAGTAGCATACGGTAGTGTTATAATAGAATATTGCCCGGCCACATGTCGTCAGCTTCGATCCGTGCCAGAAACCGAAGAACAAACTCAGAACGCGGGTCATAAGGTTTCAGTTGCTCCACCGTCTGGTTATTGAACGGGTACCGGTGTAAAACAGACAACAAAACTTTCTGGTCTGTGGACCATGGGTTGGACAAGCTCATCCATTATCATCTTCTGTAACTCATTCCATTATCACCTTCTGTAAAGCATTTAATGACATCTGGCGTCTCCTAAGACCTTTCAGTCGTCGATACTCTCCAATCTAGCACGTTAATTACTGCCGTTCACATAAAACAGTTTCACTGATAGTATACGGTCTCTTTTCTCGATAGCCAAACTGTTCACTCACGTTATGGCTTGTCAGATGACAGCGTGGATGTCATGCCACCGTACAAACGGTATCCAGCGCTAGATTTGCATCTAGTGGCAAAAACTGGTACTAATTTTTCCCTACGTAAATCTGTTCTGCATTAGTAGATCTAGCACGTTTCGCTGTCATACGATAATTACAGCCCACACTGGACATCCGGGAGTGGCTGCACTTTAATTACGAGTATAACCACCCGGTATTATGGGCATAAGGACGTGGTACAAGGCGTAGTTCTCTGCCTAACGTTTCGCGCAAATACCGGCATTGAAAGCTTGCATTTCGAGGAAGTAAAACATTTTAAAAAACTGAGTTAAAATTGATGTATTGGCGTTTTTTCTTCACTCTCGACTCAATCAAGACTTTAATAAAAGTCAAATACGGCCCGTTCAGTTTCCTCTGAGAGAGCTTTTACCTTAGATGAAAGATGCTTCCCCTGGAAATGAGGGGAAACAACTTGACATCCGTATCAGGTGAAAGATGAACTTCAAAGTCTCATTGATCCGTGTGCCTATTAGGGACGGGTCACCGAAGAAAGACGTCTATTTACGACCATCCGCAAAAAGGAACAGGTGGCTTCGAGAGAGCGTTGCGCCGCAGGTCCGATAAACTTGGAAGTTGGTGGGGGAAGAGTTCTGCTTAACGAACATGCCGTGACACGTTTTGAAATCCGATTATGTGACAAACAAGAGAAAATATCTTATGATAAGGTCAACAGAGTCTTAAGGAATTTCACTTTAACTGGATTTTGCAAATTCATCGTATATGAAAGGATCCTTTCCCAACTTCACCAATCAGCACGCCAGAAACAGTGCGTCGATGATAAGTCCACTATGAGAAACGATCAATATTGGTAACTCTGTCCTCAAAGTAGGTCTCAAACGATCACAATCATTTTTCTTCTTGCAACATGCGACCCACGTTTTGCAACCGCTTTGGACACTGATCTAAGGTAACCATGTTCTGCCATGAATGGCGCGGGTAAAACAGACGCTTCAGTTGTTTCCTACTACATGTGGTGTTATCCAGTCTTTCGACTCTAGAATAACAGAACAAACACACCACTTTATATGTACTCATTTTTTACGTGTTATGGAAAGCAATGGAGAGAAAATGATCAGTAAGTTAACATACAACGTTTTCATTCGGTAGTGTGGTATGGTGTTGTATTCTTCGGTAACTGATCATTAAGAGAGAAAGTCTTTATTGCATAAAAGCGTATCATACGAATAACATGTAGTGCTAACCCTCAGTTATTTTACAGACTTATTGTTAAGTTGCATATTTCAACTACAGTATTACGGTAGATTTAGTACAAGGCCCATTCAGTAAACGACTGGAAACGTTCGACAAAGTTTGTGCTTCTTTGTTACTTTTCGACGGTGTCCTAGATACATCATCAGGTGTGGTTGGCAAGCCTGCCACGTTAAAATGATGCTGGGATCAGTGAAACAAAATGGCGTCACCCTTGCAGGTTTGCACCAAAGTGGAGCAATGGACTATCATTAGATTTCTGTTAGCTGAAGGATGGAAACCAAACGAAATTCACCGTACCATGCCAGTGCAATATGGTGAAAGTTGTCTGCGTCGAACACAAGTGTATGAGTGGGCAGGGAAGTTCAGACCGGGTGTGACAAGTGTTGAAGCTTCGTCACGCTCAGGACGCTCTGTCCGTGTGGTAACAGGGAGCAGCATTGCTAGGGTTGATAGTTGATACGGGAAAACAAGCTCTTACGGTGATATTGCGGCATCGATTAACGTTACAGTCGGATTAGCCCACCATATTGTTAATGACATACTGACGTTCACAAAAGTACGTGTGAGAAGGGTTCCAAAAGCATATGACATCAAAAATGAAAGAAAGGCGCAGAGATGTGTGGAGGGAGCTTTTACAACAATACGTGGCTGAAGGGGAGGCGTTTCTTCACTGTATTGTAACGGGAGATGAATGCTGAGTGCATTTTTACGAATGTAAACGGGAGTGGGCTTCAGTGAACTGGCGATACTTTTCATCTCCAAAACTGAAGAAGGTGCGAACTGAAAGAAGTGCTGGTAAGGTCATGTTGACATTGTCTTGGGATCGTAAGCGAGCAGTTCTTGAACATTACCAGCGGAGCGGTCAAGAAGTGAATAGTGTGACGTACGCAAACGTTATGCGTGAAAATTTGAAACCAACACAATTTTGAGGAAGTAGCGTGGACTGGTGTTTAGTGGCGTCCTGTTACGCATGACATCGGGAGGTCAAAGGTTACTAGTCACATTAGATACTTATTTTCAGCCATAATGGCTATGTTTGTGAACCATGACTGTGTGGGATAATTTATTTCAAGTTTCTGCTACCAGTCACTTTTTATTTTATGCCTAATCTAACATAATGCAACGCGTTTCGAACATGTTCTGTTCATCTTCAGGCGTTTATACATTACGTACATACATATAGAGAAATGTTGCTTAAAAATAAACAGTCTTAAACTATGAAACTTCCTGGCAGATTAAAACTGTGTGCCCGACCGAGACTCGAACTCGGGACCTATGCCTTTCGCGGGCAAGTGCTCTACTAACTGAGCTACCGAAGCACGACTCACGCCCGGTCTCACAGCTTTACTTCTGCCAGTATCTCGTCTCCTACCTTCCAAACTTTACAGAAGCTCTCCTGCGAACCTTGCAGAACTAGCACTCCTGAAAGAAAGGATATTGCGGAGACATGGCTTAGCCACAGCCTGGGGGATGTTTCCAGAATGAGATTTTCACTCTGCAGCGGAGTGTGCGCTGATATGAAACTTCCTGGCAGATTAAAACTGGCCCGAGTTCGAGTCTCGGTCGGGCACACAGTTTTAATCTGCCAGGAAGTTTCATATCAGCGCACACTCCGCTGCAGAGTGAAAATCTCATTCCAGTCTTAAACTAGATTAATCTAGAACTCTTTGTCCATTGTTTTTACTGTAGCTGCCGGTGTGGCATTTGGGGGGAAGGAGGGGAGCAGTGTACGGCTAGAAATCGAATTCAGTGATGTCTTCTAATGGTTTTCTTCCTTGTGGTTGACTATGTATATCACAGCCTGTATAGGATGCAGATAGATTTGCATGAGTTATGTGTTACGAAAATAGTGTGAAAGGCTTTTATATGACAGTTGATCACTTAAAATTTCATCATCTTGCTGCTTCACTTGCATCACTGGTGTAATGGAGGATCTGTTGACTGCCATTACACAGTTGCACAGGCTGTGATGTATATATATATATATATATATATATATATATATATATATATATAGTCAACCACAAGGAAGAAAACGAGCAGAAGAAATCAATGAATTCGATTTCTAGCAGTACACTGCCCCCCTCCTTCCACCAAAATGCCACACCAACAGCTACAGTAAAAAACAATGGACAAATAGTTCTAGATTAATCTAGTTTAAGAGTGTTTATTTTTAAGTAACATTTCTCTATATGTATGTATGTAATCTATAAACGCCTGAGCCGGCCGCGGTGGTCTCGCGGTTCTAGGCGCGCAGTCCGGAACCGTGCGACTGCTGCGGTCGCAGGTTCGAATCCTGCCTCGGGCATGGATGTGTGTAATGTCCTTAGGTTAGTTAGGTTTAAATAGTTCTAAGTTCTAGGGGACTGATGACCATAGCAGTTGAGTCCCATAGTGCTCAGAGCCATATAAACGCCTGAAGATGAACAGAACATGTTCGAAACGCGTTGCATTTTGTTAGATTAGGCATAAAATAAAAAGTCACTGGTAGCAGAAACTTCAAATAAATAATTATCTCATTAGATACCATCAAAAACCCGAAGTTCGTCTGCTTGCCTCACCCCTCGTATTCCCTGGATCTGGCACCTACAGATGTCACACTTTTAACTCACAGGAAGAAGGTCTTAGTGCGTCATTGTTCGCTGATGAAGATGAAGTCCGGGCAACAGGGCATATCTGGCTACGCGTCCCCAAAATTCTGTGCCCGTGGAACTGAGAAACTTGTCCAGCAGTGGCTTTAGTACGTAGCACATGAGGGGGATTACGTTGGAAAGTAAATAAATATTGTATTCCATTCTCGTAATAGATTCCTTAAAAACGTTCTGGCTGTTTATTGGATGACTTTTGTATATTGTAACTAGTTCGTATTTTTTAAATTATTATTAGTTCTGCTGTAAGACCTACGGAAATAAGTGATGTTGCTTCTCGGACAATAATAGTATTCTGATTGAGAACAAAATGAAACAGAAGTTAATTACTAATCCTACAGTTCATAAATGAATCAATTCTGAAGTCTGACTGCGAGTTTTGAAACATTCTCTAACAACTCCTAACAACTGTTCTGCAAAGATCCTATACGCAACGGACAACTTACCTCATCTTGCCGCTGCAACTGCGTGATCAGCAACATGCTAAAAATATGTCAAAAGCAATACTATGACCTATACCGAGTGCAATGCATTGTCATAATAATTGGAACAACTACTGGCATATTTCTTTTTATAGATAGAGATTGAATGATCAGGACCGATTTCTTCAACTAGCCTCAAGCAGTGTAAAATAAATAAATAAATAAATAATAAAAATTAATTTTTTCACAATGTCTATACTCAATAAACACGTCTCTGGCCACAACAAAGATACGAATATTAATTTCATTGTATGCACACACAAATCTCACAAAATCCCACCACTGTGCAAGCAGTCAACGGCTACGTGCAACAAAAACGGCAGCTTATCAAAAAATCCTCAATCAACACCAAAGTCTCCTCCGGCGCTACTAGCTCGACCACGGCAGGCTGCGACCTCTCACGACGCGCGGCTTCTCTCCACCGCACGCTGCGTCCGACCACTTCCGACTCCCCTCAACAACTGTTCGCTCGCTACTACTCGCGATGACCATATCTCAAAGTCAAGAGTTTGTGTATGCACACCAGCAAAATCACTGGTCAACTTTGCAGATAAGTACACTCCTGGAAATGGAAAAAAGAACACATTGACACCGGTGTGTCAGACCCACCATACTTGCTCCGGACACTGCGAGAGGGCTGTACAAGCAATGATCACACGCACGGCACAGCGGACACACCAGGAACCGCGGTGTTGGCCGTCGAATGGCGCTAGCTGCGCAGCATTTGTGCACCGCCGCCGTCAGTGTCAGCCAGTTTGCCGTGGCATACGGAGCTCCATCGCAGTCTTTAACACTGGTAGCATGCCGCGACAGCGTGGACGTGAACCGTATGTGCAGTTGACGGACTTTGAGCGAGGGCGTATAGTGGGCATGCGGGAGGCCGGGTGGACGTACCGCCGAATTGCTCAACACGTGGGGCGTGAGGTCTCCACAGTACATCGATGTTGTCGCCAGTGGTCGGCGGAAGGTGCACGTGCCCGTCGACCTGGGACCGGACCGCAGCGACGCACGGATGCACGCCATGACCGTAGGATCCTACGCAGTGCCGTAGGGGACCGCACCGCCACTTCCCAGCAAATTAGGGACACTGTTGCTCCTGGGGTATCGGCGAGGACCATTCGCAACCGTCTCCATGAAGCTGGGCTACGGTCCCGCACACCGTTAGGCCGTCTTCCGCTCACGCTCCAACATCGTGCAGCCCGCCTCCAGTGGTGTCGCGACAGGCGTGAATGGAGGGACGAATGGAGACGTGTCGTCTTCAGCGATGAGAGTCGCTTCTGCCTTGGTGCCAATTATGGTCGTATGCGTGTTTGGCGCCGTGCAGGTGAGCGCCACAATCAGGACTGCATACGACTGAGGCACACAGGGCCAACACCCGGCATCATGGTGTGGGGAGCGATCTCCTACACTGGCCGTACACCACTGGTGATCGTCGAGGGGACACTGAATAGTGCACGGTACATCCAAACCGTCATCGAACCCATCGTTCTACCATTCCTAGACCGGCAAGGTAACTTGCTGTTCCAACAGGACAATGCACGTCCGCATGTATCCCGTGGCACCCAACGTGCTCTAGAAGGTGTAAGTCAACTACCCTGGCCAGCAAGATCTCCGGATCTGTCCCCCATTGAGCATGTTTGGGACTGGATGAAGCGTCGTCTCACGCGGTCTGCACGTCCAGCACGAACGCTGGTCCAACTGAGGTGCCACGTGGAAATGGCATGGCAAGCCGTTCCACAGGACTACATCCAGCATCTCTACGATCGTCTCCATGGGAGAATAGCAGCCTGCATTGCTGCGAAAGGTGGATATACACTGTACTAGTGCCGACATTGTGCATGCTCTGTTGCCTGTGTCTATGTGCCTGTGGTTCTGTCAGTGTGATCATATGATGTATCTGACCCCAGGAATGTGTCAATAAAGTTTCCCCTTCCTGGGACAATGAATTCACGGTGTTCTTATTTCAATTTCCAGGAGTGTATTAACACCCAACTTTCAATATCATTAAATACACTCCTGGAAATTGAAATAAGAACACCGTGAATTCGTTGTCCCAGGAAGGGGAAACTTTATTGACACATTCCTGGGGTCACATACATCACATGATCACACTGACAGAACCACAGGCACATAGACACAGGCAACAGAGCATGCACAATGTCGGCACTAGTACAGTGTATATCCACCTTTCGCAGCAATGAAGGCTGCTATTCTCCCATGGAGACGATCGTAGAGATGCTGGATGTAGTCCTGTGGAACGGCTTGCCATGCCATTTCCACCTGGCGCCTCAGTTGGACCAGCGTTCGTGCTGGATGTGCAGACCGCGTGAGACGACGCTTCATCCAGTCCCAAACATGCTCAATGGGGGACAGATCCGGAGATCTTGCTGGCCAGGGTAGTTGACTTACACCTTCTAGAGCACGTTGGGTGGCACGGGATACATGCGGACGTGCATTGTCCTGTTGGAACAGCAAGTTCCCTTGCCGGTCTAGGAATGGTAGAACGATGGGTTCGATGACGGTTTGGATGTACCGTGCACTATTCAGTGTCCCCTCGACGATCACCAGTGGTGTACGGCCAGTGTAGGAGATCGCTCCCCACACCATGATGCCGGGTGTTGGCCCTGTGTGCCTCGGTCGTGTGCAGTCCTGATTGTGGCGCTCACCTGCACGGCGCCAAACACGCATACGACCATCATTGGCACCAAGGCAGAAGCGACTCTCATCGCTGAAGACGACACGTCTCCATTCGTCCCTCCATTCACGCCTGTCGCGACACCACTGGAGGTGGGCTGCACGATGTTGGGGCGTGAGCGGAAGACGGCCTAACGGTGTGCGGGACCGTAGCCCAGCTTCATGGAGACGGTTGCGAATGGTCCTCGCCGATACTCCAGGAGCAACAGTGTCCCTAATTTGCTGGGAAGTGGCGGTGCGGTCCCCTACGGCACTGCGTAGGATCCTACGGTCTTGGCGTGCATCCGTGCGTCGCTGCGGTCCGGTCCCAGGTCGACGGGCACGTGCACCTTCCGCCGACCACTGGCAACAACACCGATGTACTGTGGAGACCTCACGCCCCACGTGTTGAGCAATTCGGCGGTACGTCCACCCGGCCTCCCGCATGCTCACTATACGCCCTCGCTCAAAGTCCGTCAACTGCACATACGGTTCACGTCCACGCTGTCGCGGCATGCTACCAGTGTTAAAGACTGCGATGGAGCTCCGTATGCCACGGCAAACTGGCTGACACTGACGGCGGCGGTGCACAAATGCTGCGCAGCTAGCGCCATTCGACGGCCAACACCGCGGTTCCTGGTGTGTCCGCTGTGCCGTGCGTGTGATCATTGCTTGTACAGCCCTCTCGCAGTGTCCGGAGCAAGTATGGTGGGTCTGACACACCGGTGTCAATGTGTTCTTTTTTCCATTTCCAGGAGTGTATTTCAAGTAGTCTTTTAGAGTTGAGACGTAATAATTACATCTGATATTACAATAGTAGAAGTAAAAATCTCATCCTACATCTTCGTCTACATTCCACAAAGCACCTTACGGTGTGTGGTGGAGAGTACGTTGTGTATCTCTTTCCAAGCTCTAATTTCTCTAAATTTCTCGTTGTTACTTAGCGAGTTGTGTGTCTGACGAATTAATATCTTCTCCGACTCTTTTTGGAATGTACGTTCTCATTATGTCCACAGTAACACTACTCTCTTGTTGTCTGGAATTCGTTGCCCGTCACCAAACATGTTAGTGAACGAACATGTGATGAAAATGATCGTACTTCGCTGGAAAGTCCCACCATTCACCTTAATCAATTCCTGGAAACTACGGGAGACCTAAATCTCTATGGTAGGACGAAGATTTGAAATCAGCTCGTTCCGAATGCAACTGCATTGCTTTAACCAGTTAAAGACAGAGAGAGACGTTTGTGTGTGTGTGTGTGTGTGTGTGTGTGTGTGTGTGTGTGTAACATGATATATATATATATATATATATATATATATATATATATATATATATATATATATATATATAGAGAGAGAGAGAGAGAGAGAGAGAGGGGGGGGGGGAGAGAAAGAGAGATGGAGAGAAGGGTATTGTATTTATGTAAATTGTTGGTATGGTCCTTCTTGTTTTTGTAGCACAGGTCGAAAGTAGTCAAGACATTTGTCTATGACCAATGTATGCTGCTCGTTAATACCAGTTACATTTACAGTATGAGATGGTGCTCCATAATGTCTCTTATGTCTCAGTTTCCGGTCATTATTTTGTCTACATGAAACGTAGGTTTATGTCAACAAGATTTACTTGATGCCTTACTCGAATTTACCTGGACAGTGAACAATGCGCGCTGTAAGAGTTTCTTTATCATACTCTTGGCTATCGCAAGTCAACTTACGCCGCAGAAATACCTAATCGATTTCAAAACCCGCCATTCACATTGCTTTATATGCTTCTGTCACGCTCCTACATAGTCATTCTGCGAAGCGTTTGTGCATCCGGGAAAATCAATGGGAAGTCTCATATAGGCTTGCGGACACAGGGAGGCATAGAAAGCGTCTGCGGGAACGAGGTTTAGAGCCGATTACTATTGGCTCGTAGTAACGCAGTGGTGGAGTGGGCGGTAATATTACTTTGTTCACACACAGATCATTAGGGTTCCGTGCTTCAGTCAGAAAAAACGGAATCCTTACAGATCACTTGGCTGTCCTTCTGTCTGTACGACTGTTAAGAAATGTTTTTCTCAGTAAACGGGTAGATGTATCAAGTTTAAATTTAGCTCACATGCTGAGGTCTGTGGTCTGTTGGCGTGTAAAAAATTGAAGCTTCTTCGTCAGTGCGATCACGAGATATGGCCACTTATGTCACACATTTGATACTCGCAATCTCACTCATCAGAACCTATAGGCTACTTCTCACTGATCTAAACGCATGAAATTTAGCAAGAAGTAAGATTTCACAGTACAAGTAAAGGCAAAAGGCTGAAAACTGTGAATTTGTCACTATGTCACACGAAATAAATATTTCTATTGTCGTTTGTTTTCCGAAGTCAAACTTGATATTAAAACAATCAGTAGTTCTTCATACAGGCTGACTGGGTCGCAGTGGTAAAAGTCAAACATCACGCAGGGGATGATTTTACTCTTCATACGACACGCTTTGGAATTTATCCGTCATCAGGTATCCAAGAGCGATTACTGCACATAGATAGGGCGTTTCAAATGTGTGTGAAACAAACGTCCGCAGACTAGTCCGCGAATATTGTTTTCACATATAACTTGAAACGCCATATCTATGGGCTGTAATCGCTCCTAGATATCTGATGACGAATAAATTCCAAAACGCACCATACGAGCTATAAAGTCATTCCTAGCCTGATGACTGACTTTAACCATTGCGGCCTGTTCAGCCTGAATGGAGAACTACTGGTTGTTATAATAATAGTCGCCTGCCTCCTCCATGACTTTATATCACATTTATATTATTGAAATTATTCTCGAGGATCTTGGAATATCTGGTACCGATATCTTGCCAGTATTAATAACAGGCAAAAATAGTCGAGATTCTAGAATGGAATGGATAAACTGTCTAGATACATAATTAAGACTGTCCAGAACCTTCTGTGCGCGAGTCCTACTCCTGCCTGGCTATTTTTGGAAGGTATAACATAAGTCAGTATAATACGAGTATGTTGTTGTTATGGTCTTCAGTCCTGAGACTGGTTTGATGCACCTCTCCATGCTGCTCTATCCTGTGCAAGCTTCTTCATCTCCCAGTACTTACTGCAACCTACATCCTTCTGAATCTGCTTAGTGTATTCATCTCTTGGTCTCCCTCTACGAGTTTTACCCTCCACGCTGCCCTCCAATGCTAAATTTGTGATCCCTTGATGCCTCAGAACATGTCCTACCAACCGGTCCCTTCTTCTTGTTAAGTTGTGCCACAAACTCCTCTTCTCCCAAATTCTATTCAATACCTCCTCATTAGTTATATGGTTTACCCATCTAATCCTCAGCATTCATCTGTAGCACCACATTTCAAAAGCTTCTATTCTCTTCTTGTCCAAACTATTTATCGTCAATGTTTCACTTCCATACATGGCTACACTCCATACAAATACTTTCAGAAACGACTTCCTGACACTTAAATCTATACTTGATGTAAACAAATTTCTCTTCTTCAGAACGCTTTCCTTGTATACGAGTATAAAACACGATAAAAAGTAGACTAATTCTACATACAAACGTACAGTTGAATACTGCTCTAATTTGCCAATAATTTGTAAGTTGTGCACCATCACCTGTTGTGTATGTAAGAGGACGTGCTGAAAATAACGCCTCCTAATATTTTATGAGAATGAACATTCTATATCTTTATTCTTCAAGTCTACATATTTATTTCTCAACATAGCCACCCTGGCAATGAACAAATTTCTCCCAACGAGAGACCAGTTTCTTCGTACCGTCAATGCAGGATGCTTGACTTTATTGACGGAGCCACAACCTCACATCAGCTTATACTGCTTCATCACTATCAAAGTGAAGACCTTGAAAGTGTTCTTTAAGTTTTGGAAACAGATGAAAATCCCATGGGGCCAAGTCGGGTCAGTATGGACAGTGATCGATGACAGTTAACACAAGGCTACGGATTGTTGCAAGTGCCGCAGTTCTCATTAGTGGTCTGGCATTGTCATGGTGAAGGAGAAGGTGCTCTATGTGTGGAGGACCTTTTCTGCGGTTAGAAACTCGAGTACAGCATGCTGTTTCTCACGCACTGAGATACTTGTAGTTACGTTGCACACCGCCATTTCATACGCTACAATTCGGAGTGCTGCAGAGGCAGCGAAACAGTGAAGTTGACCGAGTAATATGCATTACGTGTAATACCTTAATCGATACTGACAAGAGAATAAAAGATGAAACCAAATCTAGTGTTGTACTGCCAACGTAGTGCCCCAGTGGTCCATGTTAAAAGACAGGAGGAGCATCCCTCCATAGTATATGAGATACATAATTATCCATCACAAATAATTACGGTTACCAGTTTCTTGTATCATGCACTATATTATGAAAGGCTGAAAGAGGTGAGTTCCTTTAAAATTACTGTATTATTGGTTCGTTTTTACCAGTTATTACCCTGTGCTGTTTAAATGTTCATTGACTGTACGCTTTGTATTATTTAAGAGGTGCTCTTTAATTGCCGATTTAAATACGTTGGATTTTAATCTCCTTGGAGAATTTATTCTACACTTTCGTTCCATGCATATACTGCAGAGTTTTCCAAATCTTCCTCAATGATTGTTGAGAACTGTTTCCATAATAATTACGAAAATTTATCTTAATATATGCAGAATAATGAAAGACATACTGACTTGATACCAGCACAGTCCGCAACTTCTAAAAACAAATGTTTACAAACATCCCGATTATGACTATTATTGATTGTTCTTAAGTCATATCCTGTAATCATTTTATTCATTTGTTATCCCAGAAATGGTTCTGTAGCTATGGATTTAACATACACTCGAATGTAACACAATTATGACTCACTGCCGAACGTTTTCGTTAGTTTAGTCCAGGGGTTCTCAGACTTTCTCTCTGGCGGAAAATTTGAGAATCCTGGTACTTTGATAGAACACCTTCTTACTTTGAAGGTTAATAAAATTAAAAAAAACAACTTGTTTCATTCAGTGATTACTTCAATGTTAAATTGTAACTAACGACATAAAAATCACAATAATTTAAAAAATAGGAAAAAAGTCGAAAAAGCAAGTCATGTTATTAATAGTTTTTCGTGGAGCAGCTATTCACTTCCCACGGAACTCCAGAGTTCCACAGAACACCGTTTCAGAAACCCTGGTCTAGTCTAGTCTAGCGTCGCTAGCGACGCATTTTTACCCGACAGTTAACACTGAATTCTAAACATTTTGTCTTTATAATCTATGGAATTATTATCTATTTTTCGTTTCAAAGAGTTACTTTTCCTCTTTATGCAGAAATTCTTATTGTTTGCAAAAAAAAAAAAAAAAGAAGAAAATGGCTCTGAGCACTATGGGACTTAACATCTGAAGTCATCAGTCCCCTAGACTTAGAACTACTTGAACCTAAGTAACCTAAGGACATCACACACATCCATGCCCGAGGCAGGATTCGAACCTGCGACCATAACAGAAGCGTGATTCCGGACTGAAGTGCCTAGAACCGCTCGGCCACAACAGCCGGCTCCTTACTGTTTGCCTCTAGCATGTTAACTGGTTTGCTATCCCACGTTCAACGCTAGTGCAACAATGAAGGGAATTGAGCTTGTCGAGAGAAACAAAGAAATGATTTTTGGAGGTAGGTGCAAAACAAAATTTCTTGTAACAAGGTAAGCACCGTTATTTTTCCACCATTGGAGGCACCTGATGAGGATGTAGGAATGTACTGGATATGAAAGACTACCCAGTAGATGACGTTCTGTCGTAGACCACCACAAGAAATGCACACAACACGTGAAGGGAGATACGCACAGGCATTATCAGCCTCAAGGCTACGGCCCAACATGTGTTTTTTCCTGCTGGATTTGAGCTGGAATAAACGCGGAAGAAGCAGGACTGCAGTGTCTAAGTGAGGGTGGCCACGCACTGCTGGCATTCACGTTACTGCTGCATATGCGCTGTGCGATTCCAAGGTCGCTCGCAGCAGAGGGCACCAAGGCCTATTATACGAGGAAAGTACGTTCCGATTGGTCGCTAAATGGAAACCACATAAAATCAGAAACATTTTATTTGTAAGGGTTAGCTACACTTTCCAGGTACTTCTCGACTTAGACACTTGTCGGAGCGTTATACCAAATTTCCAGCACCATCGTCATAGAAGGCTTGGTCTTTCCAATAATTCTCTACGCTGGTCTCTAGCGCGTAGCCTGCGCCCAAGTGTTGTCTTCGTATCCAGCGTTTCATGTGAACAGAGATGATACTCAGGACTAGCCAATTAGGACTGTGTTGTGGGTGATCGAACACTTCCCATCGAAAAAGCTGCAGGAGCGTCTACACTGCCCCTGCAGAGTGTGGCTGACAATTGCCATGAAGAAGGATGTGCGTGGCGGTTGTGTTAGGTGGGCTGCATTCATTAAGGCGAAGCCTCTCAGCGGGCCCTCCTATTTGGCGGGAGACATCGTCGTTCTAGGCACCTTTACTCGCTCACAGTGCACTCACAACTGAAACGAGGTCTCGATGCGATCGACGGTCATACTAGAGACACTACCCAACACATCTGTGCAAAGCTTCATCGGATTTTCACTGTGGTGTCAATTTCGCGAACGATCGGAACTTACTTTCTGGACAACCCTCGTATCTATGCTGGAATTCCTGCTGTCAGAGTGGCCACACGAATAGTTTCTCATGCAGCGTTCGGTCTGTCGTGTGCTCCCGACCACAGCTACTGGCTCATTTCCAGCCCGTACTCAGTTGTTGGTGGTTTCATTAACTCATTTCTGAGAGTCTTTCATCTCGTATCATGAACAGTGCGTGCAATCCAAGAACGACCAAGTATAAACCGGAAGAGAAGCGAACGAAACGAGTTTCCTGTCGCAGGTTCGAATCCTGCCTCGGGCATTGATGTGTGTGATGCCCTTAGGTTAGTTATGTTTAAGTAGTTCTAAGTCTAGGGGGCTGATGACCCAGATGTTAAGTCCCATAGTGCTTAGAGCCGTTTGAACCATTTGATTCGAGGCATGCTGCTTCGTAATGGTAGGTTTTGTTTTAAATATTTCGGGAAGTGACGATACGATACGCGATTGCGACTACGACTGCGATAATATTTTGCTCCAGGTCCCAGTTCAGTACTTGCCGTCTTAGAATAATCTCAAAGGACGAAGTTCCAGCAAGGAAACTGTTGCCCTGGGGGCATTTGCGACCTCTCATTTGACGGAACACAGCCACGGATTCTTCAGATGCACCTTTCAGCATGAATGTCAGACTCTGGGTTGCTATTGTTAAAAGAGAAAAGTGTGATGCAACTCTAAGTGCCATGGGGCAAGTTCTTGCTGCAGTATATGAATTTTACGTAATATAACTACCTATGTCTTCAAGTGCCAGCTCATAATATACAAGTTTCAAAATACGATTGCGTTTTGGTTTTGCACCACCATGAACTCTATATAATATCAATATGTTTTCAAACTGCAGCTCGTAAAGTGTAACTTTCGAAATATTACTATATTTCGCCATCGCAACCATGTTTCACATTCCTTACTCCTTCGAAGTAATGGTGGTGCACTATCGCTAGTGAATGTGTATTGTTTGTTAAAACTGGAATCAATAATCCACTTCCACAAAAGGGATCAGTGAAGGTGCACCGTCACCAGTTACGGTATTCCTTCCCTGAAACTTCCACTACCACTATAACATGTGCAACGTAGCATGACTCCGATGCGGGTATATAAGCACTGACATGTAGTGAAGGGATCTGTTTGACATTCGTGTTTGTCCGGCGAGCATGCAGTAAATTCGGAACCGTGAACTATGGCGACGTTACTACTAAATGCGTCTAAACAGGACCAACGTGCTGTTATTCTTTGCCGAAGGACAAACACAGGTAGACATCCATCGGCGAATGAAGAATGTGTGTGGAGCAGTACATCTGTTGAAAACTGCCATTGACAAACGCTGCAACAAGTTCGGTGATGGTCCCGATTCGACACAAGACGCCGGTCGACCTGGGACACCAGCCTCATCCATTACGGTCAAGTGGGAGACACTCGAACACCCTCCCTATAGTCCTGATCTCTCCCCATACGATTACCACGCCTTCGGCCTTCAGTGGCCCACGATTCCTGTCGGACGAGGATGTGCATCAGGCAGTTATAGTTGGGGGCAGGGAAACAAACAGGGAGGTAAGCGGTTCCATCGGATTAGGGAAGGACTGGGAAAGAAGTCGGCCGTGTTCTTTCAAAGGAACCATCCCGGCACTTGCCTGAAGCGATTTAGGGAAATCATGGTAAACCTGAATCAAGATGGCCGGACGCGGGTTTGAACCGTCGTCCTACCGAATACGACTCCGGTGTGCTGAGCACTGCGCCGCCTCGCCCGTTGGCAGTAACAGATCTCTTCACGCAGCACGACACGGTGTTTTACCAGACGAGTATCCCCAACCTGGAGCGTCGGTTGGATGATTGCCTCAGAGCTCACGACGATTTTTCCGGACTGGCATATTGATTCTGGACCGTAAAGCCTTCGAACGGAAACTTTTTGACAGGCCCTTATAAATGTTTTGCTGAAAATGATTGTGTGTCCTCAAATGTTATTTGTTGAAATCTTTGGACACTTTTCTCCCACACCTACGTGCTAAGTATAATAAACACGGTTATGGTAGGCCAGTTTATTCTGTGCTCTCCCTGCTAAAGGTATTAATCTATGCGCGATAGCAATGGAAATACACTCCTGGAAATTGAAATAAGAACACCGTGAATTCATTGTCCCAGGAAGGGGAAACTTTATTGACACATTCCTGGGGTCAGATACATCACATGATCAAACTGACAGAACCACAGGCATATAGACACAGGCAACAGAGCATGCACAATGTCGGCATTAGTACAGTGTATATCCACCTTTCGCAGCAAGGCAGGCTGCTATTCTCCCATGGAGACGATCGTAGAGATGCTGGATGTAGTCCTGTGGAACGGCTTGCCATGCCATTTCCACCTGGCGCCTCAGTTGGACCAGCGTTCGTGCTGGACGTGCAGACCGCGTGAGACGACGCTTCATCCAGTCCCAAACATGCTCAATGGGGGACAGATCCGGAGAACTTGCTGGCCAGGGTAGTTGACTTACACCTTCTAGAGCACGTTGGGTGGTACGGGATACATGCGGACGTGCATTGTCCTGTTGGAACAGCAAGTTCCCTTGCCGGTCTAGGAATGGTAGAACGATGGGTTCGATGACGGTTTGGATGTACCGTGCACTATTCAGTGTCCCCTCGACGATCACCAGTGGTGTACGGCCAGTGTAGATCGCTCCCCACACCATGATGCCGGGTGTTGGCCCTGTGTGCCTCGGTCGTATGCAGTCCTGATTGTGGCGCTCACCTGCACGGCGCCAAACACGCATACGACCATCATTGGCACCAAGGCAGAAGCGACTCTCATCGCTGAAGACGACACGTCTCCATTCGCCCCTCCATTCACGCCTGTCGCGACACCACTGGAGGCGGGCTGCACGATGTTGGGGCGTGAGCGGAAGACGGCCTAACGGTGTGCGGGACCGTAGCCCAGCTTCATGGAGACGGTTGCGAATGGTCCTCGCCGATACCCCAGGAGCAACAGTGTCCCTAATTTGCCGGGAAGTGGCGGTGCGGTCCCCTACGGCACTGCGTAGGATCCTACGGTCTTGGCGTGCATCCGTGCGTCGCTGCGGTCCGGTCCCAGGTCGACGGGCACGTGCACCTTCCGCCGACCACTGGCGACAACATCGATGTACTGTGGAGACCTCACGCCCCACGTGTTGAGCAATTCGGCGGTACGTCCACCCGGCCTCCCGCATGCCCACTATACGCCCTCGCTCAAAGTCCGTCAACTGCACATACGGTTCACGTCCACGCTGTCGCGGCATGCTACCAGTGTTAAAGACTGCGATGGAGCTCCGTATGCCACGGCAAACTGGCTGACACTGACGGCGGCGGTGCACAAATGCTGCGCAGCTAGCGCCATTCGACGGCCAACACCGCGGTTCCTGGTGTGTCCGCTGTGCCGTGCGTGTGATCATTGCTTGTACAGCCCTCTCGCAGTGTCCGGAGCAGGTATGGTGGGTCTGACACACCGGTGTCAATGTGTTCTTTTTTCCATTTCCAGGAGTGTACTATCTATGACAGTGTAGCCAAATCAGAGTTACTAAACACATCGTTCACAAATTCCTTCACCAAAGAAGAGGAAGTAAATATTCCAGAATTCGAATCGAGAACAGCTGTCAACACGAGTAACTTAGAAGTAGATATCCTCGGAGTAGTGAAGGAACTTAATCACTTAATAAAAGGAAGTCTTCCTACCCAGACTGTATACCAACTACGTTCCTTTCAGAGTGTGCTGATCCAATATCTCCATACTTACCAACGATATAAATCGCTCGCTCGACGAAAAATCTATCCCCAAAGACTGGAAAGTTGCACAGATCACACCAGTGTCCAAGAAAGGCAATAGAAGTAACCCACTAAATTACAAGCCCATAGTATTAACGACGATATGCAGCAGGATTTTTGAACATGTATTGTGTTCGAACATTACGAATCACCTCGAAGAGCTCAATGAATCTGTGGAAATAAGATTGTCTGACAACGAGACTCTCATCAGTCGAGATAACGGTTATCAGCTAAACTCTCCTTGTAATCCTGTTATAGAGAAACTTCGTAGTCGATGTAGTTAAAGATGGAAATCGACCTGACACCGATACGCCAGGTTTTCACAGTGCAGGGCGCGAGGCGCAGCGCACGGAGCCGATATGAAGGCGCACGCTGAGCAGCGCATGCGCAATGTCACCTCAGTACGGCTTTAAATAGCGGAGCTCAGCGCGTACTCGCTTCCCACCTATCCGAGGTCTTCTCCATTCTTGACGATCCCCGTTTTGATTAATCCCTCTTCCCCACCGTCCTTGAGCGCACTGACACCTCTGTCCCCCCGCTCGCCCCTAGCTTCCAGTACTTGGATCGGTTACCCCCCTCGGACATCAACATTCCCATCACTGCACAAGACATCACACTTGTTCTCCGCTCTAAACGCAACACCGCCCCTGGTCATGATGGCGTCACCTACCGTCACCTCAAGGAATCCCCACCATCCTTCCTGTCTGTCCTTGCTACCCTGTACAATGTCCTCCTCTCCACTGGATTTTACCCCAACCTGTGGAAGACTTCCCGTGTCCTGCTGTTCCCTAAACCTAACAAACCCCCCTCTGATACCTCTTCCTATCGTCCAATCTGTCTCACCTCCGTGTTCAGTAAGGTCTTCGAGGCCATCCTCTCTCGCCGTATTCACCGCCACGTTAACCAGCACCGCCTCCTTCCTCTTACCCAATGTGGCTTCCGGCCTTCCTTCTCCGCCGACGACCAGCTCCTTAACCTTACCAATCTTCTTTCCCTCCAACTTAACTCCCGTCGCTCCGCTTTCTTTGTTTCCCTTGATCTCCAGAACGCCTATGACTTTGTCTGGCATCCCGTGCTCCTCTTCAAACTTCAGACCTATGCTCTCCCCATCAACTTCGTCTGTCTCGTTGCTTCCTTCCTCTCCCATCGTCCCTCCTATATGACTATCCACAATTCCAACTCCCGTACTTTCTTCCCCTCTGCTGGCGTGCCCCAAGGTTCTGTCCTTTCCCCTCTCTTCTATCTCCTGTACACTGCTGATATGCCCAAACCTCCCCCTCCATCTTCTCCCATACGCTGATGACGCCGCCTTCCTAGCCCTTTATCCTACCCTTCAACGGTCCCAACGTACCCTCCAAACCCACCTTGACCAATTCATCACTTGGTGCAACCAGTGGTTCCTCCGTGTTAATCCCTCCAAGACCCAGGCGATCATCATAGGCCGCACCACCCGCTCCTTCCGCCTCCATGATTCCTACCTCACCATTTATGGCCGTCCTATCCACCTCACTACTACCCTCAAATACCTTGGCCTCACACTCGACCGGCACCTCACCTGGACTCCCCATCTCCTTACCGTCCAAAACGAAGCTCACAACCGCCTCCGCCTCCTGAAACTTTTGTCTGGCTGGACGTGGGGTCTGCATCCTTCCACCATCCTTCTCACCTACAAATCCTTGAACCGCCCCATCCTCTGTTATGCCAGCGTCACTTGGATCTCTGCCCCTCCCTGGTTCTATAAAGCCCTCCAAATCCTCGAACGCCATGCGCTCCGCGCCTTCCGCATCCGCATTCCATGACCTCATCCCATTCCCCCACCTTCTCCTTTTCCTTGAACACATCCGCACACTATATATTGTCCGCCACATTGATCCCCTTCACCCCCTGGTTTCTCCCAACCTCTCCACCCCCAACCAGTTATCGCACCTTTACCATTGTGTCCCACCCTCTTTCCATCTCCACACCCTCCATCTCCTTTCCCAACACAACTTCCACTGTCTACCCCTCCCGGATGATGAGCTTCGCCCTGACATCTACCCTTCCTACCAACTCTAACCCCCACTTCCTGCCTCCTCCTCAGGGCTCCCTCTCCTCCCCCTCCTTCCACCTGAGCGGCTTCCCCCTCCTACTCCCCCTCCATCTCTTGTGCCTCCTTTCAGTGTCTCTGCACTCCCTCCTGCCCTGTCTTCCCTCTTCCTCTCCCACCCCACGTGTCTCCTGCTTCTTCGTGAACCCACTGATGCCCCTCCTCTCTTCATTCCGCCGCTTCCCCAGCTGCCCCATGCTCTCCCCTCCTTTGTCCATCCTCTCTGACCTTTTCCCTCGGCAGGTCCCACCTGGCAGTTTAATTCTTCGTCGTGTGTGCTCCAAGTGGGTTTTAAGTGTGTTGTTCCGGAGTGTTTTTACTACTGTGGCTGACTTTTAACCTGTGCCTGCGCATTCAGTGTCTTCTCTGTGTTTTAAGAATTGCCAACTGTGTTTTTAACTTTCTGGTGACTTTTTTAACTGTCCCCCATGAACGTCTCCATGTTAGTGTATATTTTACCTCCATTTTCTCCCCTTACTCTGTGTTATGTTCCCCTTTTTTATCTCCTTATGTATGTATCATTTTATTCTTGTTTTAGTTGTAGTGTCACTCGGCTGAAGAGCGGCGGATTGTGCTGCTGACAGCAGAATGAAATCACAATAAAGAAAAAAAAAGCGTACTCGCCAGTACTACTACAGTGGCACTCACCTGAAGATGGCCAGAAGACTCTGTGCCGAAATATCGTGGCAGGACGTTACTGATATCCGGCAGTTCTCCCGTGTTTTTATGGATCAGTCAGTACGCCGGGAACGCTTTAAACATCACATAACTACGTGTTGTATGAAATGCATACTCTTTCAGTAATAATCCACCATATCTGATTTTTTAAATATTTTGTTTACTGGTCTTGAAAGGTGGCTCAATCTCAAACGGTACATGGATGCATTCCAGCTATTATGGCATGTTCGATAAGGTCTGGAGAACATGCTGGCCACTCTGTGTCGTTATCCTGAAGGCAGTCATTCACAAGATATGCCCGATGGGGGCGTGAATTGTCGTCCATGAAGACGAATGCCCCGCCAATATGATACCGATATGGTTGCACTATCGGTCGGAGGATGAAATTCACATACCATACAGCCGTTACGGAGCCTTCCTTGATCACCAGCGGTGTACGTCGTCCCCACATAATGCCACCTCAAAATAGCAGGGAACCTCCACCCTGCTGCACTCGCTGAACAGTGTGTCTGAGGCGTTCAGCTTGACCAGGTTGCCTCCAAACACGTCTCCGACGACTGTCTGGTTGAAGGCATATGCGACACTCATCCGTGAAGAGAACGTGATGCTAATCCTGAGCGGTCCATTCAGCATGTTATTGGGCCCATCTTTACCGCGCTGTATGGTGTCGTGGTTGAAAGGAGGGATATCACCATGGAAGTCAGGAGTGAAGTTGTGCATCATGCAGCCTACTGTGCACAGTTTGAGTACTAACACGACGTCCTGTGGCTGCACAAAAAGAAGTATTCAATATGGTGTCGTTTCTGTCAGGGTTCCTCCGAGCCATAATCCGTAGGTAGCGGTCATCCACTGCAGTAGTAGCCCTTCGGCGGCCTGAGCAGGGCATTTCATCGACTCCTGGACACTTCCCTTATTGAGAGCCCTTCCTGGCACATAGTAACAATGTGGACGCGGTCGAACCGCGGCATTGACTAGGCATGGCTGAACTACAGACAATACGAGACCTTCCTGAAGGAATGACTGGAAGTGATTGGCTGTCGGACCCCTCCGTCTAATAGGTGCTGCTCATGCATGGTCGTTTATATCTTTGGCTAGGAGTGGGGGGGGGGGGCGTTAGTGACATCTATGAACAGTGGAAAGGACTGTGTCTGTGATACAATACCCACAGTCAACGTCTATCGTCAGGAGTACTGGGAACCTCGGTGATGCAAAACGTTTTTTGATGTGTTTATATAATTTGTGTATAATTTTTGCTTATATTACAAGAGCTAATTTGTGCATTACTGGTACAGTAGCGACATATGTGCCACAGATATCGTTTGTTAATATAAAGAGTACGTTTCTAGCATTTGTAGACTTAGAGAAAGCTTTTGACAACGTTAACTGGAATACTCTCTTTCAAATTCTGAAGGTGGCAGGGGTAAAATACAGGGAGCGAAAGGCTATTTACAATTTGTACAGAAACAAGATGGCAGTTATAAGAGTCGAGGGGCATGAAAGGGAAGCAGTGGTTGGAAAGGAGTGAGACAGGGTTGTAACCTCTCCCCGATGTTATTCAATCTGTATATTGAGCAAGCAGTAAAGGAAACAAAAGAAAAATTCGGAGTAGGTATTAAAATTCATGGAGAAGAAGTAACAACTTTGAGGTTCGCCGATGACATTGTAATTCTGTCAGAGACAGCAAAGGACTTGGAAGAGCAGTTGAACGGAATGGACAGTGTCTTGAAAGGAGGATATAAGATGAACATCAACAAAAGCAAAACGAGGATAATGGAATGTAGTCAAATTAAATCGGGTGATGCTGAGGGAATTAGATTAGGAAATGAGACACTTAAAGTAGTAAAGGAGTTTTACTATTTAGGGAGCAAAATAACTGATGATGGTCGAAGCAGAGAGGATATAAAATGTAGACTGGCAATCGGAAGGAAATCGTTTCTGAAGAAGAGAAATTTGTTAACATCGAGTATAGATTTAAGTGTGAGGAAGTCGTTTCTGAAAGTATTTGTATGGAGTGTAGCCATGTATGGAAGTGAAACATGGACGATAACTAGTTTGGACAAGAAGAGAATAGAATCTTTCGAAATGTGGTGCTACAGAAGAATGCTGAAGATAAGGTGGGTAGATCACGTAACTAATGAGGAGGTATTGAATAGGATTGGGGAGAAGAGAAGTTTGTGGCACAACTTGACTAGAAGAAGGGATCGGTTGGTAGGACATGTTTTGAGGCATCAAGGGATCACAAATTTAGCATTGGAGGGCAGCGTGGAGGGTAAAAATCGTAGAGGGAGACCAAGAGATCAATACACTGAGCAGATTCAGAAGGATGTGGGTGGCGGTAGGTACTGGGAGATGAAGAGGCTTGCGCAGGATAGAGTGGCATGGAGAGCTGCATCAAACCAGTCTCAGGACTGAAGACCACAACAACAACAATATAAAGAGCGATAACAAGTTGTGCAGCGTATATGCAATGTAGCGCTACCCCGATGCTGGCATTTAAGCACCGGCATTTAGTCGAGGGATCAGTGTGACATTCGTGACTTCCAGCGGGATGCGGTAAACGCGGAAACGTGAGCTACGGCGACTTTATTACCAGATGCGCCCAAATGCGACCAATGTTTCATTATTACTTTCTTGGCCGCCGCAGGACGAACACCGCAAGATACGCATCAGAGAGTGAAGAAGTGTACGAGGAAGCATGTCTGTTGAAAACCACCTCTCGCTTCCCACGCCCGGGTTTCCGGGTTCGATTCCCGGCGGGGTCAGGGATTTTCTCTGCCTCGTGATGACTGGGTGTTGTGTGATGTCCTTAGGTTAGTTAGGTTTAAGTAATTCTAAGTTATAGGGGACTGATGACCGTAGATGTTAAGTCCCATAGTGCTCAGAGCCATTTTTTTTTTAAACCACCATTCTGGAATGGTGCGACAAGTTTTGTGCTGGTCACGATCTGGCAGAAGACGCTGGTCGATCTGGGAGGCAGCCTCATTCATTACGGAAAACAATAAGCGGGCTGTTGATATTGTGAACAGGGTGGATCGCCGCATAACCATTCGTGCGCTAGTAAAGGATCTCGACATCAGTTTCGGTAGGGTGCAACACATTATCCGACAAGAGTTAGGCTACTGTAAGGCTTGTAGTTAGTGGATACCCCGGGCGTTGAGTGCCGAACGAAAAGCAAACTGGATGGCCTGAACCGCTTGAAGCGTTTCAGTGTTGAAGGTAATGGATTCCTTGAAGCATCGCTGCAGACGACAAAATCTCGTGTCACCAATGGGAACCAGAGTCTAGAGAATCGACGATCCAATGGTTTGATCCATCGTGCCCATGTCCCAGCCATTTGCTGGAAAGTTGGTGCTCACCCAGTTCTTTCATTGCCGGGTTCCATTTCTTATTGATTTTAAGGAGCCTGGTGTGTCCATCACGGGGGAATAGTACTGCACAACGCTGGAGAAATTACGGAGTGCAATTAATGCGAAAAGTCTTGGAAAACTACGACAAGAGGTGCTACAGCTTCATGAAAACGCGCGTCCCCATATCACAAAATATTTCTTAGTGCAGAAGTAACGCCAACACAACTGGGAAACATTCGAGCATACTCCCAATAGTCCTGGCCTCTCCCCATGCGACTGTCACGCCTTCGATCCCATAAAAAAAGATCTTGAAGGATCAACGATTCCAGTCGCATGAGGATGTGCAACAGGCAGTTACGGACTTCTTCACTCAGCAGGAAACGGTGTTTTACCAAACCGGTATCGTCAACCTGGGGCGTCGATGGGATGTTTGCCTCAGTGCTCACGAAGATTTTGCCTGATTGCTATACCTATTCTGGACTGTACAGCCTTCGAACGTACACTTTTTGATCGCATCTTACAAATTTATATCTTTCATGTAAATTGATTTTTATCGTATGTAAAATTTAGTATTGTCTTTTGCTTTGAATTATCTATCACTGATCTTTTGCCAGTTCTCAATATATCTGTTAGGTCTAACTTCTAGTCGTTAATTTAAAACGTTATTTGAATTTTTAGCCAAATGTTTGTAGACTTCTATTTCCTCACTAAGATCCTCATGTACTAGCTTTTTCGGCTGCATAAAGAATGGAAAGATTATTGTTTATGTTTGCTGTAGAGTGTCGATTTTGTGGAAGATGCATGTTAAATGTGGAGAGGTTGTTTTCGCTTTTGTTTAAATGTTCTCTGGATTTTGTAGTAAGTTTTTGTTCTCTCTGACCGGCGTGGAACGTATGAAAGATGCGATATTACATTTTATGTGTAAATTTTTCAGTCAACGCAGAATGCTTTTCATAAAATTTCTTCAGCCTGCAAAATAGCATACACAAGAAATACTACCACTTTTTCCAACTACACGGTAATGGTGACCTATTTCAGGCTTATTCAGTGGCATAGCGACAGTATTTCTTAGCGGTACCATTTCCAAGAGCACGCCCCGCCGCACACCGTGGCTTGTTAGGTGCAAATGCGAAACGCAGAAGATAGTCATGATGCGCAGCCTTATAAACTCACTTTTTTCCTCTATTCTCTGTAAAAGTAATGAGGCTGTGTGGCTTGAATAGAATATACAGTGAGAGAACCGCAAACAAGGCCTTGTGTAAGGGGTAATGCTAATTCCGCGCCCTTTTGTTTATTTGCGTCTGTGATGAGACCAACAGGGGCTAGCTGTCCGGGGTGCACCGGCCAAATGCTGAGTTCCGCATGAGGTACCTGGAGTTAATGAGGGAGCGAACTCCGTTAACAATATGCGGGATGAAATTCTGAAACGACAAACACACCAAAAGGGACGGGGACCCAGTAGAAACTCTTACTTAATTTTCTACATTTTTTCATAAATGTCGACACCGGGAAGTCCGATACTTCTCACAGTCGACTTGTACCCTGGGAAATCGCTTTTCCCGAGGTAAGCGTTTCCAGATTCACCTAAATGTCTTGATTTTAGTCGTACTTTGCAACTGAAAAATGGACTGCGCCTACTAGTTATCACCGATTTCCTCCAAATTTATGATATAAGTAGGACTTGGCTAGACATGTAAGTGAGACAAGTGGGAACTCCAGATGACCAAGCGTTTACGAAAAGTAACATCTTTGGCGCGGGTTCGACGAGACATGTACTCATAGTTTCCAAGAAGCGGGCGCCGGAACGGAAAGTGCACAATATGGTAATTGCAGGGTCATGTGGTCAAGTCTCTACGAGGAAACATTCTCAATTTTTGTGTTACTTATACTGAAGATTAATCAAAATAATGCTCAATATATTGTATTCATTGTAATCAAAGCGTACAGGATTTCGTATTTCCTTAGTTTCGCTTTGATCTTAGTACAGTACTCGGCAGCTAATGCAACACTGTGGCGTTTTTTATCGTCAGGGAAAGAATTTCATCAAAAAGCTTCAATACCGCTTTTATCTCATTGAGAGGGATAAAGAAATCACATCCTGAGAAGAATGCATCCAAATGCAATCTCTGTATATAAAAGGATTTGTCCTGACTGACTGACTGGTTCATCATCGCACAGCCCAAACAGCAGAGGATAGAAACATGAAATTCGGAGAAGGTGTGGATCTTATCCTGTAGGCGTACTTTAAAAATTGATTTTTCGAAATTCCAACCCTAAGGGGTTAAATATGGAATGAAGGGCGGCTTATTTTTTAAAAAAATGTCGCTATTAAGGCAATTTTCAAGCTAGATTAACGGAAACTGAGATTTGGTTTCTTAGTCAGAAATAAAGAAATACTCGTTTTAGAAATTTAACCATGTGGGGGTGAAATAGTGGGTGAAAGTTTTCTTTGAAAAGATATCGATGTTAAAGAATTGCTAAAGTATTTTTAAAGCTACATCTATGACCATCGGTATTTGACTTCTCGGTTACAAATACAAAAAGTGCGTGGTTCGGTGTTTTTGGAAACTGAGACCCCAAGAGAGAGAAATAGGGGATACATTTTTTTTATGAAGATATTTTATTATGAAAGCATTTCTAAAGATAAATCTCTCACAATTTAAATTTGGCTTCTCAGTTAGAAGTAAAAAGCAAATATTTTACTGTTTCCGGAAATTCAACTCCTGGGGGGGGGGGGGGGTGAAATCGGGAATGAAAAGATTTATGGAAACGTTTCATTGTGCAAGTATTTTTGAACCTAAATTTATGAAAATTTGTATTTGGCTCCACTGGTAGGAATAAAACATTAGCATTGCACTGTTTTGCTAAATTCAACCGCTAAGGGGGTAAAATAGGGGGTGAAACACTCCATGAAAATATTTTATTGCGAAAGTATTTTTAGAGGAAAATATCTGAAAATTGGTGGTTGTCTTCTGGTTCAGAGATCGAAAAAAATGTGTTTCACCGTTATTGCAAATTCAACACTTAATGGGGTGAAATAAGGTCAGACTGATTCACTGACGCCGGCTGATGTGGCCGATGGGTTCTAGGCGCTTAAGTCTGGAACCGCACGGCCACTACGGTCGCAGGTTCGAATCCTGCCTCGGGCATGGATGTGTGTGATGTCCTTAGGTTAAGTAGGTTTAAGTAGTTCTACGTTCTAGGGGACTGATGACCTCAGATGTTAAGTCCCATAGTGCTCAGAGCCATTTAATTCACTGACTCATCATGGCTTCTGCGTTAGAGATGGAAAAAATGCGTGTTTCACTGTTTTTGGAAATTCAACCCATATGGGAGTGAAACAGGGACACGATGATTCATTGACTCTTGGTAGCGAAGACCAAACCGCTAAGGATAGACACCTGAAGGTTAAAGAGGGCGTAGACATTGTACTGTAGGCATCATTTAAGAAGTGATTGTCCGAAATTCCACTGTTAAGGGGGTGAAATAGGGGGTGAAAGGCTTTTAAAAAGTATGTGTCTATTAAGGAAAATTCGAAGCTAAAACTACGAAAACTGGTGTTTGGTTTTATAACATAAACTTATGTTCCGCTCTGGGAGGATTTTTTATTTTGACTGAGTGTTGTCTAATGGATAAAGGGTATAGGATAGTAATTTTGAATATATTGTAATTTATAGATAAACTAAACAGGCTTTAAGCTTGGGGTGACATGGAAGTAGAAAAATTCATGCGAATGAAACAATAAACGGTCGCCAGCACAAGTGGGCACATTAACTTGAAATATTACGTTCAAGAAAATTGAATATTAGTTGTTGTAGTGACTTTCATTAAGACTCCCTTTGAATAGCACACTGGATACATTTTTGCACGGTTTTACATAAACACACCGTGTATGGAAATATGGTTCTGCTTTAAGCAAACACAAATTTTTATGTTTAGACACCCAGGCATCTTTCGGCGAAGAGTTTGACACGTGTATTTTCTGTCACATAACATGTAGAGAAATTTTGAATGATAATGTATGCAGTTTTCAGATTACTGACACGTACACACACACACACACACACACACACACACACACACACACACACACACACACACACACACACAAACACACAGAGAGAGAGAGAGAGAGAGAGACAAACTAGATACTCCTCCTCCCCCCTCCCCCCTACATCCCAAAGGCTACTGTCGTTATACAATTCGAAATCTCCGCCCAGAACATACAAAACAAAATGACTGAACAGGTGAAATCTGATAAATACTGGCATAGTTTGCTGATACCGTCACTGTGTGATGTCTGACTTTGTTGACAGAGCGACACTCTTACCTCTGCTTGCATACCTTCACCACTAACAAAGTGAATTCCTCGAAGGTGATCTTTAAGTTTCCGAATCGGATGGGGCCATATCGGGACTGTGTGGAGCATAATCGATGACAGTGAATACAAGGTGTCGCATTGTGGCAGCGCTCGTGTTTGTTCTGGAATTTTTATGGTGAAGGAGAGGGTGCTCCATGTTTGCACGGTTAGGAACTTGATTACATAACGCTATTTCTCACGCACCGACATAGTTAGGTTAAACAGCGCCATGTTACATGCTACGATTCGGAGCCTTCTAGCGCTAGAAAGTTGCAGCTGAAGTCAGCGAAGCCAGAAATTCGATTCTGTAATATGCATGAAAGATAATATCTCACATTATTTTCAGAATAGAAACAAAAATACGGAAGCATTACTTCTCAGCGCGCCGTCGTAATGTAGTGGTAGAACTATAATCTAACATTAGCAAATCGGAAAAAACTATAGTTTCATTTCAGTCCTATCATTTTGAAAAATATACTTAACACAATACCGACAAATCCTGATTAACTGCAGGTGGCAAAATGGTAGAAAATATCAAACGGCTCTGAGCACTATGGGACTTAACATCTGAGGTCATCAGTCCCCTAGAACTTAAACCTAACCAACCTAAGGCCATCACACACATCCATCCCCGAGGCAGGATTCGAACCTGTGACCGTAGCGGTCGCGCGGTTCCAGACTGAAGCGCCTAGAACCGCTCGGCCACTCTGGCCGGCTAGAAAGTATCAGCTGTACGGGACATAAACATCAGAATATGGTACAAAAAGTTATAACCTGATTACACTTTTCGGCAATAAGAGATTTAATGATCCGTGTACCTAATATTTCTTATTTAGCAGGGAAGTGTATCGATTGAGAAGAATAATGCTAACCGAAGGAATGAAGCCGGTTACAACCTAATCGCTATCGCGCAGATACTTACTATGTACAACTACGATCAAGAAGAAATTTTGTAAGAAGTCAAATAAATCACTGTAGTTAGTTAAAGTTTTGGAACGACCGCAAAACTAATCGCAGCCTAGGCAGATACCTTACTGAGGTTCATTGGAGTAACCATCAGGAATGTGGTCGCCGACGATGGAGGTAGCTTATAAACCCTTCATTTGGCCAATACTAGAATACTGCTCACCATTCTGAATGCGCAACAGAGAGTACTGATAGAGAAAACAGTGAAGATCCAAAGAAGAGCAGCGCGTTTCGTTAAGGGTTAATGTGGCTAGTGCAAAAGCTTCCCACAGATGCTCAGTCAAATGCAACAGCAGACGCATTAAGAGAGGCGTTCCATATGACTGTGTGATTTGCTGTTGAAGTTCTGAGAGCGTACTTCCTAAAAGTGTCAGTCAACATATTACTTCCTCTTTCGTGTATCTCCTGAAAAGACCATGAAGATGCAACTGGAGAAATTCGAGATGACATGAAAGCTTACTAACAATCGTTCTTCCCGTTAACCAGGAGTGACAGTGGTACACAATGTACCCTCCGCCACACACCTTACGGTAGCTTGCGGAACTTACAGAGAGACGTAGATGTAGAACATTTTTCCAGGAATAAATCAAAATAGTGCAGTCCCCCGGTTCCAACCAATATTTTCGGGTCTCTTCCCTTGACCACCAGATAATGCTGGATGCGGAGGTCCACTCTCAACTATTACCAATTTTGATTCCCTATGTTTCAGTCCCAGCTTGCTAGCGTATTTGGCTGAAAAGAACAAAGTTATGAGCTCGTCCGCCAAGCTCTCATCATTAAGCCTAGAAAAAGTCAAAAAACGAATTCTGCATTCATATATACACTGAAGAGCCAAAGAAACTGGTACACCTGCCTAATATCGTGTAAGGCCACCGCAAGCACGCAGAAGTGTCGCAAGAAGACGTGGCATGGACTCGACTAATGTCTGAAGTAGTGCTGGAGGGAACTGACACCATGAATCCTGGAGGGCTGCCCATAAATCCGTAAGAGTACAAGGGGAGGGAGATCTCTTCTGAACAGCACACTGGAAAAAAAAAAAAAAAAAAAAAAAAAAAAAAAAAAAAAAAAAAAAAAAAGCCAGATGAGTGTGCTGGAAAGTTAAGTAAACATCAAAAATGTTTGAGTTTCGTGTTATTAATTTATGGCTACGGTGCTCCGAATGACGCACAAGTGTAGAATACATTATCTAGCTCTGGTATTATTTTTGTAATCTGTGGAGACCGTGTGATACTACGAAGAAGATTTTGTTTGTGGACAGGGGTTACAGTATTTAGTTCGAGAACATTCTGTTTTCTTCAGCTTAAGAAGGACCAAATTCGGAGCCTGTCCGTCAATGGAACAGTTAAAATGCAAAAATAAATGACTGTTACAGCGAACACAGTAAAAGACTGTGTATGATGCCACGTCGACGTAAAATATTTGATTGAAAGACAAGTTCCGAAATTAGCCCTTTCAGACCCTCAGGCTACAGCTGTGCACACTAAATTCTATTGTGCCTTAGCTGCAACAGAAGTATTTTTTACCAATGGAAACCTGAGGTACAGATTTATGAATACTCAGTCTTTTCGTCATGTGGAAGTGCTGCCAATTGTTGGGTTCCACTATGAAAATATCTACAAGTCAGTGTCGCAGTGCGCAGCAGCTCGTAACCACCAGAATACACGGATGTGGTCGGTTCGCTATATTCCTCTGTAGAATTGAATACTGTAATTGTTATTTTCCGTGGTAATTATTGAATGATTGTTTTACTATTTGTTACAATAGAGAATATTATCTAATTAGTTATTTTAATTAATAAAATGAAGCCAAGTGTACGAAGTGTGTTTCGAAAATGGGTACATATTTTTATATAGATCTTGCATCTAAAATCATTAAAAAACCACCTAAGGGTATTAACACATACAAAATTCCTCCCTCCTGAAAAAATTCAGGTCTGAAATGGGTGACTTTATAACGCTCTGTGCGGGGGTATGCACGGTATCTTAAAACCAGTACACTACCATTGTGCTAACTGCAAAAAATAGGATGTGTTAATAAACATGTTACAGAACAAATATACATAATTTTATGATTGTGTTTGCGATATACACTGAGTTACTACACTACTTCAGAAACCAAAGAATTAATCGGCTATAATTTTCTTTTCGCACCCATTTCAAAGTTAAGTAATGTATTTCATACAAAAAAGATACCTGCTTTCGTCCGAGTATATGATTATTAATAGGGCAACGAATTTCGTACACAAGGGACATTCAGTAATTAAAGAGGCAAACTGATGTAGAAAAAAGCTGCGCATTTTTACAAAATGAGATTTTTACTACTTCTCAACCATATCCGCTTTATACATGATGCAAAGAAGTATTTGTATTGTTTTTTGACCTACTTTCACTCGAATTCTTTCACCTACTCTTTGTTGCTGAACTTCTTCTCACGTAAAGCCTCCTTGAGTGGAACCAAACACATGAAAATCCGAGTTGGGAAATCTTGACTGTAGAGAGGCTGAGGTAATATCTCTCAATCCATTTTTTCAATGTTTTCTTGGTCTTCTGGGCGATATGGGGGCGAGAATTGTCATGTAGCAAATATCACGCCTGTTCTTTGAGATCTGCGACGTTTTTCACTTTACTTTACTTCGTTCATCAGCAGTTGAGATACTACGTTCTTCACGAATAATATTGTACATGCGGGTTTCAAGAGAAGGCTGGCTGGCTCTGAGCACTATGGGACTCAACTGCTGAGGTCATTAGTCCCCTAGAACTTAGAACTAGTTAAACCTAACTAACCTAAGGACATCACAAACATCCATGCCCGAGGCAGGATTCGAACCTGCGACCGTAGCGGTCTTGCGGTTCCAGACTGCAGCGCCTTTAACCGCACGGCCACTTCGGCCGGCTCAAGAGAAGGAGTTGAAACTTTAACCGGCCGTCCACTATTTTGCTCGTCAGTCCCTGAGTTTCGATCGCTTTTGACATGTTCTATTCACTTATAAAAATTTTTGTTGTTTACACAACTTTTACCACACTGTAAAATCATTGGAGAAAAGATTTTAGCCGGTTTTTCACCTTCAGAAATTCAAAACGGATCTTCAAACGTTGTTGAACTGACGTGGAAACATCAACGGGACACACCACCGTAAAATGCAATATTGAGGTTATAAACAAAACAATTTTCATCTTCAGCTGTTCTCAGCTCATCCCAGTGATGCCAATATAGTGTCATGAAAGTAGAAAACTCCTATTATATTTCCACATCAATCTGTCTCTCTCATTACTGGTTGTTCCTCGAAAGATAAGACTCTTTCCAACGTGGACAAAGGGTATATTTTAAATTCACCACGGGCTCCGGTGTCCTCTTTATTAAAACATCCGACTGGCAGAGGGGAATGGGGTTGGGCCCCTCATAATCTCCGCTTAATAACATCCCCGGCGTGCGCTAACAAATTTTATAACGGGGTTAATCTCTGATTTAGTTGTTAGTAGGTGTCGTTTTTACGAAGTCTGTATGCATGTGACGTTATAACCTTACGTACAGGTTGTGACAAAATACAGTGTCTGTATTCCTGGAGCAAAAACGTCACGCTCCAATACGTTTTGTTTTCCAGGATATAACACATGTTATATACAGCTATCTATTCACTAGCGTGTGATATTTATTTACCCCACTTATTCACTCTACGTCAACCAACTGCGCTGTGAATATCATTATGAACTGTTATATGTAGTAGCAGTGCCAGCTGATCATCGTATCTCCACTTACAGTTGCTACCACAATTCCTTCTTCATTCATTAATCTTGTAGTTTAACTCAAAATATTGAAAAAGGCCTTTACAGTTTCTATG
This sequence comes from Schistocerca nitens, assembly GCF_023898315.1. Taxonomy (NCBI): domain Eukaryota; kingdom Metazoa; phylum Arthropoda; class Insecta; order Orthoptera; family Acrididae; genus Schistocerca; species Schistocerca nitens. Next base: position 544,731,788 of record NC_064621.1, on the reverse strand, counting down.
TGTCTGTAGATATGTTGTCAACAGCAGAACTGCTTATTTCCATTACTCTTGTTGTAAAATGTATCAGGGAAAGCTAGATTATATGAAACGACGGAGAACATGAGTGAAGCTACTGAACAGATATACCCTAAACAGCTGAATTAAAATGCTTACTTAATATTATGCCATTCTGTTAAGAACTTAAAAGCTTTAGTAATGTGTGTAGTTGTTTCACAAATAACTCAAAATGATCAGATGGTGCCTGATACATCGTGATTATTACTATGAAGTTCTTGACAATATCTACTACTACAGCACAAAATTCAAAATTCTATCGCTGCAAAATCTGAGAGTGTCAATGTTTGTGTATCTAAACTACTTTCTAATATAATTGGCAACTATGATTCCACTTTTCTTTGTGGTTCGTACTCCCTGGTAACTATAAATTCTACCATGAAGTCTTTACTCCACGTGGGCAAAGCGAAACTACACAGCCAGGCAGCAATACTGCCATAAATAGCCGATCCATCGCACGTGATTCATCAGTTTGCATGAGAATTACTAGCGACTAGCGATCAATCGCTGCGATATTCGATTTGCTCACACGTGTGCGATAAATGTACAGATGGTGCGAGCTCGCGACACATCACTGCGATCTGTCGCGAAGTAGAGCCGAAGGTTTCTCTCATTTGATGTATGGATTTTAACAACTGTGGACGATCTATACAAGTATTGATTTCCACAAATTCCTAGTATTAATGTGATGGCTGTCGTTATCGTATTGTCTGGTAACAGTGTGAAAACAAAATTTTAAAATATATAAGTTTTCCGTCGGCGCTTGTTAGAATATTCTTATGATATTAACTAGGAAACACTTCCTAGTGCTCCGAAAAGTTATAGTTATTCGGCCTCGAACCGCTTTCGGGTTCTTGGGCCGTTCCAGGTGACAACTGAACGTCGTAAACACAGCTAAAATGACGTGCGAGTTAAACAGATTTTGGTTACACAGAAGATACAATATGTAATAGTCGCCATATGTCAGAATTTTTACCTTTCGTATCTTCCACTCGCGTATAATAAGGGGAGGTGGTGTTGTAGACTTACAATGTACATTGCTTTGAAACCGGTACCGCCATTTTAGTAGCCCCTAAACATTAGCATGCTACTGTTTACAATTGCTTCCTTTTCTTAATTTCTGGCTCGTCCAAGCAACAATTGTTTTAAATAGTAAATATCACAGTGCTGTCGCGAGTAAGATAGTGTCAGTAAGTTGTTTTTCTGGTGTTAAGGCATGTATGATCCAGTTTTATGACACATTTTGCCCCGTTAATGTAACTTTCCTGTTTGTTACAGTTAGAATAACCACGAAGCGAAGTATGTAAAGTGAAAATGATACTTTCGAAATGCAGAATTTACCTTAATACGGTATGACGAAACTGATGTTCCTTCTATGCCCTGTTTCTGAAAATGCTGGGAACTTATTTTGCGTTGCCTGGACGGTCTTCAATATTTCCTTCGAACAGCGATCAACCAGAGCGCTCTTAGAGATGTATTGATAGTCAAATTACAGAAATAAAACCACTGCAGTAAAATTAATCAGCGCAATTAAAATTCACGTATATAAAAGAAATTATCGATTCAACGCGTCCACTTATGAACTGAATGTCATTCCTTTACACTTCATACGGTAATCACAGCGACTAGTGCACCTATAAATGATGCGGGCTGGCATTTTTTTTTAATAAAAACACTTCAGTCAGAAGCTAATGTTTGGCCCTATTAACATGGCGGACGTCGGATTGCAAGTCTGTGACGTCATGACAACTCCCCTTACTATATCTCTATGGTATCATGTGTGTACATAATATCTGTGTAAAACGCACGTCATTTTATCTGTATTTGTGACATTCAGTTGTCACCTGAAGATCGCTCAAAAAACCGAAAGCCGGTTTCTGACCGTATAACTATAATTTTTCAGAACATTAGGAAGCGTTCCCTTTTTTAATAAAATTTAGACATTTGCAATTACTATTATTTTGATACGCAATTTTGAAAGCACCGAAATTACAATTCATTCTTTTAGAATAAAGTGGGGTTCAATTCGCTTTATTATTACAGAACTGATCACCTGGATTACATTTACTTAGGAGTGGAACACTATGTTTCATTGCATTAGCATACATGTAAAACAATTTCTCAAAAATATGTGGCAAGTATAAAAAGAAACGGATATAGCATCAGCTTTAATCCGTAAGGCCAATGTCCTACTCAGAATGGATATTCATGTGCTAAATCCAGTAGAGACGGCGAGACAATCGTTAAGACAAGTAGCAGGATACCTTCAAAGATGTTAAACGTTAACAAAACCGTCGCAATGAGTGAGATATTATTGACGTTTTACCCCCTTCAAAATCGTCATCAATACTCTTTACAGACATAGTGACGAAAGTGAAGACGAAATACATCTTACCATTTCACTGCACGATGCTACTCACAGTTCTTGTGCATTTATCTGATTCTGTGCCTTACACACTCTAGTTGATCGTACAGCAGAATGCGCAGTGCGCTATTTTGCCAGAAAGGGAGGTGACCCAGACGTGAATCAAAACGGCGCAGCAGATTGACGACTGCACGTTGTACACTGCGAACTGTGTGACATGTTGCATTGTTATGCTGGTAGATACCATCGTGCCGAGGCGAAACAAACTGCACGTAGCGGGGGACACACCTGTTGCGTACCTGTGTTGATCCATTGTGCTCTCCAGAATGACTAGATGACCAAGAGAATGCCCTCTGGTCTGGACGGTTCCGACGATTGCTGTAGGATCTTAGCTATCAGATGTTTCACGCCATACACCCCAGCACTATCTTTCCGCTAGAGACACGTGTTGTCACACAGTAGCCTCCAGTCGCGTTACTGGTGTGCGAACTCGTCACCGATGAACACCAGTCAGCATGGTTGCATGAACTAGGCGCCTACTGCGGGACCCATATGTGACAACAGCCGGAGGTTTCTTCGGCCGCACAAATCTCCACCTATGGCCAGTGGTGCACGACAGTTGCCTGAGCACCGGTTTTGGATAGCGCCATTGTGCCATTCACGGTCTACTTTAACCATGGCGGCACGCGTACAGTTTACAGATTTTACTGTTTCGGAAACTGGCCCGAAAGTCAGTGTTCATTACCTTTAGGAAGCCAGATAAATCTCTCCGTTTCCACATTACAAGACTGCATTATTTTCCGCGCCCCCTGGAATCTTTATATACCCTCCACTGCTAGTGCTGCCACTTGTCCTTCTACATCTACATCTACATCCATACTCCGCAAGTCACCTGACGGTGTGTGGCGGAGTGTACCTTGAGTACCTCTATCGGTTCTCCCTTCTATTCCAGTCTCGTATTGTTCGTGGAAAGAAGGATTGTCGGTATGCCTCTGTGTGGGCTCTAATCTCTCTGATTTTATCCTCATGGTCTCTTCGAGAGATATACGTAGGAGGGAGCAATATACTGCTTGACTCCTCGGTGAAGGTATGTTCTCGAAACTTCAACAAAGCCCGTACCAAGCTACTGAGCGTCTCTCCTGCCGGGTCTTCCACTATCATCTCCTTAACGCTTTCGCGATTACTAAATGATCCTGTAACGAAGCGCGCTGCTCTCCGTTGGATCTTCTCTATCTCTTCTATCAACCCTATCTGGTACGAATCCCACACAGCTGAACAGTATTCAAGCAGTGGTCGAACAAGCGTACTGTAACCTACTTCCTTTGTTTTCGGATTGCATTTCCTTAGGATTCTTCCAATGAATCTCAGTCTGGCATCTGCTTTACCGATCAACTTTATATGATCATTTTATTTTAAATCACTCCTAATGCGTACTCACAGATAATTTATGGAATTAACTGCTTCCAGTTGCTGACCTGCTATATTCTAGATAAATGATAAGGGATCTTTCTTTCTATGTATTCGCAGCACCTTACACTTGTCTAAATTGAGATTCAATTGCCATTCCCTGCACCATGCGTCAATTCGCTGCAGATCCTCCTGCGTTTCAGTACAATTTTCCAGTGTTGCAACCTCTCGATATACCACAGCATCATCCGCAAAAAGCCTCAGTGAACTTCCGATGTCATCCACAAGGTCATTTATGTATATTGTGAATAGCAACGGTCCTACGACTCTCCCCTGCGGCACACCTGAATTCACTCTTACTTCGGAAGACTTTCTCCATTGAGAATGACATGCTGCGTTCTGTTATCTAGGAACTCTTCAATCCAATCACACAATTGGTCAGATGTCCGCCCCCGGTAGCTGAGTGGATAGCCGGCACGGTAGCTCAGCGTGTTCGGTGAGAGGGTTAGGCGCCCTCTGTAATAAAAAAACTGAGTTAATCGATCATCAACGAACTTAAAACGGATGTCTTACGACGTCCGCCCCGAGCAGACACAACGAACGGAAACGAACAAAATGAGATTTAAAAAAAAAAAAAAAAAAAAAAAAAAAGTGGTCAGCGCGACAGACTGTCAATCCTAAGGGCCCGGGTTCGATTCCCGGTTGGGTCGGAGATTTTCTCTGCTCAGGGACTGGGTGTTGTGTTGTCCTAATCATCATCATTTCATCCCCATCGACGCGCAAGTCGCCGAAGTGGCGTCAAATCGAAAGACTTGCACCAGGCGAGCGGTCTACCCGACGGGAGGCCCTCGTCACACGACATTTCATTTAATTGGTCTGATAGTCCATATGCTCTTACTTTGTTCATTAAACGACTGTGGGGAACTGTATAGAACGCCTTGCGGAAGTGAAGAAACACGGCATCTACCTGGGAACCCGTGTCTATGGCCCTCTGAGTCTCGTGGACGAATAGCGCGAGCTGGGTTTCACACGATCGTCTTTTTCGAAACCCATACTGATTCCTACAGAGTAGATTTCTAGTCTTCAGAAAAGTCGTTATACTCGAACATAATACGTGTTCCAAAATTCTACAACTGATAGACGTTAGTGGTTGTAGAACGTGATGTCAAACAGAGGCGGTGTTTACTTTAAGGTACTGGACCATGTATAATCACGCAAACTGTAAAACATATCAAAGAACAGTTATGTCGAATCGAGCAGGAGTGCGACGGATACCGTACAAGTAACGCACTCGACACACAGTTACACCTTAGGGGGTGCTGAGAATGTTTTGCGAACACCAGAGGATTTGTCTGGCTTCTAACGAGACTAAGCATGAAACGCGATCAGCGCGTTGGATTTCGCAAACAAAACTCGCGGCTGAGAGTGAATGACGCCAGAGACTGTTGGAACAAAAGAGGTGTATTGGACTGATGGGTCTGCTTCCGCTGTGAATGAAGTGCGGGATTACGGCGTTCGGCGGTTGAGAGGCCGACCGCGAATACACGGGCTGCCATTCACGCGGTTACCGTGAAAGCGAAACGCTCTGATGAGAACCGGAGAGCAGGGCAACAGAGGCGAACCGAACGCACCTCACGCTTGGTAAATCCGGAAATGGCGAGAATGAAAAAGGCAACACAGCTGCCCCTGTGGCGTCTACCGTACGCAGCAGAGTAAGGTGTCAGGTACGCGTGATCGAAGCGGGACTCCTAAGAGGACAGTCCATCAGTCATGGACGTGACACAAATGGCCATTTGAAGCAAAAACAAAAGCTCGTGGAAGTATGTACCGTCTATGTAACTAATTGTAGGCCATTTGTTTACTGCCATACGCGTTTCGCTTCTTTTACTTGGGAAGCATCATCAGTGGCCTGCAATAAATTTGGAAATTTGTGGTAAGGTCTTATGGGACCAAACTGCAGAGCTCATCGGTCCCTAAGCTTACACACTACTTAATCTAGCTTAAACTAACTTACGCTAAGGACGGTCCCAAAGCGACGTCTCTTGAAGTGTGTTTTCGATCTCGAACAGAGAAAAAGTCACAAGAACTAAAGTCTGGCGCATAAGTAGTCGGAGCAGCCACAGGAATATTCTTACTGGTCAGGAAACGGGTTACTGAAATTGGTTGTGTCACGCTGGCTTATTTATCAAAGCGTGCAATCAAGTGAGAACCGTTCCTCCAATGCGTATAAAATATCGTTGTCACACGGATAACGTCGTTCAGGATAATGAAGGTCTGAGATACATTTAAGTGTAATGACATAAACAGAACTGTCCACACAAAACATAAAAAATACGTAAATTGTGGAAATGGGCAAAGTCCGAAACTAGTCATCCTGTAAATAAGTAGCAGCTTAGATAGTAAACATATAAAAACGTCTTTTCTTCAGTATTTGAGGGCGGCAAGACGCGACGGATGGAAACGTTTATACACTATCAATCTCAATACCTCATTTACACACCTCGTGTATTTCGAAAAGTATGCCTCTTATGTGAACACAGGCTCTCCCGGGTGAATACTGTTGGTGAAAACCTCTAGAGTTTCCAGCTGGGTGGCACCGTTAAAATACAGCGACATTTCGATAAGTGTCCAGCTCACCATCTCCTGGCAAAGTGTCGAGATACAGTCGGCTCCGCAAGAAACCGTACACCGTTATCTGTATAAAATGAAAGACACTAGTATAAATAAATGTATATGTCAAAATACATGTTCTTACTAATTTTACAATTACCTAACAGTTAATCCAATCGCCGGCACTATGGATTATAGCTTGGCACCTTTATAGCATGCCTTTCACGAGGTTTTCTGCATATTCTCTCGGCAACGATCTCCATTCGTCCTGATATGATATGACAGCTGCTTCAAAGTATATACTGGCTTTCCTTTAAGCTTCTCCTTAATATACGACCAAACATTTTCAACCGGATTTGAATCCGGAGACATTGCAGGCCAATCCATCGCAGACAACATTGTTTGCACGCAGAGGCTGATACGATGTTTCTGATCGTTATCCTCTTGAAGCACACTGTTTGCCTCTTTCGAACCAAATAGCTTCTTAACGGACCAAGGAAGGCATTTCTGATAAAAATTGCACATTTTAGTGCTTAAATTGGCTGTAAATAAGTGTAAATAGCCCAAACTGTAACCAACAGAACAAACCATTCAACCTTCGCACTGTTTATGAAAAAAATAGCTCTGAGCACTATGGGACTTAACATCCGAGGTCTTCAGTCCCCTAGAACTTAGAACTACTTAAACCTACCTAACCTAAGGACAACACAGACATCCGTGCCCGAGGCAGAATTCGAACCTGCGACCGTAGCGGTCGCGCGGTTCCAGACTGAAGCGCCTAGAACCGCTCCGTCACTCCGGCCGGCCCACTGTTTATCTATACACTATGCAAAAGCGCAATGAGGACACATTCGAGATCACTACCAGAGATGCCACTGCAGACGCTGCATTTAACATTCTGCCGTACACTTTCTTGTGGAACTGACTGTATGCGGACGCTATAATACGGTATTTATGCGAGTATTAGCGGAGTGCCGCCCTCAACCTGTCTATGGGCTCTCGTATAAACTCACTTCAAGACTATATTCTACGCCCCATTAAGTTGCCCTTCATGCCAAACCATCCTGAGCCTACATTTCAGCAAGATAATGCCAGAGCGCTCACGGTGAGAGTTTCTACTACATGTCATTCTGCTTACCAAACCCTTGCTTGGCAAACAAGGTCGCCGGATCTCTCCCCAATTGAGAACGTTTGCAGCGTTCTGGGCTGGGCCCTCCAAGCAGCTCGGGTTTTTGACGATGTAACCCGTCAATTGGACAGAATTTGGCACGACAGCCCGCAGGAGGACACCCAACAAGTCATTGCTAAGCCGAATAACTGCTTGCATAAGAGCCATTAACTGGACCAAACCGTTATTGACTTGCTCAATTTGTGCAGCTCTCTCTCTTGACTAAATGATCCAGTTGCTGTGAAATTGTTATCATGTGCTTGTTTGTACATGTAAGTCATATCTACCGATTTCCATTCCATTCGGATATTTCCTTCGTGGTGCGTCTTTTTTTGTCTAATAATGTGTTACAGCATCCGCATATCTCTACACTTCGCCAGAAGATGATGAGTATGACTTCCGTCGAAACGTCGCGGTATTTTAATATGCCACCTATCTGAAAACCCGAGAGCTTTTCAGCAAGCGTTCAATTGGCTCTGAGCACTATGCGGCCTAACTTCTGAGGTCATTAATCGCCTAGAACTTAGAACTACTTAAACCTAACTAACCTAAGGACATCACACACATCCATGCCCGAGGCAGGATTCGAACCTGCGACCGTAGCGGTCAAGCGTACCTTTTGTTTCATAAATTTTATAATTAATGTTTTGACAGCTTTTGTAAGCCTAAATATAGTTATTAAAGGACTACCTAGGTGTGTAACATTTCCCGTCATTCTGTTTAAGATGTGTGACCTCATTTCTTGATAGTGCTCAACCTCTGGACACTGCCATATCATTAAACAGGGAACTGTTTCTCGGCTGTCACCGGAAGTGCAGTTGGTTAGTCGTCCGTTTGAGAGGCGTCCCCAGAGGGGCGCGTGTGTGTTCGCCACTGCCAGCTCGGCGCCTGGAACGCAGCCACTTGCTCATTAGCGGGCAGCCGCAGCCGCAGCTGCTCGCCGTCACCGACTGCCCGCCTCCACCACAAGCGGGGCCCCCAGTGTAATGGCCGACCAGGCAAGCGGGCACCCCAGGGTATCGCTCGCAATCAGCTCTGCCCGCCATTTGTGTCTGGCTCTATCTCGGTGAGAGCCGCCAGCTCGTTACAGCCAGGCGTCTCGTTCACGCGGCACCAGAAATTCAGCGAGTACTCAGTGAGCTGCACTGCATGTTGACCAGCCAGTCATGTGAAGCGAACCGGGCAGCGCGTGTCCTGTACAGGCAGTGGCGTGACTAACGTGTTGCAGCCAGGGTCTCTGCTCTGAGTCCACTGTCAGTGACAGCGACAGTATGCGACAGCCTTTTGTTCTAATACATAGTGTCACATTGCTGTTACGTATTCCACCTCGTAATAAGATGGGTTTGACACATTACAACTTTGGATTTTGCATAATGAAGCGATAAATGATTGTTTGTTGTATACATTAGTGTAATGTAGTGGGCTGGGGTTTTTCCACATCGCTAGAGAGAAGGTACGTTGGTATGAGAAACGGCTCTGAAACAATAACAAGAATCGTTACTGGAACACATCCCAGAATAAGAACATCATCTACACTCAATAATAAATTCAGTTGGGAAGAGCATACCATAAAATTGTTGAAGAGCTTAAGCAAGTGTGTATTTGCAGTGAGAAGTCAGTATAGATTTGAAAACTTAATAAACCACGGAATAATGTAGATATAGAGGTAAAAATTGACACACATGCTTGGAATGACATGAGGTTTATTACAACCACCCCATATTGCTAGACACGTGAAAGATTACTTGCGCGTGTCGTTTGGTGATGATCGTGTGCTCAGCCGCCACTTTCGTCATGCTTGGCCTCCCAGGTCACCAGACCTCAGTCTGTGCGATTATTGGCTTTGGGGTTACCTGAAGTCGCAAGTGTATCGTGACCAACCGACATCTCTAGGGATGCTGAAAGACAACATTCGACGCCAATGCCTCACCATAACTCCGGACATGCTTTACAGAGCTGTTCACAACATTATTCCTCGACTACAGCTATTGTTGAGGAACGATGGTGGACATATTGAGCATTTCCTGTAAAGAACATCATCTTTGCTTTGTCTTACTTTGTTATCCTAATTATTGCTATTCTGATCAGATGAAGCGCCATCTGTCGGACATTTTTTGAACATTTGTATTTTTTTGGTTCTATTAAAACCCCATGTCATTCCAAGCATGTGTGTCAATTTGTACCTCTCTATCTACATTATTCCGTGATTTATTCAGTTTTCAAATTTCTACTGACTTTTTGATCACCCGGTATACTTTGCTTACTTTCATATTATTATGTCATATGGGATCGTATTCTGGGGTAACTCGTCAAACCGAGCAAAAGTTTTTAGCGTGCAAAAGCGTGACATAAGACTGAAGTGTGGTGTAAAATAAAAAAGATCATATAGAAACCTGTTCAAGGAATGTTGTACTCTGACCACGACTTGTCAGGATATTTATTCATTAATGAAATTTGTTGCAAGTAAAACGTCTTTACTTCCAACCAACAGCTTGACAGCTCAAGCTAATCTAATCAATATCAGGAATAAGAACAATCTACATAAATACCTAAAATCACTAACTTGCTTCAAAAGGGGTCAAATTTTAGGAACGCATATTTTCAGTACATTTCCAGCAATCATCGAAAACTTGGTTTCAGATAAAATACAGTTTAAACAGAGCTTGAAAGACTTTTTGATAGACAACTTCTACTACTCTGTAGATGAATATTTTAACAGAGACTGTTAGACCAGCAAAATTAAAATGTCTGTTAGATTTCTGGTTTGACAGCACTTGGTCAAAAGTCAAGGTTAGGTGTTTTGTGTATGATAAATTTATTAAAAGTGAAAAACTATGATTCATTCTGACAGGGTCGTAATTGTGTAAATATTAGCAGTTCACTACAATGTATTCACATATTTTGAGAATCTCCTGACAAATGATCAGGTTAGTGAGTGTTATATTCAGATATTTTATTATTTTTTTCTTCATATTTTCTGACTTGTTCCACACCCATGAGAATCGAACTTTTTGGATCTAGGGAGCGAAATCTGAATCTAATCTAATCTGCTGATTAAACAGCCATTCTATATGACAGCAATAATCATGTGTTTAGAGCAGCAAACGGTCTTACACTACAAGCGTGATATTTTGATAATCCTGTTAATGTAACAAGTGATTCAATGAAAGGACGGACCAGCACTGCAAACCATCAGCTTTGACAACAAACATAACTAAGTCAGCATACAGACATAATACGGTTTGCCCTCAGTCCGAAGCATTTCCTACTCCATTCACGTCAGCAAGCCAAGAAATCGTTCCTGTTATTCGGAAAGTTTCTTCTCTGGTTCCCAAAGGAGCAGTGCGCGCTGCCAGGCAACGAAGCCCGGATGAAGCGAGCCATCAGTTATCTCTGCAATAAGGTACATGTACAGAAACCAGAATACAGTTAGCACTGTGATTTAGCTGCACGCGGCATAGGGAAAGCCTGCCCTTGTCAGATGTCACTAGGGCTGGCGGTGAGGCCCTGCCGCGACAGAGAGTGTTGCAAACGTCGAAGTAGCAGAGTACTGCACCACAGCGAGGTGACGAGCGGTCGTAAGTGAGACTCGAAGGCAGTACGGTGTGTTACAATGCAGTGACTGAAATTGGAGCCGTGGCAGGACAACTCTCCGAGAGTGGCATCATCCATGCAGCGTACTCCATCTGGTGGGGCGTTCGTCTCGGAGTAGTTCCCACCCAGAGGTTGGTCGGCGAGCAGCGGCACTGGTGGGTCTATGAGCACCTGACTGGGGAGATAAGGGAGATAAGGTGCAGTCAACAAGCTAAGAACATGAGATGGTGGCCCCATACGATTAGAGCGTGGACCGACCAGTGCTGTCAGGCGGTCTGTGAAGTTCGTCGGGCAGCAGCGAAGCCACAGAGTGTCCGTGTGAATGGGACTCAGGGTGGCGGTGGGCTGATGACAGTCTGTGATAGCGGCCCCGTGTGTATCGAAATGCATCAGACTTGTGCCAAGCTGACGTTTCACACTGATTATCATTAATTATTCATTGGCCATGGGACAGTTAATATTTTATCTTTTTTTCTCGATGGATTAAAACCTTGATATCGAAATGGGGGATACAAGTCATTACAGAGATCATGTCATCCCTCTATAAAGCTAATCTGTTTAATTCAGAGAATTTAATTGGCGTCCAGTACCGAGTTGGAGAACGTGAAAAGAAGGAAGGAAGGGAGACTGGATTTAACGCCACATCGAGGTCATCGGAGACGGCACACAAGCTCGGATTGTGTCAGGAATGGGGAAGCAAATCGGCAATATCCTTTTCAAAGGAACCATCCGCACATTTGCTTGGAGCGATTTATAAAATTCAGGAAAAACCTGCAAGAGGATGGCCAGACGCGGGTTTGAACCGCTGTCCTCCAGATTGCGAGTCCAGTGTGGTAACCACCGCGACACCACGATCGGTGCTGGAGAACTTGGCTGAGTCTTGAAGACCCGTCCGACTAGGAATCACGTCTTGGCCAGAGGCCAGGGCGGTTCCCTCAGGGGACAGCCTAACCCAATGTCACAAACCTTCATCGGGCGATGCGTAACAACGCCCTATAGCAACTGGTCACGTAGATCGAGCGATGTGGTGCAGCTGTTAGCACAATGGATTCGCAACCGGAAGGATGAGGGTTCACATTCACGTCAGGAAATACAGATTCAGGTTTTCCGTGATTTCCCTAAATCGTTCCAGGAAAATTGCAGGATATTCCGTATAAATGGGTATTGCCGATTTTCTTCCCCATTTTTTAATCGTCCCTAACCCGGACTCCGTTTCTAACGTTGTTGATTTAAACATCAGCCGCGGTGGCAGACATCCGGCGGGCCACTGCTATTATCTATTCGGCGATGAGGTGGCTTGCCGCGTTGGCTATTCGAATAAACTGTAGGGGCAGTTGGTAGGCAGGCGTCGCCAAATAGCCCTTGCCAGCGTGCACCGAAAGGAACACTAGGGCACTGTGGGAGCTGGGCGTTTGCGCGGAGCAATATTCAGTTAAAACGCTGTCATGCGGTTCTTTCTGCCCACAAGTCGGATGTGATCAAAAGTATCTGGAAACCCTCAAAAACATAGGTTTTTCGTATTAGATGTATTGTGCTGATACCTACTACCAGGTACTCCATATCAGCGACCTCAGTAGTCATTAGACATCGTAAGAGAGCGGAACTCACGGACTTCGAACGTGGTCGGGTGTCATATGTCTGTAGGCAAACATTCCTATACCCACTGTTTCCGATGTGATAGTGAAGTGTAAACGTGAAGGAAGACGTACAGCTTAAAACCTTACAGGTTCAAATGGCTCTAAACACTGTGGGAATTAACATCTGAGGTCATCAGTCCTCTGGATTTAGAACTACTTAAACCTAACTAACCTAAGGACATCACACACATCCATGCCCAAGGCAGGATTCGACGGCGATGAGGTGGCTTGCCGCGTTGGCTATTCGAATAAACTGTAGGGGCAGTTGGTAGGCAGGCGTCGCCAAATAGCCCTTGCCAGCGTGCACCGAAAGGAACACTAGGGCACTGTGGGAGCTGGGCGTTTGCGCGGAGCAATATTCAGTTAAAACGCTGTCATGCGGTTCTTTCTGCCCACAAGTCGGATGTGATCAAAAGTATCTGGAAACCCTCAAAAACATAGGTTTTTCGTATTAGATGTATTGTGCTGATACCTACTACCAGGTACTCCATATCAGCGACCTCAGTAGTCATTAGACATCGTAAGAGAGCGGAACTCACGGACTTCGAACGTGGTCAGGTGTCATATGTCTGTAGGCAAACATTCCTATACCCACTGTTTCCGATGTGATAGTGAAGTGTAAACGTGAAGGAAGACGTATAGCTTAAAACCTTACAGGTTCAAATGGCTCTAAACACTGTGAGAATTAACATCTGAGGTCATCAGTCCTCTGGATTTAGAACTACTTAAACCTAACTAACCTAAGGACATCACACACACCCATGCCCAAGGCAGGATTCGAACCTGCGACCGCAGTATCCGCGTGGTTCCAGACTGAAGCGCCTAGAACCGCTCGGCTACAGCGGCCGGCAAAAGCGTACAGGGCGACCTCGTCTGTTGACTGACGGAGACCGCCGACATTTGAAGAGGGTCGTAATGTGTAGTAGGCAGTCATCTATCCAGACTATCACACAGGAATTCCAAACTGGATCAGGATCCACTGCACGTACTATGACAGTAAGGCTGGAGGTGAGAAAACTTGGATTTCTTGGTCGACCGTCTGCTCATAATCGACACATCACGCCGGTGAATGTCAAACGACGCTTCACCTGGTATAAGGAGCGTAAACATTGGACGATTGAACAGTGGAAAAACGTTGTGTGGAGTGAAGAATCACGTTACACAATGTGGTGATCGGATGACAGTGTGTGGATATGGCGAATGCCCGGTGAATGCCATCTGCCAGCATGTGTAGTGCCGACAGTGGAATTCGGAGGCGGTGGTGTTATGGTGTGGTCGTGTTTCTCATGAATGGGGCTTTCACCCCTTGTTGTTTTGCGTGGCACTGTCACAGCACAGGCCTACATTGGTGTTTTAAGCACCTTCGTGCTTCCCACTGCTGAAGAGCAATTCGGGGATGGCGATTGCATGTTTCAACAGGATCGAGCACCTATTCATAATGCACGGGCTGTGGTAGAGTAATTACACGACAATAACATCCATGTAATGGACTGGCCTGCGCAGAATTCTGACCTGAATCCTATAGAACACCTTTGGGATATTTTGGAACGCCGACTTCGTGCTACTCCTCACCGACCAACAACGATACCTCTCCTCAGTGCAGCACTCCGTGAAGAATGGGCTGCCATTCCTCAAGAAAGCTTCCAGCACCTGAATGAATGTATGCCTGCGAGAGTTGTTGGCTGTCATCAAGGGTGGGCCGACACCATATAGAATTCCAGTATTACCGATGGAGGGCTCCACGAACTTGTAAGTCATTTTCAGCCTGATGTCCGTTTACTTTTGATCAGATAGTATAGAATAATAGTGTGAGGGTGATCGGAAAGATGGATAAGGTCTTCTTTGGCTCGTGAGAGAACGGAACTCGTGTTTGGCAATGAAATGTCGGCTACTTTTTAAAGTGCCGGTGTGCCGTCAGTCAATCGACAGGCAACGGACTTTTTTAACCAAGTTGTGCGGAAAATAGCGGGTAGAGAGATGATTGGGCAATGCTCAAAACAGTGGCTTGATTGGAGGATCGCACGGCATTTTGTGGGAAAAGAAAACGCAACTGCTCCTCGTATTGGCCATCACAGGAATCTTTCTCAAGAGTGGGAGTCTGTTGCCTAATTGTTAACACTTTGCCAGCTTGGAAATATAAGGAACTGGCCAGTTTTTCCTGAGGAGGGAGGGAAGGTTCTGTTACCAGGTGTTCCACTGAGAGAACAGCTAAAAAACTTCGTGAATGGAAGGCGAGTATGTTTTGTCGGTATTTCCGTAAAGAACAGGGAGAATTTTTGAGACACTTTGCCTTTGGATTTTGGATGAAGACGTTTATTAATAATTGATTTGGGCTTTTAGATAAAGAAGTGGTGAGACGACTGACAGATACTTCAGTTTCAATTCTCTCTTGGCTTTTGAACAAAGAAGTATCGAGAAGGTGGAGAGAGGCACTTTCGTAATCTGCCATCTTCAGATGGGGCTTACCTCATTCACTTAACGTGCAGTGAGTGGCAGTGCGGAGAACAGAAGCGACTTCGCAGCGGAGAGGAAATGTGGTAAAGAAAATTTTTGGAAATGTGTGGTTAGTTCCTATGGGACCAAACAGCTTATAACACTAGCCTGCCGTGGCACGAGCTAATGTTACCCTCCGAGAGGATTTGGGAAATTTTGACCGTGCGTGTATGTCTAACAGATGAAAGTATCGTGTCTGTCTAACGGATAAAGGTATAGGAGAAAAATTTGGATATGGTGAATTTAACAGAAAAACAAAACAGGCTGTAAACTTTGAGGTTTAATGAAAGTAGTAAATTTAGTACACGAATGAAAATTAGGCACATCAATTTGGAAATCTATGTTTCAGAAAATTAAATATTAGTTATTGAAGTTACTTTCATTAATATTTCCCTTTGCATAGTACACAGGATACAAACGGACACAGGGCACTGTGAGCTGTGTGTAGTAGTAGTCACCAATACTGTATGTACTAGTAATCATAGAAAGCAAAATTTGTACCATACTGACACTAATAAGAGCTACACTCAAGATTGTTACTTGGATCAGTACTGAAATGATACTGCAAGAAGTGCAGAACTGAATTTGTCCAGGAGGAGGTTCTGACTTAACTGGCATATAAATACCACAAATAAAAATACACAATATCACAATTACATTTTTATATTCCGATTTATAGAAATGTATCAGATTTCCTTAGTAGCAATAATATTCTAATTATCTTTCTAATATGAGAGGAATATGGTGGGGACTCATAAACTGATATTGTATCACTGGTCTATGACTATTTCAGTAGCAAAATTAAATTCAACTAAATTTAATTCTTAGCTTCACTTAGCTTAGCTTACCTTTGGTTGATAGTCGCTTGTGAGAAGGTCATGTAAGGGAAGCACGGTTGTAGCTTATACTCCTGGTATTCAATCCGTACGTTGAGCATGCACTGTAGGAAACTAACGAGAAATTTGGAGTGAAAATTCATTATAAAAACTATGCCCTAAGCTATGGCTAAGTCACTTCGCCGCAGTATCTCTTTTTGCAGGAGGGCTAGTCTTGAAAGATATGCACGAGAACTTCTGTAAAGTTTGGAAAGTAGGATGTGTACTGGCGGAAGTAAAGTAATCAGGACATAAGTTGGGTAGTGCCTGGAAAACTTAGTCGGCAGAGTATATGCTGGGCAAAGACAAACGTTCCGCGTTAAGTTCCCGGGGTGGCTAGGAAGTTTCAAGGAAACTAATGTACAGAGAGAAGAAACAGAAACTTCAAGGTTTGCCGATGGCATCTTAATTACCTCAAGGCATGAAACAACTCGTGAAATCAATTCAGCGGAAAGAATAGTGTCCTGAGAAAAGATTTTAAGATCAAAATTAGTAAAACAGGACTAATAGAATGTCGTCGAATTAAGTGATGTGGTGCCGAGGAAATTATATTAGCAATTGAGTCGCTGAAATCACGAGTGTGTGCTGAAAAGTAATGCCTCCGATTTTTTTTGTGGAAACTCTTAAACTTTTTAAATAAAACAAATGTTGGCACTCTACATCTTCATTCTTAATGACGGGCGACGACCACCTTTCTCCCAACGAGAGACCAGGTTGTTGATACCGTCACTGTAGAGTGTTTAACTCAGTTCATGAAGCCACAAACTCACTACTGGTTTGCATCGCTTCATCAATATCAAAGTGGAATCCTCGAAGTTGTTCTTTGAGCTTTGGAAACAGATGAAAATCGAATGGGGCCAAGTGGGAACTGTATGAAGGATGATCGATGTTAGTGGACCCGAGGCCTCGGATTGTTGCAGATGTCGCAGCGCTCGTGTGCAGCCTGGCATTGTCATGTTGAAGAAAAGCGTGAGTCATGTGATGCTGGACCGGTCGTTTGTGGTGTGGTGTTGTCATGCTGAAGTAAAGAGTGCTTCATGCATGGACGGACTGTTCAAATACGTGCTTTCAGTTTTCTGAGAGTCTTGCAGTACCTTTAAGAGTTTATGTGATGTCTTTACGCATGAATTCCAAATAAATTACTCCTTGAACATCCCAGACAACTGCGAGTATGATTTTACCTACTGATGGCATGGTCTTGAAGTTTTTAGGTGTTGGTGATCCTTTGTGGCGGAACTCAAATGATGCCCTCTTGTTTTTAGTGTCAGAATCATTAACCCAATTATCATCACCTGTCACAATGTTGTTAAGGAACACATCACCATCACTCTCAAAACGTAAAAGAAGCTGAAGATGACCAATGTCCTCCGTTTCACGCCAAGGGTGAGCATTCGAGGCACACTGGGCTCAGTTTACAGTACCGCAATTATGCAATGATGGCCTGTACACAGCCTCGTGGTACGTCACACTCACCTGAGAGCTGTGTCCGTGTCATCCGACGACTTTCTCTGATGTGATGATCAACCCGACTCCAATGAGTCTTGGCGGTGTCGTAAGCTGTCGTCCATCCTGAGCTTTGTCACTCACTTTGAGATTAGCATCACCGTGTCCTTCATTATGGTACGAGCAACACAACGTCGCACTTAACTGATATCCACACAGTTATCAATCCCCATAGTTTTAATTCTCCTTTGGATTTCAGTCAGAGGCAAGTTTTCTGCGGTTAGAAATTCGGTTACGGCACGCTGTTTCTCATGCCCCGAAGTAGTTACATTACACATCGCCGTGTTACACGCTACAATTCGGAGCCCTCTAGCGACAGAGGTTTGCAACATGCGCCAGTGATGCAGCAAAGTAGACTGAGTAATATGTAAGACATATCTCATCCTATATAAAGAACAGAGTAAAAAATTCGGTGACATTACTTTTTCAGTACACCCTCGTAGTAACCAAACAATCTACGTTGTTTGTCCACATGCTGTAAGATGGCAAGAACTATGCCCCTTACATGAAGTCATTAAAGATCACCTAACTCACGTTGAGCGAAAAGTAGGGCTGAACAAAAATGACTGACAAGGCACAATGCATCTTGTAGAGTGTATAGTATGGACGTATTGGAATAATTCATGTTGGGTGATGGTTTTAAAGTAATTAACATGACATGAAAAACTTTGAGGAAACGCATCGATTTACTGGAGGCTAGTTTATCCCAGGGAAGTATACAGAGTGACCGTGGCCGGCCGGCGGGGGAGCAGCGAAGGGAAGTGACAATAGGCAGCTTAGGGCGGCTGAAGCTCTGAGAAAGTGGTAATGGGTCGCAGCCTCCAGCTGCCTTAAGCTGAGTGACAGTGAGTCAGTGGTTGACCCCATGCTGGTGTACCGGGAAGCAGACAGAGAACTTGTATGCCTGTTGATAAATGTCTGTCATTCCGTTTTCAGTGAAACATGCAAGAAAGCCGCGCAAAGCTACAGTGGAGCAGTCAAAAGGGGTCAAAATATGCGTGTTCATGACTATAGCAACTTCACGCTGAATTCACGGTCCGCAGAGCCTGAAGAAAATCAGGTGAAGAGCAACAGAGTGAAATACGCCGGCCTCCGATGGGAACGTAGACCAAGGAATTTGAAGTACTCTCCTGGGAGTCAGAATTCTGGAAAAATTGGTGTTTGTGCAGACGCTAACCTTGATGGGTGGCCTGGAAGGAGCTAAATAGCAGAAGCTGAGAGGAAGGGAAATTTTGTGGGAATCTGTTTGCTTCCCAGAGCAGGCATTGGTTGGTGTTGGGAAGCGATGCATAATTAACGCGACTTGCGCTGCAATTGGTGTAAGTGATTTTGCTGGAGGGGAAACCAAGGCAAAGAACGGACTGTGAGAAGCGTCCGTAGAGGTCCTCCATTCCCAGCTTTCCTAGAGTGCGGATGTGGCGTTCTTTACCCAGCTTGCCTGAGAAAGAGCGAGCAGATCTGCAGTTTAGGACCTAGCAAATGGAACGATTGAGCTTGGAGATAGGAGGTTTTGGTTCAACTATGTATTGAGCAAGATAGCTAGGAGTTAATAGAAGAGCGCAGCCTTGCAGCACCACGAGGTCGGCCGACGTCTGCACAACGACACCGCTCCGCCACGCTGCATTTGGTGATATTGCGCCCTCTCCGGCCACTGATTAATTTGTTGGATCACGTCGGCAAAGTTTCCATGAGGGTTTCATGGGCCATGTAGTGTAAGCATTACGCCTGGGTCTGTCGATAGGAATTACCTTTGAGTTATCGTGCTTTACTCCACGCAAACGCAATTTATTACCACTGCCTGTTAGGAGAGTCATGTAATGTGATGATTGAAGGTCGTGAGTTAAAAATAAATCTGTGCTAATCGACTGCATCTGTTTTCAATCAAGTCAGCCGGCCGAAGTGGCCGTGCGGTTAAAGGCGCTGCAGTCTGGAACCGCAAGACCGCTACGGTCGCAGGTTCGAATCCTGCCTCGGGCATGGATGTTTGTGATGTCCTTAGGTTAGTTATGTTTAACTAGTTCTAAGTTCTAGGGGACTAATGACCTCAGCAGTTGAGTCCCATAGTGCTCAGAGCCATTTGAACCAATCAAGTCACTTTCTGAATTAATTGGATGTTCAACATAAGCATCTGGTGTTCAATAGCTGAATATGACATCAATGTGTACCCCTTTTAATTAAAAGGGATCAATTCTGAATCAATTAATGTCAACACTGCCAATGCAGTTCAATCAGGAGTCACAGGGTCTTATTACTTTCTTTGCGTTATCTGACATTGCGGCAGTTTTACACTCTCTGTTGATCTGTTAGTCAATTACCTGGGGTGAACACACACCAAAACCAGATAAATGATGGGCCGGGTGTTACAATGCTTGTCACCTGTTGTAACTAATAACTCCCTCTGTCCACCAGAATCAGCCATCCTTTTTGGGGTCTTCCTCTTGTTCCATGATTGTGACTCTCTGCTCTTTGTTGCCCACTGTTATTTATATCGTTATGTACACTAACAACATCTTACTTATTGTGTACAAAATCATTATGCCCTATAAGAAAGGTAGCGATCAAAACAATGCTTGGTTTGGATTCAAAATCGACTAGTGGAAGTTGGTACGGGCCAAGACTGGAACATACTATCTGTGTCTGCTGTCGTTGGGTTGTTGTTTGGCCATGTTTACCTGACGGTGAGGCCATTTTTGTGTGACGATACGGCCATGATGCGAAACGTGTTGTGAAAATAATATACAAGGTGGGGCCGTGGGTCATGAAGAAGTTATAACTGTGCATAACTTTTCTATATTATCATGAGTTTATCTACTTCCTAAGCAAGCTTTCGTTGACCATCCCGAAAATTTTCTGAAGAAATTGGGAAATTAATTATAAATATAAAAACATTGTTCACAGTTATGAACTCTTCGCGACTTTGTGTCCATCCTATATATTATTTTCGCATTATTCACCCCATTGCCACCTATGTTTCAGAAAGCAGGACACTAACTAAAAGCGGGACGCAAGAGCTCCTTAAATCTGAAAGAAAAGCGATGAGAAAAATCTGGAGCACGGATAGGCTTGGGAAGCAAGAAAAACTAAAGAAATTTATGAGATCAGGAACCAGTCCAAAGGTTTACAATGTCGAAAGAGCCCTCGACTACAATGGGCAAGCCACGTAATCCTTGTGCCAGAGATCCGACTTTCTAAGCAAGCTTTCCTTCCCCACAATACAACAAAAATTAAAAAAATCATTAGATAATAAATTAGAGGCTATTGGAATTTTCTGTGACCTGTCAAAAACCTTTGGCTGTTAGAACCACAGCAAAGTAAATTAGAACATTACAGTGTCACCAGCAATGCTGCGAAATGGTTTTAGTCTTATCTATCGAACAGGAAACAAAAGGTGTCGTTGCAAAATACCTGTGCAGTAAGCAGTCAGTCTTCATCTGATTGCGTATTAATTACATGTGGTGTTGCTCAAGGTTCCATCTTGGGGTATTGCTTTTTCTTGTGCACATTAATGACCTCTCGTCTGTTACATTGCCAGATGCTAAGTTTATTTAGTTTGCAGATGATACAAACATTGCAATAAGTAGCAAGTCGAGTACAGATTTGGAAATAGCTGCTAATGAAATTTTCACTGACATTAATACATGGTTTAAAGCTAATTCACTGTCATTAAACTTTGAGAAGACCCACTATATGCTGTTCGTAACCTGCAACAGATTTCCTTCCAGCATGTGTATAACACATGTAGACATGCAGATCCAAGAGGTTGACAGTGTTTAATTTCTGGGATTACAACTCTATGATAAATTCAGTTGGGAAGGGCATACCACAGAATTGCTTAAGCGCCTAAACAAGTCTGCATTTGCAGTGAGAATAATGTAAGATGTAGGATATATAAATATACAAAAAAGAAAAACTTGCATACGTTCGTTACTTTCATTCTATTATGTCATACGCCATCATATTCTGGGATAACTCACCAAACCGAGCAAAAGTTTTTAGGGTGCAAAACCGTGTACTAAGAATCATTTGTGATGCAAATTCAAGAACATCATGTAGCAACCTGTTCAAGGAACTTTGTATGACTGCTTCTCAGTATATTTATTCATTAATGAAATTTGTTGCAGTTAAATATCTCTGTTTCCAACCAATAGCTCAATACATAATACCAACACTAGCATTAAGAACAATTTACATAAAGTCCTAAAATCGCTTACCTTGGCCCAAAAAGGGTCCATTTTCAATGAATTGGCAGCAACCATTAAAAACTTGGTTTCAGATAAAGCACAGTTTAAAGAGAGTTTGAAAGACTTTCTGATACGCAACTCCTGCTCTATAGATAAATATCTTAATAGAGATTATTAAGACAGCTTAAGTAATAATGTCTGTTAGATTTCACTTTTGACAGCACTTGGTCTCAACAGTCAACATCGGGGCATTTTGTGTATGATAAATTTATTAATAGTGCATGCCACTGTTTCATACTGACAGCGTGTTAATTCTGTAAATATAAGCTGTTCCAGTTTACCGCGCTGTAATCAAATATTTCGACAAACTCCTGGCAAATGATCGGGGTAGTAAGTATTATATTCAAATATTTTATGTTATTATGTTGTACTTTCTGACATGTTCCACACCCACGAGGATGATATCATTATTTGGGTCTGTGGAAGGGAAACTGAATCTAATGTAATCTAATCTAATCCTGGGTAGACCAAGAAACAGATGCGAAGACGACGTAAAGAAAGTTGCGGAAGCTCTGAAAGTAGTCAATTTGGAGGAAACAGCAACAGACGGAATTCAGTGGAGACTGACAGCTGACGCAGCGCATGGTCTACCCTCTATAGGGCCGGTGACCGTTGGCTACGTCAGTTCATAATCGTAAGTTACCACTGATATTTCACGATGGCCAGTCTTCATTTCTACCTCTGTCAGAATCGGAGTCAAAAGAAAGACAACATAATAAATAGAAAAGGGTTAAGGCCATGTGGATGTAAAAGATACACTCGCTACTGTGAGGAGAAGATGTTACACTAACCTCGTAGAGTGGCGCCGGGGCTACAGGAAGGGCATCCGGCCACAGAAATAAAACAACGCTAAATACAGGGCGAAGCGCAGACAGCGAAGTGTGGGCCCCCCAAAAAAGAATGACGTAATCACTGCGGAAAGAGGAAAGCAAACAGTGTAAAGGAGATGTGGGTGAAGTGTCGGCCGGCACACGGCCGCAGACTGTGGCATTGAGTCTGATGAGGCATCGCCAGTAGATATCGGACGGCCAGCGCAGACACCGCTTACGTCAATGGGCCGCGTGTGCAAATAAACTGAGGCGCGCGTGTGCGGCCGACCTGCTCACCAAACTCAGCACTCCTGCCTGCTCTGGCCCGGCTGGTTTTGTGGGCGGCGGAGAGCCAGTGTAACCTAGTGCGTCCACGTCCCTTCTCATCCTCCACCTACACCTCGAATAAATGGCTTGTTTCTCAAGGTCTGATCGAAAGCTTATTCACATTCTTTGCTCCATCCCACCATTCATTCATGTCATAACTTTATAAAGGTTCACTCTTGAACTGTAAAATTACTACTGATTCACCAACGGTTATTAATCAGAATTAATACACAATATGTAAAGTGGAAGTAGGTGCCAAGGAATAACTGGTGAAATTACACACAATTTTCAGTAACACTCTTCATTCAAAATTGGTGCGAGACTTAACGATTTAAAAAAAAAAACCAACAATCATTTAACGAATAAGTCACAATTTACGATAGAAAAGGACTTTTATATTATTAAATTATTATAAAAGATTTCACGCCAGTAAAAGGCAAGTACAGGCAAGCAATTTAACGTATACAATGCGACGCTGTGTAATATTTCAAGCTCAGCTAAATTACAGGTGAATTTCACTCCATTAATACATGGATACAATTTGAATATATAACTTCACTTTTGGGCAGACAAATTTCCCATTTGGTTACAATAGCCGTAGCTACGGCCACCCACAACAGCCTCACTCAGGCGCAGAACTAACTTGTCTGCAACATATAAAGACAATCCTGTTTACGAAATTTCTCAAAATAGGAAAACCAAAACGCATGAGTCATGCACAGGGGGGGGGGGGACTCAAAGACAATAATATTAACATTTCCAAAATATATAAAAAAAACAAATTTTACAAATTTCTGCCAGTTAACTTACTGCAAACACACACGCTCGCCAGGTAGGACTTGCGAATCTTTACAACATTCTCCTTTCAAGGCAACGATTTCTTCCCGTAATGAAATGGCAAACTTTTGCATGGCAAGAAAACACACTAATAACCAACTACCTGTATAAAACACATAAGCACGTTGAGAAAAACCATAAAAGGTATTGAATTGGAAAAACACACAACAGTTTTTGCTAACTAGAATGCCTCTAAGCACTATGGGACTTAACATCTGAGATCATAAGTGCCCCAGACTTAGAACTGCTTAAACCTAACTAACCTAAGGACATCACACACATCCATGCCCGAGGCAGGATTCGAACCTGCCACCGTAGCAGCAGCGCGGTTCTGGACTGAAGCGCCTAGAACCGCTCGGCCACACAGGCCGGCTCTGCAACTAATATAGCCTCTCCTGTCACATAAAATAAACACTCGCGAAGACGAATCACAGTATCTACATTGCCGCCTCGAACCGTCGTCTGCAACTGCTTGTGACAACTGTCACCTGAGGTACCAGAGCCGCACGACAACGTTGAACAAAGTAAAAGACGTCAACAGGCTCAATCTCTGATCGGTTGTTGCTGTGACTGATGACCTGTCAACAGTTAGCTGTCAATAACATTCATATTCTGATCCACGTGTAGCACTCTGGCCCGAACCTGCACTGGGAGGACACTCGTTACATTGCCAATGACACACAAAGTAAGTTGGTGTTGCCTTTATGTATTAGCTGTTTATATAAAATTACATGTAAAACTGTTTTCTAGTTACGCCATAGTAGCACAATGCCCACTGGATTTCCTACGCTAGTTTGCGCTATATCTGAAGACCGATTTTATTAATATTAAGAGGTAAAAATAAGCGGTTTGGTACGCAAAGAAGAGGGTAATCCCCTACAGCTTTCACTGTAGCAACCAAGCAGAGCGGAAGTAGCTTCTGGTGGTGCAGCGTCTTACGAGCGATGCATCCAGACTGTGGCATTTATCGTGGTTTCCTCATCTGACCTTGTGACGCCATAGTCTGTTGTTACAGCCTTGCTCAACTCCGGTGTACTCTGCAGGAATAAAGTAATTGCTCCAAGTACCAGAAATACTACGCTTGCAGTAACAGTATAACTGTCAGTGCTCCGTTTATCTCGGAGTAATGTTAACTATAGCCGGCCGCTGTGGCCGTGCGGTTCTAGGCGCTCAGTCCGGAACCGCGTGACTGCTACGGTCGCAGGTTCGAATCCTGCCTCGGGCATGGATGTGTGTGATGTCCTTACGTTAGTTAGGTTTAAGTAGTTCTAAGTTCTAGAGGACTGATGACCACAGATGTTAAGTCCCATAGTGCTCAGAGCCATTTCAACCATTTTTTTGTTAACTATAAGCAAGGGAAAACGACCCTATGGGATTTTCGTTAACATACTGTATACGAGAGTGAGTCAAATGAAAACCTTAAATATTTATTTAAATATTATTTATTGTGCAGAAGTGGTACAAAGCTGTATCACTTTTCAACATAATCTCCCCCACGCTCAGTGGAAGTCGTCCAGCGCTAACAAAGTGCATAAATTCCTTTAGAAAAATTTTTTTTTGGTAGTCCGCGCAACCACTCCTGCACCGCGTGGCATACCTCTTTATCAGAACGGAACTTCTTTCCTCCCATTGCGTCTTTATATGGTCCAGACATATGGAAATCACTTGGGGCAAGGTCTGGTGGGTATGGTGGATGAGGAAGACACTCAAAATGCAGATCTGTGATTGTTGTGCTGGCAATGTGGGGCCTTGCATTGTCATGTTGCAAAAGGACACCTGCTGACATCAATCCACGTCGCTTTGATTTGATTGCAGGCCACAGATGATTTTTTAAGAGATCTGTGTATGATGCACTGGTGACAGTGTTCCCTCTAGGCATGTAATACTCCCAAATGACGCCTTTTTCGTCCCAAAAGAGAGTCAGCATAACCTTCCCTGCTGATGGTTCTGTTCGAAACTTCTTTGGTTTTGGTGATGAGGAATGGCGTCATTCTTTGCTCGCTCTCTTCGTTTCCAGTTGGTGGAAGTGAACCCAGGTTTCGTCCCCAGTAGTGATTCTTGCAAGGAAGCCATCACCTTCTCGCCGAAGAAGTTCTTCACAAGCATCAACACGTCGTTCTCTCATTTCAGGAGTCAGCTGCCGTGGCACCCATCTTGCAGACAGTTTGTGAAACTGGAGCACAACAAGCACAATGTGGTGTGCTGACCCATGACTAATCTGTAAACATGCTGAAATGTCATTTAGTGTCACTCGGCGGTTTTTCTTCACTATGGCTTCAACTGCTACAATGTTCTGTGGAGTCACACCTCGTTGTGCCTGACCTGAACGAGGAGCATCTTCCACTGAAGTCACACCATTTGCGAACTTCATACTCCATTCGTAGACTTGCTGCTGTGACAAACATGCACCATCGTACTGAACCTTCGTTCGTCGATGAATTTCAATAGGTCTCACACCTTCACTACGCAAAAACCGAATAAGAGAACGCTGTTCCTCCCTGGTGCAAGTCGCAAGTGGAGCGGCCATCTTTATACTGATACTGCGACGGTATGTGTGCATCTGCACTATCCTGCCACCTACAAGCCATTCTGCACGCTGTTCGTAGCACGCTTACCAACTTACAGGATAACGGAGCGAAATTTCGATTTGTTATTAGGAATTTAAGGTTTTCATTTGACTCACCCTCGTATTAATGTTTCCTTATTTCAGTCATAGGGGACAATTACTTTTCACAACAATTTCTCTCTCTCTCTCTCTTCCATGACTCCTGTCACCGCAGTGTAAGTATGCAGACATGAAAAATAAAGACGTAGAGTGTTGGTTTCATTTCAAAAATTTTAATGGTTTTCATATAAAAAAATTCCGAGGAGCTACTTATCAGGAGATCCTCGTTGATGTAGAATGAGAGAAAGGTATTAGCTTTTTTGTGAATGGTAATAGAAATTAGGTAACTTTGCTCGAAACAGAAAATTTCGGAGAAATAAATTTATTGAATAATGTGTATTCTCTTTAAATTCTTGTAGCCAGCGCAGTTAATTCATTTATTAATACAGCTGCAAATGTCACACTGAAATTCGATGTTTCTCCAGTTAATAGATGTTATGTGCATTAATTAGCTTGAAAAAGTTAACTTAGATTCACAAAAGAACTTTTCACAGCATCTGCTACGAAAAGCACGACAACAAGACCGAACGAGGTGGCGCAGTGGTTAGCACACTGGACTCGCATTTGGGAGAGGACGATGGTTCAGACCCGCGTCCGGCCATCCTGGTGTAGGTTTTCCATGATTTCCCTAATTCGCAACAGGGAAATGCCGGGACGATTCCTTTGGAAAGGGCACGGCCGACTTCCTTCCCCGTCCTACCCGAATCCGATGTGACCGATGACCACGCTGTTTGGTCCCCTCCCCCATATCATCCAACCAACCACAACAAGACACACACACACACACACACACACACACACACACACACACACACACACAGAGAGAGAGAGAGAGAGAGAGAGAGAGAGAACACAAACGCATGCGATGTTCTGTAAGACTTGCTGTTCTGGTGGAAGCGCTTTCTCTCCTGTTAGCAATGTGAGAAGCGCCCATCGTCAGGTGTGGCGCGTGGTCGGTGCTCTGCAGACTGGCAGCGCTGCTACGCCACAGCTGGCGGCAGGGCGGCCGCGCCCCCAGTGCGCCGGCGAGCAAACACCGGCTGCCGGGCGCGCGCTAATGAGCTGCGGTTACGCCGCTCTGCTGGAAGCCAAACCAGAAGGGAGCAGAGCACAGCGGCAGGGGCCGGCCGGGTCGCTGCAGCGGGCGGCGGTCACGGCCCGTGTGGGGCACAGTGGAGCCAGAGGGCAGCAAGCGGTACCCACCCTGCCAGCACCGCGTGTGCCACGGTGTCGCCTCGTTGAGACTGACACCAACGGTGCTCCACCGCCGTCACCCAGCACTGACAACGTTTACGTTTCTTCCTGGTGCAAGAAAAGTTTGTAGTGTTTAATAAAAAAGAAAATGAGAAAAGAAAAGGAAAAGGTTGAAAATGTTCTTACTAGACAATCTGTCCTGTCACGGTCGCCAGTTGTAGTGGTTAATAAAAAAAAAAAAAAAAAAGGAAAATAAGAGAGAAGAAAATAAAAAGGTTGAAAATGTGGGAAGAAATTGTGAATAAAAAGTGGGTTTTAAAAATCGTTAATTACCGTGAAAAAAGGGAAAGAATGAAAAGCAAGTCGGACTTTGTATTAAAGAAAAGCTATCGGACTTCGTGATTCAGAAAAGCTATTGTTGGGGTGGTCCTTGTGGCGTTTTTGAGCAAAATTTAAACTAATTTCCACTACAAAAATAATTGAAAAGGAACAGAGAATAACAAAATGTAACTGATAGGGGGAAATGGCGTAGATAAGAGTTCATCCTTTACCAGGTTAACAAGTCTTCTTTCGTGCGGCGTCCAGGTCTTCAAAAATCTCTTACTTCATTTCTGTGTGAAAAGTCTGCTCCGAAATCTTGCAATAAGTTTCATTGTCCAGGAATTTCTAATGTACACAAAACTGTCTTGACATTAAATGTAATTTATTTTACGTTGCTTCCCTCCTCCAAATTTCATAACAACTTCCTCAATATGTCTACACATTAAAATCAGATCAAGACTAGCTATTAAGTTTTTTACGTCAGCATCAGATCACGTCTGCCTTAAGCTTCCGCTCTCGATAGACAATTAAGAAACGAATAGAAAACAAAAAAGAGTTACAATTTTAGTATTTTCTCTGCCGTCGAGCGCTCATACCGCTGCGACGGGATGTTTTTTATCTTAGGGAACGAGTGTAACGCGGAGAAATTCAAAGTCCCGCTACAAGTTACAGCATAAGACTTTGTACCTAATTAGGGGAGTAGTCCTCTACCTCTGCGCACCCGGGACGTATCCTACGTGCGTCAGTATTAACGAGGAGAGGTCTAGTGAGTGGGATCGACTTTTTTAAACCACCTACTCAGTGACTTAGGTTAAGATCCCAGGTTATTACACTCTGCAACCCTTCAACCTCGTGGGCCATCGTTTGCGAGTAAAAAATATATCATAATCCCACGTGATGCGCTACAGCTTTAAAACAGTAGTGTTTCACAAACTGGTTGCATACTGTCTTGGTTACAGTGAAATGGTACAGTACCGCCCGACATTGAAAATAGGTACAACATTCTTCGTTATTCTTGTCAGTACAACATATTTTTTGTAATAGTAACTCAATTTCACTTAATACACCAAAGCCAGATACCAGTGTAGGAAACGAGGACAATTTATTTATTTAATTGATCACATGTGCACCCCCACAAAATAAATCCCTACATCCAATCTGGTGAGATCTACGAAATGAATGAATGTATGGTCGTCTGGTAACAGCAGATAGTGAATGGGCAATATATGATCATCTATGAGACGGTCCTTTGGTCACCTTTGGTGGAACCAAAGAGATAAAATTTACCTGAGCTTTGAGCACCTGAAATGTGGCTGACCAATACGGTAGCAAGGTGCTCTCCCACCTTGACGGAGGTGCGAGCTGACCTGAAGAACAGCCATGTTTCAGCACTCGGGCGCTGGACCTTGTGTTGGTAAGACCTATCTTAGGTGTGCTCCGTAAAGGCAAAAGAGTGGATAGAATGGTATGCATGTGGAATACTTAAGAGTAGTTTGGAATAATAATTTCTCTATTTCAGGAACTTTTGTGGGGAGAATTAAATGTCAGGCAGGTAATATTAAGGGGATCGTAGTAATCTTCGGAAGTGACCAACGGTCACAATGAAACCACGTGTAGCAATAAGTTGAGATACTTCCGAGTACTGAAGTTAAGCTGATTACTGGCCTGTGTACTATAAGTTGGAAATATTTAAGAAATGGCGCGTGCAGGACTTAAAATTAGAGACGAGTACTTCTACGTGCTGAGTACTGTGTGAGTCTCAATCTGTGTATAAGACAAAGGATAAAGAGATGTACTCGTCCATGGTATCAGTTGAGGACTCGCGTGTGTGACGAATATGTTCTTAATATTACTTTGCGTTTATGTTTCCGTGTGACGCTGGATTCAAACTCTAATACTCTGAGACAGAAGCAAGGTGAGTCAGCCGTCTATCCAGCAACGCCTCTTGGCTTGCATTGCACAGGAAGACATGCACATATCCTCCAGAGTTCGTAGTAGGAAAGAAAAGTTACGAAGTTGGGCAGTGTCGTGTGAAACTGGGATGAATACTAATTGAAGGGAGAAAGCTGAAAGTGAAGTGATTCTAACGTTGTGACTATTCTTTGTGATGTATGTTGCCAGTGTGACGTATTTCATGTAATTTAAGTATGTGTGGTTTGCATGGGAGAGTAGCAAGATAGGTTCAGAGGCAGTGGGTCATGCATGTTACTTTTTGTACCGCTCGGTCTGGAGGAAGTTTTCGTGATAATGGGTGTGAGGGTTCGAAGTGTGAGATATAGCAAAAGATCCACCATCCTATCCAGAAAGTGCATTGTAGCGTTAAATAATTACGAGACCATAAGATAGAGAATCACCAATGTAAATCCATGCCCACTGGGCGGAGTATCTCATGTGTAATTGTTGTATAAAATGTAATGGTGTGTTTAATCTTTGAATCATAATATAATTTATCGGAATAAAAAGGATAGTGAAAAGAATAAGATTGGTGGCCTTGTTCTTCGAGCAGTGTGCAGTCATGATACACAGAATTTATAATGTGTGCGCCATTCATATTCAGTGCGATGGCCACGTGTTGGTCAAAGCCGTTGGGTAAGAAAGAAAATGTGGTATTGCCAGTGCGTAGTGACCAATCAGAGTTGTGTAAAAAAAAATGGTTCAAATGGCTCCGAGCACTATGGGACTCAACTGCTGTGGTCATTAGTCCCCTAGAACTTAGAACTACTTAAACCTAACTAACCTAAGGACATCACACACATCCATGCCCGAGGCAGGATTCGAACCTGCGACCGTAGCGGTCGCGCGGTTCCAGACTGTAGCGCCAGAACCGCTCGGCCACCAGCGGCCGGCAGAGTTGTGTAAATTACTAATAGTGAGATGTGCGTTATCCGTTTCCATTGCGTAATGTTCAAACATGAGAATAATTTGTAGCTTAATTGTGAGTACTAGAGCTCATAATGAGTCATTGAGAAATATGAATAAATCCACTCGCTTGGCAGACCACTCATCTTGCAGGCCTGACTGCTTGATGCCACAGTATGAGCAAGGCATGTGGGTGCCTCTCAACAGTACTAGCCTCATATAGAAGAGATTGTGGTTTCGAATATCGTGAGGTGCTTTGAAACCTTATATTTTTAAATACGAGGCGTGCTTTTTTAAAGTAAGCACCGTTTTGAAATTAAAAAAAAGACGTTCTATGATGTCTCAATAATTTTATTTTCACATGAAAGCCTGTACCTTAATCTATGTACTGACGCCATTACGGTCTGATTCTTCCTTGTTTACGTTGTGTACTGAGTGTTTAAGATGCCTCCGATAATCGTGACTCCCGCCGACTGTGAAGTACGGGCTGTTATAAGATTTCTTAGTGCTAAAGGCCTAAAAGCGATCGATATTCATCGTGACATCTGTGCAGTTTACGGAGAAAACATTGTGAGTGATGGAATGGTAAGAAAGTTGGTGAGAGCATTTATAGATGGCCGCTCAAATGTGCATGACGAACAACGCAGTGGGCGTCCTTCGGTCGTTAATGAAAGTTTGGTGCAGGAAGTGGACAATAAGGTGAGAGAAAACAGACGCTTTACGATTTCCTCCTTGCGGGATGACTTTCCTAATGTAATGTTTCTCGTAGTGTTTCGTATGGCATTGTGACCGAGCACCTGAATTAGCGAAAATTATGTGCACGTTGGGTACCGAAAATGTTGACGGATGTGCACAAAACCAAACGTTTAGACAGTGCATTGGCTTTCCTTGAGCGGCACCACGACGACGGTGATGGTTTCTTCATCAAAATTGTTACGGACGATGAAACATGGGTGACCTACGTCACACCAGAATCAAAGCAACAGTCCATGGAAGTTGAGCAAGGGCATCGTTTTGCTGCAAGACAATGCCCGTCCGCATGTGACGAATCAGACCAAAGATTTCATCACATCTTTTCGATGGGAAACTCTAGATCATCCTCCGTACAGCCGCGATCTTGCACCCAGTGACTACCATCTGTTCCTGCACTTGAAGAAACACCTGGGCGGTCAGCGTCTTCAAGACGAAGACGAAGTCAAAACAGTGGTGATGCAGTGGTTAACAAGTCAGGCGGCAGACTTCTGTGAGGAGGGTATTGAAAAACTGGTAGAACGTTATGACAAGTGCCTCAATATTGACGGAAATTATGTAGAAAAGTAGATTAAGGTGCAGGCTTTCATGTAAAAATAAAATTATTGACATATTTCAGCACGTCTTTTTTTAATTTCAAAACGGTACTTACTTAAAAAAACGCCTCGTGTAAGATAATTAAACCTATACTTCATCTCCTACCTTCCAAACTTCACAGAAGCTCTCGTGCGAACCTTGCAGAACTAGCACTTCCGGAGGAAAGGATATTGTGGAGACGTGGCTTAGCCACAACGTGGGGCATTGTCTCCAGAATGCATTTTCACTCTGCAGCGGAGTGAAAATTCATTCTGGTAACAATCCCCCAGACTGTGGCTAAGCGGCCGGCCGAAGTGGCCGTGCTGTTAAAGGCGCTCCAGTCTGGAACCGCAAGACCGCTACGGTCGCAGGTTCGAATCCTGCCTCGGGCATGGATGTTTGTGATGTCCTTAGGTTAGTTAGGTTTAACTAGTTCTAAGTTCTAGGGGACTAATGACCTCAGCAGTTGAGTCCCATAGTGCTCAGAGCCATTTGAACCATTTTTTTTTTTTTGTGGCTAAGCCATATCTCTGCAGTATCCTTCCTTCCGTGAGTGTCAGTTTTGCAAGGTTCGCACGAGATTCTCTGTAGTTTGATGGTAGGAGATGAGCTACTGGCGAATTTGTAGCTGTGAGCATGGCTCGTGAGTCGTGCTTAGGTAGCTGAGTTGGCTGGACTCGGGTACAGTAGATGCCAGCACAATGCACCTTATATGAAAAACGTATGTTTCTAGAGGTGTCCGGATACTTTTGATCACATAGTGTACGTTTTTGGCTCATTTTGGCGTAGCTGGAATGACTTGCCTGCTTGGATACAGTCACGCCATCCCGCCCACCAACCTATCTAGTGCAGCACATCAAAGTTCCAATTGCTCCATAACGGAATGAATACTCGGTCTGAACACTGTAAGAAAAATCACTACAACATTCGCGAAACGTTCAACCAGCTCAACCTCAGATGTACACTCATGTCAACATAACGGGTGCTTGTTATGAAAGTGCAGCTACTCTCTGTGGTATAGTGTGGGCTGTAATTAACGTGTGGCAGCGAAACCTGGGAGCTATGCTAATGTGTTAATGTGGAACCGATTTACGCTGAAAAAAAAAAAGTCAAATTTGGCCACCAGGTGCATATCGGGCGCTGTGACTGCAAGAAAGACGCTGTAATTTAACAAGTTATAACATGAGTGAAAGGTATGGCTATCGAGAAAAGAAACCATGCTGTGATAGTGAAACTGTTGTATGTGAACGGCAGTAATTATA
Organism: Schistocerca nitens; assembly: GCF_023898315.1. Lineage (NCBI taxonomy): Eukaryota > Metazoa > Arthropoda > Insecta > Orthoptera > Acrididae > Schistocerca > Schistocerca nitens. Next base: position 544,698,241 of record NC_064621.1, on the reverse strand, counting down.
GTGCTGCAATGAGAGAGTATTGCTGACTGAAATTTCTGAGTAGATGTCCGATGTCATTGAGAGGTTCAAAGAAGACGATAATGAAATTCGAAAACACGGATGAGCTTCGCGTCGCATCTAGAAGGAGAAGGTATTCTATCCCGGTGGAAATTATTGACGAGGCCGCTGCTGCTGTAACTCACCACGCAGCACGTGCCCTAGGCAGTGCTTGTAGTCGTGCAGTGCTACGATATTAGTCCATCCCACGGTCAACAGCACGGGGAGTTCTGCGGCCTGTTTTGCACTGGTAGCCGTAAAAGATCCAACCGGAGCAGCAACTGAAATCTGATGGTCGGCAGCAACGTTCTGAATATGCTCTTCGGTTTCTGACACGGACCGAAGTTAATGACATGTCGCCGGGCATTATTCCATAGAGTGTGTAAGGGGTCCGCAGGCCCTTACTACTAAATTTGCGCTCACACAGGTCGACAGGGCAACTATCGAGTAGTGTGTGTGCAGGTCGCGAGAGCTAGAGGGGATTCACCGGAGTGCCGAGTGCTGCTTGGGTAGATTCCCGCGAGGCGGGAAGAACTGGGCGGAAAGCAGTTAGTAAGAGAGTGTGGAGAGTGCGGAGTCAGGGTGTGGTAGGTTCCCGCGAGGCGGGCTGAGCTGTGCAGAAGCCAGCAGTTGAATTAATGCAAATTATCGACAAAGGGAGTGGCCATCGCCGCAGTTTAACCCCTTTGTGTTAGTATTATACGGGAAAGTGAGAAAGTTTAATTACAGAGTGATTTCAGTGATATTGAGTACCGCTATTGAACTTCCGCGTCTACCGCGCCGGCATTACTTGGATTACAGTGATTGGATGTTGCGTGTGACGATTAAGAGTAACTAAAGAAACCTGTGCTGAGATTAGCCGTCATTAACAGTGTATTGACGAAGGCAGTGGCTGTCTCCTTATTTTGTGCTTTTGCAAAGAATATAGATCTTGTTTGTGGAACTGTGTTGTGTCCTTCTTACCACCAAACAGTGCGTATTACAGTATTTGTGAAGGACAATACGGAATGTAACATCCCCTGAGCAGTCCAATCCGATTGCCAGCCCATTAGGTACACGGTCACATTAATCAATTATCTAATTTTGGGCTGCTATTCAGATCCGTGAACGAGCAGATAAAATAAAAGGGTATGTTACACCCTTGGCTTACCGTGAAAGGACAAGTGCAATTTTCGGACGAGTCATAATGAACAATAGGTAATTTACCGTGCTTAACGCCAGAAAAATAATTTTTCAATGTGGAATCGGGACAGTGCATGAACGTTAAAATCGCGATAAGGAACAGTGCATTTTTTGAACAATACGAAGTAGTAATATCGCACGATTGTGACTAAACTGTTTTTCTTGCCATATTAAATAGCCATATAGCGTCAATAAACGGTGTTGTAAAGTGCAAATGCGAAAAACTGTGAAAAGTGGACACTAAAGAGAGACACGTGTGAACAGTAAAATAGTGAGACGAGCCAAGATTTCGTCACAAAAGTTGTTAGAAAGGTGTTTAGTGATAACATGTTGACGGAAATTATTTTTTGAACGGTGAAAATCGGATGGTTTAGTGTGGACCCGTAAACTGTTATGCTGACGACAAGGTATTGTGGCGACGCAATTAGTGAGTGACGTCACGCAGAGCCAAGTAGCAGTCGCACCAAAGAGCTTCGATCCGCGAGGTGATTTCACACGACACCACGGCGAGCGACGCAACTTCGAGACAACGAGCGCAGTCCCGGCATCTAGCGGTCGAACTACGAACTACGCCCGCCTGCAGCGCCACGGAGCGGCCGACGGGGAACTACGTCGCCTTGCAGCTGATCTTCAACTTCACGCGAGCTCCAGCGGCGGCACAACCACGCCCATCTCAAACGTCAAAACATTGCAACTCGCGGTAACGTCGGTTGGTGAGTGAAGACGATGGGTTAACATAACAGTAAATTGCAATGTGCAGTATTCGCGATAAATAAACAGTTTTTAACTGGTATTTACATTAGGAAAAGTGCTCAATTGCAGTAATTTCAAAAAAGTTGCGAAGCATACTCTGAAGTCTAGCATGCTTACTTATGCACACTGCACTGTATAAATGGTAATTGTTTTGATGAATTTGCATTTTTAGATTTTGTGAGTGTTATGATTATCTTGTTTAAAAATACTTTTACATAAACTGTGTATGTGGAAACTGTTATTGAAAATGTAGGTTTGTGAGAGCTGTTATGTTCAGTACTCAGGCATGTTGTAGCATTTTGGGAACTAAATGAAAGGATTGTAGGTACTGTTTGATTAGTTTCATGGTAATTAGGAGTGTTTTGGGTTATTGGAGGTTATTTTGTATTACTTGCCTGGGCATTAAATATAAACCAAACATGTCTTCTGAAGATAAGCAGGTCTGTGAGGCAGTAGTTGAGAGGAAAGGGATAGGACAGGAAGATAGAGATGATTCTGGATTCAGTGATTATGAAGTGTCATTAGATAGCCCACTAGCACATTAAACTAATTATCCCGAGACACCGGGACAAGCGATGAGAGCTAAGTCAATTTTAGAGGATGAAGATAAGTGGTCGATGTTGATAGACTTGATAAAGAAGATTAGTGAATCAGTAGACTTGATAAAGAAGAGTTCACAAGAACTCAGAGAATCATTAGAGAAGGGTTTACAAGAAAGGGAAGAAATAGTACGAAAATTCGGAGAATCATTAAAAGAAGAATTCCATCGCCGCGGTTTAACCCCTTTGTGTTAGTATTATACGGGAAAGTGAGGAAGTTTAATTACAGAGTGATTTCAGTGATATTGAGTACCGCTATTGAACTTCCGCGTCTACCGCGCCGGCATTACTTGGATTACAGTGATTGGATGTTGCGTGTGACGATTAAGAGTAACTAAAGAAACCTGTGCTGAGATTAGCCGTCATTAACAGTGTATTGACGAAGGCAGTGGCTGTCTCCTTATTTTGTGCTTTTGCAAAGAATATAGATCTTGTTTGTGAAACTGTGTTGTGTCCTTCTTACCACCAAACAGTACGTATTACAGTATTTGTGAAGGACAATACGGAATGTAACATCCCCTGAGCAGTCCAATCCGATTGCCAGCCCATTAGGTACACGGTCACATTAATCAATTATCTAATTTTGGGCTGCTATTCAGATCCGCAAACGAGCGGATAAATTAAAAAGGGCGTGTTACAAGTGGCGAACCACGTTTTACACTGCAATACACAGAACTGCCGAATTTGGGATACTGATATACCGCGTGTTGTGTACTAAAAGCCATTGCATTCGCCGTGGATTCACAACAACTTTTATTCTCGGTCAGTTCTTCTTAGAAGAGAATTCACGCAGAGGGCCTCTCAGGTATACCGTGACGTCTGCACTTTATCGAGACCTCCTTACACAGCATATGATTTCTGCTTTGGAAGAGCGCAGCTGTGTGGAAACCACTGTGTTTCATGCAGGATGGGGCAACAGTCCAGTGGAAGATGTGCTTAATGCAACCCTCCACGAACGTCTTATCTCCAGATGCATGGTCTGCAAGATCACCAGAATCCATGTGAGCTTTGGCTCTGCGGATATCTAAAAGCATGCGTTTACCAGGAATACGTTCGATGTCTACCCGATCCGAAGGCCGGTATACAGGAACACGTTGCTCAGATTCCACCGGAACTGCTGGGTGCAACTGTTGATCATGTCGTTTTACCGATGCAACATCTCTTCGACGTTTGCGGTGCAGAAATTGAACAAATTGTGCAAGCGTCGGTGAATAATGAGATCAATTTTACACCTTTCTCACTTGTTTGATCTTTTCTGCACATTACAGGTTCCAATCCATTACATGTAGAAACATTTCTATACGTCTTTCTTGGATTCACAGAGAAATATTTGCATATGGTGGCCAAAATTAAAACTAATTGTTTTTTTTCCAGCTAAATCTTCTGCATTAACGCATTAGAATGTCTGTCAATTTTCGTTGCTATACGATAGTTACAGCAGATACTGGATCTCTGAGAATAGTTGCACCAATTACTATTACGCGGTACATCCGTAGTTACATGTGGCTATCGCGGATGCCATGAGTGATACAGTCTGGCTTACAAAGATGATATCGGATAAATAAGAAAACGTATTTTCGTTATTCGTGAGTAACTTCAACTGTTGGTTTTCCTAAAAACTTGTGGAGCGAACAGGTTCACAAATAACGCCTACATCTGCAAAGCAAAGGATAATTATCGTGTTACCTTATTTTAACGTTTTTCCCGTTCCAATACAGTACGGAATGTGGGAAAAATGACTCCTTAAATGATTCCGTGGGTGTTGTAATCGGTCTAAACTTCTCTTCAAGACCACAACAATAACAAACTTCTCTTCAAGATGGGAGCTTTACGTAGGTGGCTAAATAATGTCGGCAGAGTCTGCATTAAATATTGGATTCCGAATTTTTACAAGTAGCGTTTATCAGGACATGAGACGTCTATTGTGAATTGCCTGCCAATTCAGTTTTTAAGCATTTGCGTGAGCCCTACAAACCTTGGACTATTCGTACCTACCATCATTGTTTACGTTCAACGCCCAATGGTAGTCCTGTCTGGTAAGGTTCCAAACGTGTAGACAGTATCAAATATCGAATGTCCAGGAGATGTGTAAGCAGTCTCTCTTGTAGCAATGAACCTAAATCTGTCACCTGACCTGCCCACGACTGAGCCTCTGAGATTGTGGAGAAGCAAGTACGTTGGATAGCTATCGGAATGGGTGACTTAACACTGGCAGGGAGAATAAGGGAGTAACCCCAACCTTTCCTTCGTTCACTGTTAAAGAGGCACACATACACTCAATATTTATTGCGTATAACTAAGTACTGCGCAATAATATTTGCAGTCTGAAAATGGAATTGACGGTTTGCGCAGTAAACTGGAGGAGGCTGCAGAGCATTAAAAATAACGACGGCCGCTCAGTATATTGTAACGTGTACGTCTAGTATTGTGCAATGAACGGCAGTTGCTACACTAACAGAGACAAATTCGACTCACCTCGAATGAATTTCGGCAAAAAACTGAAAAAAGTAAATGAAGAAACTCAGGAAGTGTGCTCGAGGATGCATATTAACGCACAATGCGGTACTTTGAGAAATGAAATTCCTGACTGTTTAGGAAAGGCCAGATACCTCTTGTGCACAATATCAGAGGAAAGAGCAAGCAGAAATGTTTATTTGCCTTGTAGGAGGTGGCAGACACGGCAAATAATACGAGGTCAGTCGTCACTCAGCATGAACGTGCTTCTGTTGTTGTAACGGCTGTCACACCACAGATATAAGATCATGTCAGCTTTCACTCTATAATCAGTAAATATTTGTTTCATATCGTTTGCACCAGTTGTTACAGTAGAGAAACAGATAGCAAACAGCATATGTACACGATAAATTACACAGTTCATTTATTTAATTTGTAATTAGTTGTTGTTGTGGTTTACGAATCTATGCTGCAGTAAATGAGTTCTGCTCCGCTGCAACGTTTACTGGAAGCGTTTCACATTTATTTCGGCCGTTCTGCACAGTTTCTGTTTTTGTTTTGCTAGGCAAGCAGTTCAGTAGCAATAGCCTACACGCGAATTCCACATCGTCGAGCGCCAGCATGTTTGCTACCAAGGCAGAGTTCTGAATGATGTATCCCGGGAACAAAAATTTCGCAGTAATATTCTGCCGTTCTTGAGCTCGCACTTTCGCATAATATACTGGCACATTATTATCGCGCAATAGATAATGAGCGTCTGATGACCCATGGAAGCCAAGCGCCGTACTACAGTTCGGGAGCGTCACCATCGTCTTAGGCAACAGTGTACTAAAATTTTTGATAGTTTAAAACAATTTATTTTGTTACTGAGATGATTCAGAAACATGTGGACGGCATTAATCTTGTGTCTGAACGCCCTCAGTTTAATAGTTTTCATAAAAATCGACGTTTTGAACAAGTTTCTCCTCCGCTGAAATCTGAAGATACGACGCTGACATTTTAATAACATATGTATTTTAATATAAAAGTACTACGTAGGAGTTTGTGTAGGGTTACGTTTAATGTTTTGTTATTAGTGTAAAAAGATCGTTTAGATGTTTTTATTGTATCATGTTCAATAGTTTCAAAGTTTTTCCAAGAATTATAGATTTTTCTCGAGAGTACAGTAAATTTTAACATATGAACCATCGCTTAGACTTATGAGCTAGATATTACAGCATCATAGTCTGTTTATGAAATGGTAAAGATGTACAATTTTAACGGAATTTAGAGTACTATAAAGTGTGATCAAAAAGTTTCGGTTCGAAGGCGGTAGAGTCCACAATCGATATGCCAATCAGGAAAACTCGTACTGAGCATTGAGGCAGTCATCCCACAGACGCAACACGTTGAAGACACGCGTTTGGGAAAACACCGTATCCTGCTGCGTGAAGAAGTCCATACCTACCTGCTGCACATCCTCGTTCGACGAACTCACCGACCCTTCGAGCCATTTTTTTAAGGGAACGACGGGATGGTAATCGCATGACGGAAGACCAGAGCCATAGGGAGGGTGCTTGAAGGTCTCCTAGTTGAGTTGGCTTAACCTGTGAACAGACTGAGCGAGATGGCACAGTGGTTAGTACACTGGACTCGCGTTCTGGAGGACGACGGTTCAAATCCGAGTCGGGCTATCCTGATTTAGGTGTTGCGTGATTTTCCTAAATCGCCTAAGGCGAACGCTGGGATGGTTCTTTCGAAAGGGCACGGCCGCTTTCCTTATCCATCCTTCCCTAATCCGAGCTTGTGCTCCGTCTCTAATGACCTCGTTGTCGACGGGACGTTAAACACTAGCCTCTTCCTCCTCCTCCTAACTTGTGAATAGTGCTTTTCCTGCACAAAGTTGGGTGCACTGATGGGCAGAGAGCGAGTATTTCGTTTGCCGTTCGCACCGAGGGGGTATTGGTAGCCGCATCAGCGCATGAGTGGAAGTGTGTCGGATGTGATCAGGGAACAAGTGTGCCCATCGGAACCGCGCGATCTACTGCATTCGTGAGGAAAAATCCAACCATCAGCTTGAGGCTCGAATGAATGTATGCGACGGGATTTAAAATTCTCGAAACTCTGTGTTTATGTTCGTTTCACATTCTCTAGAACTGAATTTCATTGTGAAGACTGTTATCTGCTCCATGCCTTCCGGTTTAGCGAATGGTTGTGTGCCGCCTGTATTCAGAAATCGTGTGGTTATGGAGCTAAGCTGACTTCGATTAGTCCGACTGAAGTTTGATGGAGACAGAATTTGTGTAACTGGAAATAGGATTTGATTCTGAACTGTGCTAGTTGCTGTGGAAAGGAAACAATTTAGCGGAAAGGTTATTATTTTGTGCGTGTTGAGCAGAGAAGATTAGAATATATGGGGTAGACATTTTCTCCACTCAGGGTCTGGGTGCTGTTCTGTCCTCATCATCATTTCATCCCCAACCTGGCGTCGCATTCAGTAAGACTTGCACTTGGCGGCCGTACTTCCCGTCTGGGAACTCCCGGCCACTGACGCCATATGCTTTGTAAGTAGGCTGTTTAGGTTTTCTTATTGGTAACGCCACGTAGCGCTCTGTATGAAAATCACTGACTTTTGAACAATATTAAGGTAAATACATTGTTTGTTCTTTATCAAAATCTTTCTTTTGATAACTGTGCCTATCAGTAGTTAGTGCCTTCAGTAGTCTGAATCTTTTATTTAGCTGGCAGTACTGGCGCTCGCTGTATTGCAGTAGTTCGAGTAACGAAGATTTTTGTGAGGTAAGTGATTTGTGAAACGTATAGGTTAATGTTAGTCAGGTCCATTCTTTTGTAGGGATTTTTGAATGTCAGATTGCGTTGCGCTAAAAATATTGTTTGTCAGTTTAAGCACAGTCATGTATAATTGTTCAAAGGGGACGTTACAGCTTATTTCCATTTCTTGTAAAAGTCATTAGATGATTTCAGAAGCCGCTGGATACTTACGATTAAAGCGCAGATACTCACAGAGGTCGAATGTGCCAGTAATTACCATATGGCAGCGGAGCTTGGTAGAAGCTCTAATGCGTTTATGCAGATTCGATTTACGCTGGAAAAAATTAGTTATTATTTTGGCCACCAGGCGCAAATCCGGCTCTGTGAATACAACAAAGACATATAGAAATGTTGATACGTGCTGTCCGTTCTGCCGAACATGTCCGATATAATGAACAACAGTGGTGGTACAACAGCCACAAAGAAGCTGTATTATGAGAAATCAGGATTTCAGCCGCCTACAGGCATTGAAATAAAGCACCATATCTTCTAAACACCTGCAGGACAGCGAATGCCACGAGCGGCGGGACTAGTGGATAGGAGCCCTACTTGCGCGTGACAGGTTGATAATTTGGCTTGGATGGGAAGCGTGTGCAGACAGCCGAACGGTTAAGGCAACTGTTCTAGCGAAGCAAAGCATCTGGGGTCGAGTCCCGGTTCGTGACAAATTCCACATTCACCGTCGATTCATTTCATTGCCTGTACACGGCTGTAGTCCCGATTTCTCGTAATATAGTATGAAAAGTTTCCATATGTAACGGATTAGGAACGAGACATGGGCAGAAAACACCAAACAAGTGAGAAAGGCATGATGTTTGTTTTATTATTGATCGCAGGAGACGTCGACGGGGTGCTGTATAGCGCCAGGTTTCCATCTGGTGGCTAAATTTGGACCTAAATTTTTCGAGCTTAAATCGTTTCCGCACTAGAATGCTTACCGAGTTTTGCTGACATACAGAATTTCCTTGAGTAGCTATACTTTCATCCAGTACACCCTCACTACCTCACAGCCGCTAGTAAAAGTTTCTTTCCAGCTGTGATGAGCTGGAAATTAGGGCAAATGTAATCCACAGTACAGGTCACTCATTTATGACTATTTTCAGGTTTCCTACCTCGGTAGTTTACAGGAGCGTGTTGCATTGTAGGGAAAAAGTGTTAGGACAAAAGCGCATAGATTAAAAGTGAAAATTGTTGACCACCTGCCCCTACAATGTGATCATTCCGGTTTGCATCCATACAAATTGTGAAACCGAGGTATCTGAATTAGTTGACTGCTTCCGGTTTTGCCTCATTGCTGTCTTAGTCGTAGTATATTACATTCGTTCGTTTTGTGGAGTACATGTTTTCACAATTATGAACATTTAAAACAAGTTGCCTGTCTTTACACCACCATGAAGTCTTGTCGCAATCTGACTGTAGTTTTATGCAGCTTTTATTCCAGATAGTAAGTCGTCATAGATAACTGCATCATCTGCTAAATGTCTGAGATTACTATTGCTCAAAAGCAAACGTTTATAAGACTGTTTTACTTGTTTTCTTATGAGTTACGCGCTCAGAAACCTTGTACAAGCATTTCTGAAGCGCCCGGTGTATTACGCTTTGACGCAGCCGTACACAAGACCACCTCGTTTTCTTTTGTCGGTCCTGTTAGCGAACCAGTGCCGGACTCGCCCACACCGTGACCCGTTCCTTACGACGCTCCTGCGGCAACTGCGCGGACACGGCTGCCTGATACGTCGGCACATTCCAGCGCCGCAAAGCAAACTGGCAGCGGGAGGACAAATATTTGCAATATCAGCACGCCGGCGTGTCGCCGCTGCGTCTGGCATTTCAGTCGTCCGCGGAACGGAAGGCATCCGCCAGCCGCCAGAATCGGCCAGTGGCTGCTGCCCTTGCCTGTCGCCCCAAGGTAGCAATCCTGCAAGGTTTGATCAGCTATTCTGAAACTCCGATGGCGTATTAAGGGCCCAGTAACTGAAGCAGACCGCACCGCCAGTGTTGCAGGGATTCCGTGCGCGACGACAATGGGAAAGGTTCTCTGGGTGAAGCGTGTCGATGAAACTCTGTCGCCGCGCGGTTTGAGGCATCGTATCACGGACTGCGCGGCCCCTCCCGCCGGAGGTTCGAGTCCTCCCCCGGGCATGGATGTGTGTGCTCGGCTTAGCGTAAGTTAGTTTGAGTTAATTTAAGTAGTGTGTAAGTCTAGGGGCCAATGACCTAAGCAGTTTGGTCCCTTAGGAATTCACGCACATTTGAACATTTTGAAACTTTGTCTTTGAATGTTGGTAAAATTTAATTTCATCCGTCTTAGGGACTCAAAGTAGTGGTAGTTAAGCTAATAGTTATACTCTATCTACTCAACATGCAAAATGTTAACACACCTCCACTTGTTTCGAGAGTACGGCTACCTTCTCTTCGCGATAACTTTACCTGCCTCTTCATACACGTTGAACTCTGTACACATGCAGCAAAGTCCACAGCAACAAATCAAATCTAACCGCAGGCCTATGTATGCTGCCGCACTGACAGGACGTATCAATCCTACACCTACACACTCTCCATCTCCTCCTCACGCAGTTTCAACAGACTTTCTCCCCTCTTCCAGAAAAGGAAATTTGCCCTAACGTTTATCCTCCCAACAGGAACTAGGAATTTTAGAGTAATACACTGAAGAAGGGAAAGAAAAGCGGGAATCATTTACGTGATGATCAGTCTGGTTTTAGGAAATATAAAGGCACCAAAACGGGTGTTCTGCCATTGTGTTTCGTAATGGAAGCAAGACTTCAGAGAACCAAGAAGTACGTCATACATTTATCGACACAGCAAAAGCGTTTCATAATCTGCGAGGTTATGCTGAAAAGTAATGCCTCCGAAGTTTTCATGTGAAAACGCTTTAAGATTTTTAAATAAAACACGCGGTGTTAACGTTCTGCATTCTTATGCTTCATGAACCCGCCAGGGTAGCCGAGAGCGGTAACGCGCTGCTTTTTGGACTCGGGTAGGCGCGCCGGCCCCGGATCGAATCCACTCGGCGGATTGACGACGAGGGCCGATGTGCCGGCCAGCCTGGATGTGGTTTTTAAGCTGTCTTCCACATCCCGCTAGGTGAATACCGGGCTGGCCCCTATGTTCCGCCTCAGTTACACGGCTCGGAACATCTGAACACTTCCGCACTATTCCATGAATCACACTCGACGCAGACAGTTGGGGTTCACTTATTCCATCCAGAGGGGGGGGGGGAGGTACGGGGGGCGGCAGGAAAGGCATCTGGCCACCCCTTAACCATTAAGATGCCAAATCGGATTAACGATGGCTGACCCTGCATAGCTGCGGGACAAGGCTCAAACGATAGCGATACCGATTCTTATGCTTCATGTCTACATATTTATTTCCCAACTTAGTCATCCTGGCGATAAACACATCCATCTCAACGACAGACCAGTTTGTTGACACCGTCCCTGTGGAATGTTTGACTTTGTTGATGGAGCCACAACTTCATCTCTGCTTGCACCGCTTCATCGCTACCAAAGTGACGTCCTCTAAGGTATTCCTTATGTTTTGGAAACAGATTAAAATCAGATTTGGCCACGTCGCAGGTGTATGGAGGATGGTGGATAACAGCGAACGCGAGGCGTCAGGTTGTTGCAGAAGTCGCAGCGCTGGCGTGCAGTCTGGCACTGTCACGCTGAAGGAGAGCGTGGTCCATGTGTGGACGAACTCTTCTCACACTCCGACATAATTAAGGTGCTCGCTACAATTGGCAGCCCTCTAGCAGCAGAAGGCTGTAAATATGTAGAAATTAAGAATAAAGTTGTAGAATGTTAATGACGTTTGTTTTATGTAAAAGTCTCTATTTGCGAGGGGAACAGGAAAGGAAATAACTACACTCATGCTCATAAATTAAGGATAACTGCAGAATGTGGTGCCACACAACGTGGCACTATACAAAACAGGCGCTAATAGCATAGACACATAGGGAACACACACGACACAGATCTGTAAGTCCACGGTATTGGTGATAAGTTGAGAAAACCGTCCCGAAACACATGTGCTACAAAACGCCACTGTTTCCTGCGCATATACCCCGACATCAATATCTGACATGATCACCATGCACACGTACACAGGCCGCACAACGGGTTGGCGTACTCTGGATCAGGTTGTCGAGCAGCTGCTGGGGTATAGCCTCCCATTCTAACGCCAGTGCTTCTCAGAGCTCCTGAAGTGTCCTAGGAGTTTGAAGAAGTGCAGCGAAACATCGACCGAGAGCGTCCCAGACGTGCTCGATGTGGTTTAGGTCTGGAGAACAGGTTCAAAAAGGGTTAAAATGGCTCTGAGCACTATGCGACTTAACTTCTGAGGTCATCAGTCGCCTAGAACTTAGAACTAATTAAACCTAACTAACCTAAGGACATCACACACATCCATGCCCGAGGCAGGATTCGAACCTGCGACCGTAGCTGTCCCTCGGTTCCAGACTGTAGCGCCCAGAACTGGAGAACAGGTAGGCCACTCCATTCGCCTGATATCTTCTGTTTCAAGGTACTCCTCCACGATGGTAGATCGGTGGGGCCGTGCGTTATCATCCATCAGGAGGAAGGTGGGATCCACTGCACCCTGAAAAGGCGGACATAGTGGTGCAAAATGACGTCCCGATACACCTGACCTGTTGCAGTTCCTCTGTCACAGACATGCAGGGGTGTACGTGCACCAATCATAATCCCACACCACACCATCAAACCACGAACTTCATACAGGTCCTTTTCAAGGACATTAAGGGTTGTTATCTGGTTCCTGGTTCACGCCAAGTGAAAACCCGGCGAGAATCACTGTTCAGACTATACCTGGACTCGTCCGTTAACATAACCTGGGAGCACGGTTCCAAAGACCACGTACAGTGTTCTTGACACCAGGATTTACGGGCTCTCCTGTGACCAGGGGTCAGTGGAACGCACCTTGCAGGTCTCCGGGCGAATAAACCATGTCTGTTCAGTCATCTGTAGACTGTGTGTCTGGAGACAACTGTTCCAGTGGCCGCTGTAAGGTCCGGAGCAAGGCTACCTGCAGAACTCCGTGGCACTGATGGTGAGATATCGGTCTTTTTGTGGTGTTGTATACTGTGGACGTCCCGTATTGTAGCGCCTTCACGCGTTTCCTGTCTGCTGGAATCGTTGTCATAATCTTGAGATCACGCTTAGTGGTACACGGAGGGCCCGTGCTACGACCTGCTGTGTTTGACCATTCTCCAGTAGCCCTAGTATTCTACCCCTCATAACGTCATCAGTATGTGTTCTTTGAGCCATTTTCAACACACAGTCACCATTAGCAGGTCTGAAAATGTCTGCATACTTACTCGCTGCACCGTACTCTGACATGCACCAACACACCTCTGCGTATGGGGACTGCTGCCAGCGCCACCGTGCGACGACTGCAGGTCAAATGCACCGCATGGTCATACCCCGAGGTGATTTAAACCCGCAAACTGCCCACCAGAGCGTTGTTTCACCATGTATCAGCATTATCCTTAATTTATGAGCATGAGTGTAGTAGTCGTATGTGTACCCTCCGCCCCTAGCCGTACAGTGGATTGCGGAGTGTAGGTGCAGATGTAAATGTAGGATGTTACGGGAGTAACGGAGGCAGGGTGATCTGCACTTACCTAAACCTTTTCCGCGACGCTCGCTCGCGCTCGGGCACAGAAGTGTTGACGTCACACTCTTGGTGACCGACTAACCCTTTCGTTATGTGTACACTCAGTGGCTGGCTAGTGTTGAGCAATGCCGTTCTGTTCGGACTTCTCTCTCCCATTGTCTTACTTTCTTGATGCATAACAATGCTGTCGCCTGACCCCTACAGTCAGACTGATACAATTGCCCATGTGAACCACCACTCACAGTTCCGAAAATACGCTGAGTATGATCTCTTTCGCGCAGCCACATCGCGGCAGGATATGCGTGCAGAGCTGCAGTGAGCACGACATCGTATGCTTGTGTGTGTACGTCGTGTGCTGGGCGTTGCCGCATGGGGACGTGACGCCGCGTTGTCGTCCCGCTGGGACGGCTGTGCTCTCAGCGAACAGCGGAAAACTCCCAGCAGCGCTAATGAGGACACGTGCCGGCGCTCGCCACTGACCACTCCCATAGCGTGGCGTGGCGTGACGCGGAACACGCCGGGATTAGGTCCTCATTACGGCCGAGAGTGGCCACGTGCGTTCTGCACGTACAGCCCTCTGGAAGGGCTCCCGTCGACTCCTTGAAACAAGTGGCCACTGCTGTAGGGTACGTTTCGCCACTGATCTTAAGTTTGGAGAGCCGTAAACTTTTGCTGTTGATCTGAAGGGAGCCACATTGTTTAGGAGCTAATGGGTAACATAAATGAGGAAACACTTTAAACTAATTAACAGTTTCTGTCATTTTAGCTCATAGCTGCTGCAAAGCTCGTGGTCGTGGTCGTGGTCCAAGAAACTCTTCTGTTCCTAGCGTTCCGTCCAGAACTGTGTTGTAACGGCGACCGCAACGGTCGCGGGGTTCAAGTGACGGAAAGCGCGGCGGGATCCGCGAAGCGGCCCACGAACAACAACACAACGAGGGAGGACGGACACGACCAACGAAGGACAGAACGATCAAAAGATCGAAACAACGGATTCACAAGAAAACCTAACAACCACGTCCACTCGTACACAGAACAAGAAAGTAAATAAGCTGTCTAAGGCGAGGCGATGTGTTAAGAGACGTACGCAAGGTTAGACAGGCTGGCTGAGTGAGAGGCAGGAGCTTAAGTACTCCATCTGGGGCGCCGTTATTGGCCACCGGAACCACGTGTTCCACTGTGGCGCCCTCACACTAAATGCGGCCCAGAAGGCGCGCGCCACCACAGCTTACGGCGCGATGGTGCAGAGACCTCAACGGGTCTTCGACGTCCATGACGTCTGGCGGGGATTCAAATTCCGCGGCGCGCGGTACCAGAAACTAGGCTGCACGTGTTCAGAGACGTTGCTCCTCCGATGAGGTTGCCGACTGACGGGTCCGACGTTTGAGAGCGACATACATGTACTGCAGAAAAGGGGGCGTGAACGGGTTTACACGTGATAAGCATATGTTGAAACTTAACTATTGATTGTCGTCTTGTCAAAGATAAAAAAGCTGGTACTAGAACAATCAAGAGAAGCATGAATAAACGGCTAAAGGGACACAAAAGTCTTTGCCGACTAGGGAAAATAAACAAATCGGCTGTAGCACAGCATGCTCTTCAGTCCAAAATGAAGTTTTAGAAACAAAAATTGTGGTGTCACCGCCAGACACCACACTTGCTAGGTGGTAGCCTTTAAATCGGCCGCGGTCCGTTAGTATACGTCGGACCCGCGTGTCGCCACTGTCAGTGATTGCAGACCGAGCGCCGCCACACGGCAGGTCTAGAGAGACTTCCTAGCACTCGCCCCAGTTGTACAGTAGACTTTGCTATAGTTCAATTCTTTTATCTTGGCGGTTCGCGCATACCCGCCCAGACGCGGGATATTGCTGTGTTGCCAGTTGCGCGCGCCAAGAGAAGTAGCGCCATAGTGTAGTTCGCGAACTTACGTTTAGGGGGGAGCGCGCAGTTAATGAAGTAAAGCCACCACGGCCGCATTAACCTTTTCGCTGCTACAGAGACGTGCTCCCCGCATTCCACGATGGGCGCGATTTTGTCATCATTGCACTGCTCGCCTGTGCAGACACATGGTGTTTCGCCTGCTTTGACACAATTTATCATTCGATTTCACAAAAACTATTTGGCCCAAAAATTTGATTTTTACACATCTTCTTGACTGATACCTTCCCCCCATCAATGACTTAATTTTGTTTCGATGTTCAACACAGTTATTGTGCAGCATTAGATGTAGTAAACCATTGCACGAAATTTTGAAGAGTTTGCAGAGATAACAGTCCATAGCATATACTTTCTGTATGGTCGATTTTAGTTGCCACTACAAATTTCAAAAAATTACATTCAAACGAATAAAATTCATGAAGTAAGCACCTTGAAATTGTTTTTAAATAAAGAAAATATTAAGCACCAATCAAGGTTGGAACTCAGAACCTTCCGCTTAGCAGCCATACACTTTAACCATTACACTAACCCAGCTCGTCATTCAAGACATCTCACGGAGGACTTTAAAATCTCACGCAAAATACCGACAAACACTGTTGGTATGACTATGAATTACTCACGTTTCGTCGAAGTACAATAGGAAATAAACAATTACAGCTGTTCTTTATTGCGAAAAAGCGGTCAGTGAGAATGATACAAACACCTTTCCTTGCTATCGCCTGAATTAGGAGGCTCATTGCTTGTTTGGTTTAATTAATAGAATATTTATAAAAGAAAGTCTGCTATCAAGACATTGCTTTTCTTCAATTACTTTATTTATGACTGAACGTTTCTAAAACTGAAGACACTCGTCCGTGCTCTGCACTGCAGTCGAGCTCTGGCAACGTCGTTCTCTGTTCATTGGCTGACTGTGTTTTGTGACGTCAGATGCGCAGAACGAACCTAAACTCGGCCGCCGTCATAAATGACGCGCACTTTAGCGATGATATACTGACAAAATACGCTCTCATTTGCCGAGACGATAGTTAGCATAGCCTTCAGCTACGTCATTTGCTACGACCTAGCAAGGCGCCATTAGCAGTTTATATTGAGATTGTAATTATGTATCATCAAGAGTGATGTTCTCCAATTATGGATTAAAGTTAAGTATTCAATCAACTACGTTCTTTTCTTCATAGGATAATTACTTTACCTTGTTCCAGACCTCACGCCAGTCTGCGTGAGTTTAAATGCCTGCATTTCGGCCTCCTCTAGCAACACGGTGTTGGCTCTTCTGCCAACACATCAAAAATTTTATCTACGGCGAACTATTATACACGGCTATTTAGAAAAACCATTGAAATATATAAACATAGGATAATCTTAATAGTAAAGGAGAGAGCATGAAACATAGCAACATATGGACAGTAGCTCTGCAGAATCGCTAAAAAGTTTTATATCTTTGAAAAAACAACAGTCATAAGTTTTATCTTTGACAAGGATCATCTCTCCTTATCACTTATAACTACGATCACGTCCCTTTTCTACAGGTGACAGTTACTGAACTATACTTTAAAGAAAACGTAAATTAGTTACAAACAACGGCGTGCACACACTTTATTCAACATGTAAACGTCACTAAAGATTTTCGGATTCACGTTATGATATGTTCGATATGCCTGCCATCATTGTCGATTATGTGGCGCAGACGAATAGCGAAATTTTGCATGACCAGTTGAAGTGCCAGAACATCGATGCTATCGATTACCTTCTGAAAGGCTGTTTTCAGCTCAACAGCGGTTTTGCGGTTACTGCTGTACACCTCGTCTTTAATATAGCCCCACAAAAAGAGGCCGCATGTGTTCAGATCCGGAGAATGGTTCAAATGTCTCTGAGCACTATGGGACTTAACATCTGAGGTCATCAGTCCCCTACAACTTAGAACTACTTAAACCTAACTAACCTAAGGCAGGATTCGAACCTGAGACCGTAGCAGTCACACGGTTCCGGACTGAAGCGCCTAGAGATCCGGACAATATGGTGGCCAATCGAGGACCAGAAAAGTGATCCCTAAAGTGCTCCTCCCGGATATCAAACACTCACCTGCTTCGATGGGATCGAGCTCCGTCTTGCATGAACCTCATCGTGTAGAAAACAGGACCACTTCGGGTAACTGGGATGAAATCATCTTCCTAAACCTTCACGTACCGTTCGCTAGTTACCGTGCCATCAAGAAATATCGCACCGATTATTCCCTGAGTGGGCATTGCACAGCACACAGTCAGCCACTGAGGGTGAAGAGACCTTTCGATCGCGATATGTCTCAGTCCCCCCAGATACGCCAATTCTGTTTACATACGAACCCATCCAAATGAAAGTGGGATTCGTTGCTAAACCAAACCTTATAACGCATACTAATTCCCAACCGTGCAGTTTGAACGTTATGACGATTTTATTTCATATAGTTTAATAATTGTCTTCCTGTCTGTCGCTCTCCTACCTATTAGTCATGAAGACTCAACGGGGAAGAAAAGCCTAAAAGGATGTCCAGCGCAGTTCTGGATGAAACGTTAGGAACGGAAGAGCTCAGTGAACCACAGCCGTATACTGGTAAGGATTTCCCAGCAGCAATGCCAACCGGAAGTGGAAACTTTCATTGTATCGTTTTAGCTCATACGTCATTTAACGACATCTCATTGTACATCAAGAAATGATAAATTTATTGTGATTTGCTTTCTCGAGTGTCTATGTTCACTGTTGCCTGTCTGAAATATGGCTGAAAATTGGTGAGCACAGTCGGCACAAGTTCCCTTAAAATAAATGTTCATCATTTGGTATAGATATTTACATTTAATGAAATCGTGTGTTGATTATTGGTTGACTTACAATAGTTTTCCGAATAAGCTGAGAAGTCTCGTGGTGCACTGTTACGTGAAAATTTTCTTCTGCAACCTTCTCGTAGAATTCAGCTGCTCAATAACCACTTCGTTTCACTTTGAGGCAAGTTTCTTTATGACGCAAATGCTGTTGTGTTCTGCTTTCGTACACGCATGTGGAAAAAGAAAAACGCCTGTTAAATTAACATGTATAGTCAAATAAGAGAACTATTTATTTAACGCTGAAATACACTTATCTCTACAGCTCTCCACTACCGTGAGTGGAGGTCTACTGGTCGACATCGGAGCCAACGTCTAGCTGCTTCCAGTCATCCACGTACTTCTTCCCGCGGAGTGCATCCTTCATTGGACCAGCCACATGGAAGTCGGAAGTTGCGAGGTCCGGACAGTAGGGTGGATGGGGAAGAACAGTCCAGCGGAGTTTTGTGAGCTCCTCTATCGCGCGCAGACTCGTGTGAGGCCTTGCGCTGTTATGCAGAAGGTAAAGTTCGTTTGCGTTTTTGTGGCGAAGAACACGTTGAAGTGGTTTCTTCAATTTCCTGAGGACCGGCAGGCACGCGGGAGATCGGACAGATTTGCACGATCTTGTTGCGACGTTGACAGATACTCGCCCAACGACTCACAGTGCTTTTGTTCACCGCCACGTCTCCCTAGAGATTCTGCAAGCGCCTATAAATATTTGCTATGTCTGGTTTTCCGCCAAAGAAACTCTTTGACAGCTCTCTGCTTGGACCGGACCTCCGTTACAGACGCTATTTTGAAGGCTACGTATAGCGCCACCATCTATCGTAACTTCTTGAAACTACTCGTATCTACATCTACATCTACATGGATACTCTGCAAATCACATTTAAGTGCCTGGCAGAGGGTTCGTCGAACCATCTTCACAAATCTCTATTATTCCAATCTCGTATAGAGCGCAAGGAACGAACACCCGTCTCTTTCCGTACGAGCTCTGATTTCCCTTATTTTATCATGGTGATCGTTCGTCCCTATGTAGGTCGGTGTCAACAAAATATTATCGCATTCGGAGGAGAAAGTTGGTGATTGGAATTTCGTGAGAAGATTCCGTCGCAACGAAAAACTCCTTTCTTTTAATGATGTCCAGCCCAAATCCTGTATCATATCTGTGACACTCTCTCCCATATTTCGCGATAATACAGAACGTGCTGCCTTTCTTTGAACTTTTTCGATGTACTCCGTCAGTCCTATCTGGTAAGGATCCCACACCGCGTAATAGTATTCTAAAAGAGGACGGACAAGCGTAGTGTAGGCAGTCTCCTTAGTAGGACTGTTACATTTTCTAAGTGTCCTGCTAATAAAACGCAGTCTTTGGTTAGCCTTCATCACACCATTTGTGTGTGTTCCTTCCAATCTAAGTTGTTCGTAATTGTAATTCCCAGGTATTTAGTTGAATTTACGGCTTTTAGATTAGACTGATTTATCGTGTAACCGAAGTTAGAGATCCTTTTAGCGCTCATGTGGTTGACCTCACACTTTTCGTTATTTAGGGTCAATTTCCAATTTTCGCACCATTCAGATATCTTTTCTCAATCATTTTGCAATTTGTTTTGATCTGATGACATTATTAGTTGATAGACGACAGCGACATCTGCAAACAACCTAAGACGGCTGCTCGAACTGTCTTCGAAATCGTTTATATAGATAAGGAACACCAAAGGGCCTATAACACTACCTTGGGGAACGCCAGAAATCATTTCTGTTTTACTCGATGACTTTCCGACAATTACTACGAACTGTGACCTCTCTGACAGGAAGCGACGAATCCCGTCATATAACTGAGACGATATTCCATAACCACGCTATTTCACTACAAGCCACTTGTGTGGTACAGTGTCAAAAGCCTTCCGGAAATCCAGAAATACGGAATCGATCTGAAATCCCTTGTCAATAGCACTCAACACTTAATGTGAATAAAGAGCTAGTTGTGTTTCACAGGAACGATGTTTTCTAAACCCATGTTGACTGTGTGTGAATAGACTATTTTCTTCGAGGTAGTTCATAATGTTCGAACACAATATATGTTCTAAAATCCTGCTGCATATCGACGTTAACGATATGGGCCTGTAATTTAGTGGATTACTCCTACTACCTTTCTGGAATATTGGTGTGACCTGAGCAACTTTCCAGTCTTTGCGTACGGATCCTTCGTCGACCGAACGCTTGTATATGATTGTTAAGTATGGAGCTAGCGCATCAGCATACTCTGAAAGGAACCTAATTGGTATACAGTCTGGACCAGAAGACTTGCTTTTATTAGTCTGGACCACAAGACTTGCTTTTATCCCACCACAAATTCCGCATTTTTGCAAGCCAAATTGGACGAGAAAAAATGTGTCACATTACTTACTGAATGCCCCTCGTACTTTCACAAATATAATTCTTGGTTTCCAGGTAAACAAGAAAGCAGCCGAAGACAACGAGCTGCGTGATACGACGAGTCTGTAGATATAGAACCTTCGATGTTCTAACTGCAGTTACTACAAACAGTTGTCTGCTGGGCATAACCAAACACTCTGGATATACAAGAGTGACCAAAGCTCGGCCGAGCGATGACGCGACGAATCTGTCGAACTGGAACAGTTCTCCAATCGGAACTCAAGACGGAACGCCTGCGCTTGTCCGTTGGGGACGTATTTCATAACCACTACGCGGTGGTCGTGGCTCGCAGCTCCCGGGAGGTGTGCTTCTTGCCTCGTCCGGATTGGCGTCCGGTGATGATGCGTGGACAAGCAGCATCTTTGAAGTGGTCGACTGCTGGTGTGACGTTACCGAAGGTAGAAGACACAGCAGCTACTATCATCCTCATCCTCAGACATGTGATGGGGGGTGGGGGGTGGGGGGTGGGAGGGGGTTTGGGAGGTCGGTGAATTGATTAAAAGTGATTAATAATTAATAATCCGTCCATCCAATTACAAATTCGGGACTCTTTCTCAACGATGAACCGACATGTAAATTCCTTCTGCGCTATTAATTTTATTTCGAGCTTCCTATTACACTGACGAAAAAATGGCAACAACAAAAAACAATTACGGTAGTGTAATGAGATTTCGGAAATACATCTTGAGGGAAAGCATGGAAACGAGCATGCACTGTGTCGTACAGGTTTCGGATGTCAGTTTGTGGGATGAAGTTCCATGCCTGTTGCACTTGGTCGGTCAATACAGTGACTGTTAATGCTGTTTGTGGATGGAGCTGGAGTTGTCGTCCAATGACGTACCATATGTGCTTGATTGGAGACAGATCTGTTGGTTTAGCAGGCCAAAGCAACACTTAGACACCCTGTAGAGCATGCTGGGTTACGACAGCGGTATGTGGGCGAGCGTTATCCTGTTGTAACACACCTCCTGGATGCTGTTCATTTATGGCCGCACAACAGCACGAGAGTGCTCCTGCTGTCATACGAAATTGCATCCCAGACCATAACTCCAGGTGTATTTCAAGTGTTTCTAGCACGCAGATAGGCTGGTTGCAGGCCCTCATCTCGCCTGCGCCTAATGAACACATGGCCATCAGTGGCGCCGAGGCGGAACCATCGTTCATCAGAAAACACAAAAGTCGTCCACCATCTTGCCCTCCAATGAATTCTCGCTTGACACCACTTAAGTCGCAAACGGCGATGATTTGGGGTCAGTGAAACGCACGTTACATTGCGTCTGGCTCGGTGCTGTCCTTGAAGTAAACATTTTGTAACAGTTCTTTGTGTCACTGTATTGCGAACTGCTGCTACATCGAACAGTTAACCTTAACCTGTTATCAGTCCGAGTTGTAACCCCTATCCACCTTCTTCAGTCTCCTAATTAATCAAGGATCCACTGTAAGTAGGTATAAAGACAAAAATTTCCATAACCAACACTGGTCGGAGATTAATTTAAATTCCAGCGGGATGGTAATGTTATTTGATCTGTAGAACTGGGGAAAGTCTTAAGAAACTGCTGCCTATATATGCCCATCAACAGCAGGTGAGTGGTAAACCTTGCATTTTGACGACCTCCAGCTCTCACGTTTGTATGCTTTTGCAGTATTAAAAGCCAGTACGAACCCAGCCTCTGTTGTCAAATGTACTTCCATTGTAAAAACGGACGGAATTTACACTTCAACATTTGGAAATTTGTGGTATGGTCTTATGGACCAAACAGCTGAGGTCATCGATCCCTAAGCTTACATACTATTTAATCTAACTTAAACTAACTAACGCTAAGGACGACACACACACCCATGCCCGAGGGAGGACTCGAACCTCCGACGGGGGGAGCCGCGCGGACTGTGACAAGACGCCTCAGACCGCGCGGCCACCACGAGCGGCAACACATTGACCTTGAAGGTTTTCCGTCAACTATGTCAGTTTATTAATTTGTTAAGACATATTGTAGACACATTGAGCTGTGTGTCGAAATATTTAATAGCCAAACCAGCAATCAGGTATAGAATCCATCGCGCCGGCCGGGGTGGCCGAGCGGTTCTAGGCGCTACAGTCTGGCACCGCGCGACCGCTACGGTCGCGGGTTCGAGTGCAGCCTCGGGCATGGATGTATGTGATGTCTTTGGGTTGGTTGGGTTTAAGTAGTTTTAAGTTATAGGGGACTGATGACCTTAGAAGTTGAGTCCCATAGTGCTCAGAGCCATTTTTGAGAACCCATCACCAGAGACATATGTTACGTAACTCTACATCAAATACCGTGCGTTGTCTCTGTGACGTACATTCTCTACGATGTACAACTCATAGTACACAGGTCGACATGCGTTCTTGTTACAGCTGTCAAATGTTAGACGGTGACCAAGAAATGTCGCACATGTCATTTGATACGAGTAATACGTCGCTCTGCAAAACTTAAGGAAGAGAGAGATAAATTGCCGTAACGTATTAACTACTGGGTGGAAATGAGTGAGAGTGCGGGAGCTTATTACTAGAGGACTCCAAGTCGTGCACAGAAAGGTGGACGTCACGTTGAAACGTCCCCTTTGAAAAATTTATACACGACTGTGCTTAAACTGACGCACAATATTTTTAGCGCAACGCAATCTGACTTTCAATAATCTCTACAAGAGAACGGCCCTGACTAACATTAACCTGTACTTTTCACAAATCACTTACCTCACAAAAATCTTGGTTACTCCCCCTACTGCAATACGGCCAGCGCCACTACTGCCAGCTAAATAAAAGATTCAAACTATGGAAGGCACTAACTACTGATAGGGATAGTTAGCAAATGAAAGATATTAATAGAGAACAAACAATGTATTTACCTTGATCTCATATATATATATATATATATATATATATATATATATATATATATATATATATATATATATAGCAGTTCAAGACAAATTTCAAAACTCCGCCATCTCTCTCCCCACATCCACCACTGCTGGCGGCTCACCTCCAACTGCGCAACGCTACGCGCTGTTCACAGCCAGCTGCCTAACACTACAATGGCGAGTATTACAACAATGCAAAGCAGCCACAGACTGCACACAGCACAGCCAGTGATTTTCATACAGAGGTGGCGTTACCAATAAAAAAAACCTAAACAGCCTACTTACATAGCCCCCATGCTCCCCACAAAAAATTTTACAAATTGGTTTGGGCAGTGGCCAATACAGATTTGTTAAAATTTTTCATAATCGTAATTACAATAACAAAGAAATCAAATGCACACACTTATTGATACAATGTTGGTCAAAAGCTAAAATTTTCTCACAGTCCATAAAGACAGTCCGGATCATTCATCAAATTGCAGTGTTTTTCTCAAAGTCTGAGCAGTAATAGAAAATGCACACGGAAGTAGTGGATTTCCATGCAGTCTTGAAGAAGTAGCGTTGTCCCTCCAACGGAAGACAGTGCTGACTCTTGACATGCTGACAGGTAATGGGCCACAACAGAGCAAACCCACAGCGGAGTCAGTCGAAGTTTTGAAGAGTATTGGTGGGTAGGTCATCACAGAGCAGACCCACTGTAGTCCTGGTAGAGATTACGGTATTGGTGGGCCACCAGAGGTGCAGACCCACAGCAGTCCTTGTAGAAATAATGGTACTGGTGAGTCATCAAAGATGCAGACCCACTGTAGTCCTTGTAGAGATAATGCTACTGGTGGGCCACCAGAGGTGCAGACCCACTGTAGTCCTTGTAGAGATGGCCAGCAGCCATCTGTTGTGACTGTGCAGGTGCACAATCACCATTGAAGAGTCTTGCGGATAATATAGCAAGTCCATAACCACCACTTGTGCACTCACAAAGTTTTTGAATTGTCCTGAGAACCAGCAATGCTGTTAACCAGTCCCTTGCTGAATTATTAACACACGTGCAAACACTAACAGTCCCTACTTCTCACATATTGTCCATATACTATGACCAATAGAAACGTGTGCAGTGAAATGTAACTTACAAGTTACTTAATTTGATGAACTGCTGTCAATTACAATTTTATAACATAAGAATACAATAACAAGGTACAAAATACATCATTAAAGAACATAACAATACAGAGAACTTTTGTAATACAGGCTTTACAAAAGAATCGAAATAACATATACATCAGTGTCACAGGAATTATGACATAAGTACATACATAAAGATCAGAAGAACTTTTGAAACATCACCTTCAGATGTGAGCAACAAACCAGAATAAATAATGTCTAAACATCTTTACAAAGTAAATAACATATTATCAATGCAAATTATATTTGAGGATAACAGTATTCCTCATCATAGTGAATATAGCTTAGTATTAGAAGAGAAAAAAAATTCTATGAAACAGTACACAGAGACAGGAAGAAAACAAATACACATGGGTACACAAACACATAGTGGGATAACACAAGGAAAGGACAGGGTTTGTTTTACTGCAGTATTTTGCAAACAAAACTTTCTTTACTTCTCGGAGATCTCCCTTCGTTCCTCATTATTTCCAAAAAGTCCTATCAATACCTGCTTTCTCTACTCTGTTCATATTTCTCTCAAAATAATTACGGATCTTTGTACAATACTCATTTTGGCCCAAAACGTTTTCATATACCTTCAATGCATTTCCTTCCATTCATCACAACTAGTTTCTTATATAGTCTACCCCCTCTTAAGCTAACTTAAATCTACTGAGTTCAGATGCTAAACTAAGGGACGAGGCAATGCAGCAGCACATAAAACAATTAACGCAAACAGCAATGACAAAAAAGTGCAGATTTGCAAAGGAAGCAGCATTTTAGAAATTAGCGAAGCAATTGCAATATTACGACTAATATAAGGCAATGTGCAGCAAACAAGAAAAATAAATCTGGCTTAGCAGAGTAACACAAATTAAAATTCAGTAGCACTATGCCTGGCAAACAGCATAACTTATACCTAAGCATGACAAAGTTCAAGCAGAAAAAGAATTACACTAAAAATGGCCATGTCTAATACCTATGTCACATCTTAACACTAGAGTGATGCATCACGATAACTTACTCTACCAAAAAAAATTACCAAGTAGTTGAAAAGAAAATTATGTATGCAGTTCCTGTTACTAGTCCCTTCTTATTGTTCTTTCCATTCCAAGAGCTCCTTTTTCGAAGAATGTGGATCATAAAGTAATTATTTAATAGATCTGTTGACAGAAAGTGTTCACATTAGCAAATGCATTTAATTTTATTTTATGAAACCAATGCTGCAAGACAGCTGGAAACCAGATATCAAATGAAATAAGGAATTACGCAAACCAAAGCATAAAAATATTATTCAATAGTCATGTGACATTTCATAAGTTAATAGACATCCTCTCAACTCTCGTAGATATACACTTGTCCTAATCAGGTGTGCAGATGTAAGAATGTTTCCAAGTTATTATTAGCGTGTCGTATTTACAATGCTTTCTACAAAGGAACGTCAATAGCGAGGATAATGGCCTCCCCTTTTTTTTTCTACCTGTGCCGCTGAAAAGGGCTCGCAATAATGGCTTTTTCTCCAGGCGTCTGACACACCTGGCTGCTCAGCTGGGTGCCCACGACGCATTACGTGCAGGTGGTCACTGAACTTTCTTACCGAAATATTTACGACACCAGTTTCCGCTACAGTGACAGTCTCATATAAATATATTTCACAGGTCAAGATATTTGGGTTACAAATCTGTGTAAATATAACAGCGTCCAAAAAATTTTAGCCAGCATTGTGATACATTTACTCATTTACACACATTCCTACCTCTTAAAGTACGATTCTTGGTTTCCAACATCCTTTTTCACAAGTCAGTGTCCCTAACTGCTACTCATTACTCCTTACCTTATTACACATATATATATTCGTCGCCGCTTCTTTAATATTTCATTATATGAAATATGTAGCATAATCAAATTCCTCATATAGCATCAGCTTCTTGACCATAAACATACCTCAGCAGCATAATACACATCGTCGTCGTAAAAATAACATCATAACACCTCAGTCAACTCTCAAAATCGTCGTAGCTTCCTCCAATAGTTTCAAACTATGTAAGTAGGCTGTTTAGGTTTTTTTATTGGTAACGCCACCTCTGTATGAAAATCACTGGCTGTGCTGTGTGCGGTCTGTGGCTGCTTTGCATTGTTGTAATACTCGCCATTGTAGTGTTAGGCAGCTGGCTGTGAACAGCGCGTAGTGTTGCGCAGTTGGAGGTGAGCCGCCAGCAGTGGTGGATGTGGGGAGAGAGATGGCGGAGTTTTGAAATTTGTCTTGAACTGCTATATATATATATATATATATATATATATATATATATATATATATATATGAGATCAAGGTAAATACATTGTTTGTTCTCTATTAATATCTTTCATTTGCTAACTATCCCTATCAGTAGTTAGTGCCTTCCATAGTTTGAATCTTTTATTTAGCTGGCAGTAGTGGCGCTGGCCGTATTGCAGTAGGGGGAGTAACCAAGATTTTTGTGAGGTAAGTGATTTGTGAAAAGTACAGGTTAATGTTAGTCAGGGCCGTTCTCTTGTAGAGATTATTGAAAGTCAGATTGCGTTGTGCTAAAAATATTGTGCGTCAGTTTAAGCACAGTCGTGTATAAATTTTTCAAAGGGGACGTTTCATATGGCGACCCTGCCAGGATACTGCATTGGGCGTGTGAAACGTCCCCTTTGAAAAATTTATACACGACTGTGCTTAAACTGACACACAATATTTTTAGCGCAACGCAATCTGACTTTCAATAATCTCTACAAGAGAACAGCCCTGACTAACATTAACCTGTACTTTTCACAAATCACTTATCTCACAAAAATCTTGGTTACTCCCCCTACTGCAATATGGCAAGCGCCACTACTGCCAGCTAAATAAAAGATTCGAACTATGGAAGGCACTAACTACTGATAGGGATAGTTAGCAAATGAAAGATATTAATAGAGAACAAACAATGTATTTACCTTGATATCATCATATATATATATATATATATATATATATAGCAGTTCAAGACAAATTTCAAAACTCCGCCATCTCTCTCCCCACATCCACCACTGCTGGCAGCTCACCTCCAACTGCGCAACGCTACGCGCTGTTCACAGCCAGCTGCCTAACACTACAATGGCGAGTATTACAACAATGCAAAGCAGCCACAGACTGCACACAGCACAGCCAGTGATTTTCATACAGAGGTGGCGTTACCAATAAAAAAACCTAAACAGCCTACTTACATAGAGTCAGAAGATTCCAGGTTCGAATCCTGGCAGGGTCGCCATATGAAACGTCCCCTTTGAAAAATTTATACACGACTGTGCTTAAACTGACGCACAATATTTTTAGCGCAACGCAATCTGACTTTCAATAATCTCTACAAGAGAACGGCCCTGACTAACATTAACCTGTACTTTTCACAAATCACTTACCTCACAAAAATCTTGGTTACTCCCCCTACTGCAATATGGCAAGCGCCACTACTGCCAGCTAAATAAAAGATTCAAACTATGGAAGGCACTAACTACTGATAGGGATAGTTAGCAAATGAAAGATATTAATAGAGAACAAACAATGTATTTACCTTGATATCATCATATATATATATATAGCAGTTCAAGACAAAATTCAAAACTCCGCCATCTCTCTCCCCACATCCACCACTGCTGGCGGCTCACCTTCCAACTGCGCAACGCTACGCGCTGTTCACAGCCAGCTGCCTAACACTACAATGGCGAGTATTACAACAATGCAAAGCAGCCACAGACTGCACACAGCACAGCCAGTGATTTTCATACAGAGGTGGCGTTACCAATAAAAAAACCTAAACAGCCTACTTACAACGTGGCGTAACGGCAACGTCACTATAGCGCCAAATGCGGCTGACCCCGCTACACGAGGCAGCTGACGAAACCGGAGAAGACAGTGTGTGTCAACCAGCGAGTAGTTGCCGTGCTCTGTGGCTGTGTTCTTCATTCCGATGTGGTCCGGAGACAACATTTGGACGACTTCACACAGGGAACAATCGTCGGGAAACTGGGGGAAGGACGTGGTATTCTCTAGTAGTCTGGTATTGTTCACAGCACTGTTTACTGTGCACGGGGAGCTTTCGGAATTGCAGGCACTGTCCCCCGAAGGAGAAAAAGTGGTCAACCACGTGAACTGTTTCAAATTTGACGTACATCAAAAGATGTGCTACGTCACGTGGTTTATAGAGAAGAAATACGAAGGGTTTTAATGTAATCATATTGTAACTGTTGCATAAGCATTACCATACATATGGTGCAGATATCCAGGTCGACAAACGGCTGGAAAACACATCAGCTGTCCGCCTGCTTAGCTGGGTGGTAACGTGCTTGCCTCCAGTGCAAGCGCCGCAGGGTTAGATTCCCTTCCGGGTTGTAGATTTTCTCCGTTCGTGGACTGGGCGTTGTGTTGTCCTCATCATCATTTCATCCCCATCACCGGCACGCAAGTCGCCTAATGTGACGTCGACTGAAATAAGACTTGCACTTGGCGGCCGAAGTTCCCCGGATGGGGCCTCCCGTCCAACAATGCCGTACGCTCATTTCCACTTTCCCATCAACTGTGCAACAAAGCAGAGAATGAGCAGTGGCGACGGCCGAGTCCAGAGATAGTCCACCATCGCAGGTATCTGGCCGCTACACGATGCCGCGAGATCTATTTTCTACAAAAAAATGGTTCAAATGGCTCTGAGCACTATGGGACTTAACAGCTATGGTCATCAGTCCCCTAGAATTTAAAACTACTTAAACCTAACTAACCTAAGGACATCACACAACACCCAGTCATCACGAGGCAGAGAAAATCCCTGACCCCGCCGGAAATCGAACCCGGGAACCCGGGCGCGGGAAGCGAGAACGCTACCACACGACCACGAGGTGCGGACTATTTTCTACAATGTGAAGTTTATTGTGAAGTCAAAAAATCGTTGCATTTTTGTCTGTGATACGGTTCCTGGAGATCGTCACATTATCAGATAGTTAGTTGAGTCCCCGTTTTGCCACAGGACTCAGCAAATCGTCCGACGGGAGATAATACTGGTAACAGTTTTCCTGGATCGTCAAGTCTAGCTGCTTACAGAGGTCGCGGTTAGCTCGTTCAGAAATCTGTAGTTTTTAGGAAATTTAGTAGTGTTCCGCTTGTTAAAATTTGATTAATTAAGCTGCGAATGCAGTTAGGTGGATTAGGGAGATTGCCTATTTGAGTTAGGAGCTGGTATAGTAAGCTACGTATTTGTGAGGCTGGATAATTCGAGTGGAAGTAAGTTTATTTGTACATAGGGGTCCTAGCGTTTCGTGAAAGTGTGGTAGCGAATCTCCTGCAGACTCTTGAGATGACACAGTTAGTGTTTATTTTGTGGTTGCTGGTTTGAGGATTATTGTAGTTTCCGACCGAAGGAATCGATGTAATTTATATTTTGTTTGGCAGTCGCTAACGATTCATTGATTGGAAACTCTATCTTACACTACGTGATCAAAAGTATCCGGACACCTCCAAAAACATACGTTTTTCATATTGGGTGCATTATGCTGCCACCTACTGCCAGGTACTCCATATCAGCGACCTCAGTAGTCATTAGACATCGTGAGAAAGCAGAATGGGGCGCTCCGTGGAACTCACGGACTTCGAACGTGGTCAGGTGATTGGGTGTCACTTATGTCATATGTGTGTACGCGAGATTTTCACACTGCTAAACATCCCTTGGTTCACTGTTGCCGATGTGATAGTGAAGTGCAAACGTGGAGGGACACGTAGAGCACAAAAGAGTATAGGCCGACTTCATCTGTTGACTGACAGAGACCTACGACAGTTGAAGAGGGTCGTAATGTGTAATAGGCAGACATCTATCCAGACCATAACATAGGAATTCCCAACTGCATCAGGATCCACTGCAAGTACTATGACAGTTAGGCGGGAGATGAGAAAATTGGGATTTCATGGTCGAGTGGCTCCTCATAAGCCTTACATCACGTCGGTAAATGTCAAACGACGCCTCGCTTGGTGTAAGGAGCGTAAACATTTGACGATTGAACAGTGGAAAAACGTTGTGTGGAGGGAGGTGGTAACAGATGATAGTACACAATGTGGCGATCCGATGGCATGGTGTGGGTATGGCGAATGCCGGTGACGTCATGTGCCAGCGTGTGTAGTGCCAGCAGTAAAATTCGGAGGCATTGGTGTTATGGTGTGGTCGTGTTTTTTTCATGGAGGGGGTTTGCACCCCTCCTTGTTTTGCTTGGCACTTTCACAGCACAGGCCTAAATTGATGTTGTAAGCACCTTCTTGTTTCCCACTGTCGAAGAGCAATTCGGGGATGGCGACTGCATCTTTCAAGACGACCGAGCACAGTTCATAATGCAGGGCCTGTGTCGGAGTGGTTACAAGACAATAACACCCCTGTAATGGACTTGCCTACACAGAGTCCTAACCTGAATCCTATAGAACACCTTTGGGATGTTTTGGAACGCCGACTTCGTGCCAGGCTTCACCGACCGACATCGATACCTCTCCTCAGTGCAGCAATCCATGAACAATGGGCTGCCATTCGCCAAGAAACCTTCCAGCACCTGATTGAACGTATGCCTGTAAGAATGGATGCTGTCATCAAGGCTAAGGGTGGGCCAACACCATATTAAATTCCAGCATTACCGATGGATGGCGCCAGGAAGTTGTAAGTCATTTTCAGCCAGGTGTCCGGAGACTTTTGATCACATAGTGTATTTTTGCTACTGCATTCAGCGTGTTATGTGAAGTTTGCGATCTCTGAAGAAATGGAATTGAAGGTCAGAAAAGTGGGAACCATATTACGATGCATTGTGTAACCATTCTAAGGCAATTGAAGAGATCCGTGACCAGTAATTTCCGTAATTTGTGTTATGTAGTGGGGCCACATTTTGTCAACGCCTGAAGTGGTTTAGCTTTGAATTACCATTCAATTGCAGTATTTAAAATCGCGGTGACACGTAGGTTTTCTGTTTTGTTTTTTGTCGTTAATTTGATTCCGTTCGAGCGGACATAGTTTTCTTTCTGTCACTTCATCATACGTGTACGAGTATTCAGAATATGTATTGAGATCTAGATTTTACAAATAAATCATAAAAGAAGTGAGTCGAGATTGGCTAAAAACAGAAAAGAATGTAAAACTTAAAAAATTCGTCTTCTAATTTCGTAGTATGAGTGTGTTAATGTGTGCTGTGAAAGCGACAAATTTTAAATAGTGTGGATATTTGTCGTGTTATCGGAACGTTCTGTATTGCTTAACAAAACGACACAATTCCACGAGAGGTTTCTGACTATGAGGGTTGCGTATGAGAAAGAACCAAAGATATTTTTTATTCTTTGTGCTACGTCATGCGGACTCGCGTTAATTA
Organism: Schistocerca nitens; assembly: GCF_023898315.1. Taxonomy (NCBI): domain Eukaryota; kingdom Metazoa; phylum Arthropoda; class Insecta; order Orthoptera; family Acrididae; genus Schistocerca; species Schistocerca nitens. The sequence continues at coordinate 544,666,113 of NC_064621.1, read as the reverse complement.
ACAAGATAAAAACTTGAAGGTTATTAAAAGAGGTCATATTTAACAGAAATTAACTCCAAAAAGGAGATAAGAAACTTAAATTCACTAACACATTGATTTACTGTTTCTCTTCACGCAAAAGTGATACCTTTTGCCGCTCTTTACTAAACGATTTTCTCTTTACTATATTTTCGCTTCTTAGAAAACATCATAACTATCAAGGCAACAGCAAGAATTACAGTATTTCTTTAAGAATGTTATTGCTTGTAGAGAAACAGCCATGCTACGCAATATACGACTCACTGACTATTAACTGCCGCGTACAGCGTTATCGGGGAAGAACAAGGTTGCGTGTTCAGAGCGTTGACAAGTCGACACGAGCCGCACTAGAATGACACAGGAGCTGCGTGATACCAAGTTGTAGGCAACCTTGCTATAATCAAGATGAATTAAATTTTGACCTGCTTCTAGACCTCCCTATAGTTTTTAATGTTGACAGTTATGCTTCACAGGAAATAAGTAAGGGATCAAGGGTACACGAATGTTAGTTTTAGGTTTACCATAAGGTTCTGTTTTATGCTATCTGGTATTTTTCATTTTCATAAATGACATGCCGCACCACTTGTCACCAGCAGAGCCAGTGTTGTTTACACATGGTACTAACAATTTTGTGAAAGAACATAATAAAGCAGATTTGCAGCAAAAGGTTTCTGTCTTAACAGAAGAAGCACAGTAGGGTGTTGTGGAGTCAGGGAGTGGCATTAAATGAGAAGAAAACAGTATGAGTGATCTTTAGAGAAAAACAAAAGGTAGTTAAAATACAGTCCTAGAGCTAGAGGTCCCAGCACTGAATAAACATCTTACGCAAAATTTCTAGGAAATTGGTTAGTTGATAATTTAAGATAAGAAAAACATGATGAGCTACTGAACAGAATGTACAGAAAATACTGTTACGTCTTAATAATGCTTAAGAACTACTCCGTCATAGTTGTAAGTTTGTTATTTACTATTCACTGTGTTACATTGTTCATACAGACATTAGTATGTTAAATATAAAGTTTCAAACTTTGATAGAACGTATCTTCCTTTTAAATTCCGCAGCTACTATAACACTCTGTAATCTTACATTCTGCAATATTACGTTACAATCCACAAGCAACGTCAACAATTAAAATGAGTAATGATCACCACTGTTTTGACACACATGATAATGTGTGTGTGACCATTCTACATCAGAAAAAGCCATTGCTTATAAGCAAATATGAATATTTGGACTAAATTTCAAGGTGGTGCGGTGTCCAGTCGTCAGACTAGATGGATGTGGCTCATCACGAATCCCTATCTTCATTGCACAGTAACACCTGCACCCAACATTTTAAATTATTTTTTGGATATATTCCAAACTCTATCTCCCCTACAGTGTTTACGCCCTACAGCTCCCGCTGGTACCACGGAAGTTATTCTTTTCTGTCTTAACCCATATCCTGTCATCCTGTCCCTTCTTCCACTCATTGTTTTCAATATGTTCCTGTTCTCACCGATTCTGTGGAGAACCTCTTGATTTCTCATCAGTCTACCTAATTTTCAACATCATTCCATAGCATCACATGTTGAACACATTGATTGTCTTCTCTTTCGGTTTTCCCGCTGTCCATGACTCACCTCCATTCAGTGCTGTGCTCAAACGTACGCTCTCAGAAATTTCTTCGACAAATCAAGGGTAATGTTTGATTGCAGTAGACTTAATTTGCCCAGGAATGCCTTCTTTACCAATGCTAGTCTGATATTTATGTCCTATTAGCTTTGGATATTGTATGTGATTTTGCTTTCGTGGTAGCATAATTTCTCTACTTCGTCTTCTTAATGGTTCTCAGTTTTGATGTGAAGTTCATCTCTGATATTCCTCATTACTGTTGTCTTTCTTCGGTTCACTTGAAATGTGACAGGTGCTTTGTATGCCTTTCTTCATTTAATTTGAGGATGTTTCAGTAGTTACAGGGTGATAATGGAGTGGAATCCAATATATTTTTAATAACTGTAGGAAGCGAGGGAGAGAACGTTGTTATGGGTGGCCAGTATCCTATTGCTACAAGACAAATGCACGCGTGGATTAATACGGTTCTCTATTAATTGAACTTGAAGTATTTACTTATCTCGAACACAGTCTATGCGTTGCGGTACAAACTCATCAGTAACAGTCTACTTGCAGACAATATCGGTAATCTTGCTATTACACTGATCTGGTCACTATGTACTGAGATAACCTACGATGTGAACTGACAGACACCGACTGGAATATGAGTTAGTGAATCAGTGAGGCCCTCTGGTCAGCGTGCTGCTCGTCGGTGAGACTCTGGCCTCTCGTGATAGGCACGCTTGATTCAGCACCTACCACGATCTTCGCGCTACATCTTTGCGGACCGGTGTGCTGGCGACAGCTTACGCCAGCACAGTAACATATATTGGACCACAGTGATTGTTCATACTCAGCTATTTCTAGCTTCATTTCCTTTGATTTAACACGGTGCTGGTCTCTCATGTTTTGCGGATGATTTCTGTGTGTGAGGGAGGGCACAGTGCGCTGGATTTGGGGCAGGTGGAACAGTGAACATAATGAAAAAGTGGCCATTTAGGGCCAGTCCAGGCTGGAGTCTAAGTGGTGTGTTTCAGCGGAAGACGGGACGCCGGGTCTAGCCAAGTGGAGCAGCAGACCGTTGTGCATTTTACAACTGGGGCCAAGCCAGTGGCCGAACTGACGACGGTAGACGACTCTAGCAGCAGGAGAGCGGTGCTTTCTCATGTTTTGTAGAGAGTCTTCGAAGATAATAATCTTACTCCAGAATGAGATTTTCACTCTGCAGCGGAGTGTGCACTGATATGAAACTTCCTGGCAGATTAAAAAATGTGTGCCGAACCGAGACTCGAACTCGGGACCTTTGCCTTTCGCGGGCAAGTACTCTACCAACTAAGCTACCAAAGCACGACTCACGCCCCGTCCTCACAGTTTTACTTCTGCCAGTACCTCGTCTCCTACCTTCCAAACTTAACAGAAGATCTCCTGCGAACCTTGCAGAACTAGCACTCCTGAAAGAAAGGAGTTGGTAGAGCACTTGCCCTTGAAAGGCAAAGGTCCCGAGTTCGAGTCTCAGTCCGGCACACAGTTTTAATCTGCCAGGAAGTTTCATATCAGCGCACACCCGCTGCAGAGTGAAAATCTCATTCTGGAAATATTCCCCAGGCTGTGGCTAAGCCATGTCTCCGCAATATCCTTTCTTTCAGGAATGCTAGTTGTGCAAGGTTCTCAGGAGAGCTTCTGTGAAGTTTGGAAGGTAGGAGACGAGGTACTGGCAGAAGTAAAGCTGTGAGGACGGGGCGTGAGTCGTGCTTGGGTAGCTCAGTTCCAGTCAGCCTTCAGCGGCGCAGCGGTTCGGACGGCGTTTAAGTCCCTGCCGCACGTCTGCGCGAGAGGTGTTTACGTTAAGTGTGTAGCGGTGTGACGCGGTATACATAGAACGAATCATGGCCTTGTCGTTCCGCAAATCCACACTGAAATTTAGTTTTGTTAACGAATATGCTCGACCGAAGGCTTACGAGATCGAACGTTACTTACGGGACGAGGTGAAAATCCAACCTGACGTGCTAGTTGGAATACACTTATCTATAGTCAGCAGCGTGTTCTATGTCAAGCTCATCAATGAAGCGGCATGTGACGGACTACTACTTCGACACCGACAAGGACTTCGTTTCTGTCATTCGGACGGGAATGTTGGAGCGGTAACAGTTGAACACGCCGGCATGGGACTCCGAAAGATCCGCGTCTTTGAGCTTCCATTCGAAATGCCAGAAGAATTGGTGACAGACGCCCTGCGTCCTAACGGAACGGTCCTATCCCATATGGCTGAAAAATGGGCGAGTTTCAAGACGTATCCCGTCCTCAATGGCGTCAGACAAATACGGATCAAACTCCGAAAACACAGTCCGTCATACTTGTATATCGCCGGTTGTAGGGCGATTGTCATCTACGACGGACAACCAAGGACGTGCTCTGGGTGTGGGAAGGAGGGACACGTACGTTTTGAGTGTGCTCAACGAAGGTTATTACAGCTGCCACGGGATGATCCACTCCTCACGCTGCATCCGACTCTGCTCCCCATGACTTAGGTCGCCGCATTACGCGATGACGTGGGCCGCGAGACAGACGCGTACCAGAACACACAGACAGCGGCAGATCGTAGCGAGCCACGGAAGAATGGCGTTGTGCTGGACCGCCTGCAGCAGTCACAGGACGCCCTCTCTTCGGTGCCGCTTGCGGCTCCTTCAGATAAGGCACTTGGAGACGTCGATAATACGACGGCGCACGATTCCGACGTCCCCCACGAACAACTGGAGACCATGCTGACCTCTGATTCCGAGGCCCGGCAACGTAAAGAGCGATCACCAAAACGCCGGAAGAAGCGCCGCCTCACGGTGGAGAACGACCACTCTGATCTAGCAGACAATTGGCTCTGAGCACTATGGGACTCAACTGCTGAGGTCATTAGTCCCCTAGAACTTAGAACTAGTTAAACCTAACTAACCTAAGGACATCACAAACATCCATGCCCGAGGCAGGATTCGAACCTGCGACCGTAGCGGTCTCGCGGTTCCAGACTGCAGCGCCTTTAACCGCACGGCCACTTCGGCCGGCAGCAGACAATTCTGAGACGTTTACGGGTACAGAACAGACGGCCATGGACACAGAAGAACTGCCTAGCGTGGATGCAACGGTGGCCAGCAGGACGGCGGCACGACCTACCGCTGACGATGCTCCAGACACTGCGAAGGAGCTCGATAGACGGCGACAGGCTACTGAGGAGGCTACGGCGCCTGCACCGCACGACAACGATGGGACACTAGGGGAGTGGTCAGAAGACCCACCCCCTTGGGGAACAGATGATGCCGGAGGAACTGCTCCCACGCACTCTCCCGATGTAAGACCGGCAGAGTGCACGGAATAACGGCAGACCATATGAGGGGACGGCGGGGGACGTTAGTCCGACAGCAGCCTATGTACGGTAAAATTAGCGACCGTACGGTACCCTATCTACGTTGACCGCCATGCAACAAGCTTATCGGATAGCATCTGTTAACATCAATAGCATTGGGACGCCGGTAAAAATCAAGATGCTCAGTGACATGATAAAGGCTGCGGATTTAGACACAGCACTATTACAGGAAGTTCGGGTCCTTCCCCCATCGGACTTTTACGGTTACGACTTTTACTGTTCCCCGTGTGACGAGAGAGGCGTTGGCACAGCTATATTATTAAAGGAAGGGACATGTGCAGAAGAAGTAGAGTATTTGCCTTCTGCCCGTGGTACGGCCGTGACCATAGGTGGAATACGTTTGATCAACATATACACACCGACAGGCTCGGATAAGAGAAGGGACAGAGGAGATTTTTACGCCAGTGAGGTTACACCGTTGTTCCAGGGACGATTCGATGCTTGCATACTCGGCGGAGATTTTAATTGTGTGCTCGACAGAAAGGACCAACAACCTAACTATACTAATAGCCAAGAACTTAGGGAGCTGGTCAACGGGATGGAATTAGTCGATACATGGGACCTGAAGTATCGCAACCAACCAGGATATACATTTTTTACTAGCCACTCCGTGAACCGTTTGGATCGGATCTACGTTTCAAGGGCGTTAGCGATGTCGACGGTGGACGCAGAAATATGGCCGACAGCGTTTACAGACCACGAGGCATATATTTGTACGGTTAACCTTGATCGTCAGCAGGTATGGACACGGAGAGGTAATTGGAAGATGAACGTCTCCCACCTGCGAGATACAGAATGCCGACGCATGGTGGAGGACGCGTGGCATGGCTGCCTCCGTCGACAAAATGCTTTCGGTTCTGTCCTGCAGTGGTGTATCGAGTGCGCGAAGCCAGCTTTACGGAGGACGTTAATAGGTTACGGGAACGAGGTTTCTCAGTGGCAGCGCACGACCACTGAGTTATACTTTACGGCTCTCCGGGAACTGTTAGCTCAACCACCTACACCAGAACGCCAGACGGCCGTCCACCAAGTTAAGGCGAAGCTGGTACAACTTGCGACGCAGAGGTTGGCAGGTACGACGATACGCGCGAGGTCGCAGGATTTCCTGCCCAACGAGGTTCCCACGATGCATTATGTGATAAAGAAAAGACGAAGAAGACGCAGGAATTTAATACATGAGTTCGATCTCGGCGATGCCGCCGTCTTACAACAAAAAGGGGCATAGCACAGGCGTTCACGGATCATTTTAGCAGATTCTACGCGAGCAACGGGGAGGGTCAGAGGGAGCTGTGAAACGTCCTGGAAGAGATCCCAGACGCGACGAGTGTGAACGGGGAAGCGGACGGGTTATCTGAAATTACGTGTGAAGAGCTGGAGGAAGCGATTACACGAGGTGCCTGCAACAAGTCCCCAGGTCCAGACGGATTCCCGTTGGAATTTTACCGTGCCTTTGTGACCATTATGACACCGATGTGGCTATGTATGTTTAATGAGCTTCTGCGGCAAGAAGTACCGGTTCACATTCAGTTCACGGAAGGGCTCATGATACCGATACCGAAGCCCCGTGGTGGCAAACGGCCTTGTGATTATCGCCCCTTGACCCTCCTTAATAGTGACTACAAGATCTTCATGCGCATCCTGGGCAGTCGTATCAAAAAGTCGCTGGAGAATCGAATACCAGCCGATGAGACTTGTCTTGGCGGCATCAGTAATATCCACACAGCCTTGGGAGACTATCGTGACGTCGTCGCCCTCGCGGCTGCCTGCCGCTTCCGGGGGGCGATGGTTGCAGTAGATTTCGATCATGCTTTTGATCGCGTGGATCATGTGTACCTCTCGGCCGTGATGGACAGGATGAGTGTCTCGCCATTATTGACCAATGCTGTGATGCGGCTGTTGCACGGCACCAGATCAGCGATGGTGGTCAACGGATGGAGAACTGAGTATTTTAAGATCTTAAGATCAGTGAGACAGGGTTGCCCCTTGTCGATCCTCCTTTATGCGATCTCCTTAGAACCGTGCCTCGCAGGCCTTCGCCGCCGTCTTACCAGGATCTCCATACGGCATTTATCATTCAAATGCAGAGCATACGCGGATGACATTGTGTTCCTCGTACGGAATGAAGGGGAGACTCAAACAGCACTGGATTGGCTACAGAAGTATGGGATGGCAACTGGAAGTGTGGTCAACTACCGAAAATCACAATTCATGCATGTGGGGCGTGGACTAGAACCAGGAACGGAAGGACCCTTACCTGCGCTGCAAACCCTCCGCTGTTTGGGTATCGCCTTTCATAAAGAGACAGCGGGAACGGCTGCGGACAACTACCGAAGACTGTTACTCAGAGTCCGCACGGCAGTACGACTAAACGCCCTACGGTCGATGGATATGCTGCAGCGAGTGTTACTCGTCAACCTTTATCTCGCGCCCATGATGTGCCACCTGACACACATTCTCCCCTTGACGCGCACGATGGCTATGAGGATTCAGGCGGCTTTTGGGTACTATGTATGCCTGGGACAACTCTTTAAGGTACAGTACAACACGCTTACCCTCCCAGCGCGAGAGGGGGGCGTTGGTTTAGTGAACGTGCACGAGAAGGCGCGTGCCATGTGTATTAATACTATGCTCAAACGGTGGCGCAACAGGAATCACTCGCTTACCGGGACGATCATCGAAGAACTCGAACCAACATCGCATCTTCCTCCAGTCAGTGTCGGCCATATATCGCCCCCTTTAACGTATGTGCGCACGTTCATGATGGAACACAGTTACGTTCGAGAGCGTTTACCGACGACCCAACAGTCGATATCGCAGGACGTGTACCATCTGCTTCTTCGACAGATCGCCCGGAATAGGGTTGAACGGAAACATTCAGCTGTTAACTGGCACGTGGTGTGGCGCACGGTCCACCACCCCTACCTACCTACAACAGTCAGATCAACATGGTAGATTGTCGTCAACCGGAAATACCCTACAAATGATAAAAAGTACGCAATACATTTGGCGGATTCGCCCTTGTGTCAGCAATGCGGCGTGGTCTGCGGCGAGGCATTGGCTGTCTGGACTCTCGGAAGAAAAATAATCGCGTTCATGCGGCGCACTATCTATACAGCAGTCTCTTCTGACATAGTATTTTTTCCAGAGGAAACGTATTTTCCGCGTCATAAGACGAACGCAGTGGCGTGGATCACAGGTATGACGGAGCATTACATCTATTGAGACACACGTACGAACTTACTGAACGTCCTGGATTACTGGCAATACTTGCAAGATGGACACACAAAACTATTACGGCTCCAAAAGTACAAGGATTGGTATGCCAATTTCCTAGTAACGGTTTTTGCGAACCCGCCATCTTCTTGGGGTGGGCCGGGTGCGCAAAGATGAGCGGCGGTGCTTTCGTTGTGAAACCGACCAAGTAAAATGAACGACTAAGAACACTATGCGAGTGTGCGACATAGGAAAAGCTAACGCTTGCACAGTTAGCAAATGGATGTACTTCAAATTTTGTTTTCATATCTATCAATACTTTTCTTTAGGGTGCCGGAGGTGGCCGCACTTTGATTTTGTTGTTATTTCATGCTGCATGGTAGGACGGCAGCGAGGTTCCTTCCAGGACAGTTATCATGTCAGGGCGTACTATGTTCATTTTGTGAATAATAAAGGTTTCTGTTTCTCCAACCTTTCTTAACATAAAAATTTAAAAAAATAATGAATAGCGTCACTGTCCTATAATAATAAAAAAAGATGGATAGAGCGTCTGCCATGTAAGCAGGAGATCCCGGGTTCGAGTCCCAAAAAAAAAAGAGCATTTGCCCGCGAAAGGCAAAGGTCCCGAGTTCGAGTCTCGGTCCGGCACACAGTTTTAATCTGCCAGGAAGTTTCAAGAATCTTACTGTTTTTGAAAGAAACTCTGTTTGCTAAAAATAATGGCCTAACCTTGTGAGAAGCTTTGTAATTTCAGAGGACCTGTGATGCGAGGCTACTTGTTGGTGCAAAAACGCGCCCTTGGTTTATGTGTCAGTGACGTCACTACGTAGTTGAAGTAGCAGCCTTTTAGATGTAGATGGGTGATGTGTAATGTGGCTGTCGTTTCATAGTAATGAACTGTTCAAGTTGTGCACGGCTGTCGGGAAACAATTATGATAAGCATAATTAGCGGCATTGGCACGATAGGGAATTTTCTTGCTCGCACTTGTGGAAATCACAACCTCTGGCCCGTATACAAGCAGTTATGCGGCTTGGCACTGATTGACAAGGTCGATGGATGTCCTCCTGAGGGTCATCGTGTCCTATTCGCGCGTTACATCGTCAAAATTCAGAGATGGTTGAAGGGCCCTGTCAGTAGCGCTCCAAACGTTCTAAGCTGGTGATATGTCCGGCGACCTTTCTGGCCAAAGCAGGGTTTGTAAAGCACGAAGGCAAACAGAACAAGCTCTTGCCATCTGCGGGCGGGCATCATCTTCCTTTTTTTCCAGTTTTACTCTAATCAATGAGATTCCAGGCGAAAACATGTCTGGAGATGCCCCAGACAGTGGTGGGATGCCAGCCTGTCGTCCGCCATACGGAGGATGGTCTGGGGTGGCATTTCATTTCATAGCAGGATCCCTTTGGTTGCCACCCTTACAGCACAGCGGTACGTCGACGATATTCTACGCCCTGGTTAGGTGCCCTTCATGGTAAGCTATCTTCGGCTTACATTTCAGCAAGGTAATGCCCCCACCCCCATACGGCGAGAATTTCTACTACTTGTCTTCGTGCTTGGTCAGCGACGTCGCCAGATCTCTCCTCAATTGAGAACGTTTGGAGGATTGTGTGTGGGCCACAGGCACAGTTCTTAATGTTGACAGTCTAACTCGCCACTTGGATAGAACTGGTACGATATCTATCAGGAGGACATTCAGCAACTGTTTCAATCTACGTCAAACCGATTAACTGCTTGAATAAAGGCCAGAAGTGAACCAATGTGTTACTGACGTGCTCAATTTGTGAAGTTCTTTGTTCTGAAATTGTAATAATTTGTTGTTTACGTACATAACATCTACCTATTTTCGTCCCATTTCGTTAATTGCTTCGTGTTGCATCAATTTTTTTTCTTAGTGTTTTTAATCTGTGACGGTCCGGCAAATGGAAGCACCCGTCGAGCCCGAGTTCTGTCTGAGTAAACACATCCAGAACGCAGAGTACTATTTGCAGTTTTTCAACCGTCTTCTCCAGCGATTAGCAGACTCTGTCTCCGTAGTTCCAACTATGGCGGATTGTGTGAGATCTCGCATCATTCGCACTCCTGTTGTGGAGTGCCGAGTATTTCAACGAGTGGAAGAAGACCCTGAAACTGGTGTTCATAGAATTTCGGTACCTATCGTGGTGAAACATCCTCTAATCTGGGCGATCTTACATATCACGCACATAGTATAAAAGCCGTTCGGCCACAAGATTCTGCCATTGTTTGTTGCAGGGATGTGATCAAGATCCACTTTAGGCGGCAAAATGTGTGACCTGATCCAAACCCACACGTAATTGAAGAAGCAGGCATCAGCGCACATTTTCAATTAACTTGCGGGAAGGAATTTTTGGCAATAGTCTAACAGGACCTTACATACGACCAAAACATGATATCTGTTGCAAGGTATCATCAGTTCTTACCGTCCTGCTAGAGGAGGTACCAATCCAGTGACGACTGGAGATGTGGTTCAGGCCTGGTGGAGCACCAGCCCGCTTCTCCGAACTGTCCGAACGCCTCAGACAGGCATTTATTGGATATTGGGTTGCTCTCTGATGTTCAGTACGTTTTCCAGCTCTTCCTTCCAATGTTAATACACTGGATATTTTGTTGTGGTGACATCTGAAGTCTTTGGTGAATGCAAGGCCAATTTATGATGCACATACACTACAATAACGCATCATCAATGCCTGCCGTTGTATGCGAGATCAGCGTAATTTTTTCAGAGAGTATGTGATGCTCTAAGACGTCAAGACTTACTATGCATTGACACCATATTGAACACCTCCTTTAGCGATGGCTCACAAGTGTAGGTCATATGTAACAAGAAGCAGATAAGGCTAGAAGCTCTGCCTTATCACAGTAACAGAACAATGTGTTTTCATTTCTTTACAACGTTCTGCAGATCGTACGTAATATCAAAGGTCTTGCAATAAACGAGATGCGTTTCACAGTAGCGAAAATGAACAAGTGCTCATACCAATTAACGTTTTCTTATAAGTCTTCTATATTTTCAGTCTACACTAACATCCTTTGACATCTGCAGGAGGATAGTGAGTCCACCGTGTCATATGCATTTTTCCAATGTTTATAAAATATACATGATGGTTACTTCAGAGATCCTGGGGATACCCTTTAACGCTCTTGTGAAACACCGTCTCCCCGTATCTGGACGGGGCGAACGCGCTCAGAACACGACGCATTCTGCTGGCTTCGGCAGCCGCTGCCCATCAGAGTAATTACTCGCTGCCAACAGCCGTCAGCGCGAACAAGTGTCGTGGAGCAAAAGACGTGGCGGTGCGTGGGCAGTGGGCAGGTCCTCATTTCCCGGAAAGCCGCTGCTGGGGCCTCCCAATTTGTCCCCCCACCCCCCTTTCCCGCCATACACACACACACACACACACACACACACACACACACACACACACACACACACACTTACACCACTGAACGCGCGCTGGAAAATCTGCCAAGGCTACCATCTGTTAAATCCGCGAAATGTGGGAAAGAGCTTCCTCGGCGGGGAAAATCCTTTTGCCACGAATACTACTCGGGAAATATAAAGCTAACCGCAGTATGGAAACTGCACTTCTTTTATTGTCCCACATAGCCTGATTAATATCTGTGTACATGTATGTCTCCAAAGAAAATGGAAAAATAAATTTTTGAAACCGATATGTAACATTAAAAGCGCTGTTGACGATTGACAAGAATCACACACAAAAAAATTGAAAAGAAAATTGAACATCTGCTAGATGATGATCAGTTTGACATTAGGAAAGGTAAAGACACAAGAGAGGCAGTTCTGACATTGTATATGATATTGAAAGCAAGAGTTGAAAAAATTCAAGGCAAATTCAAAGAATTTGTCGGCTTTTAGAAAGCATCTGACAATGTAAAGTGGTGCAAGACGTTCGAAATTCTCAAGAAAAGAGTTGTAAACTGTACAGTAATACACAGACGTACTAGACCAAAGAGGGTAAGAATAAGAATCAATGGCCAAGAACATAATGTTCGGATTAGAAAGGGTATAAAACAGAGATGTAATTTTCAGTGCATAAATTGGAGAAGTAATTACGGAAATCCAAGTAAAGTTCAGGAGTGGGACTGAATTTCAATAACGAAGAACATCAACGATAATATTATTTGATTACATTAATATCCACAGTTAAAGCGAAGAACAGTTAAAGAGCACATATTAATGAAATCAAGAGTCAACTGAGCACAGAATTTGGACTGATGGTGTGTGAAACTCCCTGCATGTGTAACGTAACCGTGTCCAAGAAAACTAATTAAGAGCCGTACACACCTTTAACACCGAAACTACAAATTACTGTGCGCAACTTTAATGCATAACAACAATCATTAAAAGCACTGGCTACAGATCCGAAAGTGGAGGTTTTCACAGATAAATTATTTAATATGGATAGCTGGTGATCAACAAAAACAATCTCTTGATTAACACAGTAATTTGTTCAATAAAAACATAATAATTTACAGGGATCGTGAATGGCATGTGCAATGCTGTACAAATTATAATGCGAACAGTAATTAACAGATATGTTGATTTGCAGCGTTAATTGAACCAACAGGAAAATGTACCTCTGGCGCTAAAAGCGATCTGTAGTTCTCTCCTGAATCTTATAAGTCCCAATTGAAAAACAGTGACTGTTGACCAGATAGTATTTGAAAACCTCATAATTCACCATACTAATGCTGTATCTGAGACAGTTGATCGTTACAATGACATGAACACCCTTAGCTGCTTACAGGCGTTGACATACGTCAACGGGGACAGATGAAAATGTGTGCCCCGACCGGAACTCGAACCCGTGATCTCCTGCTTACATGGCAGACGCTCTATCCATCTGAGCCATCGAGGACAGAGAGGACAGTGCAACTGCAGGGACTTATCTCTGGCACGCATGCCGCGAAGCCCACATTCTCAACGTATTGTCCCGCACTACATTCGTAGTGCCCCCGCCCATTATATTCATTACTCGCGGCGCGTTGCCGATTCCCGTAAGAGTTCGGGCACTGTTTGTGCATCTGCACAGAAGAAGAAGATTGTAAAGTAGCCGGTGAGCCAGAGATAAGTCCCTGCAATCGCACTATCCTCCGTGTCCTCGATGGCTCAGATGGATAGAGCGTCTGCCATGTAAGCAGGAGATCCCGGGTTCGAGTCCCGGACGGGGCACACATTTTCATCTGTCCCCGTTGACGTATGTCAACGCCTGTAAGCAGCTAAGGATGTTCATTTCATTGTAATTTCATTCTTACGAGCTGCTTGGTCACCGATTGTATGGTTCTTTCGGACATGTCCGAAAGAACAGGTACCATCTTAGTATATACAGTTGATCGTACTGATTTCCACAAGTGCGAGCAAGAATATGCCCTATCATGCCAGTGCCGCTAATTTTGCTTACCATAATTGTTTCCCTACGGCCGTGCACAACGTGAACAGTGCATTACTATAAAACGCCAGCCACAATACATATCACCCTTCTACATCTAAGAGACTAAGATTTTGACTCATCTTCCACTGGGAGAGGTTCCTGGGAAATCTGGTGATGGTACTCGGTGTTCTCCTGGTCATATCGGTAAGATCACCCAAAGAAATTACTAATACTGCATGCACCTGATTAATTAAGATTCACAAGAGAAAAAAAAGAAATGATACCGATCCAAAATTCCTATTATTAATTCATTTCTTTGCATCAAAATGCGTTTATTCGGTCTGCATGAGTTTAACTGACGTTCAGTCATGTTAGTAATAGGGAGATGGGGCTATGACTCGACTTTTTATATCAAATTAATATGCAAATTAATTGAATTGAGCAATTAATCACCCTTTGCCCCCACCCACCCCTTCCCCTACCGCGCCATCCCCGCCCCCAAATGACCTAACGTGTTTTCTCAACTACACATGTGCCCCAGCAGCCCCGTCCTCCCCCTCCCCTCCCCCAACACCCCCCCACCCAACCTACCCTATTGGCTGGTATTTCGAAATTTTGGAGGTAATTACTTTGTCCCAGGGCTGTACTGACATCCCATCCCACCACACCACCCGGGAATTAGCGGCAAAATTTTATATGGTGGTTCCTTTCTGGGACTCGAACCCTGGTCCTCCTGGGCGCACGTGCACCCCTCTAACACAATTAAACCACCCGAGGCGCTTGGAATTGACGGCAAATTAAAAGTGGCAGTGCCATTTCCGGAACTCGAACCCTGATTCATCTGGATGGAAAGCCCAAGGGCACCCCCCCTCCCCCCTAACACAATTAAACCACCAGAGATGCTTGGAATTGACCGGAAATTAAAAATGGCTGTGCCCTTTCTGTGATTCGAAACTTGATTCTATTGGATGGAAAGCCCAAGTGCACGCCCTAACATACTGAAACTGTCCAGATGCAAGAGAGGAAGGTTAGGTTAGTGTACTTCATTTATTTTGGTTGGGAAACTAATGCAAAGATCATCCTAATTACGTAATTAATCACAAATATCGGCCCTAATTACACAACTATATGCAAAGCGCTACACAAGGATGGCATAACAGCGTAATACAGCTCAAAAACTGATGATACCATATAACCGGTGTTATCCTGCTGGGAAAAAATTTCACAATACCACTCGAAACTAGCAACAGACACACTCAGACTCTACCATACACCTACAAGTTGGCGGGAAAAAGGCAGGGGTGGAAGGTACTATCTTTACTCTTTTTGTGACAAACAATGTTCAACTGAAAAGATGCTGGTGTTAGACACAGAGTTAAATACTGTATTACCTGTAAGAGTACAGTATTTATCACTGTTTGTCATCAGAGTTTGCTACAGATGCCTGCTCAAAAAACATCCTGCAGCCTAGGTGATCGAAGCCAATACACGCTACCACAACTGATGGAAAAAAGGAATGTTTTTCACAGTTCTAATTACACTTAGAAATTGTCGTGAAAAAAACAGCACTCTTATTGGATGGGTCTTACTGCAGCACATGTACTGGGGAAAATCGTTGTCCTAAAAGACTGCAAAGGGTGTGGTAGTTGAACGTAAGTTGTTCTCAAAGTACAATCACAAACCGAAAACCAAGGCCTTCTCACTTCCCCTCAAGGCTCCCCTTCCCCATCCTCCCCCCTCCCTCCATCCATCCATCTATGGGGAGGACACATGCTTCATCAAATGGCCAGATGCTCTGCCGAGCGTCTCGAGTCCCCGCTGCCCGTCCTTTCCTGTGTTTCTGCCGACCCGCATACAGCTCCAGGCCCCACCAGGGCCTTCACGGTCGCTCGCTATATGTGGTATGCCTTCAGGCGGTGGTCCTAGACAACACAAAAAGGAAATTAAGTAGCATAGCCCCGCCCATCCAGAGAACAGTCAGATGCTCTGCCAAGTGTCTTGCGCCCCTGCAACCACCCTCTAAGGCCACTGCACGTTCTTGGCTTTCTACCAACTGGCAGCCACCTTTGGGCGATGCTCCTACGCCAGAACAATAGCGTGTATAGTCAAATAAACAATAGGTGATAAAAGGACGACTGCCTCAAATGCAACTTGTTCGCCTAAAATATACCGACAAGGTCCCCACACACTGCTCCCCCAGACAGGGAGCGGCTGTGTCCGGCGACAACCACTGCATACAGCCTCCCTTCCCCTTGGCCGGAGCAGACCGGCTGTTCGGCGATAGAGAACAATTGTATTTGATGTCAATGCATCTATAATCAAGCATCTATTAAAAAAAGCATAACACATTTGCGACCATAATAAATGTCCTCTTTCCATGAAAATAGGTCAAGTCCATTTTCTTTTAGTTTTATGAGCAAAATCGGTATAGTTTTTTACATTCGGCTGCAGTCGCATCTCATCATTTTGTGACGTCCAGCGAAGTGTACGGCCACTGATCACAAATGATCAGCAGAGACATGCCCACCATTCGTAATGTCAGGAAAAATAAAACTTTGACTATTTTGATGCGAGAACTACCGATCACCGCAGAATGTCCTCTTTATTTCTAAACCGACATCGGAGTAAAGAAAAAGCGAGAATTTAAACTCCAAAGAAAAAATAAATCTATATCACGCAATTTCTTCCAGGTTGTTGAACAAATTGCGCGACCTGACAGCGTCTCTCACGTTCAGTGTCTAGAAATAAACTCTCATGCACTTGTGTAATACAAACATTTCAGACACTCTTTCACGCCATTGGCACACATGTCGGAAGGAAACACATTCATTTAATGTTTGACAACAAGAAGCTATAATTCAAGAGATTGTAGCTGTTTTGTACACTACGACAGGTCGTCTTTTACCAATGTGATGCTGTATCATACTATCGTTTACGAAACAAATCGTGAGAGCCTATCTCGCCCTGTGTAGGTCGGAGATTGAAATTTCGTAAAAGATATCGCCACAATGAAAAACAAAAAGCGCTTGACATGAATCATTTCATGGTGCCCTAGCCATCTCTTCCACCAGCCAGGCAGCACGTCATTGATATCAATTTGATATGCTAATAAATTAAATTGATCATGAGAGTCACTTTGTATGGCAAGTAATTTTTTTTTCACCAGTCGCATTACACTCGCCAAGTAGGACAACTGGGAATCCAAGGAGGGAACATGAAGTTCTTTACGAGGAACACTGTTGAGAAATGACATCTGAAGCTGACCATAGAGGGATTCTACAACCCACAACATACATTTTGCGTAAGGACCGCGCTATTGAAAAACATGATCATAACGCCGATATTACCATCACCCTGCATAAAAAGCGGTCTTGAGTCTACAGGCACACACGGTCGCTTTCAGGCAGAATTGCTGTTCAAAAAAGCTGCCCGCAATGTGGAATCAAGTCTATCCATTCAACCACATATTTGCGTTGGATCCTGTAAAGATGTCTTTTAATGATTGCAGCCACTGGTGAATTATATTCGTGCCATACTCATATCTCGAAAGGAGTTACCTGTTTTTTGTTTTTCGAACCTATCTGCTAAGGATTCCATACACCAAGAACTCCAGCTCTGTTTTTAGACAGTTACTCTGCATCTTGTAACTGCTCCTAAGTCTCTGCCCCGCCCTCCCTGCAGCTTAGTTCATGTTATCGTCCCAATTTAGGTCTGATCTCTACAGAAGTTGGGGAGCGCTATATCTAAGACCTTCTGCATCCTGTGGGGAAACAGGACGAGCTGAGTTCATAAGACAGGAGCGCGTTTTGACCACTCGGTGGAAATGGGGACATGGTGTCAGAGTTCTGCCAACCGTGTGCAGTGTGTAAGGTCAGCGCCAAACGAATCTTTGCTCTCCAACACGAGATAGTAGGAGAGAGTACGAGCAGTTGCGGTGGTCTTTCTTGTCGTGAAAATCAGGAAGACTACACATCATACATGGCATGGGGGAAGGACGAAGATTTTGCGACACATCTCCAAACTACATAGAGGTAGTCTGAAGGAGATCTGTGTCTCTCAGGGTGCACTCATGTCGATAACCCAAACATATGTGACGATCCTCTTAAATATACAGGTATTGGTTTCGTAACCTGTACTATAGGATAACAATATCCAACAGACTATCAAATGGTTCAAATGGCTCTGAGCACTATGGGACTTAACTTCTGAGGTCAGAGGCTCCTAGAACTTAGAACTACTTAAACCTAACCAACCAAAGGACATCACACACATCCATGCCCAAGGCAGGATTCGAACCTGCGACCGTAGCGGTCGCGCGGTTCCAGACTGTAGCGCCTGGAACCGCTCGAGCACCCCGGCCGGCACAGACTATCAAACACACGAGAGGGGTGAGAGGGTTCCTGTATTGTTCCTTAATAAGCAGTTTAATTCAAGGTTTTTTCGGTTGTAACACACTCAATCAATGTACACCTCCATACACTTTGTTTTTCTACCATGACTTTGACACCTGTCAGCTGCAGCTAAACAGACATTAACATGTTTTGATCCTCTCTCACAGAAAAATGAACGTCACATGGCATACACTATACAGTTACCACACCACAGACTGGCAGAAATAAAACTGAGATGCGATGTTTCTCATCGCCGATAATGTGGAAGACATCGCAACATATGGAAATTGGAAGAGTTTGCGGTATTGTAGAGTGCTTCCAACAGCTTTACGAGGGTGATGACTTGTACAGTTCATCACATCTTCCTATCTACAGGGTAGCAGATGTCTCGGTGCTTTTCTCCGAAAAAGCATTGTTCCTTCATTTTGCAGTCATGTACATGATTACTGTTCCGGTGTTGATCATTGCCGGAATTGCTGTTCACAACATGCATGAGCTAGCACAGATAAAAAGAAGTACTTTTATCTTATGGTGAAAAAAATAAAAATAATAAAAATAAAAGCGTTTGTAGGGTATGGCAGCATATGGAATAAAAGCGTTTGTAGGGTATGGCAGCATATGGAAATAAGACGATGAGGAACGCTTCCAAACAACTGCATTAAGGTGATGACTTCTACATTTAATCCCGTGTTCACTAGCGACACGTAGCAGATATCCAGTGTTTCTCCAAGGTTCCCTCCATCTCAACGGAGTGTCGTCAGTCAATCATTATGCAGTAGTCAACAGTGTACCCAGTGGACAGTCGGGATTGGAAAGACGCCATTGATATGGAGCGATGTACTGTAATATACACCGAAGTTGATAGCGAGATCAGTTTTAGCAATTTTATCCAGAAGTTGGAGAGAGCAATATCCACCACATTCTGCAGCCTGTGTAGAAACAGAGTGGGCTGAGTTAATGCTATAGGAGGATGTTTTGACAACTCGGTGGAAGTGGGAACATGTCATAGTCCCACCACTCGTGTACGATGTGTAACGCCAGTATGAAATGGAGCCAGCTCCTGCAACACGACGACAGTAAGAACAGTTACGGTGGGGTTTCTTGCTGGGAAAATTAGGAAGAGCCAACATCAAAGCAGATCCACATCCCTCAGGATCCATTCATGTCTATCACCCAACCATTCTATTATCGTTATTCTGTACCATCCAGCAGAGAAAAATTACGAACTAGAAAGCTCCGTTGAGGTCGTCCAATAGATTTTTATGCAACTCTCTCTTCCGATGTAACGGAAACGAATACCGCCTATGTGCCGGCATCGAGCATATGTGGCGATCCTATTAAATATACAGGTATTTATCCATTGGAAGAGGTGGACGGTGGGGGACGTCGCTTGAACAGACCGGTGTAAAGTTTCATCACCTGTACTGTACGAGAACCTTCTCCAACTTGTTATCAGTCGCAGGAGAGGGACCCTGTTTCGTTGTTTGATACGCCGATTTTCTGCTGTAACACGTTTTTTACACTACCATACATTTTTTTCCGCAACGACTTCGACGTCTGTGTCCGCTCCTGAAGTGACCTTAACACGTTCGGTCCATTGAATCCACTAGGAAACTAGACAAAAAATGGTTCAAATGGCTCTGAGCACTATGGGACTTAACTGCTGTGGTCATCAGTCCCCTAGAACGTAGAACTACTTCAACCTAACTAACCTAAGGACATCACACACATCCATGCCCGAGGCAGGATTCGAACCTGCGACCATAGCGGTCACGCGGTTCCAGACTGTAGCGCCTAGAAACGCACGGCCACTCCGGCCGGCGGAAACTAGACATGCACACTTTGTAAATCACATTATGTCGTAATCAAGAGTATACCTGGTCTGTTGGGATGGTAAAGACACCGTCCAGGTACTGTAATAATGAGCATCACAGTTATAGTGCAATTTTATCCTAATTTCAACACCGACCAGTGATCTGGCAGCATGCTTACCAATTTCTGTATCACCGCTAAACAGCACCTCCACTACTTTGCGAGTACCACATGCGAATGGAAGTAGATGACTGTGCAGTATATTCATTCATTGCTAATTCTCGAACATATACGTCAAAGTATACCAGACAGCGACCTACATATCTCTAGCACTTCGATCACAGTGCGTAACTTACGATCTTTTTGTATGTGGATGGGAGTCACATTCTCAAGATGAAGTTAGAGACTGAAAGGTTTCCTCGCATTGTCTTTGATCAACGCTGCCTATAGCAGACCAGAAGTAGACCGCCACGTTCAACGTTTTGTGCAGGAACGGTGCTAACCGAAGCTGTAACTGTTGTCCCACACTCATCCAAGAGCACAAGATTACTCTGATTGCGCGATTGTCGAGGATGTTAGCACGCCTTATTGGTGTACAGTAGATATGAAACTGTTGTACTGATATAAAAGACGGTTAAGAACAAGGAACTGGTGGTTTTTATGAATAATGGAACTGTTGACATATGGAGTTTTCTGCGTTTTATGTAAATCACCTGTGAGAGTACCTGGGAAGTAGTGTGGACCAATGATTTGATTCCCAAGGATTCCACACCATACATTAATAGACCACTTACGTTGACGGTCGACATGTCGTACCCACTGAGGATTGTCTGTGGCCGAGTATTGCACGTTATGGCGATTCACTGCACCATAATTTGCGAACGTGGACTCTTCAGAGAACATAACACCTTGTAAAGACTGCAGCATGAAATTACGTATGACGCATTCACAGAATTTAGCTCTCGCACGGAAATCGTTCCCAGGCAGCTCCTGGATCAGTGACAGGCGGTACGGGTTAAGCCTGTGGCCGTGTACTATACGCCACACAGATGTGAGACTGACACCAGCGACTGAAGCAACGGTTCGTAAGCTGACATGAGGATCGCGGTGTACTGCAGCTAAAACAAACACCTCCGTCTCCTCACTTCTTGCAGTTCTTCGTCTGTTACTGCGGCGCATTACCAAGCTGCCTGTTTCCCGAAGTCGTCGTTCGGCACGTAAGAACGTAATGGCTGCCGGAGCTCTTCGCCTAGGATATCTCACGGCGTGCGAAATTGCTGCTTCAGTGCCATCGTGTCGGCACTCGCCGAGCATCATCAGCAACACGTCAACGTACTCGTTGTTCGTGTATGCTATCTTCATCCGATGCCAGTAACTGTGGTATATTGAGCCCCGTTTGTCTGTGTGGCTCTAACAGTCGGGTATACGGCCGTGTGCGGCGACAGTCGGCAGTCTGACGGCGCATCGAGGAAGCTTCTCGCTCCGTGACACCGGCGACGTTACAACTCGGCCGCACCACATTTACAGGGTTATTACAAATGATTGAAGCGATTTCACAGCTCTACAATAACTTTATTATTTGAGATATTTTCACAATGCTTTGCACACACATACAAAAACTCAAAAAGTTTTTTTAGGCATTCACAAATGTTCGGTATGTGCCCCTTTAGTGATTCGGCAGACATCAAGCCCATAATCAAGTTCCTCCCACACTCGGCGCAGCATGTCCCCATAAATGAGTTCGAAAGCATCGTTGATGCGAGCTCGCAGTTCTGGCACGTTTCTTGGTAGAGGAGGTTTAAACACTGAATCTTTCACATAACCCCACAAAAAGAAATCGCATGGGGTTAAGTCGGGAGAGCGTGGAGGCCATGACATGAATTGCTGATCATGATCTCCACCACGACCGATCCATCGGTTTTCCAATCTCCTGTTTAAGAAATGCCAAACATCATGATGGAAGTGCGGTGGAGCACCATCCTGTTGAAAGATGAAGTCGGGGCTGTCGGTCTCCAGTTGTGGCATGAGCCAATTTTCCAGCATGTCCAGATACACGTGTCCTGTAACGTTTTTTTCGCAGAAGAAAAAGGGGCCGTAAACTTTAAACCGTGAGATTGCACAAAACACGTTAACTTTTGGCCAATTGCGAATTTGCTGCACGAATGCGTGAGGATTCTCTACCGCCCAGATTCGCACACTGTGTCTGTTCACTTCACCATTAAGAAAAAATGTTGCTTCATCACTGAAAACAAGTTTCGCACTGAATGCATCCTCTTCCATGAGCTGTTGCAACCGCGCCGAAAATTCAAAGCGTTTGACTTTGTCATCGGGTGTCAGGGCTTGCAGCAATTGTAAACGGTAAGGCTTCTGCTTTAGCCTTTTCCGTAAGATTTTCCAAACCGTCGGCTGTGGTTCGTTTAGCTCCCTGCTTGCTTTATTCATCGACTTCCGCGGGCGACGCGTGAAACTTGCCCGCACGCGTTCAACCGTGTCTCCGCTCACTGCAGGCCGACCCGTTGATTTCCCCTTACAGAGGCATCCAGAAGCTTTAAACTGTGCATACCATCGCCGAATGGAGTTAGCAGTTGGTGGATCTTTGTTGAACTTCGTCCTGAAGTGTCGTTGCACTGTTATGACTGACTGATGTGAGTGCATTTCAAGCACGACATACGCTTTCTCGGCTTCTGTCGCCATTTTGTCTCACTGCGTTCTCGAGCGCTCTGGCGGCAGAAACCTGAAGTGCGGCTTCAGCCGAACAAAACTTTATGAGTTTTTCTACGTATCTGTAGTGTGTCGTGACCATATATCAAGGAATGGAGCTACAGTGAATTTATGAAATCGCTTCAATCATTTGTAATAGCCCCGTAGAAGGCGCACTGCGTTATGCGCAGCGTGTGTGGTATCTGCCCCTGAAACTTTGAAAGGTTGTAGCTCCCAAGCTAAAGGTGATAGGAATGTAATTTAAATTGATATGTACGCAGCTGGTGTTACTGATACCAGTGCATGATAGAAACAGCTATTGTTTCATCTAAGAAATTGTATCTTTTTGCTGTAACTCTTTGGGTAATAACACAATCAACTATGTTCGCAGCTCCGCAGACAGTGTAACGTTTATTACGGTGACCTACAGCAATAAATATTTCCGTCGCCTATTACTTCGTAACTTACAGAGGCAAACACTTTTAGTGAGACACCCTGTATATGTGCACACCGCTATCTCATGTCTCCCGTCGCCTTAGTGTATGGTCAGGATCCCCAGTCATCGGTGCATGGTGCACTCGCCTGCTGAACACCAGGTATCCATCGCTCTCGCCAGCGCTGCTGTTCCTTCCACTCGTCCCCGTCTTGCCTTTTGTATTTTATAAGCCAGTTTCCCACTCCTCTCTGGCGGTGAAGTTCCGTAAAGTACTCCCACCCCATCCTACGGTGAGACCCGACAGTGACGGATGAGACGGCTGCCGAGCTGATAACAAATTAACAACTGCATTTCAAGCAAATTGTAGCTTCCGGCTTCGTTTATTAGGTTTCTCTACACCGTAATCTTGACAGACTAAGAACTTTCAGTCAGGGCTACAGCACTTCCTTACGCCACTGCTCTGGAGATCGTAATGAGCGTCGGAATTGTAACGGACATTCAGTTCTCTTCGTACGCTTGTGCCATTCTTTGACGGATATCCGTTGCCCGCACTCCTTCCACTGTAAGGGAACGCACTACACCGGTTTGTCCTTCTGTAGCTTCTGTTTACCTGTCTTCTACAGAGACCAAACCTTTTTCCGTAAGCAATATCGTTACAATCCCTCCCTCCGCTTTCATTTTACAGCCTTCCTCAACGACCCTAATGTCTCCATTTTACGACGTTCTACCACCACATTTGGCAGGAGAATAATGGACGGTTATGTGCGTTTCCTTTGGAAATCAGCTAATCTTGCAGTTGCCAACTTCTGCACGCTTCGAGAAAATTAAACAAAAAAATGAGACAGGAATAAAATACTAACTTCTTTTGTACCCAACGTTTATATAATATCGTTTTATCGAGGAAATTAATTTATTATTTTTGTTACATTAGAATGAGAGCATATCCCAGATATTCATGTAGAACAATCTGGGCGAGGAGATTATTTGTACAGCATCGAAAGGGGCAGTGTGGGACCTGTACCAGATAGGGTTGATAGAAGAGATAGAGAAGATCCAACGGAGAGCAGCGCGCTTCGTTACAGGATTATTCAGTAATCGCGAAAGCGTTACGGAGATGATAGATAAACTCCAGTGGAAGACTCTGCGGGAGAGACGCTCAGTAGCTCGGTACGGGCTTTTGTTAAAGTTTCGAGAACATACCTTCACCGAAGAGTCAAGCAGTATATTGTTCCCTCCTACGTATATCTCGCGAAGAGACCATGAGGATAAAATCAGAGAGATTAGAGCCCACACAGAAGCATACCGACAATCCTTCTTTCCACGAATGATACGAGACTGGAATAGAAGGGAGAACCTATAGAGGTACTCAGGGTACCCTCCGCCACACACCGTCAGGTGGCTTGCGGAGTATGGATGTAGATGTAGATGTAGATGAAATAGGTAGATTCGGTCACGTAGGTCGCTGCCTAAATAAACATCCAATCCGAATTCAAAGATGTAACATGCAAGTAATGAGGACATCACTGCGAAATTTGCGAACCACGTAAGTTCTATGAAGCAGTGAACTATGTACATGCAGCTTTCTATGACCATAGCTACGTAAGCAACGATGCGAGGCGAAGTACAACTATTGCTTGCAGTAGCTGGTTTCTCTGCGATTTTCTGATCAATTCTACTTACATAATTCTTCAAAAGTGGGGTAAGGGCGATACATAAACCCACTATAAAAGTATGTGCCAAGCCGACAGCGTACCAGTAACAGTTTTTGCTATGTACAGGATACGTTACGGTTGTGTCAGAGTGTACGCGTGCAATAGAAAGGATTTATCAGCACACGTATCGTCAAAGACGGATACCTTCTGGTTTGGACGATACAAGGAAGTCGTGTTTTGTGAAATACCTTTCGAACGGAGGAAATGGAAATTAAATTTTTTCGAGACTACGGACAATTCTTCTCCTTGCTCATAAGAGAGTCCATTGAGACATCATAAAACATTCAGCAAGAGAGGGAGGCCGTATCTCTTAATAAAATATGAATGCCAATACTAAAGGGCTCGCAATATACAGCGGTCGATACGAGCGGTCGACTGAAGCTAGCGGACAGAAAACGGTTGAGTGCGGAGCAGCGCACGTACTTCTCTTTGCACATCAGTTCACATTTCTCTGCTAGAACTGCTAGTATTTCAGTGAATTCAGCTACGGTTCTCTACGCCCAATAATGCTCAATGGTAATTACAAAAAGTGATTTTGCTGCACACAGGTGATGCTATGTAACCATTTGGCTAATTTAACTGAGAGTTCCACTTCCAATGAGGATCTTCTTTCTTATTTTCGAGATTTCACTAAGTAGATTGTATATGTTGTTTTCGACCCTACTATTCCCACATTTCCCCCCCATGAACCATGGACCTTGCCGTTGGTGGGGAGGCTTGCGTGCCTCAGCGATACAGATAGCCGTACAGTAGGTCCAACCACAACGGAGGGGTATCTGTTGAGAGGCCAGACAAACGCGTGGTTCCTGAAGAGGGGCAGCAGCCTTTTCAGTAGTTGCAGGAGCAACAGTCTGGATGATTGACTGAGCTGGCCTTGTAACACTAACCAAAACGGCCTTGCTGTGCTGGTACTGCGAACGGCTGAAATAAAGGGGAAACTACAGCCGTATTTTTTCCCGATGGTATGCAGCTTTACTGTATGATTAAATGATGATGCCGTCCTCTTGGGTAAAATATTCCGGAGGTAAAATAGTACCCCATTCGGATCTCCGGGCGGGGACTACTCAGGAGGACGTCATTATCAGGAGAAAGAAAACTGGCGTTCTACGGATCGGAGCGTGGAATGTCAGATCCCTTAATCGGGCAGGTAGATTAGAAAATTTAAAAAGGGAGATGGATAGGTTAAAGTTAGATATAGTGGGAATTAGTGAAGTTCGGTGGCAGGAGGAACAAGACTTTTGGTCAGGTGAATACAGGGTTATAAATACAAAATCAAATAGGGGTAATGCTGGAGAAGGTTCATCAATTAAATTCAATATTTCTTCTGTTACCCAAGGATTTCTACTAGCCCTCGTCTTTTTACCTGCTTGATCCTCGGCTGCCTTCACTACTTTATCTCTCAAAGCTACCCATTCTTCTTCTACTGTATTTCTTTCCCCCATTCCTGCCATTTGTTCCCTTACGCTCTCCCTGAAACTCTGTACAACCTCTGGTTCTTTCAGTTTATCCAGGTCCCATCTCCTTATATTCCCACCTTTTTGGAGTTTCTTCACTTTCAGCCTACAGTTCATAACCAATAGATTGTGGTCAGAGTCCACATCCGCCCCTGGAAATGTCTTACAATTTAAAACCTGGTTCCTAAATCTCTGTCTCACCATTATATAATCTATCTGAAATCTGCCAATATCTCCAGGCTTCTTCCATGTATACAACCTTCTTTTCTTGGAAAATATAAAAATGCAGTATTTGAAGCAGGCAAAAAGGAACACAAACGTCTCAAAAATGAGATCGACAGGAAGTGCAAAATGGCTAAGCAGGGATGGCTAGAGGATAAATGTAAGGATGTAGAGGCTTATCTCACTAGGGGTAAGATAGATACTGCCTACAGGAAAATTGAAGAGACCTTTGGAGAAAAGAGAACCACTTGTATGAATATCAAGAGCTCAGATGGAAACCGAGTTCTAAGCAAAAAAGGGAGCGCAGAAAGGTGGAAGGAGTATATAGAGGGTCTATACAAGGGCATTGTACTTGAGGACAATATTATGGAAATGGAAGAGGATGTAGATGAAGATGAAATGGGAGATATGATACTGCGTGAAGAGTTTGACAGAGCACTGAAAGACCTAAGTCGAAACAAAGCCCCGGGAGTAGACAACATTCCAATAGAACTACTGACGGCCTTGGGAGAGCCGGTCCTGACAAAACTCTACCATCTGGTGAGCAAGATGTATGAAACAGGCGAAATACCCTCAGACTTCAAGAAGAATATAATTATTCCAATCCCAAAGGAAGCAGGTATTGACAGATGTGCAAATTATCGAACTATCAGTTTAATAAGTCACGGCTGTAAGATACTAACACGAATTCTTTACAGACGAATGGAAAAACTAGTAGAAGCCGACCTGGGGGAAGATCAGTTTGGATTCCGTAGAAATATTGGAACACGTAAGGCAATACTGACCCTACGACTTATCTTAGAAGCTAGATTAAGGAAAGGCAAACCTACGTTTCTAGCATTTGTAGACTTAGAGAAAGCTTTTGACAATGTTGACTGGAATACTCTCTTTCAAAATCTGAAGGTGGTAGGGGTAAAATATAGGGAGCGAAAGGCTATTTGCAATTTGTATAGAAACCAAATGGCAGTTATAAAAGTTGAGGGGCATGAAAGGGAAGCAGTGGTTGGGAAGGGAGTGAGACAGGGTTGTAGCCCCTCCCCGATGTTATTCAATCTGTATATTGAGCAAGGAGTGAAGGAAACAAAAGTTCGGACTAGGTATTAAAATCCATGGAGAAGAAATAAATACTTTGGGGTTCGCCGACGACATTGTGATTCTGTCAGAGACAGCAAAGGACTTGGAAGAGCAGTTGAACGGAATGGACAGTGTCTTGAAAGGAGGATATAAGATGAACATCAACAGAAGCAAAACGAGGATAATGGAATGTAGTCGAATTAAGTCGGGTGATGCTGAGGGAATTAGATTAGAAAATGAGATACTTAAAGTAGTAAAGGAGTTTTGCTATTTGGGGAGCAAAATAACTTATGATGGTCGAAGTAGAGAGGATATAAAATGTAGACTGGCAATGGGAAGGAAAGCGTTTCTGAAGAACAGAAATTTGTTAACATCGAGTATAGATTTAAGTGTCAGGAAGTCTTTTCTGAAAGTATTTGTATGGAGTGTAGCCATGTATGGAAGTGAAACATGGACGATAAATAGTTTAGATAAGAAGAGAATAGAAGCTTTCGAAATGTGGTGCTACAGAAGAATGCTGAAGATTAGATGGGTAGATCACATAACTAATGAGGAGGTGTTGAATAGGATTGGGGAGAAGAGAATCTTGTGGCACAACTTGACTAGAAGAAGGGATCCGTTGGTAGGACATGTTCTGAGGCATCAAGGGATCACCAATTTAGTATTGGAGGGCAGCGTGGAGGGTAAAAGTCGTAGAGGGAGACCAAGAGATGAACACACCAAGCAGATTCAGAAGGATGTAGGTTGCAGTAGGTACTGGGAGATGAAGAAGCTTGCCCAGGATAGAGTAGCATGGAGAGCTGCATCAAACCAGTCTCAGGACTGAAGACCACAACAACAACATTCCCACATTTAATACTATTTGCAAGTGTATTAAACAACCATTATCTCGCCCGCCCGGCTAGCATCGCTGTCTAACGCGCTGCTTCCCGAGCAGGAAGGCTTGCCGGTCCCCGGCACGAATCCGCCCGGCTGATTAGTGTCGAAGTGCGGTGTTTCGGCCAGTTTGTGGACGGTTTTTACGGCGGTTTTACAACCCTGGGTTCGGCGAGGGGCGGTGTGGGGTGGGTGGACTGCTGTGGCCTGTTGTGGGGTTGTGAACCATTGACGGCTAGGCATGACGAAGCCTCTCCGTCGTTTGTACGTCCCCAGTTCAATACCCAACATACACACACACACACACACACACACACACACACACACACACACACACACACCATCATCACATGGTGAGAAGTTTAAAAAATGCACTGTGGATACATTCTACGATCATAGTAAATAGTAGCTCGCTTCCTTATCTTGCACCTTCAGATATACAGGTGTAGGACAAAAATACGCTTGAAAATAAATGCAGATGCTACCCAAGGCTGCAGGACGCACTGCTGTGTTAGACAACTATCGGCACCTGTGCAATGTCCACGTTGTGTCAGACCTGGTCAGAATAGTGTTCTGCGCAGTTGTGAGTGCGTTATATCGGAGCTGAGTTAATTCGACCGTGGGAAAACTGCTTGTGCTCGAATGGCGGGTGCTTCGGTAATCAAGGGAGCCGAAGTGTTTGGGGGTTCAAGAGTCATCGTATCGAATGCTTACACTGCATACAGGAAATGCGCGGAGGGATCATCCGCTAAGACGTAGTGCAGACGAAAGTGTGTGTTGACTGATCGTGACAGACGGTCATTAGAAGATTTGTAACGAAAAATAAGAGGACGACAACTACAAAAGTCACTGCAGAACTGAATGTCTCACTTGCCAAACCCTGTCAGCCCTAAAACAACACGAAGGGAGCTTCATAAGCAGGGGAATTGAAGGGCGAGGTGGAATTCCAGAACTATTCACCAGTGCCGCAAATGCCCGTAAAAGGAGAACGTGGCGCCGAAGCGATGAAACCCGGACAATGGAGCAACAGAAGGATGTCTCCTGGTCGGATGAATCTGGTTTCACACTGTTTCCCATTTGTGGGTCGGTTTCACATCCCAAGAATGGAGTACGGCGTTGGTTCGTTGATGATTTGGGCAGCCATATCACGTTATTCCGTGGGCCCCATGGTTACTCTGAATTACTACCAAGGACTAAGTGACTATTTTGGCTGATCAGTCCGTAGCACGATACCGTGTTTTGTTTCCCAACGGTGATGCTGTGTCGCAAGACGGCTATTCCGTGGGCCCCATGGTTACTCTGAATTACTACCAAGGACTAAGTGACTATTTTGGCTGATCAGTCCGTAGCACGATACCGTGTTTTGTTTCCCAACGGTGATGCTGTGTCGCAAGACGGCTGCGCCCCTGTTGACCCAGCTCGCATCGCTCGGGTTTTGTGAGCACAATGGCGAATTGTCGCATCTTCCCTGGCCACGACAGTCGCCACATCTCAATATTAGTGAGGCTTCGTGGTCTACTTCGAAGAGAAATGGCCGCGCAGTTAGAGTGGCCATGTCACGAACTGCGCGGCCCCTCCCGCCGGAGGTTCGAATCCTCCCTCTGGCGTGGGTGTGTGTATTGTCCTTAGCGTAAGTCAGTTTAATTTAAAGTACTATGTAAGTCTAGGGGCCGATGACCTCAGCAGTTTGGTCCCAGAGGAATTCACACACATTTGAATATTTTTTGTTGAAGAGAAATTTGCGTGACCTCTATCCACTTTCATCATCGTTTCCTGAAGATGCCACCGTTTTCCAGGAAAAATTTGTATACGATTTCCATGATAACCATATCTTCTGTCCGAAGACTGGTTTGATGCAGCTCTCCATGCTGCTCTATCCTGTGCGAGCCTCTTCATCTTCGAGTAACTACAGCAAATTACAACCTTCTGAATCTGATTACTATAATCGCCTATAGGTCTCTCTCTACGATTTTTATCCCCCACATATCCCTCCAATACAAAACTGGTGATCCCTCTATGTCTCAAAATGTGTCCTGTCAACCGATCCCTTCTTCTACCCAGGTTTTGCCCCAAATTGTTTCTCCCTAATTCTGTTCACGACCTCCTCATTAGTTGTCTAGTCTACCCAACTAATCTTCAGCATTTTTCTGTAGTACCGCATTTCAAAAGCTTCTGTACTCTTCTTGTCTAAACTGCTTATCGTCCATGTTTCACTTCCAGACTTGGCTAACTCCATACAAATACTTTCAGAAAAGTCTTCCTGGCACTTAAATCTATATTCGGTGTTAACAAATTTCTTTTCTTCAGAAATGCTTTTCTTGCCATTGCTAGTCTACGTTTCATAGCCTCTCTACTTCATCCATTAAAGTTATTTTGTTGCGCAAATAGCAAAACACTAATTTTAGTGTTTCGTTTCCTAATCTAATTCCTACACGATCACCTACATTCCATTATCCTTGTTTTGCTTTAGATGATGTTCGTCTTATACCCTCATTTCAAGACACTGTCCATTCCGTTCAACTGCTCCTCCAGGTCCTAGGCTGTCTCTGACAGAATTATCATGTCATCGGCAAAACTCAAATTTTTTATTTATTCCCCCTGAACTTTAATCCTTCTCCAAATGTTTCTGTGGTTTCCTTTACTGCTTGCTCATTGCACAGATTGAATAACATTGTAGATAGGCTACAACCCTGTCTCACTCCCTTCTCAAACAGTGCTTTTCATGCCCTTCGACTCTTATAAATGCCATCTGATTTCCGTGCAAGTAGTAAGTAGCCTTCTTCTTCCCATATTTTACAGCTGCTATCTTCAGAATTTCAAAGAGAGTAATTCAGTTAACACTGACAATAGCTTTTTCTTAGTCTACAGGTGCTTCTAAGATACGTCGTAGGTCTCTACTGCCTCGTGTGTGCCCACATTTCTCCAGAATCCAATCTGATGTTCAGCGAGATCCGCTGCTACCAGCTTTTCCATTCTGCCTCTGGACAGAATTCGTGTCAGTATTTTGCAACCATGACTTGTTATACTGATAGTTCGATAATATTCACACCTGTCAGTACCTGCTTTTTTTTTTTTTTTTTTTTTTTTTTTTTTTTGAATTGGAATTATGTCATTCTTATTGACATCTGAGGGTATTCTGCCTGTCCTTTGTCATGGCTGATTCTCCCAAGGGTATCATCAGGTCTGACGGAATGCTGTCTACTCCCGGAGTCTTGTTTCGACCTACATAATTCAGTGCAGTGTAAAATTATTTACGCAGCATCACATCTCGCATCTCATCTTCATCTACGTCCTCTTCGATTTCAATAATTCCGCTTGCAAGTTCATCTCCCTTGCATAGATCCTCTGTTTATTCCTTCCACCTTTCAGTTTTCCCTTCTCTGCTTAGGACTGCTTTCTCTTTTCTCCGAAGGCTTCTCGAATTTTATTTTGTCAGTATCTCTCTTCCCCGTAGTGATATATGCTTCTAAATCCTTACATTCGTCCTCTAGCTTCTCCTGCCTAGCCATTTTGAACTTCTTTTCGATCTCATTTTTTAGGGTTTCATATTCTCTTTCGCCTGCTCCACTTTCTGCGTTTTTCCGTTTTCTCCTTTCAATAATTAAATTCAATATCTCCGTTGTCACACAGAATTTTCAACTAGGCGTAATCTTTTTACCTATTGGATGCTCTTGACTATTTCATCTCTTAATGCTACTCATTCGTTTTCTGATGTATTCCGTTCCGCTGTTTTAGTCTGTTGTTACCCAATGCTCCCTCCGAAACTCACAGTAGCCTCTGGTTCTTTCATCTTATCCAGATCCCATCTCCTAAATTTCCTAACTTTTTGCAATTTCGTTAGTTTTAATCTACAATTCATAAACAATAAATTGTGGTCAGAGTCCACAACTGCCCCTGGAAATGTCTTCCAATTTAAAATCTGTTTCGGAAATATTGTCTTACCATTATACACTCCTGGAAATGGAAAAAAGAACACATTGACACCGGTGTGTCAGACCCACCATACTTGCTCCGGACACTGCGAGAGGGCTGTACAAGCAATGATCACACGCACGGCACAGCGGACACACCAGGAACCGCGGTATTGGCCGTCGAATGGCGCTAGCTGCGCAGCATTTGTGCACCGCCGCCGTCAGTGTCAGCCAGTTTGCCGTGGCATACGGAGCTCCATCGCAGTCTTTAACACTGGTAGCATGCCGCGACAGCGTGGACGTGAACCGTATGTGCAGTTGACGGACTTTGAGCGAGGGCGTATAGTGGGCATGCGGGAGGCCGGGTGGACGTACCGCCGAATTGCTCAACACGTGGGGCGTGAGGTCTCCACAGTACATCGATGTTGTCGCCAGTGGTCGGCGGAAGGTGCACGTGCCCGTCGACCTGGGACCGGACCGCAGCGACGCACGGATGCACGCCAAGACCGTAGGATCCTACGCAGTGCCGTAGGGGACCGCACCGCCACTTCCCAGCAAATTAGGGACACTGTTGCTCCTGGGGTATCGGCGAGGACCATTCGCAACCGTCTCCATGAAGCTGGGCTACGGTCCCGCACACCGTTAGGCCGTCTTCCGCTCACGCCCCAACATCGTGCAGCCCGCCTCCAGTGGTGTCGCGACAGGCGTGAATGGAGGGACGAATGGAGACGTGTCGTCTTCAGCGATGAGAGTCGCTTCTGCCTTGGTGCCAATGATGGTCGTATGCGTGTTTGGCGCCGTGCAGGTGAGCGCCACAATCAGGACTGCATACGACCGAGGCACACAGGGCCAACACCCGGCATCATGGTGTGGGGAGCGATCTCCTACACTGGCCGTACACCACTGGTGATCGTCGAGGGGACACTGAATAGTGCACGGTACATCCAAACCGTCATCGAACCCATCGTTCTACCATTCCTAGACCGGCAAGGGAACTTGCTGTTCCAACAGGACAATGCACGTCCGCATGTATCCCGTGCCACCCAACGTGCTCTAGAAGGTGTAAGTCAACTACCCTGGCCAGCAAGATCTCCGGATCTGTCCCCCATTGAGCATGTTTGGGACTGGACGAAGCGTCGTCTCACGCGGTCTGCACGTCCAGCACGAACGCTGGTCCAACTGAGGCGCCAGGTGGAAATGGCATGGCAAGCCGTTCCACAGGACTACATCCAGCATCTCTACGATCGTCTCCATGAGAGAATAGCAGCCTGCATTGCTGCGAAAGGTGGATATACACTGTACTAGTGCCGACATTGTGCATGCTCTGTTGCCTGTGTCTATGTGCCTGTGGTTCTGTCAGTGTGATCATGTGATGTATCTGACCCCAGGAATGTGTCAATAAAGTTTCCCCTTCCTGGGACAATGAATTCACGGTGTTCTTATTTCAATTTCCAGGAGTGTATAATAAATCTGAAACCTTCCGGTGCCTCCAGGTCTCTTCCGCGTACGTAACCTCGTTTCATGACTCTTAAACCAAGTGTTGCCAATGATTATATTATGCTCTGTGAAAATTCTACTAGGTGACTTTCTCTTTCATTCCTGTCCCTTGCCAGCCGTTTGGCCGAGCGGTTCTAGGCGCTACAGTCTGGAACCGCGCGACCGATCCTGCCTCGGGCATGGATGTGTGTGATGTCCTTAGGTTAGTTAGGTTTAAGTAGTTCTAAGTTCTAGGGGACTGATGACCTGAGAAGTTAAGTCCCATAGTGCTCAGAGCGATTTGAACCATTTTTTACTGTCCCTTCAGTCCACATTCACCTACAATTTTTCCATCTCTTTTTTTTTTCCTACTATCGAATTCCGATCCACCATCACAAATAATTTTTGTCTCCCTTAACTGCCTGACGAACAAAACTCTCCATTGCACCAACGTCAGATTTAGTGGTTAGAGGATCCAGTTGACAGCCTGTCAAAAACTGGACGCAGATCGAGCACGAAAGCAGGAAGAAGGTGTACTAGTCTGTGAAAAAAAGCAAACTAGAAACAATGGACGATCCAAGAACAAGAAGTGCATTATACAGCAGCGAAAACGTAAATGGCGTCGTGGTTGAGTGGTTACTGTGTTGGTCTTCCACGCGGGCAAGCTGTACTCAAACCTCCATCGTACAATTTTTTTTCTTCTTCTTCGCTGTTCACTTTATTCAAATTTGTGTCTGTGTCGTGGTGTAACGTCCGTTTGCAACAGAGAGTTGTAAGGTAGAAACCTATAATGACAATTGATTCTGCAAAACTACTGTATTAGCAGCCGAAAGGAAGTGGCTTTGGAATGGAAATGCCGTGTGGCTAGGGTCTCCCGTCGGGTAGACGGTTCACCTGGTGCAAGTCTTTCGAGTTGACGCCTCTTCGGCGACTTGTGTGTCGATGGGGATGAAATGATGATAATAAGGGCAACACAACACCCAGTCCCTGAGCGGAGAAAATCTCCGACCTAGCCGGGAATCGAACCCGGGCCATTAGGTTTGACATTCTGTCGCGCTGACCACTCAGCTACCAGGGGCGGACGGCTTTGGAATGGGGACCGCCTACATCTAATGACAAGGCAGCAAGTCAGCCTAATCCTCCACCGGAAAATAGTCTGGTGTGTCATACATGGCATTAGTGACAGTACGTACGTCTTATGGTAGGAACCTCTTATCGACGCATCTAAGTTGCACAAATGGTGAGTGAGAAATCCCTCCTTGCCCTGTATAGGTGTTCGTATGAATGTGAATGTGATGACTCCCAAGGAAATTATGAAAACATAATAGTTTGTCACATAAGCTGCAACAAATGATCGCAACAGTTTCACAATCACAGTTTCTCGTTGCCGTGTCAAAACATATGTTTTTTTACGTTTTTGAAGCTGCGTTCCGTTTTGGAAGTCTTGACTCTAGAATTCCTTTCTTGTAACATACTTCACACCCCTTTATTTGTTGTTTTCATTTCTGTGAGACGTCTATGTGTTATCTCGCCTACTGTCACTATTCGTCACATCTACTTCCGACGGTAACGGTCCTCCCCACAGGACTTATACTCTATAATCAGTGTACAGTATGACACCTGCCACCATCTTCCCACAAGGCCGTTGTCGTTCCTGGCTACTATAAAATGCAGTACTTATTCTTGAACAGTTCATTGTTTCTACACTACTGGCCATTAAAATTGCTACACCACGAAGATGACGTGCTACAGACGCGAAATTTAACCGACAGCAAGAACATACTGTGATATACAAATGATTAGCTTTTCAGAGGATTCACAAAAGGTTGGCGCCAGTGGCGACACCTACAACGTGCTGACATGAGGAAAGTTTCCAACCGATTTCTCATACACAAATAGCAGTTGACCGGCGTTGCCTGGTGAAATGTTGTTGCGATGCCTCGTCTAAGGAGGAGAAATGCGTACCATCACGTTTCCGACTTTGATAAAGGTCGGATTGTAGCCTATCGCGATCGCGGTTTATTGTATCACGACATAGCTGCTCGCGTTGGTCGAGATCCAATGACTGTTAGCGGAATATGGAATGGGTGAGTTCACGAAGGTAATATGGAACGCTGTACTGGATCCCAACGGCCTCGCATCACTAGCAGTCGAGATGACAGGCATCTTATCCGCATGACTGTAACGGATCGTGCAGCCACGTCTCGATTCTTGCGTCAACAGATGGGGACGTCTGCAAGACAACAACCATCTACATGAACAGTTCGACGACGTTTGCAGCAGCAGGGACTATCAACTCGGAGACCATGGCTGCTGTTACCCTTGACGCTGCATCTCAGACAGGAGCGCCTGCGATGGTGTACTCAACGAGGAACCTGGGTGCACGAATAGAAAAACGTCATTTTTTCGGCTGAACCCAGGTTCTGTTTACAGCATCATGATGGTCGCATCCGTGTTTGGCGACTTCGCGGTGAACGCACATTGCAAGCGTGTGTTCGTCATCGCCACACTGGTGTATCACTCGCCATGATGGTATGGGGTGCCATTGGTGACACGTCTCTGTCACCTCTTGTTCGCATTGATGGCACTTTGAACAGTGGACGTTACATTCCAGATGTGTTACGACCCGTGGCTCTACCCTTCATTTGATCCCTGCGAAACCCTACATTTCAGCAGGATAATGCACGACCACATGTTGCAGGTGCTGTGCGGGCCTTTCTGGATGTAGAAAATGTTCGACTGCTGCTCTGGCCAGCACAGTTTCCTGATCTCTCACCAACTGAAAACGTCTGGTCAATGGTGGCCGAGCAACTGGCTCGTCACAATACGCCAGTCACTACTCTTGATGAATTGTGGTATCGTGTTGAAGCTGCATGGGCAGCTGTACCTGTACACGCCATCCAAGCTCTGTTTGACCCAATTCCCAGGCGTACCAAGGCCGTTATTACGGCCAGAGGTGGTGGTTCTGGTACTGATTTCTCAGGATCTATTCACCCAAATTGCTTGAAAATGTAATCACATGTCAGTTCTAGTATAATATATTTGTCCAATGAATACCCATTTATCACCTGCACATCTTCTTGGTGTAGCAATTTTAATGGCCATTAATGTATTTTGCTTTTTTTTCATAGTTCAGTACACTTTTTTCCTGTTTTCATGATTGATCTGCGCTCAGTTTTTGACGGACTGCCTACAAATTCATTTTTCTTGTACAGATCCTCTATATACTCTTTCCACCTTTCTGCTTTCCCTTTTTTGCTTAGGACTGGTTTCCCATCTGAGCTCTTAATACTCATACAGGTGGTTCTCTTTCCTCCAAAGGTCTCTTTAGTTTTCGTGTGGGCGGCATCTATCTTATATCTAATGATATATGCTTCTATATCCTTACATCTGTCTCTAGCCATTCCTGTTTAGCCATTTTGCACTTCCTGTCGATGTCATGTTTGAGACGTTTGTATTCCTTTTCACCCGCTTCATTTACTGGATTTTTATATTTCCTACTGTCATCATTTAAATTCAGTATCTCTTGAGTTACCCAAGGATTTCTACTAGCCCTCGTATTTTTACCTACTTGATTCTCTGCTGCCTTTGCTATTTCATCTCTCAAAGCTACCAATTCTTCTTCTACTGTATTTCTTTCCCCTGTTCTTCTCAATCATTCCCTAATGCTCTCTCTGAAATTCTCTGCAACCTCTGGTTCTTTCAGTTTACCCAGGTTGCATCTGCTTAAATTCCTACCTTCTTGCAGTTTCTTCAGTTTTAATCTACAGTTTATAATCAATAAATTGCGGTCCGTGTCCACATCTGCCCCTGGAAATGTCTTAAAATTTAAATCCTGGTTCCTAAATCTTATAATCAATCTGAAACCTTCTGGTGCCTCCACGTCTCTTCCACGTATACAGCCTTCTTTCGCAGTTCTTAAACCAAGTGTTAGGCATGATTAAATTATGCTCTGTGCAAAATTCCACCAGGCGTCTCCCTCTTTAATTTCTTTCCACCAGGCCATATTCGCCTAGGAAGTTTCCGTCTCCTCTTTTTTCCTACTATCGAATTCCGGTCCCCCATGACCATTAAATTTTCGTCTCCCTTGATTATCTGAATAATTTCTTTTATCTCATCATACAATCTTCAATCTCTCCATCAGCTGCAGAACTAGTTGGCACGTAAGCT
Source organism: Schistocerca nitens (assembly GCF_023898315.1). Classification (NCBI taxonomy): domain Eukaryota; kingdom Metazoa; phylum Arthropoda; class Insecta; order Orthoptera; family Acrididae; genus Schistocerca; species Schistocerca nitens. Next base: position 544,628,233 of record NC_064621.1, on the reverse strand, counting down.
TGTACTACTTGGTGGTGTGGGCGTCGTGTCTATCTTTCTACAATAATGCGTTCACTATGCTGTTCGTAGTAGCTTATCCGCGTTCATATTTTGTTATTCATTATTAAACATACTCCTGCATTACCCTTATTTGATTTTGTATTTAAACCCCTGTATTCACCTGACCAGAAGTCTTGGTCCCCTGGCCCTCCTGCCACCGAACTTCAGTAATTCGTACTCTATCTAAATTTAACTTATCCATTTCCTTTTTAAACTGTCTAGCCTACTTGCCAGATTAAGGGCTCTAACATTCCACGCGCCAATCCATAGAACATAAGATTTGTTTCTCCAGATAACGGCATCATCCTGAATAGTACGCGCCCGAAGATGTGACTGGGGGACTATGTTCCCTCCTGAATATTTTACCCAAGAGGATGCCATCAGCATTTAAATAAAGAGCTGCATGCCCTGGAGAAAAATTATGGCTGTAGTTTCCCCTTCTTTTCAGGCGTTCACAGTACCAGTGCAGCAAAGCCGTTTTGGTTGATGTTACAAGGACAGTTCAGTCAATCACCTAGACTACTGCCCCTGAAATTACTGAAAAGGCTGCTACCACTCTTTAGGAGCGACACGTTTGTGTGCCCACACAACAGATACCCCTCCGTTGTGGTTGCACGTACGGTACGGCCATCTGTATCGCTGAGAGACGCAAGCCTCCCCACCAACGGCAAGGCCCATGGTTCATGGGGGGGGATTGCGTTCACTATGCTGTTCACAGTAGCTTACCTGCATTCCTATTTTATTATTCATTGTTAAACCTACCCCTCACTGCCCCTATTTGATTTTGTATTTGTAACCCTGAATTCACCTGACCAGAAGTCCTATTCCAGCTGCCACTGAACTTCACTAATTTCCACTATATCTAACTTCAACCTATCTATTTCCATTTTTAAGTTTTCTAACCTATTTATTTGATTAAGATATCCAACCATGATGATAACAGTATAGGACCTGTATTTATTCGTTAGGAGAGGACTGGAAATTGTTTTTAATGTCAGCAGGCTTTCTTCATCGTCTTAGTATTAAGTATTGTAATGTGTTGTGGTTTTGGTTTTCGAATTTTTTCTCGTGATGAAACGGATGAAAGAAAACTATCACTGAACGAAAACCGTTGTCGCAACCGTGGTTCCACAAATGAGTTCTTTGTGAGATAACTGCGAATGTGTATTTATGAGCTTCTGCCGATTTCATTGTGGAATATTATCCTAGTTAGTACAAATGTGTTTGAAATGTAAAAAGGTTAATCAAGTCGTCAATTCATTAGGTTGTAATGTGACGTAAATCCATTTCATGTTCAAGAGTCACCACATCTTCAAAACTACTTATAAAAGTGGGTTTAGGAAATTGCTTGATGACGTTTGGCTTGCACAACGTTGTCGTCATGGAAAGCGATGAATTTGGTTGTTCGTAATTCTATTCGAAAGACAGATTCAGACAAAGCAACACATGTGACTGGAAACGCAAACCGCAAGTTTGTAACTTTGTGCGCACTGTGACTTCGTGGTGATTACGGTGTCTATACCAGATGTTTCTTCTGTTTCTTGTGATGCCTATATTAAGGTGAATAGAATCGTATGATGTCGGCTGATTGTTTTAATACCCTAATGTTTTTTACTGTCGGATCTTGACCAGTGCATCGTCTCGGGTTACCCTGTTGTCGACGGGACGTTAAACTCTGATCTTCGTCACTTCTCTTTCATCAGTCCACAAATACAGCACATCATTCACTTATCTGAGCCAGTCATTAATTTTGCATTCAAAGGCTCTTTATGTGTGAAAATGTTTCAAAATTTTCCATCAAAATTACTTGTATTTTGGGACAAAGAGATAAGGTTAGGGCATCAAATAGTCTGTAAGAAGTGTTCTCAGAGTGAAAAAATGTGTTTTACACAAACATATGTTGGTAGTTAGTTTGAACAGATCTTAGGTGAACCCAATAGAAATATACGTGGAACTTGAAGGGAACCTTTGGAAGAAGCGCGTAGTTCTCGTAGAAGGCTCTAGGGGAAATTGAGATAATGTTCTGGGAAGACGGTACGATGGTTAGGCTCTTCGCCGATATCTAGCACAGATGTGAAGGGATGACGAGGACAAACTACACAGAGCTGACAAAAGTCATGGGATAGCGATATACACATTACAGATGGCGGTAGCATCGCGTATACAGTGTGTAAAAGGGCAGTGCATTGGCGGAGCAGTCACTTGTACCCACGTGATTCACGTGAAAAGGTGTCCGACGTGATTCGTACGACGAGAATTAACAAACTTTGAGCGCAGAATGGGACATTTCACTTCGGAAATTGTTAGGGAATTCAATATTTTGAGATCCACATTGTCAAGAGTGTGCCGAGAATACCGAATTTCAGGCACTACTTCTCACCGTTGGCAACTCAGCGCCAACAGCCTTCACTTAACAACTGAGAATAGCGGCGTTTGTGTAGAGTGGTCAGTGCTTATAAACAAGCAAGTAAGCGTGACATAACCGCAGAAATCAATGTGGGACGCAGGCTGCTGTGGCCGAACGGTTCTAGGCACTTCATTCTCGAACCGCGCGACCGCTACGGTCGCAGGTTCGAATACTGCCTCAGGCATGGATGTGTGTGATGTCCTTAGGTTAGTTAGGCTTAAGCAGTAAGCTGGTCGTAGGTTGTGTTCCAAAAATGAACAGCATAGAGACAGAAGTGATGACACTTTCTGCAGGATCTGACCATCATTTTGCAGGACAATGCTCAAGCATGTACAGTGCAAGATGTTACTGATTTGTTTGAGTGATGGGGCTGCTAAGTGCTGTACCACCTACTGCACTCCTCTGACTTAAGCTCTCACGAGTTCAACTCGATTTCTAAACTGAAGGAAACACTTCACGGCATTTGCTTCAAAACTGCTACAAATTCGTCGGGCAATAGACCACGCCGCTCGAACTGTCAACACAACTGGCCCTGCTAAGAGTATCCTACGACTTCCACAGCGCTGGCAACGGGTTATGCATAAGGCTGGTGACTACTTTAAAGGTCAGTGAACTTGGAAACACGTATCTATTTTGTACGAGCTGTAAATAAATATTTTCCACTATGAAAGTTCCAACCCTCTTTATTTTATATATATACCGGGTGATCAAAAGTCAGTATAAATTTGAATACTTAATAAATCACGGAATAATGTACATAGAGGTAAAAATTTACACACATGCTTGGAATAACATGGGATTTTATTAGAACCACCCCATATTGCTAGACGCGTGAAAGATTTCTTGCGCGCGTCGTTTGGTGATGATCGTGTGCTCAGCCACCGCTTTCGTCATGTTTGGCCTCCCAGGTCCCCAGGCCTCAGTCCGTGTGATTATTGGCTTTGGGGTTACCTGAAGACGCAAATGTATCGTGATCGACCGACATCTCTAGGGATGCTGAAAGACAACATCCGACGCCAATGCCTCACCATAACTCCGCACATGCTTTACAGTGCTGTTCACAACATTATTCCTCGACTACAGCTATTGTTGAGGAATGATGGTGGACATATTGAGCATTTCCTGTAAAGAACATCATCTTTGCTTTGTCTTACTTTGTTATGCTACTTATTGCTATTCTGATCAGATGAAGCGCCATCTGTCGGATATTTTTTGAACATTTGTATGTTTTTGGTTCTAATAAAACCCCATGTCATTCCAAGCATGTGTGTCAATTTGTACCTCTCTATTTACATTATTCCGTGATTTATTCAGTTTTCAAATTTATACTGACTTTTTGATCACCCAGTATATATATAAAGAGCAGAGTGTATGTGTGTATTTACGTATTTCCTCCCAAACCCACAGATCGATTTCAACCAAATTTGGCACAGAACAGCAGACCTCATGAATAGCAGCATTGTGGGGCTTACAATGTCGTAGCACCAATAGAATCAGAGGTACATGCAAAAGCATGTTTTTTCAGCCCCTGATGTATTGGCTGCCCTGCACAACGGGCATGTTGTGTGGAAACAATTTCAGTGTGACAAATCAATGTGCTTGGCAGGGCAGCCTGCATCTCAGAGGCAAGAAACTTTTTTTCAGGCTTCATCATGTTGGCTGCCATGAATGGTGGGCCTGTTGTGTTGGATTTTTATTGATCTGCTTCCTCGACTTGCTGATGGCCTGTACAACACAGGATTTTCGAGCCACTGATATGTAGCCTGCCATGCACGACAGGCGTGTTGTGTGAGTGGCCTGCTTTATTGAGCTGTAGCGCAGGGACTACACATTCCAATAAGTATGGCTGCCAACTTTCAGATGGATACAGGAGGGAATGGATAGAGAGAGGGGGAGGAGGAAATAGACAAACAAAGATGGGGAAGATGCATGAGACCGGTGGGAGGTGTAGAGGGGTGGTGGGCATATGGAAAAGGAAGAGGTGAAGATGGAAAATAGGAGGTGGAGGAGGATATGGCCATTGGGTGGGGGAGGAAGATACTGTCAGAGAGACGGGATGGATGCAATGGACAAAGAGAGGGGGAGGAGGAGTTTTATAGACAGAGAGAGTGGGGAGAAAGAGACTGACTGATAGAGATGGGAGGATGACGTGGGCAGACAGAGGGAGGAAGAGGAGGACACAGAGAGAGAGTAGGAGATGTGTTCAGAATTTGAGTAGAATGCATACATGGGCAAAGCTGCGGGAAAAAGGCTTGTATTGAAAGTAAATTTAAGATTTAGGACGTCTTTCCTAAAAGTATTTGTAGTGTATCGTTATTTGGAAGTGAAAGGTGGACAATAAACAGTTCAGAAAGAGGACTCTAAAAGCGCGAAATGTTATGGTACAGAAAGATCAACAAAGTTATTGAACGTGCAACAAAGAGGTAGTTATCGAGCTTGGAAGACAGGAGCCACATGACACAATCTTACTTAAAGATAGGACAGAGTGAGACATCACGCCTTCAAGCATCAAGGGATAGTTAATTCGACAATGGAGAGGAAGATCGTTTTAGGGGAACACTATCCACTAGATTATGACCAAACCATTTCTCTGCATGCCTTTCCTCTTGGATTGCTGGTCTCTCAGATATACAGAACTGCTGTGAAATTTGGAAGTTAGAGGAGGGGTACTGGTGGAAGTGAAGCTGTGAGTGAGGGTTATGAGTCGTGTCTGTATCGCTCAGCCAGAAGGAGCACTGTCAGAAGAAGGAAAGATTTCATGTTCGAGTCCCAATATAGTACACAGTGTTAATCTGCCGGGAATGTTTAATTCCAATTCTGCCTGTCAATAAAAATTTTTCAGACTTGAAATACAGTAATCACTCTCTCCCACTCAAACTACTCATGCTTTCACAGCATAAGGGTACATGTATTGAGCTGAAAAGCCCGAAACGTTTCCTTCGTCACCAAGACGGTACTCCCCTTCCGTGGAAGTGACTCGGCCCTTTCCTACTCACTGCATGGAGTAAGCTGTGCACTTTATTCTGCCTTATCGAAATGGCCTCGCTCCGCTGAGGTGTGAATGTCAGAGACGGCGAGAGCACGAGGCAGTTGGCTGCCAGGCAACAGAGACGCAGAGCGGCCTCTGAATACCGGCCTAATGTCGCCTCAATGACCTCTAATGACCACCCCCACCTCCTCGTCCTGCCCTCCCATCTCGAAACCCCTCTACCACAACTCTACTGCGTTCCCAGCTACGTGGATGCTTACTGCATCTAAGGCGGTGTGCGCGCCGTGGCAGTTCTGCACAATGCAAAACTTTGCCACACACCGTTTGCTACATCGCAAACTAACCAACGTTAAAATGTTCCCAGTGGCCCAACTTATACAGCACCTATTAATTATTTATTCTTCCCAGCAATGTTTCACATAACAAAGCAATAAGTTTTGAGATTCATTTTTCTCTCCATTGGACTGTCACTGTTCATATTGTCTCATCAAGACTACTAGAACACGCTTAGCAGAGTATGATAGGCAAATAGTCCCCACCTCACTTTACAATTATTCACTTCGTTTACGTTGTTCTAGACATGCATTGTTCGATCTGTTTGCTTTTGGGGATGGGTGACTTTTTTCCCTAAACAAAAATAGCATACATATGAAGTACGCAGAATAACATTTTTTTGTTATGGAACGACTATAAGACACGAATTTTACAAATTTATTACGTAAGACTCTAGAATAAGAATATATAAACATAAACATAAGACACGCAGTAAAACAAACTTATTACGCATAAGAAGAAACATAAGAAAACGGTGCTGTTTGCTCGAACTCATAAAAAACGAAGAATACATATTTTATTATTACGGACGACATTTATTTACAAATTTCACAAACTGCACTTTCATTATTCACCGACATTGGTACTGACGAAATCGACAAATGCAGATATTTCCAGAAAAGCCAAAGAGAACGGCAGCTGCGCTGACAAGTGCTTGAAGGATGTCGCCCCCATCAAAACTAACGATTTTCATCATAAAGTTCATGGATGGGATGAATGATCGTTCGTTTTACAGGTGGAAGCGAAAAATATATAGTTCTTATAATATGATACACATTTAACTGCATATAATCTCATATAATGACGAGTGATTTACGCCAATTACGGTACTCAAAGAAACGGTTTGGCGATAAATGTTCTAGGGTCTTTAGATAATTAGAAGACATTAAAAACTCGTTACATATCTGATATATATTCAACATACGTATGTGTCATGACATGGCGGCTAAGAATCGCTGCTCGTAGACAACCATTTCAGAATCAATTAAGGTGCTGGCAAATGAATGATATGGTAAAAAATAATATCCACCTTGGTCCCATTTCTGGGGAAAGCAGAGGTTATAGTTGCAAGGAAACGTTGTTTCAAGCATATCTATTTTATAGTTTTTGGTTCATGATATTTTGCATATCCATATTAGAGTAGGTGTGCATTATAAATGTTCTTTATATCTCTCTGCACTCAGAAAGTAAATATGTTCAGTTTTGAGATAAAAGCCAAATATTTGATCCTTCACGTATTCATGTAAATTCACAGTGTCATATATATGTTCACTTCAGAAAGCAAGTGAATTACACAGTTCATTTACTTGTAAATCGTGCTCTAAACTTTTTTCAGAGATTCCCTGTACACCAATGTGTAGCGTGAAATTTCTGTGAAAGTTATATACTTTACAAATTAATCTTGGTGGGAATGTGTGTACAAAAAATGGTATAAAAACGCTATTACAATTCTGTAAAACATTGCTTTTACGTGAGCAAAAAGTACTGAGTAATAGTGAATTGATGTCTTTAGAAAGTAAAGATGGCAGAGTAAGCACAAAAAGAAGCAGGAGGAGGAAGAAATGATCTTCACCAAAGGGCTGTGCGACAGGGATGAAGTTTCAGACCGTATGTTTGAATATAAGATGAATTTTTTATGTTGTTTAGATATTTTCATCAACTTAAATTTTTGCTTTTGTATGGTACCTTGTTTTACTATCTAAATTTTCTTCTAAAATCTTAAAATTAAAAGTACTAGCACTACATTTATTTTGTTTCACTAGATTATGTACTACAGATTTTTTACTACATCAAATTTTTCGCTCTTTCCATATTAATACTTCTCAAAAAAGGTTCATATTGTGAATTAACTGTAGTAGTGAAATTGGTAAAATTAAGAAGCTGTAAGATAGTAACACTTCAATTTTTGGATTCAGTTTGCTGTTAATGAGATTCTCTTTACAAAATTATGCAGAAAATGGTAAGAGAGTTTGTGACAAAATTAATTTTATATGTTTTGGAACAATTGCATACAGACCTAATAAGTGTTTGAAAGAATCCCAGTAAAATATTTCCATCACACACGCAAATAATAAAAATACAATGATACAGTTGTTCTACTAACAATTATCTCAGGGTCGTTTTCCTTGGTGTTGTTTTCTGTTTGAGACAAAACCAACCTTTGTAGAGTTTTGTTCGAGAGCGTTAGGCCTTTTCATGAGAAGCAGTATGTGTATCAAGGGCTCTTGGCTTGTATGTGAGATCAGGCAGCGCCTGTGGCCTGTAAAGGCTGCCATTCCTGCTGTTGTGGTGCAGAAAGATATCACGAGCAAATGCAAAATTTCCTTGAAGTTTTCTCCAGCCAGCGCTAAACCGAGTCAAACCAAGCCGGTCAAGGTGTAGCCATCAGAATGACCAACAGGCAGAGACCCGATATTGTAAGCAATATGGCACACCCCAGAAGCTATTGCTTCACCTACTTCGACCAAGTAGTCATAATAATTAGGGATCATAACGTCATTCTGACAGCACAGCATGATGCTGCAGGAATGAGTAAATGTTCCAGAAGAACACCTATCAGCCCACTGACATGGCGAAAAAGTACCAAGATGAAGCACTGGGAGCCACTGTTGTGACACAGGCGTGGCAGAGAATGCTGATGAGCCCAGGAAATGAGGACTCATACCCTGATCCTCAACAAGACATAATGTGATTACCTCAGATGGACATCAATAAATACCCAGATTTTCAAGCCTATGTACAATTCAGTTACAGTGAGCCAGCCATGGTCAGATCACCATGACATGCCGCTTACCATTTGCCACATGACCAGATGACTTCTATCTTCCGGATTGCTGCCCTCCTGGTCTGCTATCCTGTTCGTTGCGAGCAGCCAGTATTTTATCCATTCACGTGAAATCTTGGGGACTTCTACCTCCAGCTTGCTGAGAGATGAACTGATTGTGTTTGACGCACGTCAACCTGTCGCTGTATCCAGGTGCGGAAGGCTCCTGCTCTCAACTTGCATCTGTTAGCAGACACTGGCATCCATGTTCTATTTCTGGTGGAGATCCCTTGTTGTAACTCGACACTACCATCTACACCTTGAGCAGAGCTGCTGGAATTGACTCAGGCACACCCTTCGATGTCCACAATCACTCCCTAGTAATAAGCATCCGGCGATCTAACGGTCGGCACGGCTGTACGAGCTGCGCCTGCGACTTGAGACCCTGCACGGCGCTGACTGTTATGTCAGCAGCCACAACGGAGACAATGTCGTCGAGGATCTGCTGAGGTCGAGAAGGCAGCACATCCCAGGGCTGATTTCTGTGTCCACTGTCCTCACCATGGTCATGGTGAAAATAGTTCAGCTGTAACACTTAAATCGTTTAAATGAATGTCTTGCTAATGCTATTTCATTAGCGCACGGAGTGCCAACTGGCCTTCACCACCGTACTCCAAGCTTCGCCATCCAGCAACCATAACTGTCTCACCCGAGAAACCCTTACTATATTAGCAGCAATGCATCTTGCTGATGGTCATCTTTACACCCAGTCATGCATTGAGCGACTCTCCAACGGACTTTGAAGTGTATTACATGACGTCTGGCAGAAAAATGTTCATCTTTGCCACACTCCCCACTGTCTGTCTCAGTACCAAATGGCCAGCTCGCCTCTCCAGTCAAATTAATACTTAGCGATTTTCGTTAATCTTAGCGTGACATACCATTTTCCCATTCTACTCGGAGGACCAACTTGCCATTGTACGTTCCTTCCTAAGGAATTTCAGAACATCAAAAGTATCCTTACTTCGCTGATATCGCCTGTAATCTACACACTCGTCCTCAGATTCGTCATTGTTTTCTACAGGTGCTGAGATACTGGTCAAACACAAGGAAATTAAGAAAATAGAGGGCGTTCTAACAAAGGATTTAGTTGGTGTAAACTATTTTCATAAAAGGTGGCTCCAGCTCAATTCAGCTATGACGGAGGTTTCACGATTTCACCTGAACTACAAACCAGCATACATTTGTTTCAGAATTCCTTTCAAAAATGTCAATTTATCTCACAATAAAACCTCTAAATATGTAGGAGTTGTTTGGACAGAACGTTCAGCTATAAGTTACACCTGACAAATCTCCGTACGAGGAATAACATTATGCAGAAGCTTTGGGGCACCATATGGGGCTCTTCGCCGCCTACGTTACGAACAACATTAGCTCTCGTTTATTCAGTATGAGACTACTGCTGACCCATCTAGCTTAACAGTCACCACAACAAGAAAGACACATCGAACTAAATCACACCATCTGTATGATTTTAGGCGTGATTAAGAGTACGGCCAGCTTCTTGCTACCATTCATAAATCATATACCTCGACGAGATCTGCCAAGACAACAAGCATTTCTTAGAGAATTTTAAAAAATCAAACAGTCAACAACTTTTTTTGATCCATTCTCTACTACTTAATTAGATCGCTCTTTGAAACCATCATTTGCGGAAGCTATAAGCTTAGCAGCTAATATGTTTGATATTGTGCAATACTGGAGGAAAGCCTGGGAAGATACTGTAACAGTGGATCTAGAAAAATTCCGGTGCATTTCCGAAAAATCAGATAATTGCGACTAGGACATGCCCTCTGAGGGTTCCGTGCAAACTTTAATATGTACACTGAGACGACAAAAGTCATGGGATAACGATATTCACATACAAAGATGGCGATAGTATCACGTACACGAGGTACAAAAGGGTAGCACATTAGCGGAGCTGTCATTTGCACTCAGGTGATTCACGTAAAGAGGTTCCCGACGTGATTATGGCCTCACGACTGGAACTGACAGACTTTGAAAGCGGAATGTTACTTGGACCTGGACACATGGGATTTCCGAAATCGCTCCGAGATTCACAGTGTCGAAAGTGTGCCGAGAATACCAAATTTCAGGCATTATCTCTTCGCACGGACAACGCAGAGGCCGAGGCCCTACACATAACGACCGAGAGCAGCGGCGTTTGCATAGAGTTGTCAGTGCTAACAGACAAGCAACACTGCGTCAAATTACCGCAAAAACCAATTTGGGACGTACAATGAAAGTATCCGTTAGGACAGTGAAGCGAAATACGACGTTAATAGGCTAGGGCTGCTGACTACCGACGCGAGGACCTTTGCTAACAGCATGGCATCGTCTGCAGCAACTCTCCTGATGCCGTAACTATATCAATTGAACCCTAGAGGAATGGAAAACCGTGGTCTGATCGGATCAGTCCCGATTTATATTGCTAGGAGGAGATGGCAGTGTTCGAGTGTGGCGCAGTCCCCACGAAGACATCGACCCAAGTCGTAAATAAGGCTCTGTACAAGCTGGTGGTGGCTTCATAACAGTGTAGGCGGTGTTTACGTGGGATGGACTGGATCCTCTGGTCCGACTGAACCGATCGTTGACTGGAAATGGTTATGTTGGATACATGGAAACAATTTTCAGGCATTCATGGACTTCAAAGTTGGCAAACATGTCACCGGGCCAGAATTGTCCGCCATTGGTTTCAAAACATCGGGTCAGAATTTTTCGCCAATGGTTCGAAAACATTCTGGACAATTTGAGCGAAGGATTTGGTCACCCAGATCTCCCGACATGAATCTTATCGATCATTTATGGGACATAATCGAGAGATCATATCGTGCACAAAATCCTGCATCGACAACATCTTCGCAGTTATGAACGGGTGTAGAGGCAGCATGGCTCAGTATTTCTGCAGGAGACTTCGAACGACTTGTTGAATCCATGCCACGTTGCTGCACTACGTCGGCAAAAAGGAGGTCCGATACGATATGAGGAGGTGTCCCATGACTCTGGTCACCTCAGCGTATCTCCATTAATGCGATGCGTATTATGTAATTTGAGAAATAAATAAATTCTGGCCAAGCAAGCGAAAGGTGTCGTCTCTCTCCCTTTCTCCGTCTCTCTGGCCGAGCTTAACCAATGTCCCCATCTTATAGACGGATCACCGTCAACAGTGTCATATGCCCTCACTTCATGGGACATTGCGGAGAGATTTGGAATTTAATCCAGGACTTTGGCGCAAAGATTGGTCGTGAAAAAATTTAAGGCAACACGTCACCTTCCTTTGCCGGTCAAACAGGTGCAGTGAAGGATTTCCACAAGCAGAGTTCGAGCCGGTTTCTTCCGAGTGGAGCGCAACAGCACAGGCGTGCGTCAGCGACCTCGGCAAGTTAATGAGTTCCACCACCCATTGTATTTAAAAAGCAATAAAACAAAACACTTCAGTTTGAATTTTTTCTGGCAAACACATGAAGCTTTTCAGTGAAACTGCTCTTATCAGGAGGCACAAAACTTACAAGTTCATAAATCTGTTGACTACCTCCCTAGCGCATGGCCACGAATGTAAACTACGTGCTATCATGAAGCTGAAAAAGAGAACAGGTCGTTAACTGGGTGGCGTGACAGAGTCATTAATCTGCAGAGGTAGTTTAACAAAATCTTACCATGTAACGCCCTTCGCCTTTTATCGTCGAGAGGATCGTGGTATCCTGCACTTCCGGTTACGAGGCTGTCGTCAGGGATAGAAGCAGTCCCGATGCCCTGTGTCAACAAAATGCCCACGCCATGCTTATACACGTGGCTATGCACCAGGGAGCGAAGTGACAGAATTTGTAGTTTTGCAAGCAACAGTGCAATCGCATCGTCAAGAAAGAATGGCGCACTGCGGTTATGTGAGAGTCTGGTAGTGGGACATCGCAGTCTTGGTTGAGACACCTTTACAGTCAAGAAGTTTCATGACCATTAATAAGCAAATAATGCTTAGTAGGGTCAACAGCCACCCCTGAACCAAACGTAGACTCTCTGCAGGTCATTATGCATATCGGTACAATCATCTTGCCTTACAAACTTCCTATATGCGACAGCTTCATGCACGAAAGGCTTCACGGAACGACAAACGTTAAATTATGAAAAAGGATGTACGTGTGTACGTATGTCCCACTTGTCCTCCTAAACGACTGCACAAATTTCAACCAGACTTGCTACACGTATCACTTAATGCCTCGAAATCGTCGCTGTGGGGACAAACCCAGCTACCTATCAAACGGGGGGAGGGGGCACTGGTGAAAAAGCAGCTTACCCCACAACGAGCTAATACACTTACTTTAGTCCTACAGTAGTTGTGAATGAGAGCACTTAGAGACTTGCAACCAACTGTACACATAATTTCAAACCTTTACGAAACTTCTTCTCGCAGGATGAAAGGAAAAAATGTGTATCGCTTGCTACATCTTCGCAGTTCGCGCACTAAAACTGTCACATGAACCACGACCTTTTAATTTATTTCCTCTGTGGTGTCACTGCCAGACACCACACTTGCTAGGTGGTAGCTTAAATCGGCCGCGGTCCATTAGTACATGTCGGACCCGCGTGTCGCCACTGTGTGATCGCAGACCGAGCGCCACCACACGGCAGGTCTCGAGAGACGTACGAGAACTCGCCCCAGTTGTACGACGACGTTGCTAGCGACTATACGGACGAAGCCATTTCTCTCATTTGCCGAGAGACAGTTAGAATAGCCTTCAGCTAAGTTAATGGCTACGACTTAGCAAGGCACCATTAGCCTTAAATAGCTTGTATATAAAGAGTCACTTGTATCGCCACAATCTCCAGATGTCTCATCAAGAACGATGTATACAAGGATGTATTAAAAGTTAAGTATATTCCAAAGATACGTATTTTCTTTATCACATTCATTAAGTCTCCTGTTTCAGACCTCACTCCATCCTTCGTGAGTTAGCGCGTGCATCTTGGCCGCCTCTTTCAATTAGTGTGCGTAGTGTTGGCAAGTCTGCCGACACTACATCCTCCTTTATTACTTACTATACTCGCGGCGCATTTTGCGGTCAGTATTCACGTATAGCACTGAATCGACCAGAAAAATTATATCATTGTCCAAGACTTCGTTCAGGAGATGACGCCCGCATCTCGTGGTCGTGCGGTAGCCTTCTCGCTTCCCACGCCCGGGTTCCCGGGTTCGATTCCCGGCGGGGTCAGGAATTTTCTCTGCCTCGTGATGGCTGGGTGTTGTGTGCTGTCCTTAGGTTAGTTAGGATTAAGTAGTTCTAAGTTCTAGGGGACTGATGACCATAGATGTTAAGTCCCATAGTGCTCAGAGCCATTTGAACCATTTTCAGGAGATGACATCATAAATACTGGGATGCGTGAAAATGTGCGGCATCATGCAAGAGTTTTTAATTTGTTACTTCTTCAGTAGTAAGTCTATTCGCAACACATTGCGCAGACAGTAGGCGCATATAACACTGGATGTACATGTAAAATTATATCTTTGTGCAGCAAACAGTTCAGGGGATAAGACGTCATAAACATTAAGCTGCTTGAAATTGTAACTGGAAAGTGAAATTCGCTTGATGTACATATGAAACAAAAGTACAAATACATGTAAAATATGTTAAATATATGTGAAATGTATTTGACGTGACCGTACATGGGCGAAGACACAGGTAAAAGTTAATCCTCGACATATGGAACGATTTCATCCACAGTTGGTACACACATTAGTAAGTCTGGAGAGAGAAAGGGGAGGCGGGGTGGCGGAGAATGACAGACAGTAAGGGGAAAGAGAGTAGATGGAGACAGACAGAGGGGAGGAAGAGACAGGCAGAGGGAAGGGTTTGGGAAAGGGACAGAGAGAAAAACAAATACACACACACGCACACACGCACGCACACACACACACACACACACACACACACAAACACAAACACACAAACACACACACACACACACACACACACACACACACACACACACACACACACACACAGAGAGAGAGAGAGAGAGAGAGAGAGAGAGAGAGAGAGAGAGCGAGAGAGACAGGGGGAGGAGGAGATGGACAGGTATAGGAAAGAGGAGAAGATGGACAGAATCAGGGGGAGGAGGAAATGAGTAGACAGAGTGTGAGAAGGCAATGGACGCAGTAAAGTTGGGGGAGAAGATGGAGAAAGACAGGGGAAGGAGTATATGGACAAAGAAAGGGGAGGTGGAATTAGAGAAGGAAGAGGAGGAAAGAGATAGAAGAAGAAGTAGCAGATGGACAGAAACAGGGGTAGGAACAGATTGACAGGCAGACGGCAAGGAGGGAATGTACAGGGAGAGAGGCAGGAGCAGATCGACAGAATGTGGGAGTGGAGTGGATGGAGAGAGGGGATGTGGAAGGAGTTGAGCAGAGAGAGGGGGAAGGAGGAGATGGACTAATAGAAAATGAGAATAAATACTTACCCAGCCAACTTTGGGCACTCAGCTACTACACTATAAAGAGGAACGGAACTATAATACGCCCTTTGCGTATTTCCAAAATTACCTTTACATCTGTCCATCTCGTTTTCGCACTAGCAACGTGCCGAGTTCTAACTCCTAAGAAGTCCTGAATCTCCTAATTCCCCTTCTTCGGTAGTCTGTAAGATCGTTTTTGTATGGCAAATGACAGATCGATTAATCTCCGTTATTCAAGGAACTCATCAGCATCCTACTGCTTAACACGTGTACAATATTTTGCCTATGAAATATGTATTATCGCAATTCTCATTGAACAGTTAAAATAGTTCCTTTCATAACCTTTTAGGTCTCCTATAATATCTACCATACTGCAACATTATAGGATTTTTTAAGAAGTGAATGTTTTCGATGAATGGGAAACTCGACCATAGCACCAATTATCAATCTGAATTTTTGTTCAATGTTTTTTCGTTTAACCTTTGGTAACCAAATATTCAAACTGAGAGGCAGCAACAGCTATTCTTATGACATATGGTTCTGAAATTTGGTCAGTGAATAGGTAACTAAATTAAAAACTTCTAGAAGCAAAGACAGATTTCTGGAAACGTTGAACAAAGGGACTAAGAAAAGGAAATAGAAGATACGAAGTGATCAGTGACAGAATGAATGTCCAAAATTAGATTACTGATTTTGTGCCATGGAAACAATTACATTTGTGTGGACGTCTCAAAAGGATGCTAGAATTTCCAAAGTGTTTAACGGAATGGATATCAAACAGAAGAAGACGAAACAGACGACTCCCTAACACCTGGATTTAGTGGATTCAGTCGTTAATGAGGGAGAATAAAACTCCTGAAGAATTATGAACGAATAGATATGAGCGGAGAAAAAAGGATTAAACGTAGACTTTATACAAATATTTTGAGAGGGATAAAGAGGCAAGGGCAGGGAAAGAAACAGACATAAAGAGATAATTAAGGAACTGTGGGAAATGTTAAAATAGTAAATAATAGGAAAAATGATTGATGATAAAATCCCTTCTTGTTGAGTGGAACCTACCTTACACAACCCCAGCAGAGCTTCGATTTCTAATGACAACAGACGATTCAGTTTCATGGGATATGCGAAGTGATCGCTGTATCGCGTTCCGTCGCCAGTCTTTTGTACTCATTTAGTCGAAAATTCAGGCCAGAGATCGTCTGACAATACGTAAAAAGTGTGGCAGAATTTCCTGTCTCTCTCTTTCCTCACGCATTTCGCAGCTGGAGCACCAAATCTGTCTGTCTGTACATGAAGAATATGGGAGCCGCAATTTACAGTTATGTTAACCACGGTTCCCTATCGGTGCCGAACGATGAACCATGAAATGAATTTCATTAATTTTGACGGATTGGTCAAAAATCTTGGTTCAAATGGCTCTAAGAACTATGGGACTTAACACCTGAGGTCATCAGGCCCCTAGACTTAGAACTATTTAAACCTAACTAACCTAAGGACATCAAATACATCCATGCCCGAGGCAGGATTCGAACCTACAACCGCAGCAGCAGCGCGGTTCCGGACTGAAGCGCCTAGAACCGCTTGGCCACCGCGGCCGGCGATGGATTACTTATGGAAGATTGGAGAAGACTAGAAACAGGGCTTTTCTTGTCAACAACCGGAAGAGGTATGTACAGAAGTAACTGTTATACTGATTATTATAGAATCCCATGTTGTTTTGGTTGAAAATGTATCTAGTGCGAAAGGAGAACACAGGTTACGTTCATTGAAATGTGAAGGGCAACAGAAACGTCACACTAATTAATTTCTTCCTCGTGTAATCAACATGTATTTCGCAAAAATCGAACCAGCAAACTATGTTTCTTGGGCCCTGAAATTCATTTAGTCGAATCGCACATGGACATCCGTCAGTAAAATTGAGTTCTTGCAAAAAGAAAGCCACAACAGGAGTGAGTTTAAGGAGGTTTTGATTTACAGACCACAGTCGAAGCATTGTATGAAAAATATTCCATTTGATTTCAGTCTTAACAATTCAAGAAAATAAGATTTTACTATTTTCTCTTTTCCATGATATTCGACCACTATTTCAATTTCAGCACAGCTACCACATTACTGTACTGTTAACTCTCCCAAAATTTTTCTCTTCCACTTCCTGTCTTGATACTGTTCCTTGTTTCTACGAATCTTCCAGTTCATAATGTACTCTGGCTATGGCTCTGAGCACTATGGGACTTAACATCTATGGTCACCAATCCCCTAGAACGTAGAACTACTTAAACCTAACTAACCTAAGGACATCACACAAAACCCAGTCATCACGAGGCAGAGAAAATCCCTGACCCCGCCGGCAATCGAACCCGGGAACCCGGGCGCGGGAAGCGAGCTGCGGACGTAATGTACTCTGGCGTTATATGACTGCAACAAGCCACTTAAATTTCTATTTGTTTGTTCCACTCCCAAAGTTTCATTGTAAATAAGTTTCAGAAATACATAATGAGCTAAATATTTGTCCTCTTTCAAGTCTTCAGTAAAAAGAAAAATTCTGTCTATTCTCTCTTTCACAATTATTCTCAAGATTATGGTAACACATTGTACATAAGAGATACTTCGATCCCAAAATGGCTCAACTTCTTCAGCACACGAGAAATGCAATATGTAAGTGTATTCGACAGGTGAAATTAGCTTAAGACAGAATAAATATATTGCTGCGTAGTGTGCTGAGGTGCAGCGGATATAATCGCGGGTTGGCGAAGTTGCAGACCATCAGTTCGATTCCCTTCACCTGTAACTATTTGTGACTCTACATTTTGGATTTCTGGAAGCTTCTCGGTCTTATTTATCGAATAGTGGACTTAAGCATAGCATTCTGTTGTATGTACAAAGAAAAGCACTCTCTGCTCAATAAACTTACATTCATTGTTGATAAGCCTACTCTCATAACTGGAACCACATTCCAGATTCTGCGTGATAATGTAACAGAGGACACAAAATAAGAAATTAATTATATTAGCAACAAATGATTCCTCGTGTTAGTAGGTAGCCTTCCACAAATCAGATTTAACATTCATGCAGTATGAAACTGGATCATTATTCAACCGCTACTGTGTTGGCAATCGTTTGTAAGATGCATGTTAGTGGAGCTGCCATTAAGCTCTTGCAATGTATTCAACTTCAAAGGTGCGGCATGAATCATAAATAATCTATCGATTGACTGCTCAGAGCCGACATCCAGTTTTGAAAAAAATATTATCCGATGATCCATTTGAAGATACAAGAGCTCTTCGAGACCGTTAATTATAACAAAACGGTGACGAAAAAAAGATATGAAATTCATTACACTGCCTGGGATATAATAGTGGGATACGTCCTGATGTGTGGTTTTATGTGGGGTTTAATAAAGAAGCAGTAATTGTGGCTTAATTACGACATAATACATTCTAGTATTTAATGACAACAAGTCCGAAATCAAATTCATAACACGTATCCGTTTGCAAATGAGTAATAAAGAGCGTCACCCGAGACGCCACAGTCACAAAGAGTCAGCGAATAAGAATGGAAAGTACAATAAACTAAATCCAAAAATTATGGTAAAACGAAAAATAAGTCTGCAGGATAAATAACAAAGTTAGATTAAGAGTGGGATAAAAATAAACAGTTTTTGAGTCATTGTAATCTAAGTAAGAAAAAAATAGGCAGGTGCGAGCAGAACTCGCGCACTGTGGGTTCCGTACAAACTTTATTATGTATATAGACAGTTCATCCCTTCGACGATATTTGTCTGTTATCGACATTAATACTGGTAAGATAGCGGTCCTAGAGATACCAAGGCTAATGTCAGATGTCTGATGTCGGATAACAAACAACAAAAGTAGCATATATTCGTCTGATATAACTACATATCAACAGTTTTCTAAATTTTCTCCTGTACGTGTATGGTGAAACTTTTTTTTTTTTTTTTTTTTTTTTTTTTGCAAAAGTTCATGATTCTACGTCAAAGGCAGTGCTCTATAGGTTTTAATGTGTGAGTTTTCGAGTGTCAAAATACGTGACATACATCGTCATATCTTTCGACTACATCGACTTAGAAGACTGACATTTTTATGCCACCAGAGGACTACAGACTTCATCAGTATGTGACATTACTTTCAGATTTGTACGTCTACTCGTTCCTGAAAAATAGAGCTTAACATATGGACAGAGGGACAGCAGACAACAAATGACAAAAATTTGACAAAAATGACATTTTTACACCACCAGACGACTACAGACTTCAGTATATGTCATTACTTTCATATTTGTACGTCTACTCGTTCCCGAGAAATGGAGCTTAACACATGGACAGAGGGACAGCAGATAACAAATGACAATTTTTTTTCGTCTGGTATAATTACAAGTTGACAATTTTAGGATTTTATTCTAGGATTTCAGTGTTGCTTCTTGGCAAATTTCAGGATTCTAGGTCAACAGGAAGCACCTTGTAGATTTTGATGAGTGAGTTTGCGATTAAAACATATGTGATGTAAATGGAGGTATCCTCTGAATGCACTGACTTAGAAGCTTACATTTAATACATCGCTAATCGACTATACGCCTTAGTACGTGACATAAATTTCAACTTATTACGTCTGTCCATTCCGGAGAAGAGGGATCGTTACCAGACGGACGAACAGACAGTCTGATAACAAACAACAGAAATTTTTTTCGTGTGATATAATTACAAATCAAAAATTTTAGGATTTTTTCTGTGGTTGCATTGTGAAACGTTACGTTTTGACAAATTTCGTGATTTCAGATCAACGAGAAGTACCCTGTAGGTTTTGATGAGCAAGTTTGCAACTAACAAAATGTGTAACCTAAACAGCCGTATCGTTGGATTGGATGAACGTAACATCGTCAAGGGACCACAGACCTTCATATGTTTCATAAAGCTCAACTTGATACGTATACCCGTTCCTGAGAAAGAAGGATTTTCACATGTTGCACAGACAGACGGGCAGGCAGACGGACAACAATGTGATCCTACAAGGGTTCCTTTTCTCCGACTGAGGCACGGATCTCTATTAAAGATTGATATATTTGATATTGCTGAATTCATTCAATATATTTACACTACTGGCCATTGAAATTTCTACACCAAGAAGAAATGCAGATGATAAACGGGTATTCATTGGACAAATATATTATACTAGAACTGACATGTGATTACATTTTCACGCTATATGGGTGATAGATCCTGAGAAATCAGTACCAGAACCACCACCTCTGGCCGTAATAACGGCCTTGATACGCCTGGGCATTGAGTCAAACAGAGCTTGGATGGCGTGTACAGGTACAGCTGCCCATGCAGCTTCAACACGATACCACAGTTCATCAAGAGTAGTGATTGGCGTATCGTGATTAGCCAGTTGCTCGGCCACCATTGACCAGACGTTTTCAATTGGTGAGAGATCTGGAGAATGTGCTGGCCAGGGTAGCAGTCGAACAAATTCTGTATCCAGAAAGGCCCGTACAGGACCTGCAACATGCGGTCGTGCATTATCCTGCTGAAATGTAGGGTTTCGCAGGGATCGAATGAAGGGTACAGCCATGTGTCGTAACACATCTGAAACGTAACATCCACTGTTCAAAGTGCCGTCAATGCGAACAAGAGCTGACCGAGACGTGTAACCAATGGCACCCCATACCATCACGCCGGGTGATACGCCAGTATGGCGATGACGAGTACACGCTTCCAATGTGCGTTCACCGCGATGTCGCCAAACACGGATGCGACCATCATGATACCGTAAACAGAACCTGGATTCATCCGAAAAAACGACGTTTTGCCATTCGTGCACCCAGATTCGTCGTTGGCGCTCCCGTCTGTGATGCAGCGTCAAGGGTAACCGCAGCCATGGTCTCCGAGGTGATAGTCGATGGTGCTGCAAACGTCGTCGAACTGTTCATGCAGATGGTTGTTGTCTTGCAAACGTCCCCATCTGTTGACTCAGGGATCGAGACGTGGCTGCACGATCCGTTACAGCCATGCGGATAAGATGCCTGTCATCTCCACTGCTAGTGACACGAGGCCGTTGGGATCCAGCACGGCGTTCCGTATTACCCTCCTGAACCCACCAATTCCATATTCTGCTAACAGTCATTGGATCGCGACCGACGCGAGCAGCAATGTCGCGATACGATAAACCGCAATCGCGAAAGGCTACAATCCGACCTTTATGAAAGTCGGAAACGTGATGGTACGCATTTCTCCTTCTTACACGAAGCATCACAACAACGCTTCACCGGGCAACTCCCGTCAACTGCTGTTTGTGTATGAGAAATCGGTTAGTAACTTTCGTCATGTCAGAACGTTGTAGGTGTCGCCACCGGCGGCAACCGTGTGTGAATGCTCTGAAGAGCTAATCATTTGCATATCACAGCATCTGCTTACTGTTGCTTAAATGTCGCGTCTGTAGCACGTCATCTTCGTGGTGTAGCAATTTTAATGGGCAGTAGTGTAGTTAACACTACCGCCACGAATGAAGGGGAATATTAACTCACGGTATGTTCAGTTTGATACGAAATTTAAAACAGGTGAACTTTGTAGGAGTTCACGTTACACAAGTAATGTGTAATACAAGAATACAAATGACTAACTAATTGTAATCGATCTTATTCTGTTTTCCTTTCTTTTGAAATTCTTTCCAACCGCTGCATCCCACGCTCCAAACACGCCGTATATGTACCATATAGGCAGTGTTATTCGTTGAAAGATACGAATTTCTTAGGAGGAACGTACATTTTGGGGTAGGTTGCGACTAAATCCATCGTTTCTTTAGTGGTGGAGGTGGGACCTAACGAGTGGTTTGAATGGAATGTTAAGTAAATAGGGCGGATTGTTATTTACTGAGGTTTTTTGGGTGAGAGTATTGTCTAACATTTGAAAGCGTGGCGCAGGGAGAACTTTTTTTAGGGGAGCATTGAATCTACAACAGCGACAAGTTGGCGACTTTAAACAGTTCTACTGCCTTGGCCGTGTTTCTTGAGTAGGGTGCATACAGAGGCGTACGACAGGAATATAATGGTGCTGTAGTGATCCCCAGATTGGTTTGCAACTCCATTGCACCTTGCTTACTATATTCAAGCATTACGCTCTCTCTGTGATTCTTCCTTCTCTTACCAAATTAACTATTTCTTTATACTTCAGAGTGCGTCCTATCCTCTCAACCCTTATTTTAGTGTAGTTGTGAAATGAGGCTCTTTTCCCCATAATCTCTTCATTAGCTTTTCGGTCTAATCTTCAGCATTCCTCTGTAACATCACACTCCACAGGCTCGAATAATCGATTTTTCCGTGTTACTAATTGTCCATATTTCACTTCAGTATAAGGCTATGCATCGAACAATTACTGCCAGAAAAGACTGCCTCACAAATTTATGCTACTTGTTACCGTATTCATCTTTTTCAAGACCGCTACATTTGATATCTTCTTTACTTCTGCCACCCTCAGTTATTTACTGCCCAAATAACAATATTCTTTACTACTTTTACTATTTCATTTCCTAATTTAGTTTCCTGAAAGCAGCGTTACCAGACTTAACTCGCTACACTTTTTAGTCTCACCATTCTTTCATTGAAAGTTTCTTACAACCTCTTTTCAGGAGACCATTCATTCTGTCCGTCTTACCTTACAAAACATTTGGCCGTCGCTTTTCCTTCTTCCTGAACCGTAATTCCATCAAAGTTTCTGTTTGTTTTCGTTTGCTGCTTGCTCAGCGTACAGATTGAATAACATAGTGGAAGGACACAACCTTGTGTCATTCACACAACTGCCTCTCTCTCATGTTCTTCTACTCTTACAACTGCGGGTGGTTTCTGTAAAAGTTGCAACAACCTCTAGTTCTCTGATTTTTATCCTCGTTAACTCTAAAGTTACTAAGAGGGTATTCCAGTTTACTTTGACGAAATATTGTAAAAAACCTCGAAGAAAACGATAGATTGACACATAACCAACAATGAGTGAGAAAATATTGTTCATGTGAAACACAACTGGCTTGTTTTTACCTGAAGTAATGAATGCTATTCATAAGGGATCTCAAATTGTTGCCGTAATTGCACATTTTAAGACAGTTTTTGCTACTGCTCCTCAAAAGCGATTTTTAATTAACCTATAGAATATCGCCTCACCTTTGCGACTGGATCCGAGATTCCTGTCAGAACGGTTACGGTTCTAGTAGTTGACCGGACGTCACCTGGTCTAACCGAAGTTATATTTGAGTTTTCCCAAGCAAGTTTTATAGGGCCTTCGCTATTCTTCATTTACATAAAAGATATAGGAGGCAATTTGTTTGGAGATGATGCTGTCCTTCACCGTCTCACAAAATCAACAGAAGATCAGAACGAATCACAAAACGATTTAGACACGATACCTTGGTAGTGCGAAAAGTGGCAACTGATCCTGAACAATAGGCAGTCCGAAGTCCTAGACATGGATACTAAAAGAAAGGTAAAGCACATTAATTTAAAAGTTATGAATTCAGCTAAATATCTCGGCGCTACAGTTACAAACAACTTAAACGGGAACCTTGACATAGAAAACTCTGCACGGAAGGTGAACCACATACTGCGTTTTACTCGTAGTGGCTAAAAAGGCCGAGCAAATCCACTAAAGAGACTCCCTGCATTACGCTTGTCAGTTCTCTTCTAGAGTACTGCTGTGCAGTACAGGAACCTTCACAGATACGATTGACGGAGGACATAGAATAAGTTCAGTGAAGGACAGCTGTTTTCGTCCAACCTCGAAATAGCGGAGGGAGTTGACGGATATGATAAATGAGTTGCAGTCATTAAACTAAAAGCATTTTTCGTTGCAGGTAGAGCTTTTCACGAAATTTCAGTCAACACCCTTCTCATCCAAATCTACATGTTGTGAAGATATTGTTAACTGCGATAGATAACATTTTCTTCTGTCTTTGTTTATGTTTCCTTTTACTCTGTACATACATTTTTGACGGTATAGGATACTGTTTTGTTTATTCTACAGTATGAAATGGGACTACGTTTTGTTTTATTTATATGGCTACACGAAACCTTTATTAATTCATTATGCAAAATTGCATTGTATATTTGATCTTTCTTATAACAGTTTTGTGTAATCCTTTGCGTGAAACTAAATGTAATATTTCAGTGCCGTTTTGTGAACTGTGATGCGAGAGAAATATCGATGGTTACTGTGGAGCTGTAACAGTTAATGGGTCTGCAGTGGCGTCGCTTACGCTCGTTTGTCTTGTGTAATAGTGCTAGACAAATAAATACACACTAAAATTTATGGTCACGTTTTCATTTTTCGGTTAAAGTATGAACTAAATTTCGACGCTGACGCTATGAAACAAAATTTGAAACTGTGAATACGCCGAGTTCCGTTGAGTACTATAAACAGCAGCGACAACACATACGAATGAACAGTGACTGCCGTTGCTAGAAGCGAACTGTTTGCACATAACTGAGTTGCAAGAACTGAAGTACTTTAAAACACATATAATTGCAATAGTTAAAGTACTGTAAAATACTTGTCTAGTTTGCAACTTAATGAAATGCCACGTGCGTTAAGACATCATTTGCTGTACTGAAGACTTTCAAACTGTTTGTTACGTCAGAACTGTGAATTCGCGAACTTGCTTGCGAAAAGCGGGTGGACTGTCAATTCGCGATCGGTGAGGCAAAGTGAATTTTTTACTGTTTTAAAACTGTGTACTGGACGCTGATAACGAAATGAAGCATGTAAGAGGCGATGTTGTGCATATACGAAACTGATTCAAAAATGGCTCTGAGCACTATGGGATTTAACATCTATGGTCATCAGTCCCCTAGAACTTAGAACTACTTAAACCTAACTAACCTAGGGACATCACACAACACCCAGTCATCACGAGGCAGAGAAAATCCCTGACCCCCCCGGGAATCGAACCCGGGAACGCGGGCGTGGGAAGCGAGAACGCTACCGTACGACCACGAGCTGCGGACTACGAAACTGGATTCATAGAGTAACAATCACGCCCGACCAGCCACGTGACAAAAGGAATGCGACGAAGGATAACATTATTGCCTGGAGAGTCGTGCTCTAAGCTAGAGGATGTACCCGCTGCAATTTCATAACTGATGGAGCTACAGTAATTACGCAGGCAGCATCAACAGCGGCCATCTACGTCACAACAGACACATCATGCAAAGATGAGTTGCAATGCATAGCGCTCTTTCTTAATAAAAATTAAAACCATTTTGAACAACTTCAATCGTAATTCGTTTCTCTTTTATGACATACTTGTCCTAGTATTTAGTTTCCTTAAAAAATAATGTAATTTCTGTGAAGCGTGTTTGGAGTAGGTGTTGACATTATTGAACCCATCATTAACAGTGATAATTACCATTTGCTATCTCCTTTAATTTCTTTTGTTGTACTGTAACAATTATTGCACGTGCTTTACGTGTCTTGTGGAGGGGTGTGTTGCAATATACAGGGTGGCGAAAAATTGTGTCACGAATTTTTAACCCTAGGTAGCTGATGCCAGTAGAAACCAGAATGACTAGTGTTGTGTAGGTCGACAACGCACCATGTTTAAACTACCGAAACTTGGTGCCACGCGCTCTGATTGGCCGTGGGATTGCCCTGTTGCCGTTCGTCGCTTGACGAGCAGGGCTATGGTTTTCAGTTCACACATACAAACGTCCCTCGCCCTGTCAGTGCCACAACGCGATACTCACACATGTCGAATAAGTCTTGCTGTTTGTCTCCATCTCACGTCAGAGGCATTCACAAGTAAGCTTCGCTTTGGAGCAAACACACGTCACCGGCGATTTAGTCATACAGTAAGCATGGCGGCACAGTATTCGTTTGAAGAACAACGAGATATGGTTTTTGTTTATGGGCTAGCCGACAGTAATGGGCATGAGGCTCGACGGTTGTATGAGGAACGCTACCCAGCAAGACGCCACCCACGCCCGCAAACGTTTACAGCAATTCACAGGCGACATGGCGAAACAGGCTCGTTAGCGGGATATCACTGTGATGCTGGAAGACCTCCAACACGGCGGGATGCTGCCATTGAAAAGGCTGTTATCGAGCGCTTTGAGGAAGCATTTACGTCAAGTACTCGAGCGGTTGGACACGACACTGGGGTCACTCATCGGTTAGTCTAGGAGGTTTTGTGGGATGACGGCCAGCATCGATCACGTTTCCACCCTGTCAAAGACCTAAATCCTGTGGCGGACAGCCGGCCGGAGTGACCGAGCGGTTCTAGGCGCTACAGTCTGGAACCGCGCGACCGCTATGGTCGCAGGTTCGAATCCTGCCTCGGGCATGGATGTATGTGATGTCCTTAGGTTAGTTGAGTTTAAGCAGTTCTAAGTTCTAGGGGACTGATGACCCCATGTGTCGCGTCAGAGTGTCGCTAGGTCGAACACCAACTTCAAGTAAACAATGTTCCGGCTACAAGAAAGATCCTTTTCAGGGCCGTCACAATTTGTAAAAGACTTTCTGTACGCGAACTGACAGCTGTTGATGGGTTTGTTTCCGATACGTCTTATCATGAAACTACAATGGATGTTTTGGGAGCCCGGCAGGTTCGGTCCCTGGCCCCCAGAGTGGGACGCTGGCGCATTACCACCGAGTGTGCGGGCTGCCTTGGATATGTCGCGATCTCCGGCAGGCATGCGTTGTCCACAGCATCCGGCAACAGGGCAATCCTGCGGCCAATTGGTGCGCGTGGCGCTAAGTTTCTGTAGTTAAAAAAAAAAAAAATGGCTCTAAGCACTATGGGACTCAACTGCTGTGGTCATTAGTCCCCTAGAACTTAGAACTACTTAAACCTAACTAACCTAAGGACAACACACACATCCATGCCCGAGGCAGGATTCGAACCTGCGACCGTAGAAGTCGCACGGTTCCGGACTGCGCGCCTAGAACCGCGAGACCACCGCGGCCGGCCTGTAGTTTAAACATGGTGCGTTGTCGACCTACACAACATTAGTAATTTTGGTTCCTACTGGTATCAGCTATCCAGGGTTAAAATTTCTCGACACAATTTTTCTCCACACTGTATGTATGTAATGGGGTTATTATGGAAATTTACGTATTTATTTTGTCGTGGTGCGTGGCAGTCCGCGTTAAAACTGTGGCGTACGGCATTAGATTCCGAGCGCCGACCAATCATAGAACGGCTGCTCCTTCGCTAGAGGGGCAAAGCACGCTGTCGGCGGAAACTTTGAATTTCTCAGTTGACAGCTAAGTAAACGATGTTTACATTCACTAGGATGTCATATTACCACATACTCACTACACTGTGAGAGTTTATTCCGCTGTGTATTCATAATTAAACCAAATGATAGCCTGTTTCATCATCGTTTACGAAATTATTTTCGGGATTTTTTGTGTTTTGTGTTCTTTTGTAGTTTGTTACCGAACTCTGAGGTGATTATTTTAGTTAACATTGGAAGTGAAATGGATTCTCTGAATTTACGTAATCTGAGTTCGTGGTCAATATTACGCAAAGTAGATCTCCGAGTTCTTTTTTAATACAATGGCTATATCAGTGGAATTAAGAGTGGGACTTAACTGCTAAGGTCATCAGTCCCTAAACTTACACACTATTTAACCTAAATTATCCTAAGGACAAACACATACACCCATGCCCGAGGGAGGACTCAAACCTCCGCCGGGACCACCAGCCGCACAGTCCACGACTGCAGCGCCCTAGACCGCTCGGCTAAAGAGTTGTTAATAAGGATACTAGATATTGTCCACCATGCACTGTACAACGTCGGAGTGTAGATGCAAATGTATATATGATGTACATGTCGCTTCTCATGCCTAGAGTTGTAAATCCATCTGTTCTAGGCGCTTCAGTGCGGAACCGCGCGACTCCTACGGTCGCAGGTTCGAATCCTGCCTCGGTCATGGATGTGTGAGATATCCTTAGGTTAGTTAGGTTTAAGTAGTTCTAAGTTATAGGGAACTGATGACCTCAGATATTAAGTCCCATAGTGCTCAGAGCAATCTGAACCAATTGTAAATCTATCGTAGGCTACGATGGTTTTCCTGGTACTCTTTGTTAAGATCGTAGCCACGTTACCTGTGCACTGAAATTGTCAGTATTTAACTCACGCTTTATTTGAAAATTGTTGATTTGCAACGTTAAACAGAGGGATGATGCAGTTAAAGAAACGAAGATACAGAATTACCTTATAGCATTAGAAAACGCTATTTTCTCAGAATAAGGTCAAATGAAAAACACCGCAAAACAAAAACAAATTAAATATCACTTCTACGACTTCCTAGAGCTTATACAAAATATGAATCTGTTACTCATAAACAACTTTTTCTCTTATCAGTAGTAATAGGAAACTCTTTCCTTTGATAGTGATTAAGATCTCTGTTGAGTGAAAATAACAACAATAATTATACAGATTTTTTTATGTTTGGCCATGAAAACTATACTTCCATCGAAATTAATGGCTTTGGTTACTTATAAGTGCACAAGTTATGCGATCAACAAATTTTTGTTTCTTATAAATTGTGATTTGTAGTTTTCTAAGGATATAAAATACACAATGGACTAACACTGAGCGACGTGTGGTTCTAATCACATGCAAAACAAGCGAACAAAAAACCAACCTAAGTCATGTTTCTTGTGGTGGCCGTTTCCGCAGATAAACACCTTTTGCATGCTGCACTTTAAACTTTTTTTTTATCTTTTGTACCAAGCCGCGTTTCTCTTTAGTTACAAGACATCTTCAATGGGCATTACGTCAGAGTCTGTTGAAAACAGTGACCGAAAAGAAAACTGCAAACTTTCAACGACTCTGCCACCCGAAATAAAGCCCCCTTGTAAATAAGGTGGAACGCGTCTGGGTGCACAAGATAAGTAATAAAAAACAATGTGCAGCACGCAAAATGTGTTGTTTTTTGAACTACTGTAATTTACAAACATAAGTCGCCGGCTCCCAGTTTCTCTCTCACACATTCATTTACGTTTCTTGCCCTACCAATGCTACCAACACTAGTGGTAATCTAACCATTTACATCCTTTATGTACAGTACTAAAACTGTAGAACTTTAACGAGTATCTTTGTGTGGCCATTCTGCGCAGCAAGCACATAAATATTTGTTTTGTAAATAACAACGCCTTCTCTTGCTGCACTGTGGTTTGCTTTCCCAGACGCGTTTCGCTTTTTTTTTACTTTAAGGCATTATCAGTTTCATCTATCATGATACAATTGTCATACACTTTTGTTTTGATATGTATTATTCGTGGATTACAAAAACCGAGCAGTGAACTGTTTTATGATCTACGAATAACGCATACCAAAACAAAAGTGTATCATAACTGTGTCGTTATAAAGCACACTGATGACGCCTTAAAGTGAAAAAAGGTGAAACGCATCTGGGAACGTACGAGGGTCATTCCAAAAGAAATGCACACTATTTTTGTAAAAACACAGTTTTGATTCTGCACGTGTGAAAGTTTTACAGTGCGTAGATACATCCTTCCCGCTTGTTTTCAAACTTAGTTCAACCTGTTCCCGTGAGTGGCGCCGTCACAGCATGTCTACAAGATGGCTGCTACACTTGACGTTCGTCAGAAGCAACTTGCTGTCATAGAATTCCTGTGCTGTGAAAACGAGACAGTGGGAAACATTCACAAGAGGTTGAACAAGGTGAATGGAGATGCTGCTGTCGATCGCAGTACGGTTAGTCGGTGGGCAAGCAGGTTACGTGGTGAAAGCGGACACGCCAATTTTCAGGATTGTCCCCGCAGCGGCAGGCCTCGTACTGCACACACTCCAGAAAATGTGCAGAGAGTTAACGAATTGGTGACTGGTGACAGACGCATCACAGTGAACGAATTGTCACGCTACATTGGGATAGGGGAAGGAAGTGTTTGCAGAATACTGAAAGTGTTGGTGTTAAAAAAGGTTTGTGTCAGGTGGGTTCCCAGGATGTTGACAGTGGCTCACAAAGAAACAAGGAAAACGGTATGCAGCGAATTTTGGAACAGTACGAGAATGGTGGAGATGAATTTCTTGGTAGAATTGTGACAGGTGATGAAACATGGTTCCATCATTTTTTACTAGAGACGAAGAGCCAATCAATGGAGTGGCATCATGCAAATTCAATCAAGAAAAAAAATTCAAAACCACACCTTCTGCTGGAAAAGTTATGGCTACGGTGTTTTTCGATTTCGAAGGACTCTTGCTTGTGGACACCATGCCATGTGGAACCACTATAAATTCTGATGCATATGTGACGACAGTGAAGAAACTTCAAGTTCGACTGACTCGTGTTCGACCACATCGGCAAAAGCAGGATGTTTTGCTGTTGCAAGACAATGCACGGCCACATGTCAGTCAAAAAAACATGGAAGCGATCACAAACCTCGGATGGACAACACTGAAACACTCCCCTTACAGTCCTAACCTGGCTCCATGTGACTCTCATCTCTTTGGGAAACTTAAGACTGTCTTCGTGGAACAATGTTTGAAGATGGTGACTCCCTTGTGCACGCTGCCAAACAGTGGCTCCAACAGGCTGGTCCAGAATTTTACCGTGCTGATATACAGGCGCTGGTTCCAAGATGGCATAAGGCTGTTGAGAATGATGGAAATTATGTGGAGAAATAAAAATATTGTTTGTAAAGGATGTATCTACACACTGTAAAACTTTCGAACATGTGGAATAAGAGATGGAATTTAAAAAAATACTGTGCATTTCTTTTGGAATGACCCTCGTAAAACACAGTGCAACAAGAAAAGGCGTTTTTTTTACAAAACAAATATCGAAGCTTAGTTCTGATAGAGCGTGTGGTGTCACCGCCAGACACCACACTTGCTAGGTGGTAGCCTTTAAATCGGCCGCGGTCCGTTAGTATACGTCGGACCCGCGTGTCGCCACTATCAGTGATTGCAAACCGAGCGCCGCCACACGGCAGGTCTAGAGAGACTTCCTAGCACTCGCCCCAGTTGTACAACCGACTTTGCTAGCGATGGTTCACTGACAAAATACGTTCTCATTTGCCGAGACGATAGTTAGCATAGCCTTCAGCTACGTCATTTGCTACGACCTAGCAAGGCGCCATTATGAGTTGCTATTGATATTGTAAAGAATGTACAGACAAGAGCTACGTTCAACATTAATGGATTAAAGTTAGCCGGCCGAAGTGGCCGTGCGGTTAAAGGCGCTGCAGTCTGGAACCGCAAGACCGCTACGGTCGCAGGTTCGAATTCTGCCTCGGGCATGGATGTTTGTGATGTCCTTAGGTTAGTTAGGTTTAACTAGTTCTAAGTTCTAGGGGACTAATGACCTCAGCAGTTGAGTCCCATAGTGCTCAGAGCCATTTGAACCATTTGATTAAAGTTAAGTATTCCACCAGCTACATCCTTTTTTTCTAGTCTAACTCCCTTGTCCTGTTCCGGACCTCACGCCAGCCTGCGTGAGCTTAAACGCGTGCCTTTCGGCTTCCTCCAAACTCCGTGGGTTGGCTCCTGCCAATCCACAACAGAGCGCAACTCTCCACTTTTGTCGCAAGCAAGCAGCGCGTGCGACGCTAACAGTAGCGGATGCTTTGTCGACTGTGGTGCTTCGCGTGTTGCCTGCAGCCAGGGGACAGTATGTCCGCTCTCACGCGTGCGGACACTTTCTCTCTCTTCCTGGCCACGCGGTTTGTTTTGATGCCCTTCTGCTGAGCAAACACAGCTAACGAGCCGCGCCTAAATATTTAAGCCGTCGCGACATGAATGCGAGTGGCCTGCCACTAGCAGCTATCCGGCGCCGATAAATATTTGAATCTTGGAGCAACAAGTAAATAGACGGCCATCTGTCTCCTTGCAGCACTCCTTCCGTGAACTAGTCTGCGGAAATTCATTGGTATTTTCTTCCCCTGGGAGCAACACGTTGTTAAAAGCCTTTTGAATTTACTGTGCTATTACACACTAGCATAGCAGTGAGCAGTGCAGCAGAAAAGCAGACTATATTGGAAAGTGAGTTAAAGTTCAGCAACGAGAAAGAAAAAGTTTTTTTTTCCAGAGATAGAGAAATTCTGTTAGTGGTGACGAATGATTAGAATGTCAGTTGAGCGGAATGGATTGAGTCTTGAAAAGAAGTTATCAAAAGAACGTTAACAAAAATAAAATGAGCAGAACGGAGTGTGCTCTAGTTGAGTTAGACGATACTGAAGGAACTAGATTAACAACTGTGAAGCTGAAAGCTGTAGACGAGTTTTGCTACTTTGACAGCAAAAAAACTGACGACGACAGAGGGAAATAGGATGTAAGATGCAGACTGGCAATAGCGAGAAAAGCGTCACTGAAAAAAAAAAGAAGTTCTTTGTGCGCTGTTCGTGAAGATGCAATAAATCTTTCCTGAAAACGTCAAAATATGACCATAATACGTGTTTCGTATTAATTTCTAATTTAATTATCAATCTGTTAAATACAATGGGTACACAGAGTAGTTTAATGGTTACAGAATTGATAAATCGTAAGTATTGACTGTCTCTGGTCGCTGTATGTCCGATGAGCCAGCTATGTAATAGCTTTCCGCCGTTTGTTTCATTTACTTTTCGACACTACTTCTGTACTCTTGTATTTGCTCCGAACTGAACTTTTTAGCTTTCCTCTGACTACCGTCTTCTACAGTTTAGAGAATATTTACTAGTCGTATGACGCAACATCTTTCATTATTTGGTGTAAGGAGCGATCAAAATGCTTTCGTTTTTGGGCTTTGCTGCAGCATATATGCAACCCAACCCGATACCGATGTGATTATATTAGCTGTTGTGAGCAGACGAAAATGATCTCATCCGGTCAGAAACGTGGGTTATTTGATTGCTCCGGCAAATGCCTCATTGCCTGGTCAAATTAGAACAAATAAAATATCAGTCCATTCTTTAACGTACATGAATAAATGATTTACTTAACTTTGACACAGTTCCTTGCCACAGGACTGTTATATAATTTATAACTGTCACTGACAAGCGATGCATCAGTTGATGGACTTATTAACAAACCGTTCTGTTGCGGTACAAAACGCAACATTTATGAAAGAACATTTCATCAGAAACTTTAACAACTGTCACCGCCCTACACGATGATGCTGACTGCTGTAGCTGAGGCATCGAGCTGGGCTGAACTCTTGCATGGTCGACACTATATTGACCTCAGCGTGAGGGTGCTGCTATTCTGAGAGGAAGGCGTGGTTTGCTGGAGTGACTCCAGTCGACTGTCGCAGACTGCAGCGATCCCTTGCTAATATCTGTAGTATCGATTCACGGTGCCGACTTTGGCACGGCACCGTTGTCTCTGGACGACAACACATAGGTACTGACGTGTAGGGAATGGATTAGTTTGGTCTTCAAAAGGATAAGTGTCAACGTAATACCGATTTTCACTTACTGTTCATTACGGCGACTTTCTTTGTCTTACCATGGCTTCTAGCAGTGTTCTGCAAGATCTTCACAATGACATCTAACTCAATTTTCTTGCTGAAGGCATTTCCCCACTACACCCTATTTATAACTTTACACGAAGGTAATTCGTAGTCGATTAAGTGCATGTGCTTACACTAATGCAATGACGGCGCGTTCGAAACAAATACTGCGTGACAAACACGTACCGATATGGTATATCCACTGTGTGCTCAAATATTGTTTCCGCATTATTAGTCTCATAATTTTTAGCGATTCAAATCTGACGGTATTATGTCACACAAACAGTTAGACCGACGAGCGAATAGACATTTTCACATTATAAGACGCGTCAGTATCGTAACTTTTAATAGAGGCTTAGGTATTAGGAAGGCTGTTTGAAAAATGGTTCAAATGGTTCTGAGCACTATAGAACTTAACTTCTAAGCTCATCAGTCCCCTAGAAGTGGGAACTACCTAAACCTAACTAACCTAAGGACATCACACACATCCATGCCCGAGGCAGGATTCGAACCTGCGATCGTAGCGGTCGCGCGGTTCCACACTGTAGCTCCGAGAACAGCTCGGACACCCCGGCCGGCAACGCTGTTTGAAGTTACTTGTCCAATTTATAGTCTTTATATTTGAAAGTGAAGTATGGACGGTGAACTGTACGTAAAAAAGAGAACCTAAACTTCTGAAATGTGTAGTTCTAGAAGAATGCTGATCAGTACATTAATAGTGCAACGAAATATTGAAGAGCTATTAAATCACAATAGGGACACAAGAGCTTCATGGCCCAAGTAGACTACTAGCACATCTACATGACTACTCTGCAGTTCACATTTAAGTGCCC
The DNA here is from genome assembly GCF_023898315.1 of Schistocerca nitens. Classification (NCBI taxonomy): domain Eukaryota; kingdom Metazoa; phylum Arthropoda; class Insecta; order Orthoptera; family Acrididae; genus Schistocerca; species Schistocerca nitens. Next base: position 544,593,901 of record NC_064621.1, on the reverse strand, counting down.
GGCAGAGTGTTCATCGAACCACTTTCACAGTATTTCCCTACCGTTCCATCCTCTAATCGCACACGGAAAAAACGAACACATAAATCTTTTCGTGCGAGAACTGATTTCTCTTATTATATCACAATGGCCATTCCTCTCTCTGTAGGTGGCTGTCAACAAAATTTTTTGCGCCTTCGGAGGACGACGTTGGAGAGTGAAGTTATGTGAACAGATCTTGCCGCAACGGGAAATGCCTCTGTTTTAATGATTCCACCCGAAACTGCGTATCATATCCATGATACCCTCTCCACTATATGGCGGTAACAAAAAACGAGCTGCCCTTCGTTGACCTTTATCAATGTCCTCCATCAATCTTACTTGCAATGCAGTACTCTTGCAGAGAACGGAGGAGCGTAGTGTAGGCTGTCTCTTTAGTAGACCTGTTGCATCTTCCAAGTGTGCCTCCAATAAAACGCAGTCTTTGGTTTACTGGCTCCACAGAATTATCTGTGTGATCGTTCCAATTCAGGTTGTTCATAATTGTAATTCCTAGGTATTAAGTTCGACCGATAGCCTGTAAAGTGGTGCGATTCCTTTTAGTCCTCCTGTGGATAACCTCAGACTTTTCATTGTTAAAGGTCAATTACCACTTCTTGCAGTCTACAAATATCGTGTCTAAATCATTTTGTAATTTTTTTATCATCTAATGACTTTAATAGTCGGTAAATGACAGCGTCAATGTGAAACGAATTACGAAAGCTGCTCAGATTGTCTCCTAAACCGTTTATACGATCAGGAGCAGCAAAGGGCATTGTTGTTGTAGTGGTCTTCAGTCCAGAGACTGGTTTGATGCAGCTCTCCTCTCTACCCTATCCTGGGCAAGCTTATTCATCTCCGAGTAACTACTGAAACCTACGTCCTTCTGAACCTGCTTAGTGTATTCGTATCTTGGTCTCCCTCAACGATATTTACCCTCCAGGCCTCCCTTCAACACTAAATCGGTCGTCTCTTGATGCCTCAGAGGGCTTTATTAGTCTATAATATTTATAGTCATTCAAATCTGACAGCATTGTGAAACATAAACTTGTGAAACGTCTGGGTATACTCAGGTTTGTACTAGAGGGAGAAGTGTGTGTGTGTGTGTGTGTGTGTGTGTGAGAGAGAGAGAGAGAGAGAGAGAGAGAGAGAGAGAGCGTGCGAGCGCGCAGGGAATGGGGCTGAAAATTGTACAGGCTGATCAGTGGGTGAATACAGTAGATGTATGTAGTCGTTCGGTACCTATGATGAGATGAAGGGAGCTGCACAGGGAAGCAGACCTGGGGAGTTGCATCAGACCAGTGCTTGTATTGTTCTAGGATGGCCAGCTGGGTACTGACGTTGCAGTAACACCAGTCTTTACCGATGAACAAAACAACGACAGCAAAAACAACAACAGCAGCAACGGCAGCAGCAACGCACTAACGCCCAGACCTCAATTCTCGTGGTCGAAAGCCATACACGGTACAAGAAAAGTAGTGGAAGAAAATGAAAATGATCACTGTAAATGTCTCGTCATGATTCCCACCCAGGTAAGAGCTGTGATATCTATGCGGGACTAGAGTACTCCATGTTACGCAGCGAGCGAGGTGGCGTAGTGTTTAGATGTTAGGCACACATTCTAGAAGAGTGGGGTACTTGCGAGAACATATAGATCTAAATTTTTCCGTGGTTTCCTTATATAATTTATAGCGAATTCCCTGATGGTTTCTCTGAAGAGGGTGGTGGTGATGGTGGTTAGTGTTTAACGTCCCGTCGACAACGAGGTCATTAGAGACGGAGCGTAAGCTCGGGTTACGGAAGGATTGGGAAGGAAATCGGCCGTGCCCTTTCAAAGGAACCATCCCGGCATTTGCCTGAAACGATTTAGGGAAATCACGGAAAACCTAAATCAGGATGGCCGGAGACGGGATTGAACCGTCGTCCTCCCGAATGCGAGTCCAGTGTGCTAACCACTGCGCCACCTCGCTCGGCCTGAAGAGGGCACGAAGATACAGAACAGCTCTCTTGCAGCATCTGCCATTGGTGCTGGCTGAGTATCTCTCTGACGCTTTAGCGCTTACTGAATGAACCTGTAACGAAATGTGCTGCTCTTCTTTGGACCTTCTCTGTTTCCTCTGTCAGTCCTGTCTGGTGAAGATCACGTTCTGACGAGCGGTATTCAATTATTGCTCCAACGAGTGTTTTATAAGGCACTTCCTTTGTCGATGGACTACATTTCCTTCAGATTCTTCTATGAACCCGTCTGGCATCAACCTTATTCGTGGTTAATTTTATGTAGTGGTTCCCCTTCAAACTGCTTCGTACGCTTACTCGCAGATATTTTATGGAAGTAACTACCTTTAGTGATTGTTCTGCATTTTTGTAATCATACAATGAAGGCTCTTTCTGCCTAAGTATCCGTAATACGTTACACTTATTTATGATGATGGTCAGTTGCCACTCCCTGCACCAAGCATCCATCCTCTGCAGCTCTTCCTGTAATTCGCTACATTTTTCTATCGCCGCGATGTCTCTGTATACAACAACATCATCCAAGAGAAGCCTTTTGGAACTTCCGACGTTATCTACTAGGTCGTTTGTATATATACTGGTAAAACTAATGGTCTTATAACACTCGCCTTGGGCACAGCCCAAGATACTTTCCACACCATCGTAGTTTGCGAATTAGGCAGCCGTGTAGAACTGTATCGAATGTCTTTCGGCAGTCCAGGAACACGTATGTAAGTGGGCACCTGTATCTACTCCTTTCTGTGTCTCGTGGACAAACAGGGTGAACTAGGTTTCACGCGATTTCTGTTTTCGGAACCCATTTCGGTTCCTACAGAAAAGATTTTCAGTCTCCAGATATGTCATACTACGCGAGCATAAAACACGTTCCAAAATTCTACAATAGGCTGAAGTCACAAATATAGTCATATAGTACTGTGCGTCTGTGCGACAATCATTCTTGAAAAATGGAATGACCTGTGTTTTCCCCAAATCATTAGGAACGTTTCACTCCTCAAGAAACTTAAGATTTATTGCTGTTAGAAGGGGAGCAAATTATTTCGCATAGTCTGTGTAGAAGCTAATTGTTATCTCGTCAGGTCCAGTGGTCTTTCATTTGTTGAGCGATTAAGTTGTTTTTCTATTCCTTGGTCACTTATTTCGATATGTGTCATTCTGTCTGCAGTGAGATCTTTCTGTGTAAAAGTTTTGGACGGTATGTTAAACCATAACCTACAATTTTTAGGATATAGCAGAGGCCTCACAATGGAATGAATTTTTCGCTCTGCAGCGAGTTGTGCGCTGATTCGAAACTTCATGGCAGATTGAAATGGTATGGCGGACTGACATTCGATCCCGGGGCCTCGTATTTCGTGGACACTTGAGCTATCCAGGTACGACGCACAACGCGCCCTCACAGTTTTACTTGTCAGAAGCTCTGCCGCATTGCTTATTATACTACAAGGTCCAGCCACATTAATGTGGCTACCGCCATGTTCGACTTCAGGCGGAAGGTGGCAGCACCACCAGCGAAAGGTACACAAAACGTGTCGGGGGACGAGGAAAACAGTGCAGTCGTTGTCGTAATGCGGAAACGGGGCGGATCATCGGACATCCAAAATGGCATGATCACTGGCTTTCGGGTTACGGGTGGAAACATTTCTGGAGCAGTTAACTTCATAAACTGTTTCCGTGCCGCCGTGGTTAAAGTACACCTTGGATGGCTAAATGGCGCAATCCAAAACCGGCGCCGAGGCAACTGTGGCCCACCACGGGCCATATATGACAAGGGTTAACGACAGCTGTGGAGGTATGTACGTGCAAATAGAGCTGCGGATGAACTAAGAGGCTACCAACAGTGCTTCCTCAACGACTATCCAGCGAACGTGTTGCCTGTGGGCCTTGCAGCAGGCGCCAGGTTCTACACTGATCCTGACTGCTATTAATCGGCGATGAAGGTTGGAATTTGCACGTCAATGAGTGGCGACAGGCAACCTTTCTCGATGAATCGCGTTTTATGCTCCATGAGACAGGTGGTCATCTGAAAGCAAACAGAAAGCAACAATGAACAGAAGTGTCCAGGCCGGAGAAGGGAGTGTTATTGTCTGCGAAATGTTTTCGTGGCATTTCCTTGATGGTCTCGTCATTCTGGAAGGCACAATGGATAAACACAGGTATGTATCTATCCTTGGGGGCCACGTCCACCCCTACACACAGTTTGGTTCTCCCCGACACGACGGCACCTGCTGGCAGCACGGTGCAACGTGTCTCACAGCTCGGAGTGTAATGTCTTGTAAGAAGAGCACCAGGAAGGGTTTACCGTACTCCCCTGGAGCCCAAACTCCCTGAATTTAGACCCAGTTGAGAACCTGTGGGACCACCTCGATTGGGCTCTTCACGCAACGGATCCCGAACCGAGAAACTTAGCGCGGCATCGGAGTCGACATGGCTCCACATCCCTGTCCACACCACCAAAACCTCACTGACTCTCTTCCTGCACGTGTCGCAGAGGTCGGCACTGCAGATGGTGGTTATTCAGGCTTTTGAGAAGTGTTCACTTTATTGTGACTGGATTGTATAGCAGCCCAAATCATCGGCACGGCTGTCGTTGCTAATGAAGATGATACCACAGAGGTCGTAACATATAGCACACGAAGACATCTAGGTGACAGCGAAAGTTTCAAAAAAAATCTTTGGGACACACTGTCTACAAAAATGGCCATTTTGAAGAGCAACGACATAGTATTTCCGTTGTGAGGTTTTCCATCACACTGAAAATTACCTTCATTATGCGTCTGATTACGAAAAGTGAGAACGTGCCCGTGATGTTCTGCTAAAACAGTCACGTAACGTACATTTCCGAGATCACCTGCTGTCAGAAGTGCACAGCTCCTGCTTATGGTTGGCAGCGATCGTCTGGCGGTCGCATATGGACAAAAGTAGTGAGAGCCGGGTTTATCTCACGCTGGAAAACTTGCGACCGGATAGGGTTTACTGCACTCTCCAGTACGCCCAAAGTTTAGTCTCTCATACCTTTTACGGCGAAGTTGAAGCAGTTTGTGCTGGGGTCACCAGACACATGTTAATCAAGCTATTAAACGCTTCATGATTCCAGACGATATAATGTGGCAATCATAAACTTAAAGAAATGAGTTAATTAACTAATGATTACTTAGAAAGAGATCACCTATGGTGTTCGGCTTTCATAAGTCACATTAGTGCACATATATTTACTACAGAGCTTCATAAACGTCATCTTTACAGTCGTTATGCTCGAAAGCACCAATTAACTTCCAGTTTGAAGAAAAACATTTGTAAGTTATCTTTTTCGAAATACAAATCAGTGAATCGATAGATATTTGTTATTCCCATTATATTTGGCACTTTTGAGACAGCACCATTTTCAATCTCTCACATGTATCGTCTATTTTATTTCTTTTTCTTTTGTAACTAATCGGATGGACGACCTGTTTTTAGTGAGGTGACAATGAGACCTCTGTTGTGATCCAACTGTCCACACTACTCCTTCCCCTGCAATTTTTTTTCATTTCTGCATAACAACTTTAACATGTATCTATCTAAACCTGGTTTTGGTGGATAGACGCTGCTCTCCGACTTAAATTTATCCCCCTCCCGCAACCCAGGCACACAAATTTTCCCTCGATTATCAAACTGAAAATTGCTTAATGTCTTTAAAGGGAAGTAACCCACCAATCAATGGCTTATTTTAGTCAGGTTTTGCCGTAAACGTCTTTTGTCCTCAATTTGATTCAACATTTCTCCATTAGTTATTAGATCTGCCGGCTAATTTTCAGCATTTCGCTGTAGTACAAAATTTCAAAATCTTATATTTTCTTATTGTTACACTCATGCTCCTAAATTAAGGATAATTGCAGAATGTGGTGCCACACAACGTGGCACTACACAAAACTGGCGCTAATAGCATAGGCACATAGGGAACACACACGACACAGATCTGTAAGTCGACGGTATTGGTGCTAAGTTCAGAAAACCGTCCCGAAACACATGTGCCACAAAAAGCCACTGTTTCCTGCGCATGTACCCCGACATCAGTCTGGGATATGATCACCATACACACGTGCACAGGCCGCACAACGGGTTGGCATACTCTGGATCAGGTGGTCGAGCAGCTGCTGGGGTATAGCCTCCCATTCTTGCACCAGTGCCTGTCAGAGCTCCTGAACTGTCCTAGGGGTTTGAAGACGTGCAGCTATACGTCGACTGATAGCATCCCAGACGTGCTCGATAGGGTTTAGGTCTGGGTTACGCTAGATGAAAACCCGGCGAGAATCACTGTTAAGCCTATACCTGGATTCGTCCGTGAACATAACCTGGGACCACTGTTCCAATGACCATGTACTGTATTCTTGGCACCAGGCTTTACGGGCTCTCCTGTAACCAGGGGTCAGTGGAATGCACCTTGCAGGTCTCCGGGCGAATAAACCATGTCTGTTCAGTCGTCTATGAACTGTATGTCTGGAGACAACCGTTCCAGTGGCTGCGGTAAGGACCCTAGCAAGACTATCTGCAGTACTCGGTGGTCGTCTGCGGGCACTGATGGTGAGATATCGGTCTTCTTGTGGTGTTGTACACTGTGGACGGTCCCGTACTGTAGTGCCTGGACGCTTTTCCTGTCTGCTGGAATCGTTGCCATAATCTTGAGATCACACTTTGTGCCACACGGATGGCCCTTGCTACGACCCGCTGTGTTTGACCAGCCTTCAGTCGCCATATTATTCTACCCCTCATAACGTCAGCAACATGTGTTCTTTGAGTCATTTTCAACACACGGTCACTATTAGAACGGTTGAAAACGTCTGCACACTTACTCGCTGCACCGTACTCTGACATGCACCACCACACCTCTGCGTATGTGGACTGCTGCCAGCGCTACAGTGCGACGATCGCAGTTCAAATGCACTGCATGGTCATACCACGAGGTGATTTAAACCCGCAAAACGCCCACCAGAGCTTTTTCTCACCGTGTATCAGCATTATCCTTAATTTATGAGCATGAGTGTAGATCTGTTTGTCGCCCAGTTTCACTTCCACACAAGGCTATAGTCCAGACAAACAAATATCTTCATAGAAGACTTCCTAAAATTTTAGTTTACATTCGTTGTTAATCCATATTTGTTTTTCAGAAAATGTATTTCTTGCCATAGTGAGTCTTTGCTGCTACAGCCACAATCAGTGCTTTTGGTCCCTAAATAACAAAACTTGTTGACCATCTGTCCCAACTCCATTACACTGTGCTGTAATTGTTTTACTTCTGTTGACATTTACCAAATAACTTGTGGTAAAGACACTGCCAATTTCGTTCAACTAGTCTTCCAAGTTCTTCGCCGTCTCTCACAGAATTATAAGGGTGTGCTGAAAACTAATGTCTTAGTATTCTTTATTCTCCACTCAATATCACTTGAGGTATTACATGTCACACATATCAGTCCCCACTTCGCTGACACAAGTTGCAACACTAAGCCGCTAGAGCGTTCCGGATTGTAGTGTGTGACAAGACGATAGGTAACGTAACTACGTCGGTGCGTGAAAAATAGTGTGCTGTATTCGAGTGTCTAACAGTCCAGACACAAAGCACCCTCCCCTTCAGCATGAAAATGCTAGACCACACACTTGTTCAGCGAAATCTGCAACAATCAGACACCTTTGTTTCGCTGTCATCGATCATCTTCCACACAATCCCGACTTTTCCCCTTCCGATTTTCATCTGTTTCATAAACTTAAGGAACACCTTCGAAGACTTCACATTGATAGTGGTGAAGCGGTGCAAGTTGGTGTAAGGTTGTGGCTCCGCCATCGAAGTCAAACGTTCAACCGTAACAGTATTAGCAAACTGCTTTTTCGCTGGGGGAAATGTGTTTCACCGCATTGGTGATTAGGTTGAGAAATAAATATGGATTCTTGAAGAATAACGATGAAGTATGTTAATAAAGTTTGTTTTATTTAAAAATCTTTAATAGTTTTCACATAAAAGTACTGAAGTATTACTTTTCAGCACTCCCTCATACAATACCATCAGCATACCTCAAACTTTTTATTTCTTCCTCGTTGCCTTTAATTCCCTTTCCAAATTGCTGTTTGGAAAAAGTACTGAAGTATTACTTTTCAGCACTCCCTCATACAATACCATCAGCATACCTCAAACTTTTTATTTCTTCCTCGTTGCCTTTAATTCCCTTTCCAAATTGCTGTTTGGATTCTCCTCTGTCTGCAGGAAGATAAAATAAATGTCGGAAGAGGGACATGGTAATGACCTACTGAAAAGAAACTTAATGATTTTCTCTAGTGTGATGAGTCGATGTAATCGCTTACTTTCTGGAAGTGTGTTAGCATGAACACTACCCACCGTTAGGAAGTCTAAACGTAATATTTTTCGATCTTCTGCTGTAATTCAATGTTCTTGAACTGGATACAGAGCTAAACTCATCTCTTCGTATCATAATCTCCTCATAAAACGATTGCTTGGTGGCAGTCTGTCGATCGTAATTTTGTGTGTAAAGTTATAATGTCGAATACAATAAGTAGTCTGTGTGCTATATGGTTACATGTCTTGTACAGCGTGATTGTTACCGAGCGACGTGGCCAAGTGGTTAGAGCACTGGACTCGCATTTGGGAAGACGACAGTTCAAATCCGAGTTCGGCTATCCCGATTTAGTTTTTCCACGATTTCTCTAAATCGTTGTAGGCAAAAGTTGGGCTGTTCCTTTGAAAGGTCACGGCCGATTTCCTTCCCCATTCTTCCCTAGTCCGATCCTGTACTCCACCTCTAATGACCTTGTTGTCGACTAATTTCCTTCAGGATGGTTGTAATTGAAGTGCAACTACTAACGAGAGTCCAGTGTGGGCTGTAATTATCGTATGGTAATGAAACTTGTTAGATATGCTAGTGCATTAATGCGGAACCAATTTACACCGGAAAGAAATTAATTCCAATTTTGGGCAACTGGTCCGCATATGATGCTCTACAGCATCTCGCCAATGTCTCCCGTGTTCATATTGAACAAATCGTATGAGTGGAGTACATAATAAAATTAACATTATGCCTTTCTTGCTTGTTTGACCTTCTCTGACCACGTCACTTTCCTAATCCATTACATATGGAAACATTTATACACGTCTCTCTTGCATTAATTAAAATGGCTCTGAGCACTATGGGAATTAACATCTGCGGTTCTAGGCACTACAGTCTGGAGCCGGGCGACCGCTACGGTCGCAGGTTCGAATCCTGCCTAGGGCATGGATGTGTGGTGTCCTTAGGTTAGTTAGGTTTAATTAGTTCTAAGTTCTAGGCGACTGATGACCTCAGAAGTTAAGACGCATAGTGCTCAGAGCCATTTAATCCAAATCTGTGGTCATCAGTCCCCTAGAACTTAGAACTACTTAAACATAACTAACCTAAAGACATCACACACATCCATGCCCGGGGCAGGATTCGAACCTGCGACCGTAGCAGTCGCGCGGTTCCGGACTGCGCGCCTAGAACCGCTAGACCACCGCGGCCGCCTCTCTTGCATTCACAGCATCAGATTTGCACCTGGTGGCTAAAACTGGAGCAAATTTTTTCCAGCGTAAATTGATTCCACGTTAACACTTTAGAATGTATACCACGTTTCGCTGTCACAAGATATTTACAGCCCACATTGCACCTCTGTGCACTTTAATTATATCCACCCAATACAAACAGTTGTCCACTGAGTACCGTCTGAAAACGGATTGATTTCTTACTGCACACTTTTCACGGACTGCTAGGAAACGTCCATATATTATCAGGTTACGATGCAATGACAGAAAATGGAATGTATAATCTTATAACGATCAATTATTGTCATTTTCGAATGAATGTTACGTGCAAAATGTATCTATGAATTGTCTGAGGATTACCTTTAACCAATATGTGTTAACGGTATGGTGACAAATTCTATTTATGGACAATTTTATTGAGATATTTTTTCTATAACACGTACTTTATTGTATTCCTGATTGTGGACAGGATACTCATTGCCTCAGAGTGGGAATGTGCCAGCTACTACGTGACGCAGGTTATTCTAATCGGTTCTGTAGCGCCTTAGCAAACATCAGCGGCCCATCAAGTGCAGAAATCTTAACCTGCTATTGCTTGACACTGCCTTAGAAACAAACAGCATGTACCGTAACTGAGCGGACATGGATGATGGCCAACATTTCAGTCCACTGGGACTCATAAGAGGACCTCGCCTACTCGTTATGACAAATTGCGTCCAGTTTTCTGGTATATGCCCGGCTTGGGCAGAATAGAAATGACGGAAGTGGGAGCTCCAGATAGCATAACGTTTAGAAAAAAATGACATTTTGTCTCGATGTCGATGGATGAACCACCTGCGTTAACGCAGTTTCCAAGCAGCGGATGGCACAGTGGAAAAAGTACAGAACCGTATTATCATGATCGTGGGGTCGAATCCCTATGCAGGAACTTCCTTTATATTTCCAATTTTTACGTTTTTTACTCTGCAAATAATCAGAAATAATGCTGAATATTGTGTTCGTTAACATCATAAAAAGCATGAAAAAGAAAGGGAAAAGAAAACTTGCAAGTGCAAACAAATTTACAAGAAACGGCCGTACTTAACAGTGTCCACGGACACTTGGCAAATAACTTACCAAGAAGGAATTGTAATTAAAGCAGACAGGACTTCGTATGTTCTGTTAATTTCATTTGGACCTTCGAGTAGCACACGCCTGGTTTGTTGCCCAACACTGAGATGAAGGAGAAGAACCATTTATAAATGTAAACAAAGTTCTTGTTACGGAAACTTTAAAGCAACATTGTTATTGTAAAAATACGACGTTTATAACGTGTGCAAGGTGCCGTGAAAATTACTTCTTCGCCTGTTTTTACAATGAGTCTAGACGCAGGAAGTGGGAATCATCAACTGCAAAATAAAGGATTTAATGTTATGTCGGAAGTTGTCGTATACGTCTTGCAACACTTTCCTGAAAATTTATTTGCAGAGTACTCGTGGATGCTGTATGTAGAATCGTATCATGGAAATTTATTTGCAATCCCAAATTTCCTAGTCTAGAACCGCAGGCCCGCTACGGTCGCAGGTTCGAATCCTGCCTCGGGCATGGGTGTGTGTGATGTCCTTAGGTTGGTTAGGTTTAAGTAGTTCTAACAAGGGAACCTCCCCATCGCACCCCCTCCGCTTTAGTTATAAGTTGGCACAGTGGATAGGCCTTGAAAAACTGAACACAGATCAATCGAGAAAACAGGAAGAAGTAGTGTGGAACTATGAAAAAAATAAGCAAAATATACAAACTGAGTAGTCCATGTGCAAGATAGGCAACATCTCGGAGAGCCAGAGTTCAGGAGCGCCGTGGTCCCGTGGTTAGCGTGAGCAACTGCGGAACGAGAGGTTTTTGGTTCAAATCTTCCATAGAGTGAAAAGTTTACCTTTTTTATTTTTGCAAAGTTATGATCTGTCCGTTCGTTCAATGACGTCTCTGTTCACTGTAATAAGTTTAGTGTGTGTTTTGCGACCGCACCGCAAAACCGTGCGATTAGTAGCCGAAAGGACGTGCCTGTCCAATGGAAACCGAAAACATTTGATTGCAAGGTCATAGGTCAACCGATTCCTCCAAAGGAAAACACGTCTGATATATTCTATACCACACTGGTGACGGCATGTGCGTCACATGACAGGAATATGTTGTCGACCCACCTAACTTGTACACTTGGTGAATGGGTAAAAAGATTCTTCTACCTTGCCCAGTTTAGGTTTTCTTGTGGATGTGATAATCACTCCCAAAAAGTGTGAAAACATAAGAGTTTGTCACATAAACTGCAACAAATGAATGCAACAGTTTCACAGTCGCACAGTTTTGTCTGTGCTCTGTCAAAACATATGTTTTTAACGTTTTCAAATTTTTCCGTGTGTAGACCGTCAAATCCTGCATATGTCCAAGCAAATCTGAACATGTCCTGGAATTTTGGAGAGCGAAGTTGATTATATGTGAGTGCCTGAACTTTGATAATTGTCTGAAAATAAAAAATTAAAATTTTCTCCTGAGGGAAGACTTGAACCAAGGACCTATCGTTCCGCAGCTGCACACGCTAACTACGGGACCACGGCGATCATGGGTTTACACTCACCTGGATGTTGCCTATCTTGCACATGGACTACTCAGTTTGTATATTTTGATTTTTTTTTTCATAGTTCCACACAACTTCTTCCTGTTTCCTCGATTGATCTGTGTTCAGTTTTTCAAGGCATATCCACTGTACCAACTTATAACTAATTCTGAGGGGGGTGCGATGGGGAGGTTCCCTTGTAAGTTGTAGGCGACTGACGACCTCAGATGTTATGTCCCATAGTGCTCAGAGCTATTTGAACCATTTTGAACCAAATTTCCTATTCACACTTTGTGAAAGTATTAGTAAATACAATACATTAAGCGTTCTTTACGGTGTAAGTACGTAATGATTAAGAATAAAATACGTTGCCGCATAGGAATTCGCCCTGTCAGATCATCGTTCTGTACTTTCTCCACCGCGCCAGCCATTCTTTGGGAACTGTGCTAACATAAGTGGCCGACGCGTGGATAAAATTATTTCTGATCGTTTGGCCATCTGACGCTTCTACTTCTGTCCCTTCTATTTCTGGCCAAACTCTTCACGTACTAGAAACTTGGACGAAATCTGTGACTGCCACCAAAGAGGTTGTAGAAATTGTAATGTGTGTGTCAACAACCTCAAAAGAGGTACGGGCTATGTACTGATCAATGCGTTGAAGCATGTTCGTAATACTGAGAGAATGCATAGGAGAGTGTCCTGTGTTATACACTGAGGTAACGAAAGGCACGGATTACCTGCTAATACCGTGTCGGGCCGCCTTTTTCTGGTGGAATGCAGCAACTCTACGTGACATGTAATCAACGAGGCGCTAGAAGTCTCCCGTAGAAATATTGAGCCATGCTGCCTTCATAGCCGTCCATAATTGCGAAAGTGTTGCCGGTGCAGAATGTTGTCAACGAACTGACCTCCCGAAAATGGTTCAAATGGCTCTAAGCACTATGGGACTTAACATCTGAGGTCATCAGTCCCCTAGACATAGAACTACTTAAACCTAACTAACCTAAGGATATCACACACACCCAATTACTAGGCAGGATTCGAACCTGCGACCGTAGCAGCAGCGCGGTTCCGGACTGAAGCGCCTAGAACCGCTCTGACCTCCCTATTATGTCCCATAAATTTTCGATGTGATTCACGTCGAGAGATCTTGCTGACCAAATAATTCACTATAATTGGCTAGACTGTTCTACAGACCAATTGCGAATAATAGTGGCGCTGTAACTTGGCGCACTGTCATCCATAAAAATTTCATTGTTATTTGCGAACGTAAGGTCCATCAATGACTGCAAATGGCCTCCAAATAGCCGAACGTAGACATTTCATGTTAACGAACAGTTCATTTGAATCAGAGGACCTATTCCACGTCATTATGGTGCCACCAACAGCTTGTACAGTGCCTTGCTGTCAATTTTGCTCCACGGCTTGGTGGGGTCTGCGCCACAGTCGAAAGCTACCATCAGATCTTACCCATCTGAGTAAAGTAATAACCACATGTGCTAAGATATTTATCCCACGGGGAGACTAGACAATCAATTCTCGTTTTAATTCCTGTTTTGTGGAATGTGGACAGCCGCTGTCGGATCCACAATGACACACACTCTTGCACTTCCTCGTCCAATTGAAACTGGCGTCCACGCATGTCTGTCTTCGGGTCACCAAAGACGTGAAAACCACACGGTGAAAGATCCGGTATGTATGGAGGATGTCGCAGTGTTTCCCAACCACATCGCTGAAGCGTAGCCATAGTCCGATTGGCAGTGAGGAGGCGAGAGTTATCGTGCAACTGGATGATTCTGTCCGACAGCATTCTTGGGCGTTTTGACATGATGGCACATTGCAGTTTCTGCAAAGTGTCTTCACTGCGCTGCGCATCGATTGTGGTCCCACGCTCAAGGAACTCTACGGCCAGAAGGCTACTCCTGTCGGAGAAGAGGACATCATGACCTTACCGGAACCTTTGTGAACAGCTTTGGATATATTAGGTGGGGGGAAGATGTGGGATGTTTCCAGTGTTGGCGTTGCCGCTTGCCCACTGGCTGTCTTAATTCTATTTGACAGAAATATCCTGGCCTCTATACTGCCGCCATTCGGATGAGGGATACGCTTCAGCGAGTTGATTGGGAAACACTGCAACATCCCTCATACAACCTGGATCTCCGCGTGCTTTTTCACACCTTTGGCGACCTGAAGAAAGTCGTGAGTGGGTATCGGTTTCAGTCTGTCGAGGAATAGCAAGAGCGGGTGCAGTTGTGAATACGTCAGGGGACCGCGCTCTACGAAACAGAAACTGAACGTCTTATCTTCCAGTGGGATAAATGCCTTAATCCGTGTGGCGATTACTTTCGAATGTAACCATTCCATGGCCCCTTCGTAGCCTGTGTTAGGCGTTCGTTTGTCTGCCCCTCATATACGTTCTGACAAGCTAGTCCCCTGGTGGTGATTTCTGCAACTACGCCGCGGCGCATATTACAGATCGAATCTTGGAGACATGCTCAATCCACTTACATATGTCCTTTTTCTGTATGTATTATACTTTTTCCACAGTTGTCTTCTGAAATCCTGGAGGTAGTTACGTTTTAACCCATACATCATGGTGTCAATAAAGACTCTGTGAGTTAAGGTTTTCCATTGGTGGCAATGAAATCTCTGGTCGTAATACACACTACTACATCTGTTACAGCCCGCTTCTTTCTGTTACGTCATGGACATTCAGATTCACGACGGAGACAAAAGTGGATATTTTCAAAAGATCGGATTTTTATGCGGAATTAATACAAGTGCACCGTTGACAAGGTGTTTAGGTAACAGGTGAGCTGCTATGTAATTACCAACTTTAGGGTTATAAAGATCGACCACTTAACGTATTTGGTATCTTTCTGTTCACTGATATAGGATTGTATGTTGTGGTAAGTCCTTACGTCGGGGACAACTGTTAAATATAAAAAGTAATTAGAAATATCATTAAGTTCTTTCACTTGTTTCTGTTATGCATAGATTTCAATACTTAATAATATAATACTTCGGCCCACAGTACATTTGTGAACGAATGAAGTTTTGGAAAAAATAGTAACTCTCAGAAATCCGATACCGAAAATTCGTGTGCATGAGCTATAACGAAACGAATTCGTACAAAGAAAACAATGAAACACACAGATATTTAAAAAACAAAGTATTTCACAATCTACAACCAGAACCAAAACGTCTTGAAGACAAAGGAGGGTTTGTACGAATTGATTACAGCTGTTTGTCCACAAATTGCTGATTCTACACCGCAGATGAGTTACTCAAACAGAATTATTCAAATGCAACCTTGTAATTAGTCAGAATAAATATAACACATATGCTGATTGATTCAGGTGCCCTTACCGATATCGTTTTATGCAACACGCAGTGTTATATGTGGCCTTCATAAATCAAGCGCAAGATTTTCATAAGCCCTCACTCGCTAAGCGCAAACTGTTAGTCTTGCAGAAAAAAAAAAAAAAATTAACGCGACCTATCTCTGTAGGAACTTATATAGTTAAATTTCTTATCACGATACGTTTTCGCTGGATATCGTAGTTTTCAACTTATTCAAGCAAAAAGTACAGAAATGACTTTGAAACGCACCAGCACTCGCACACTCAGCCACCACCAGTCATGATCCCTGGTGTGTTGTTCATGGCATCTCCGCTGCTAGCACTCTACGAAAATTTGGGGCTTCACGAATTATTTACCGTATTCAACCTTTTTCTTCTTCATTGACTGGCGGTTATTACGCCACCGCCTTAGTCGAACACTTAAAAATTTCAAAAGTGACGTTTGTGTAAATTCTACCTATTTTGCGAATTTTAACAGCATGAAATAAACAATTACGTTGTCCTATTCGTCAGGCCTTCTGACTACAAAACTACTTAACTTCTAAGCGTTAAGACTGAATCGAACTGTCAGCGTAATTACTTTCAGCGTAATGTTTACAACAGTTGTTTTTCTTTCATTACCATCATAGACATTTTATAATGTTAACGAAATAGCCGACTATGCTGGTGGTGTAATAGCCTAATCAATCGAGACCAAAAATGGTCGAATGTCGTGACTAGTTCGTCTAGTGGAAATTTCCGTACAGTGGTAGGAGGAAGCGCCACGAATAACAGAATAGAAATCCTGACTGGTGAGGGGTAAGTGTGGGGGTGGCGGTGCGTATGGAGGTCACTTTTGTACGGTTTTCTTAAACAAATCGATGACCGTGGTCTCCAGTGAAACCAAATCGCAGTAAAAAATTCAGATACATGAAATTTCCTACTAAAACGTTCTGTAGGAAAAATACACTGAAAAGCCAAAGAAACGGGTACACCTGCTTAATATCGTGTAGGCCCCCGCGAGCACGACGAGGCCACTAATGTCTGAAGTAGCGCTGGAGGGAACTGACACCATGAATCATGCAGCGCTGTCCATAAATCCGTAAGAGCACGAGGGGGCTGAGATCTCTTCTGAAGGCATCCCAGATATGCTCAATAATGTTCACATCTGGGGAGTTTGGTGATCATCAGAAGTGTTTAAACTCAGAAGACTGTCCCTGGAGCCACTTAGTAGCAATTCTCGACGTGTGAGATGTCGCATTGTCCTGCTGGAATTGCCCAAGTCAGCCGGAAAACGCAATGGACACGAATGGATGCAAGTGATCAGATAGGATGCTTATTTACGAATCACCTGTCAGAGTCATATCTAGACGTATCAGGTGTCCCATATCACTTCAACTGTACACGCCTCACACCATTACAGAGCCTCCACTAGCTTGAGAAGTCCCCTGCTGCAATGCAAGATCCATGGATTCGAGAGGTTGTCTCCATACCCGTACAAGTCCAATTTAAAATGAGACTCGACCGACCAGCCAACATGTTTCCAGTCATCAAGAGTTCAATGTCGGTGCTGACGGGCCCAGGCGAGGCATAAAACTTTGCGTCGTCCAATCATCAAGGGTACACGAGTGGGTCTTCGACTCCGAAAGCCCATATCGATGATGTTTCGTTGAATAGTTCGCACGCTGAGAATTGTTGATTGCCCAGCACTGAAATCAGCAGCAATTTGCGGAAGGGTTGCTCTTCAGTCACACTGAACGATTATCTTCAGTCGTCGGTTGTCCCATTCTTGCAGGATTTTTTTTCGACTGCATCGATGTCGGAGATCTGATGTTTTAGCGGATTCCTGATGTTCACGGTACACTCGTGAAATGGTCGCACGAGAAAATCCCCACTTCATCGCTACCTTGGATGTGCTGTGTCCCATGGCTCTGCGCCGACTGTAACGCCACGTTCAAACTCGCTTAAATCTTGATAACCTGTCATGGTAGCAACAGAACCGAAATAACAACGGTGCCAGACACTTGTTTCCTTAAATAGGCATTGACGACCGCAGCGCCGTATTCTGGTTGCTTACATACCTCTCTATTTGAATATCCATGTCTATGTCAGTTTCTTTGGCCGTTCTGTGTAGTTTACGTATAGCGAGCGACAGAATATGGAAATCTGGCGCAGGGTTTGTGAAGGCTAGACATAATATGGCCTCTTGCATTAAACGACATATTTATTGGCAGCCGAATCATCTTCGATAATTATACTTCTGAAATAAATGCATCGCAGTGTTCCTCATTTCATATTCGACGTCATAATATTTATGGAAGTTAGGAAATGTCAAAAACATACTAAATTACCATTTGTGAAGCTTCATGGACAGACTTACGGCTTAATACTGCTTAAACTATACGCAGAACACAATTACCGTCGTTTGTTGGTAACAGCTTTGACCCCTGGGCAAACTGCAATGGATTTCTCGTTACCTGCAACATACAAAAATACAATATTCATGATTTACTTTTGATTGCAGGACTAGTCTATAAGTGTTAATGATATTTATAGTGGCTGAATTTCCCTGGATAAGAGCAAGTAGTGATGGCTTTGTTAGGAAGCTTGTATAATAAGTTCTCCTACTCAAGATCTCATAGATGTGCCCTTATTCGCAACATACTGTTGATGACTTTGTCAACTAACACTCAATAATGGTTGCTTTGTTGGCAGCTAACATTGTAGAGCTCCCTATCTATGATCTGACAGCGGTACTTTCAGTAAGTTTGGGATGATTTTTATTGCACAGCTAAGACGAAGAGAGGGCGTCCGTGTTACTGTAAGGGGTTATTGTCGTAGCTTTGCTAGAGAGATCGTGTTTGCCGACTTCCCTGGCTAAGAACGAAAGGTACTGTGCGATGTTTCTAGTTGCTGTCAGTCAGGCTGTTAATGTATAGGAACAATTAACAATTGTGTATATATATATATATATATATATATATATATATATATATATATATATATATATATATCACTGTGGGACTTCACTTGTGAGGTCATCAGTCCCCTAGAACTTAGAACTACTTAAACCTAACTAACCTAAGGACATCCATGCCCGAGGAAGGATTCGAACCTGCGACAGTAGCGGTCGTGCGGTCCCAGACTGTAGCGCCTAGAACCGCTCGGCCACCGCGGCGGGCAACTGACGATTGTGATCTTTGGAACGTGGGGTGTAAATTCAACTGTTCAACTGAGGAGATATTGCCCTTACAATGCTAACGTGACGAGTGAGACGAAAACTGCTGTTTTGAATCAAAGGTCATGAGATTTTGCTTTTTTACATTTTGAACAAATCGATCAAACACCTGAGGCAGCCTGTTACTAACGTTAGTTTATTGCAACTGTTTTATGCCCTGTAAGGAAGAAGAGAAGTCCCGTCAAAAATTGCATCACTAGAGACACATACTCTGGTTGACGAAGAGTTAGGAAGCAAATCGGTCGTACTCTTTCAACGGAACCATGGCGACTTTTCCCTTTAAGTATATTAGGGTTATCACGGGAAACCTAGATCTGGCTGTCCGAACGGAGACTTGGATCCCCGCCGTCTCGAACGCGTGTCCAGTGTCTTCGCACTGCCCCATGTCAATCGGTGGATCTGCCTTGTAAGAATTATCCATAACAGTTTGTCGTAAAAGTCGACCTGCGAACTCAACCATCACATGACAGCATCTTGAAACTCTTCGTTGGTGCCGCAAGAGACGTACATCATTCCATATAAACTCTGTTTCCTCTCTTTCTTATTTGTCGAGTCGTCGTGAAGCCTCACAAGTGACTTCCGTTCTTTCTTCGCGGTAGCATAAGAAACACATGTACCGTGGGCGACTAGGATTCAGTTCGGCTGACCTTACTTCTTCTATTTCTTGAGAAACTGAAAAGACGGACAAGGATTCCTTCCCGTTTTCGCCGTTCGGCTGACCTTACTTCTTCTATTTCTTGAGAAACTGAAAAGACGGACAAGGATTCCTTCTCGTTTTAGGTTCTCAGAAACGGATTTTGAATCAAGCAAGCGTGTCACGCCCTAATACACCTTATTCATGATTTCATGCAAAGCAGCATGAGAAACTTGTGAGCAGAAGTTAGTTGAGAAACCTTGGGAGGCCGCTGTTATCGATATTTTCTTGTTATGGGATTCAGCCGAAAGACCTGCTTGGTGCACAACTCCATGATAATATATCACGTACAAGTCTCTTCATTTCTACATAATTAGATCAGCCTAGGCTGGCTCTGAGCACTATGCGACTTAACTTCTGAGGTCATCAGCCGCCTAGAACTTAGAACTAATTAAACCTAACTAACCTAAGGACATCACACACATCCATGCCCGAGGCAGGATTCGAACCTGCGACCGTAGCGGTCGCTCGGTTCCAGACTGTAGCTCCTAGAACCGCACGGCCACTGAGGCCGGCCCAGCCTAAGCTGCATTTTAACCTACGTGCTCTATTCATCACATAGCAACCCTCTACCCTTTTCATCCACACACTTAACTCCATAACCAAAGAGACGATTCCTTGACGCCGTACTGTGGAGGAACAAGCGCTGCGTCATGTGAGAGATACAGAGGCGAGCAGGTGTGCCGGGACTCACTCCAGTTCACTGGTACTAGCGCCACGCCATCATAACGTGCCTGTGCGTAGCATACAAGTACTGCTCCGTAAACTAAGACTGAAATTGAAAATTACAGTTGCGTTTCCAAACTTTTTCAACATATACTTCAGTATACTAATCTTTAAACTGTATAATTTCGAGTGATCAGATGAATATGTTTCTTATAAATACATCGTTTGAAGACACAAATAACTGGCGCTAAATAATAAAGCTAGAAAAACTAAAATTGCTCAGAATGTGCAAATTTATGTGAAAATTAAGTGTTACGCGTTTCAACTTGACCGGAACAAAAGTTTGGTCAAGTCCACATTTTCTCTAAAAAATTGAAGGTGCTAAATATTAGACTCTGATAGATGAAAATTCGGTTAAAGCTTCAGTTTGATATAAAAACATTAACTGTGGGACCACATTAAGCTACGTCTAACACTCTTCGAGAAATTTACTGAGAACCTAATTTGGAACAAAATGTCCTTATTTGTAGTAAATTAAGTATCAATTATGTTAATACTAGAAAGTTCTGACTACAGCACCTGATTGTATCTGTTAAATAATGAAAATATGACAAGTTTCAAGGCTTTGATGTAAACGTCAATCAACACAAGGTTTCTTAAAGATGTAGTTCAGACGTCAGGTTCTACTGCCAGTTCCGTTCTAAAAATTCTAGGCGGCAATATTTATATGTAGGCGAGCTAAAACATTATTATTATTATTATTATTATTATTATTATTTCTTTCCTTTCTCAGACGTTATGTCTGGTTAAAAATGGAAAGTGACGCAGACCTTGATCAAGCGTGACTTCCTTTTAACTGTACGGTATATGTTACATCGCAGTTAGGAACTTTCGGGTAATTGAACATGTATCGATAACTACAGATTTCTGTAGTTGTGTATATACGTTTCGATGTAGCTGTATTGCGTTGATGTACTGGTGGGTATTGTGTGGTATGACTCCTGAAGTTGATAGTATAATTGGTATAATGTCAACTTTATCCTGATGCCACATGTCCTCGACTTCCTCAGCCAGTTGGATGTATTTTTTGATTAGTTGTGTTAATTTCTTATTTTTATTGGTGAGTATGATGTCAGGTTTGTTATGTGGTGTTGTTTTATCTGTTATAATAGTTCTGTTCCAGTATAATTTGTATTCATCATTCTCCAGTACATTTTGTGGTGCATACTTGTATGTTGGAACATGTTGTTTTATTAGTTTATATTGTATGGCAAGTTGTTGATGTATTATTTTTGCTACATTGTCATGTCTTCTGGTATATTCTGTATTTGCTAGTATTGTACATCCGCTTGTGATGTGATCTACTGTTTCTATTTGTTGTTTGCAAAGTCTGCATTTATCTGTTGTGGTATTCGGATCTTTAATAATATGCTTGCTGTAATATCTGGTGTTTATTGTTTGATTCTGTATTGCAATCATGAATCCTTCCGTCTCACTGTATATATTGCCTTTTCTTAGCCATGTGTTGGATGCGTCTTGATCGATGTGTGGCTGTGTTAGATGATATGGATATTTGCCATGTAGTGTTTTCTTTTTCCAATTTACTTTCTTCGTATCTGTTGATGTTATGTGATCTAAAGGGTTGTAGAAGTGGTTATGGAATTGCAGTGGTGTAGCCGATGTATTTATATGAGTGATTGCTTTGTGTATTTTCCTAGTTTCTGCTCGTTCTACAAAGAATTTTCTTAAATTGTCTACCTGTCCATAATGTAGGTTTTTTATGCCTATAAATCCCCTTACTACTTCCTTTCTGCTTAATGTGAATCTTTCTGTTGCTGAATGTATGTGATGTATTCTATATTTGTGGAATTGTGATCGTGTAAGTGTATTGAGTGCTTCTAGGTCTGTGTTACTCCATTTCACTACTCCAAATGAGTAGGTCAATATTGTTATAGCATAAGTATTTATAGCTTTTGTCTTGCTTCTTGCTGTCAATTCTGTTTTCAGTATTTTTGTTAGTCTTTGTCTATATTTTTCTTTTCGTTCTTCTTTAATATATGTATTATCTATTCCCATTTTTTGTCTGTATCCTGGATATTTATAGGCTTCTGTTTTTTCCATCGCTACTATGCAGTCACTGTGGTTAGTTCCAAAAGCCATATTTATATCATTGCTGTTATCCTTAGTAATTAGTTGAGTTGTTGATTTGTTGCTGCCAGTAGTTTTAGATCATCCATGTATAGCAAATGTGTGATTTTGTGTTGGTAAGTTCCAGTAATATTATATCCAAAATTTGTATTATGTAGCATGTTGGATAGTGGGTTCATAGCAAGGCAGAACCAGAAAGGACTTAATGAGTCTCCTTGTTATATTCCACGCTTAATCTGTATTGGCTGTGATGTGATATTATTTGAATTTGTTTGGATATGAAGTGAGGTTTTCCAATTTTTCATTACAATGTTTAGGAACTGTATCAATTTACGATCTACTTTGTATATTTCCAATATTTGTAGTAACTATGAGTGGGGCACACTATCAAAAGCTTTTTGGTAATCAATGTATGCGTAGTGTAGCGACCTTTGTTTAGTTTTAGCCTGATATGTCTCCTCTGCATCTATTATCAGTTGCTCTTTACATCCTCGTGCTCCTTTGCAGCAGCCCTTTTGTTCTTGATTTATAATTTTGTTCTGTGTTGAATGTGTCAATAATTTCTGTGTAATGACTGAAGTTAATATTTTGTATATTGTTGGTAGGCATGTTATGGGGCGGTATTTCGCTGGGTTTCCTGTGTCTGCTTGACCTTTAGGTTTCAGATAAGTTATTCATTGTGTAAGTGTATCAGGGAATGTGTATGGGTCTGCAATGTAACAGTTAAATACTTACTTTTACTTTTTTGTGTCCGGAAACTGCAATTTGTTTGCCCAGTATTTGGCAATGTTCAATGCTTCTTCTTTAGCCAGCCACAGATCGTGGAGGGTGCATCTGTGGGGGCAGGCAGGGCATTGTACAAGGTGTTCCATGTCCTGTCGAGTGCCGCAGTCGCATTTGTCGTCAGTTTCGTCCAACAAACCCCATTTGATCAGATTAGATTTCACATGAGCCACCCCAGTCCTGATGCGGTTAAGCTTTCTCCAGGTTTTCCAATCAACAGAAACGCCACTTGTTGGGTCCTCTCTTAGTGGATAGTAGACGGGGGGCTCATCTAAGGCGCAACTTAGGAAACGGCGTCTGGATTTGAGTCTGCTGGGGCCACACTCTAGGCCAAATATTGAGTGACGGGCAGCAAAGGTTTGTTTTAGCTTCTCGGTATGTTCATGGGGTTTCCTACGTGAGTCAGGGTTTGTGAAACCTGCGGCCCTATGAAAATTTTCTATGGGGTTTGGTTTCATGCAGCCTGACACTATCCTGCATGTTTAATTCAAGCTAATATTTACATTTTCTGCGTGGGCGGGTCTGCACCATGCCGGGCAGGCATATTCGCCAGTTGAGAAGCACAGAGCTTGGGCTGAAGTTCTGACCACGGTAGGTTTGGCACCCCATTTGCTATTGGACAGCTTTCTTATTAGGGAATTTCGTGCTTCTACTTTTTCGCGTGTTTTTTCGCAATGATATTTGTATGTCAATGTTCTGTCCAGGACGATGCCAAGGTAGGTGGGAGTATCTGTGTGTTCTAGTAATGTCCCATCCCAGGTAACATTCAGCCTGTATTTTGCCTGCCTGGAGTTCAGATGGAATCCACTCACTTGAGTTTTGGAGGGATTGGGTTTTAGAGAACTCTTTTTGTAGTAGGTTGACATTGTAGAAAGGGCGGTTTCTAGTTTCTCCTCGATGGCTTCAAACCTGTTGCCTTGAACTGTTATTGCCAGGTGGTCTGCATATACAAAAGTTTTGTCTGGAGTTGGTTGTTCATTTGTATATATGTTGAATAGGATTGGCGCCAACGCGCTCCGTTGGGCGAGTCCATTTTTCTGATTCCGCTATCGACTCTTTTTCCCCCTCAAGCATTACGAAGAACTGTCTATTTTGGAGCAGGGATTCGATTATCTTGACTAGGTGGTAGTCTTTCAGGGTCACGTAGGTTTTATGCAGTAGTGTACGGTGATCTACTGTATCATAGGCGGAACTTAGGTCGACTAGTGCCAGCCCGGTGATTAGTTTATTCTCAAACCCATCCTCGATATGTTCCGTCAATGCCAGAATTTGACTGCTACAGGACCTTCCAGGTCTAAAACCTGCTTGGTGTGGAATCAGCTTCAAGCCAACGATCTTCCCTATTCTGTTGAGGATCAATCTTTCATAGAGCTTAAACAGGTTGCAGGGAAGGGTTATGGGTCGATAGCTCTTCGGAGTCTCTGGGTCCTTCCCGGGTTTAAGGAGAGCCACCACTTTTGACTTCCTCCACAGTTTCGGGATCTGAAAGGTTTCACGGCACACGTTAAAAAGTCCAAGTATCCAGTCCCTGGCGCCAAGGCCGAAGTTTTTAATCTGTTCCACGCAGATATCATCAAACCCAGCGGCTTTCCCATTCTTCATGGTATTTATGCCATTGTTCAACTCTCTCATGGTAAATGGTTTCCGGAAGTTGATGTTTTCCGTTGGCAGTAGGCGTGTGATTTTAGTTTTCTGACGTTTGGAGTTGAACTTGCCGTTTAGAAGGAGTTGGTTGGCCAACTGGTTTGGAGTTACGTTGGCCAGGGCCTTGCTTAGCCTTGGGTCACCATCCAGTTTCTTAATCAGGTTCCGGTCCGCAGCTCGTGGTCGTGCGGTAGCGTTCTCGCTTCCCGCGCCCGGGTTCGATTCCCGGCGGGGTCAGGGATTTTCTCTGCCTCGTGATGACTGGGTGTTGTGTGCTGTCCTTAGGTTAGTTAGGTTTAAGTAGTTCTAAGTTCTAGGGGACTGATGACCATAGATGTTAAGTCCCATAGTGCTCAGAGCCTTAATCAGGTTCCAGGCTATTTTGCTACTGTGGGCATATCCATTCTTTCTAGGGTTGCTATCCACTTCTTCTCGCGTGCCTCGCTGAGGGCTGACATTTAAGCTGCGCCGCAGGTGATGGTTTCGTCGCTGAATGGGTCTTCCGCGAACAATACTTGATACTTCTCCAGGATTTCCTTTGAGGCATTTGAGAGCCCTGGGATATAATGTTGTCTGCAGCCCCTAGGAATATAGCGTCTAGATACCTTTCGCAAAGTCTCAACAAAGATAAGATAATTATTTGGTGTTGGCTTCAGACTGGCTAATTCCTCATCCAGCGCTTGGGAATATTCTGACCACCTAGCCTTTTTAAAGTTGAATCTCCTGTGGAAAGGTATTTTGGTTGTTTTGATTGTTGAGTAGACCTGGATTCCAATAGGTCGATGTTGTGT
The DNA here is from genome assembly GCF_023898315.1 of Schistocerca nitens. Lineage (NCBI taxonomy): Eukaryota > Metazoa > Arthropoda > Insecta > Orthoptera > Acrididae > Schistocerca > Schistocerca nitens. The sequence goes on along the minus strand of NC_064621.1, from coordinate 544,568,444 downwards.
CTTTGGGATTGCATCATATACTCTTTTACAGCAGGTGTCGTAGATGCTCCGGCTGATGAAGCAAATATCAGGATTGTAACCTCGCTTCCAAATTTTGCTGTTGAAGGAGCAGGGGAGCTTGGGGTCGTGGAGAAGTGAGAGATTATTTGCCTCAGCCCATTGTTCTAGCAGCTGACCATTGGCGTCTGTCTCGTCGTAGCCCCAGTTGGTGCTGTGGCTGTTAAAGTCACCCACAACAAAGTGTGTCCTTTGGTTGTTGAAGCTTTCTGGCATTGAAATGTGTAGGTTCTGGCCGGGGGTTATATACGGAGCATATTGTAAATGAGCCACTCTCTATGGCTAACACTTCAATGTTGTTGGTGGTTGTCTTACTCGTGGAAGAGAGCAGCGTCACGGGTCTGGTAAATATTGCGCTCCCATACCTTCTGTGAGGTGCTTTTACTGCCAGGCGCATTCCTTTGATATTAGGTCTGTTTGCTGTTTCATCTCTATGCGTTTCCTGCAGGCACAGTACGTCCCACTTTTCTGATTAGCGTAGTTGCGATATTACATCCTCTGTATTCTTGGTGATTCCCTCAACGTTCAGGCTGACGATCGTCAGGGTTGACCCTGAAGAGGACCTGTTTTTGTTTTTGGCTTTTGATTGCATTGGTTTCCGGTGCTGGAAGGTTTGGCCGGGGGAGCGCCGGCATTTTACTTTCTTCTATGTAGCATGTAAGTAAAATGCACACGTGGAGGCACCTTCCCGTTAAATAATTTACTTAGATGTGAATGTGTTGAGGTGAACTTCTTTAGCCAGAAATTTGCTATTTTATCTTTTCCAGGGGCTTTCCAATTGTGCGTAGAATTAATTGCTCGGGTGACTTCATGTTGCAAAATGATCACTTCAGGCATTTGTTGTACCATCTTGTGTGTGTCTGTTTCTGCTTGTATCCACGGTGCATGTCTGTTATGTTGTACCGGGTTTGACCATATGTTGCTCCGGAAGTGTTCCATGTCTGTTATGTTTGGCGGATTGTCTATTTTAATGTGTGTGTTATCTATTGTATGTTAAAATTTCTTTTGGTTGGTAGTGAATGTTTGGTTTTGTTTCCTTCTATTTTCACTTTTTTTCGTATCTTCTAAGTCGTTTGGCCAATGATTGTAACTTCTGCCTCTTTTCATCTAATTGCTCTATCGCTTCTTGTTGTGAGATTTTACGTAACCTTTTTCGTTTTTTTTTCTGACATTTCATTTCTTATAAATTGTGTTAGCTGTCCGATGTCTTTTCTCAGTTTTTATATTCTGATCTGTAGCCTGTGTTGCCATGCTCGTTTTGTGGGTTTCTTCTTTTTGTTGGTTGGTTCTGATCTCTGCCTAGTGTGTATATTTATTGTAGTGAGTGCTCCTATATAAACCAGTAGTTGTAACTCTTCCATAGTTGTATTTTCATTTATTTTGTTGTGTATGATTGTGTTGATAGTTGTTATTGTTGTTTCGACTTGTGGGTTATTTGGTGGTATATGCAAGAATGGTCTAATGTCTGTATTTGTGTCTTTGTATTCTTTATATGTCAGCTGAAACTTTTCTTCTATATCTAACATGCGTGTCTCTTCGTGTTATATTTGTGCTTGTTCTGGTGGATGTCTTAAGATTTCGTTATCCTCTGATTGTTTATTTGATGCTTGTTGTTCAAATGGTTCAAATGGCTCTGAGCACTATGGGACTCAACTGCTGTGGTCATCAGTCCCCTAGAACTTAGAACTACTTAAACCTAACTAACCTAAGGACATCACACACATCCATGCCCGTGGCAGGATACGAACCTGCGACCGTAGGAGTCGCACGGTTCCGGACTGCGCGCCTAGAACCGCGAGACCACCGCTGCCGGCGATGCTTGTTGTTCTTTGTTTGTTTGCTCTGGGATGTTTGAGTCCATTACTGTATTTTCTTCTTCTTCTGATTGCACATTATTTTGTTCCAGTATTTGTTGTTGTTTGGTGTTTTCTAATTCTGACTGGGGTATCCTGTTATTTTTGATTATTGCACGAATATGATCAGCTAGTCGTTGTTCTGTTAAAAAATTTTATTCTGGGAATCCGGTAATAAATGTTGTGTATACTTGTGATCTGTATCCAGTTGTGTTGGTTCCTAAGTTTGTTGCTTGGTAATAACAGAACATGAGGTGTCGGTTAACTCCATCTGACCATCTCATCCCCTGTCTTTGTTTTCCTTCTAGAGTGGTTGCAGGAAGCATATCCTGCAAAACTCCTCTATTTGGATTTAAATCATTTTCCGTGTGGCTAGCGGTGTCGTTACCATTGTGGACGGGCATAGGGTTCAAGCGTCGTCCCCGACCATGACAGCGCTTGTCCGAGGCTTCATTAGTCTGTCCTGAACCAACTAATCACGCTAAAAGGGGGGTTAGCCCTATTAGTGGTTTGTTCTTTTCGTCGCCTTTTATCACTGGCAGAACATACCGGAGGCCTATTCTTTTCCCGGGCCTCCACAGGGTTTATTATTATTATTATTATTATCAGGAATATTACTATGTTGTGAAAGTTTATCAAATATAGCAATCAGTTAGAACTCAAAACTTTTGTTTGTTATCTTTGTTCCTGATCCCGTTGCGCAAATAGAGTAGAAACATTTCTTTCAGTCAGTACAAGAAGAATGTGGACTTCCAACCGGGCAATTATGGTCAGTGTGCGCTCCATCGCTTTCTAGCTGCCCACAGAAATAGTTTTCAGACTCTCCTGAAAAGACGGCGCCGCCACCCAACGGTACGAAGTCTCGTATCAACCGATCCCTTGCCGACAACAAATTTGTGGCCATCTCTGTTATTATGAACGATCCTCCTCCAAATATAAAAAAAAGCAACACCTCTAAAAATACTCATCACATTTATTTATTTATTAATTCTACTTTATGGCCTTCATTGGATCACTCTAGTCAGTTATACAAACGTTTATACAGGTTGTTGTTATTCAATAATACAATAGCGTCCAATAATAATTCAGTAAGACAATTCAATACTGCATTAGTTACTCGGGCATTATTATAATTTATTATTATACGAAGAGTGTTTGGCTCTTCTATCAGTTCAATACTAATTAATTCTTTCAAATATTTTCTTTCTTTCTTCGTCTGAGATCAGTCTTCCTATAGCCCTGTCACTTATCTTTATTTGTAGGCTGATTTGTGTGTTTTGAAATATTCTTGTTTTCTCTGTTTTGTGTTTTGAGTCATCTACCGTATTTTGCAGTTCCCCTACGTCTACCTTAATATCTACGATCCATTCAATGTTGCTCTTACTATTTCATAATTTTTCTATTAATGGCTTAGTAATTCTGTTTCCTGGTGTTGTCCTCAGATGTCCAAAGAATGAGATACGCTTCTTTCTGATCGTGCTCATTACTGGTTCTGTTTTCGTGTACACTGTTCCATTTGAAGCTATTCAAAATGGTTCAAATGGCTCTGAGCACTATGGGACTTAAATTCTGAGGTCATCAGTCCCCTAGAACTTAGAACTACTTAAACCTAACTAACCTAAGGACATCACGCACATCCATGCCCGAGGCAGGATTCGAACCTGCGACCGTAGCGGTCGCGCGGTTCCAGACTGTAGCGCCTAGAACCGCTCGGCCATCCGGCTGGCTTTGAAGATATTCTGTAATGTCCATTTACTTGATACTCTTTGTTTATACATGTTGTTATTATTCTTATTTCTATCTTTAATATTTTGTCAATTTCTACTGTATTAGTTGTTTTGAAAATGATTTCAGTTGAGTAAGTTATTTCTGATCTTGTAACTGTTTCGTAACATTTAAATTTTGTATCGATGGACAGGCTTTTTCGTTGTACGTGTTTCTGGTAATGTATTTTGCTTTGTTCGGTTTTGGTTTCTCATTGTCTCTTTAAGTAATTTTCGAGTTTTCTTTCGTTCCCAGTTTTCTGTCTGAAGAAGAGACGTTTGTTGACATCAAATACCGATGTAACTTTTAGAAAGTATTTTCCTAAGTTAATTATCTGGTAACAAAATACAGACTGGTTGTAACAAGAAACGCATTTCAGAAAAAAATGAGAAATATTTAAGCATGTAATATAAAGTTAAGTGTTGGCAGGTATTTTCTGGCAGTGTTTGTCCGGAGTGCAGCCTAGAAGACAAGTGGAGGGTAGGCAACAAACAGAATGTGGTTGTGCAAAATATTGCTGCAAATCAGATGCGTAGCTCGGGTAATTGATTAAGAGGAGCAGAATCGAATCCGGGACAAAAGAAATTTATGGCACAGATTGACCAGAAGAAGTGATCGATTGATAAGACATACCGCGAGTCATCAAGGAATAGTGTCTAGTTTGTTATTTGAAGGGAGTGTCGACGGTAAAAACTGTAAGAGACAAAAGCTCGATTACATTCAACAGGTTGAAGGCGATATAGGTTGCTGCAGTTATGTAGAAATAAAGAGAGTTGCACAAGATAGAGTAAGTAGCGTGGAGGGCCTCATCAAACCAGCCTTCTGACTAAAGATTACCTACAATGTACCTCTCATTAACCGGGCAGAAAATCACTTTCGTTTGTGTATTACTTGTTCTATCTGGCGGTAAAATTCATAACTAAATTTGACTTTAATATAATCCGAAAATAAAATTAATTTTTGGGTAGCAAAATGTACTTCGAAGTGCGTATTCATTGTCTCGAAAGAATATTAATAGTTTTATTCTGGTTTAATAACTGACACCAGCAGATAGAATTATAATGCGAAACACACGATAAGATCAACTAAGACCCCTTTCATGAGATTTTATTTCAGTTTACAGCAAATCATTGATTGTCGATATTTGGCATTAATGATTGGTTTAATCAAAGTGGTCAAAACAGTTTGAATAGCTGGTAAAGGTGTTGCGAGGTAGGTTGCGCTGAGAAATAACTGTTCAAAAAAATTAGATACACTGCACCGTTTCCGATCTGATTATTATTTAAGTCAGCCAGTCACGCCGTTACGCGCGCAAATTCAAGCGGCCCGCCAGATACAGTTAGTGTCAGTAGTTTTCATAGCGTAGATGACAGCGCACGACATTGCTCAGCCTTTGGCTCGGGTTCGATCCTTACCACCGTCCCATTTTCCACCTTTTTATCGCTCACTTGTTCGGTTGTAGCAAACCAAAAGAAGAAAACGTTTGGCGATACCGTCTGTAGCAGGTAGCTTGAATTTGTGCACGCAATGGGCTGATTGGCTTACTTCAATGATAATTAACTCGGAAACGGAGTAACGTGTCGAATTTTTTCTTAACAATTGTTTCTCAGCACAATCTACCCTGCAACACTCTTATTGGTTTTCCAGACTGTTTCGTATCGCCGTGTAAAATCACGCAGGTGACACAAATTCACATTAACCTTATTGATTCATACGTAAACGATACTGTTACAATAGCTCTGCATACGCAGTTGCCTGCCTGACCGGTCAAGACAGAGTCTGATACCGAAATCCGTAGCATTTTACATTCATTGTCCAGCGAGCAGGAAAGAATAACGCACTGAGCCGTAAATTCCCGTGTATATTCTGTCTTTGGGTTTTTGCATGTGCAACAGCGAGACAAAAACCTCGCGAAATACGCGCTTGTAATTTGATCCATTGTACAGGGTGGTCCATTGATAGTGACCGGGCCAAATATCTCACGAAATAAGCCATGTTGTAAAGTCTTTTCTTCCAATAATATTTTAATGCAAACTTCACGTTTGCTTATTATTGTCACATTGGTTTTACCATATTTATCGTCCTTCTCGATACAACTTGAAGTTCTCCTTCTGACTGAGCCAATACTGCTTGATCATCTACACACTTTCTGCATAAATATTGAAAAGCGTTGCCCTAGACTTGTTCCAATGAGCAACTCAGTTTCAGCATCGCCAGTACTTCCTGTCGTTTTTTGGAACAATTTGTTCGTCAGTCTTAGATCGTATCAACATCTTTAAAAGCGATCAATGAGATACTCTAGTCAGTCATGGACGGAATAATGAAAGCGGAATTAACACAGTGAATGTCCACGCCTGGAACTCTATGATGGAGTTCTGTCTCGTTGAAAATGTGAGAACGTAGAGGCTCTGGACTCAAGGAGTCAAAACGAATTAAGCTATCGAACTATCCATCTGGTTGAATATCTTAAAAATCATTTTCTGAAAAATATTATTGCAACTAAGAAGTGAATAGCTGAATATAATAGAGCTCATCTCACTCTTTTTTTTCTAAATTTCTGACACAGTTATAAAGTAAGTCACCTCTTTCTAGGTTAACAATATTCCCCACAATTCACTTATGATTACAATATGTCCGGTTTAATGGATCTAAATTGTAATATTCCCATCATCATCTATCTACCGTTATCTGTTTCATCCATCCATTTCATCGATTCCTCACCATCCATTTATCATCATCTGTTTCTCGCCATACAGTTCTAGCTAGCAATTTCTCACCATCGATTAATCATCATCCATTTATCGTTATCCGTTCCTCACAATCAGTTTCTCATCACCCATTTCTCACCACCGTTTATACCATCAATGTATCACCATCCACTCCTCACTATCTATTTCGAACCATCCGTTTCTCACAACGCTTGTATCATCAGTCATTTCTCACGATCCATTTACCATCATCCATTTATCGTCAGCAGTTTGTCATCCACTGCTGGTTACAGGCCTCTTCCAGACTACTCCATATATTACCATCTACAGCTTTTCTCATCCAAGTTAATCCTGTGTGTTTCTTTATGCCGTCAATCCATCTGCTTTAGGTACTGTAATTTCATACTTCTGGCAGAGTCAATTGTCGTGCACGTGAATCAGAAGTATTTCTGACTTGTTGACAAGAGTGGATACGCTTGGGCTGACGTCCTTTATTGATAGCAGTTTTTATTATTTTAATTCATGTTGGCTGCTATTCGGAAGTCAATGGCATGCTGGTACAGTGACGTGACAGCACATTACATACAGACCTTCCATCGTCTCGGCTGGCACCGGCAGCCGGTTGAAGGGCTGACAGCGCTCACGAGACCAGACTGCCTCCTCAGTAAGCAGGCCGGCTTAAGGCACGTGAGCTCTTATCAGCTGCCAACGGGCACCGCATAAGCAGTACACTACGTCACTGCACTGACAAGGCCAGATACCAGACAGTAGGAATAACAATAACACAAAGTACTCTCAAAAAAGGATGTGATTATCCGCCTCCCCACTCCTGCCATCCAAACATATCTGGAATTGAATAACTACACTACTGGCCATTAAAATTGCTACACCATGAAGATGACGTGCTACAGACGCGAAATTTAACCGACAGGAGGAATATGCTGTGATATGCAAATGGTTAGCTTTTCAGAGCATTCACACAAGGTTGGCGCCGGTGGCGACACCTACAACGTGCCGACATGAGGAAAGTTACTAACCGATTTCTCATACACAAACAGCAGTTGACGGGAGTTGCCCGGTGAAGCGTTGTTGTGATGCTTCGTGTAAGGAGGAGAAATGCGTACCATCACGTTTCCGACTTTCATAAAGGTCGGATTGTAGCCTATCGCGATTGCGGTTTATCGTATCGCGACATTGCTGCTCGCGTCGGTCGCGATCCAATGACTGTTAGCAGAATATGGAATGGGTGGGTTCAGGAGGGTAATACGGAACGCCGTGCTGGATCCCAACGGCCTCGTATCATTAGCAGTCGAGATGACAGGCATCTTATCCGCATGGCTGTAACGGATCGTGCAACCACGTCTCGATCCCTGAGTCAACAGATGGGAACGTTTGCAAGACAACAACCATCTGCACGAACAGAGATGAATATGGTAAGGAGGTTCAAGTGGAAGTACGTTGCAGTAGTTATGTAGCGAGGAAGTGTGTGTGTGTGTGTGTGTGTGTGTGTGTGTGTGGTTTATGGCGGACAACTGCGACATTATCAGAGCTTAGCTGGCTTCGTTTCATATGTGTTAGTGGCGTAATAAAACTAGAGAATTGGAGTCATAATAAGCAATACTCGATGGATCAATCCCATAAATCCTCACGTCACATGACATTGGCCGCTTTATGTGTGTGTGTGAGAGAGAGAGAGAGAGAGAGAGCGGAAACATAATCAGGAACGATGAATGGTTTTAACAATTTTTCAGATCACCTGCTGAACATTTGCAGTTCAGTTTTGTAATACTATACCAGAAAAATATTTTGGAAAAGTAACGTTCTGCTAATAACTGCAATGTTGTAAAACACCTATACACTCGAAAACCAATTGTCGGTGGCATAGGCTTTTTCTTCGCCAAGCTAGTCAGCTGGCAAACTAACACTACGTTCATGTTATTCCGGGCCTCGCAATCTAGTGACAATGCGCATGACTGGAAAGGCAGAGCTCGTGGGATCGATTCATGGTCGAATCGCGGAAATATTCAGTTTGCGTTTAATCTGGCCTTCATCTCCAAATGACGTCAGGAGTCGCCAGGAGTGACACGTGGTTCGGAGTTTACGTTAAACTGTAGGTCCCCTTTCGTCGGTGGGTAACTGGGGTAGTTTAGGCACGCGCATGTCGCCAAAGTGGCGTCCTATTGAAAAACTTGCACCAGGCCATTTATTATTATGTATTCATGTTACGCCATTGTCCAACCTACAGCAACTTATGAGGTTACTCTGAAAGCTGTAAGGTACTGACGCAGTATTTTGTACACACGGGAGATTTATATGAATGCAAGTCTGAGTAAATAAGAAAGTGCACATGTGGCTCTCGTAAGATTCTAGGTAGTTGATCGTTCGTGCTACGAACTGGCTGCGCGAAGCAGCAGAAGGAGTACTCCGTTAGAGCAGGGGTGTACGCATGCGGTCAGCAGGTGGCACGTGGAACGGCGCGATCGTGCGTGGGTGGCAGACACGGCCGACGCCCGCGTCACCGGCGGCGTAGCTTAGGTCGTCGCCATGGCAACGCAGGGCCACGTAGTCACGTGGCGGCTCGGCCCCGCTTGCGCGTTAGGCCCAGGTGGAGCCTTTCGATAAAGTGGAGAAAAACAAAAGGAACTCCGATCTTAGGCAGAGTGGCGCCAAGTACGAAGATACGGATCCACTCTCTTCATACGAAGCAGACACGGGTAGACCGCACTCATGGATGGTTGCAGGAGGTCAAAATTTTAGCATTCTGGATTGACGAAAGAGGCTAATTTTGTAACTAGATACTGTACACTCATGAGAAAACTATTTTGACCACTTGGTTAATAGCTTATGTGTCCGCCTTTGGAACGAAATACATCACTGATTCTGTGTGTCAGGGATCCGACAGTTTTATGGTAGGTATTTGGAGGCATGTGGCATTACACGTCAACGCGAAGGTCGTATAATATAACGGGCCGCTGATTTGCGTACGCGGTGATGGGGCCCGAGAGCGACCCAGATGGGTTCAACAGGATTTGCATCAGACGAATCTGTTGCCGAGACATCAACGTGAGTTCACTACAATGCTCCTAAAACGGTTCTGGCTCCGAGACATGGTCAATTGTACTGCTGAAAGATGACATCGCCGTGAGAGAAGACATCAAGCATGGAGGGATATATGTTATTCGCAGCTGTCAGCGTGTCTTCCATTACTACCACAGGTCCGATGCAAGCGAAGGAGAATGCCTCCCATTGCATAATTGTGCTTCCACCAGTCTGCGCGCTGCACGTTACGAGCCGCTGTTCACCTCTATGACGGCATTTGCGGAGACAACCATTGGCGTAGTACAGCGAAAATAATGTTATTCACCCGAAGAGCCGACACGTGACTGTCGAAACCCAATGGTTCCGTGCCCACTGCAATCGTAAATGAGGATGTCGTTGAGTCGACATGTGAACACGTAGGAATGGTCTGCTATGGAGCTCCATGTTCAACAATGTACGATGAACGATGTGCTCCGAAGCACTTGTGCGTGCACCAGCACTGAGCTGTTTCGGCAAAGATGCCGAGGAGTACCATATATCCCACTTTACAGAGCAGACAAGCTTCCGAAACCCAAGTTCTGTGAAGAGTCGTGGAAATCCAAACATGAAGCGCCTAGCAGTAGTTTTCACTGTCCTACTTCTTTCCGTAGACGCTCACGACAGTAGCACGTGAACATTCGACCTTCTTCGCCGTTTTCGAGATACTTGTTCACAGGCTCAGCATAATAATAATAATCTGCGCTTTGTCAAAGTCGCTTACCTCAATTAATTTCCCCATTTGCAGCCCATAACTTCTGTAGCTCTTAACTCGCAAGGTGACTTTTCTGTAACGTATACCACGAGGTGGGGTATCTGGAACCCCTATGTTTGAGTCGAAATTTAAGGCAAAAATCAAATGAAATTTTTAATTTATGCTATATAAAATTTATTTTTACATTTACTGAAGAGTTTTTAAATGCTCCTAGTTTATTTTATTACAATAAACAAAGCATACAGCAGTTTACTATTTATCATACAGAAGCACATACTTTCGTGTGGCTCTTTTAAATAGTGCACGTAAATGGACTGTTATTGAGTTTTACAGTCTGAAAAATTATATAATCTCTATAGCAAATAAATGTACAAATAAATTTAAATTCCAGAGCTTACATTTGCGCATAAAAATTCCACCCGACAGGTACAAAAAGACTGTCTGTCAAATTGGGTTACATTGCTGGGAACTACATTTTTCTTATCACCACTCAGAACACTTTCGATTTTAACTCACACTTTAAGTATTTCATGGAAGAAACAGACGGATCCCCATCACAACTGCCGGCCGCTGGTGGCCGAGCGGTTCTGGCGCTACAGTCTGGAACCGCGCGACCGCTACGGTCGCAGGTTCGAATCCTGCCTCGGGCATGGATGTGTGTGTTGTCCTTAGGTTAGTTAGGTTTAAGTAGTTCTAAGTTCTAGGTGACTTATGACCTCAGCAGTTGAGTCCCATAGTGCTCAGAGCCATTTGAACCATTTTTGAACCCATCACAACTTTCCTGAAGTTCTTCCCCTGAATGATATTCTTATTCGATAGCAGAACTGGCTAATGTGAAATAGTCGTCTTTTTCGTTTATTTCTTCACCCATATCACTAATACCTTCCTCCATAGATCGACTAACAATTTCATCAAACACGGGAAAGTTAAAACTGGCACATTCGTGCGAACACATTTTGAGCCATAGGGTACCGTACTAAATAAAAGGGGTACGTAGTTCACGAGGCGTTGTCTAGGAGACTCCAACACCTACCATTAACACGTGTTAACAATAAACACAGAAGGCCGTAATGCAACCGTCAACAGAACGTCGTAGGCTTGGCAATTTAAGGAGGGCACGAAGAGTATACAACCATTCCACCACACGTGGCCTTGGGCATGAGTTCGAAAATTTTCGCGGGGCTTCGGAGACCACACGTGTCTGCTCCGCTTACGTTCTTTTGTTACCGCCTCAAGTGCCCGCCACGCCACCACGCAGCATCTAACATCGCGGTGGTCAGTTGTCATAATGTTTTGGCTTATCGTTATATATTCGTCTTCTTCGTTGTGGAAGGACTGATTATTAAACATCTTGCGTCGCTGCAGTTAATACGTACTCGGTTCATCAGGCGTCTAAGACCTTGAAATTTTCACTCCAATTAAATAGTGCTCGCAGATTATTTATCCATCTTCACTGCATATTACAAAACGTCACAACTCGCATCTATTTCGACAAACTTGGCAAACTGCTATTGAGACTGGGAAACTGAGCCAAAACAGTTACCTTGCTACTGCCGAGATACGGCGCTAAAAACACCCGCCGTTATATACTACTTCCTCGTACAGTCTTGAAGGCCGAAGGGATGCCGATCTACAGCCGTGTCATCCCATGCCTTGCGGTGCCATGCGGACGCGATGTGGAGGGTTGTGGGGTCGTCAGACCGCTCTCCTGGCCTTGGAGCCGCTACTCGTCGTTCAAGCAGCTCCTGAACAAGAATCACGAGGCTGAATGCCCCCCACCCTTACCAACTCTCCTAGCAAGGATCAATCCTTGGTTCTACCGGGAATCGACTCCACGTCCTCCGCATTGCACCCATCTGTGCTGACTACTCATCAAAGGGGTTACACCGAGCTATATACGTCATAAAATAACGTCTGCTTCACGTAACATTATTGGCGTGATTGAATAAATGTATTTACAGATAACATTTGCCGCTTTGTAAGAATTCGGAGTACAGTGTGGTTCTTAAAAGAGAACAGATACGTTTCGTGTTAATTTTGTTACTCCAAATGTACGTTTTTATTATAAAATTTAATAAAAGTGATTATTTTAAACAATCAGTTTACAGAAGTATTCGTCTCTGAATTACGTCGTGGTTTTTTGATGTTAATATTTCCATAGAATCTTGTTGCAGTTAACTGACATGTTACTGTTGTTTCTGGAATAGATGATTTGGTAGTGCGATTTCAGGGACTGATCTCAAATCGACTGTCTGGAATTTTCTCTGAAAGTAGATTTACGTAAAATAGTGATAATTTCTAACCCAGCAGCAAGCCTACTCCATAACAATTGTAAACCTATATCCAAGTGAAACTGAGCATGGCAACGTTAACAGGAATTTACGAAATACATGTTATGTACTCCACCAGTGGCCGTGCGGTTAAAGGCGCTGCAGTCTGGAACCGCAGGACCGCTACGGTCGCAGGTTCGAATCCTGCCTCGGGCGTGGATGTTTGTGATGTCCTTAGGTTAGTTAGGTTTAACTAGTTCTAAGTTCTAGGGGGCTAATGACCTCAGCAGTTGAGTCCCATAGTGCTCAGAGCCATTTGAACCATTTGAACCATCAGTCGTGGCATCGATCAGTTCACTATTGTTTTTTCTCGTCTGCTGCATTACAAGATGTAAGGCTGACTTGCTCTTTGTCACCATTGAGGAGTAGCTTGTGGACAGAAGAGGCAATGAAACAAGTGACGGAATTATCTAGATGTGGCAGTTGTTTACCACGGACATAAAATACGTATAATGGGGTACGCTGGTGGCGTAGCAGAGGTCGTTGAAAATGAATATGAATGGAGTGGGGTCTTTAATGAAACCTGATAAACACACTGAAAACGAATGCTATGAGGTGTACGCAACAGGTACACGCGCTGGATGGCTAAGTGTTAAACTTGGACCAGAAGCTCTTAAGGAGACGAACGAATTTTGTTGCCTTAGGAATAGATTGTATAAAGAAAGTAGATGCGAAGAAGGTATGGTACCCGTCCGGGAAGCCATGACTGCTAAAACGTGCCCTTCCAGGTCACGTGGAGGCGAGCAGGTCCTTGATGGAATCCGTGTAGCATATTAGCGAGGAGAACTGGTCATTCGGACAGCTATATTGTGAATTTTATCCGATTTTCCTCATCCTACCAGGTGAATAACAGGATGCTATCCATGTTTCGCTCAGATACACACTAGGTAAGCAGTTCGGAAGCGGCCTCGCACTTGAACATCACATATACAGTAGATGCATGGAGGGAGCGCCTGTGACACAATGTCACTGCAAAGATACTCCTAAGAAGTAGTGGACATTTCATAACAGATGTAAAACAAAGGATAGGGCTGTAGACACATGGATGCTGCGATCCAAGAGAGCAATGCGCGAAGCCTTCAGTGGCTACCATATTAGAATGATTTTTTACAAAACACAAATGAGTTCTGCCCATATGGTTAAGGCTGCTAGTGGCACTAAAGTTAGTGTCCAGTCTATCATGGAGGAGACACGAACTGAAACAGAGGATAGCAAACCAAAAACAGATATCATTAGCTCCGTTTTCAAATGTTCGTTTCAAAAGGAAAGCTCAGGAGTATTGTCCCAGTTCACCTGTCGTACCATAGGGAAGATGAGTGTAACATCTACCAGCGACACGGGCGTTCGGAAACAGCTAAAATCATTAAAACTATTAAAACAGAACAAGTATCTAGAGCCAGATGAAATACCTGACATTATCTATCCTACTAAATTTGCGAGTGAATTACCACTCTTTCAACTGTAATGTATCATTGATGCCCCCCAAAACACCGTGCCCAGAAGTTGGACGAATGAACAGATCACACCCGTCTGCAAGAAGAGTAACAGAAGTGATCCAGAAAACTATTGTGCTGTATCCTTGACAGCCGTTTGTTATACAATGTTTGAACATATCATAAGCTCTCAAATGTAATGCTGTATCTCGAACAGAATGACCATCTCTGTGACAACCAGCACCTATCAGTTCATCGAGTCCCTTTGTAAGTTTTTCCATTATCCACCTACCAGTTGCTAGTACGATCGAGTTGGAGAGGGCATTCGCAGCTGACGTCAGCAGATAAGCGCTGGTGAGGCCGGAAAGTGGACGGGTGACGCAGCAGGTGCTGACTCGGCCGTACGTGACGAACTGGACGGCGACACAACCTCCATGTCGTGACGTCAGCATCGCTGGCCTATCCCCTCAACTTGCTCGTTTCACCGTTCAGACCATAGATGAAGGATACTGCGCGTGACGTCATGATATTGAAACCAACATCTCTATCAGATGATGAATGTCGCTCAGACCATAGATGAAGGATACTGCGCGTGACGTCATGATATTGAAACCAACATCTCTATCAGATGATGAATGTCGTTATGAATTTGCAGCCGAATTCTGAAATTATGTGAAACTGATCTGTATGTTAACTGTATTATTTTCGGTCTTGATTACCTTATTACAGTGGTGTGATCTACAGCGTTTGGTTTCACTGAAAGATATCTGAAAGCTAGTAATATTTCGTTTCACAAATAAAGTTGTTTTAAGAACGCAAAAAAAAGAAAGAATGCGAACACATTCTTTGAAAGTTAGGATGCCTGTTGGATTTCAGACCTAAAACTCGACGACGATTTTGAGACAGCAAAATGTTAATAGCTAATTCACTTCAGGAGTTTTCTTTTCAGCAACGCGTTGTATTATATTATGTTTCTTATCTCGATATTATTTTGCTGTCTGTACTGGATGAAGCAGAGATCATGAAACATAAGTTCTTATTTTGTGTAAAAATATATTATGGATAGAAATGGATGTAATTTGTTATAAAGAACAATAAAATATTTCACACGTATTGTTGAGAAACCATAAGAAAACTAATTTTTTCCTGACAAAGCGATATTTCGCCTTTTAGTCCTATGAGAGTTGTGGACTAAATGAGTCACAGTTCAATAAAAATAGGAATTCACTGAATTGTAATTCTACTGTTTCTAAAAAGAAAGAATAGTCAGACTTGTGTTCCAGTACGTTTATTACCCTTTCACATCGCTAAATGGAAGAACAGTAACCATCGCATTAATATTGGGAATAGTTATTAGAAACGGTACTGGATTTCACCTATAAATGAGAAAAACTGTGACAGACATCTCCATTTCGCATAGCGATTACTGACAGGAAGTCGGTTATTTGTCAGGCCTGAGTATCCCCTGGCGTATACAGTTTTCAAACAACTTACGGGAATTTAGCCAGGTAATGTTTACAGCGACCGCCGATATTTCGGCGGGAGTACACCCCGCTATTTTCAAGGCTCAAACTGCAACGGACAGGCGATGTACAGGCAAATTTAAAACCTCGGTTCTTGGAGTAATGCAGGAAAGATATCACACACACACACACACACACACACACACACACACACACACACACACACACACTGAATACTAGTGCCAGCAAAGATGATCAAAGTCAGAGGTATCGATTGTGAAAGACTATGAACTAGCAGGTGAGGTAACATTGAAACTGTCACTCCGTTTTTTGACAAGGGAGAGACCTGGATTCCAAGCAGAGTTTAAGCAAAAATCTCCGTTGCCTCGTGAGATAGCAAATTTGTTCATGGGAGTCTTCGAGGAACGTGCACTGGAGTCGGCGACTTCGAAACCCGCCAGTATTTCTGTAGAAAAATTTGCTTATTTGCTTTGTTGCCGGCCGAAGTGGCCGTGCGGTTAAAGGCGCTGCAGTCTGGAACCGCAAGACCGCTACGGTTGCAGGTTCGAATCCTGCCTCGGGCATGGATGTTTGTGATGTCCTTAGGTTAGTTAGGTTTAACTAGTTCTAAGTTCTAGGGGACTAATGACCTCAGCAGTTGAGTCCCATAGTGCTCAGAGCCATTTGAACCATTTTGCTTTGTTATATTTCGGTACTAATTGGTCAGTGCATTCCAGCGACGCTCTGTGCGATTAATTTATATCTATGGAATGTTTAAATTTTTTATAATACGAATTCAGAAGGATGTAGGTTGCAGTAAGTACTGGGAGATGAAGAAGCTTGCACAGGATAGAGTAGCATGGAGAGCTGCATCAAACCAGTCTCAGGACTGAAAACAACAACAGCAACAACGACGAATTGATGAAATTGACTGGCACTCATGAGCACAATCACCTTGTTTATACGTTTTGAGCCAATCAGATTTAAGTGAGACGAGAGCATACTGGCTTCAGTGTAACAAGTTATTGTCTTAAGAAATAAACTATCATTACGATAGCAGAGGTAGTTAAATATTACAGCTGGCCGGCGTGGCCGAGCGTTTCTAGGCGCTTCAGTCTGGAACCGCGCGACCACTACTGTCGCAGGTTCGAATCCTGCCTCGGGCATGGATGTGTGTGATGTCCTTAGGTTAGTTAGGTTTAAGTAGTTCTAAGTTCTAGGGGACTGATGACCTCAGATGTTAAGTCCCATAGTGCTGAGAGTCATTTGAACCATTTAAATATTACGGTTAATATTTCTGCCAATTTTAAGCTTGAGAACTGTTGTCTTTCCAAAGCAACCATTACGGAATGTTTGCTGTCTGAATTTTTTCGTGTTTTATCTCATGACCTAAAGATCGAGCATCTCACCGCTGCATCATTAATGACCTCATGATCGATGTCGAACCTGCTTCATTTGGTGACGTTGTCCTCCGAGTTTAAGTGTAATTTATCTCATTACTTGGACATTTCCTTTTATTACACACATCACCAGATATTTCACGTAAGCAAGGCTAGGCGTGAGACCAAGTAGTGTTACATTAATACAGCCAACATGTACGTGAGTACATTTCTATGCACATTTTAACAGTGCCAAATCTGTGAATTTTGCGTAACTGAAAAAAGTTCCAGTAGAAGTACAATAGCTGCTATACTGTCCTTCCGAAAACCAAAAAAACTGTTCGTCACAGTTTATAGTTAGAAATTAACTCCGCCTCTTCTGCGTTTCCAACCAAAATACAGATCTGTGGATTTGGTTTAATCTAACTCCCTCGGATTTGACATATATTAAGAAAAAATGACGGACTGGTAAAAATAGCTTTAGAAGGTTATGTAAAAGGCAAAAGGAAGCGAGGAACGAAGAGATTTCAGATACTGGATGACATGACGGACGGTACAACATACAGCAGCCTTAAGAAGGAAGCAATGGATCGCAGAAAATGGAGAGGCAAAGGACCTGCTAATATAGCACAAAACTGATGATGTTGAACTCCCTCGAGCCGGAACTAAACGCTGAAATGATCAACACTCGGAGAACTGTTTTTCCAACGCAGCAGCCTACTTCTGGGCGTTAGACGGTCGTCACCTACGGCAGTTCGACGACAGCTTCGTTGAGGGACTGTAAGCAGCCGGCGCATGAGTCGGGCAGCTCTCGTTGACGTTAACTGTTCGCAGTGGTCGCTGGGTTTCCTTAAACAGCTGCTCAACAGGAAGAGTTGTGCTGCCTCCTAGTAACTCGTGTTCCGATGTAGGTGTGGCCTTACAGTGCGACCAGCGACCTCTTGCTGTTGCCTGGCGAGGTACCTGCTGTCCTGCGCCTCCTGGCGATCAGGGAGCATGCTTGAAAATCGCGCGTGGCTACTGCAGACCTCCTGAGCGTTGCTTTCCGCGAGGCCCACGAGGAAACAGGCCGTGGTGCGTACGTCACAGCACGCGACACTGCAAGTCTTAACGAGCGCCAGCAGCTGTCTACGGCGGGTAGAGAGTAAATAATTCAGATGAGTTTAATAATTGTTAACTGCGCCTTTAAATGCATGTAATATTTCGGTAGCACACGACGAAACTGAGACCTTTACTCGGTACCTTCTCAATTAAATACTGATTTCCCGTGGGCCTTGGATGGATACCGAGCGAGGTGGCGTAGTGGTTAGCAGACTAGACTCGCATTCGGGAGGACGATGGTTCAAACTCGCGTCCGGCCATCCTGATTTAGGTTTCCCGTGATTTCTCTAAATCGCTTGGGGCAAATGCCGGGGCGGTTCCTTTGTAATGACACGGCCAAATTCCTTCCCTATTCCGATGCGAAGGATGACTTCGCTGTTTGGTCCCCTTCCCCGAATCACCCAAGCAACCCGGACAGGGCCGAATGTTCCGGAAGTGTAGCGGTCAAGCCTACTGGTGTGACGTCACAACTTTCTTTCAGGGCCCATATATCACCTTGGCCTCGTGCTTTCCCTGACTCGAAGAATGTAGCCGTCGTGCGTCTTGCAGCTGGTACCCCTGGACACCATAGCAAAGAGTGCGGATGTTCAAATCTTCAATTAAGTCGTGAAATTAATGCCAGTCAGTATTTACAAAAAGAATTATGTGAATGGTTATCTCCGATAGTATTTCATGTCATTTCATTTTTAATAAGTTCGGTTGAACCTGACGCAAATACACCAATGTCAGTTGATTACATTCTTAGCGAGGTTGTTCTCTGGGAAAGCATTACGTGATCTGACTACCAAAAACGAGTCAGGGCCTAAACCGGAAATCGGTTTTCCTATGTTCGGTTTTTGTCTTCTGGAAATTACAGTTTAACAGCAACATAAGTATTGAGTGTTGTATCATTGTGGTTTTCAAATCGTGTCCAACGTTCTTTTCTGCTTCCTACTGCGCACTTGCATGACGAGTCGTGAATATATATCGAAAGTAGTTTTTGCGAACTTGGGATCTACATAAAGAGCAGATGAAAAATCGATCCCGCAGAAACGATTTAGCTAGGTGGACACAACATCGCATTAGACATTGACGTCATTAACTTGGATTCAGTCAACATGGTTATATGCAGGGTGGACCATTGATCGTGACTTGGCCAAATATCTCACGAAATAAGCGTCAAACGAAAAAACTACAAAGAACGAAACTTGCCTAGCTTGAAGCGGGAAACCAGATGACGCTATGGTTGGCCCGCTAGATGGCCCTGCCATAGGTCAAACGGATATCAACTGCGTTTTTTTTTTAAATAGGAACCCCCATTTTTTATTACATATTCGTGTAGTACATAGAGAAATATGAATATTTTAGTTGGACCACGTTTTTAGCTTTGTGATAGATGGCGCTGCAATAGTCATAAACATATGGCTCACAATTTTAGACGAACCGTTGGTAACAGGTAGGTTTTTTTAAACTAAAATGCAGAACGTAGGTTCGTTTGAACATTTTATTTCGGTTATTCCAATGTGATACATGTACCTTTGTGAACTTATCATTTGTGAGAACGCACTGTTACAGCGTGATTACCTGTAAACACCACATTAACGCAATAAATGCTCAAAATGATGTCCGTCAACCTCAATGCATTTGGCAATACCTGTAACGACATTCCTCTCAACAGTGAGTAGTTCGCCTTCCGTAATGTTCGCACATGCAGTGACGATGCGCTGACGCATGTTGTCAGGCGTTGTTGGTGGATCACGATAGAGAATATCCTTCAACTTTCCCCGTAGAAAGAAATCCTGGGACGTCAGATCCGGTGAACGTGCGGGCCATGGTATGGTGCTTCGTCGACCAATCAACCTGTCATGAAATATGCTATTCAATACCGCTTCAACCGCACGCGAGCTATGTGCCGGACATCCATCATGTTGGAAGTACATCCCCATTCTGTCATGCAGTGAAACATCTTGTAGTAACATCGGTAGAACATTACATAGGAAATCGGCATGCATTGCATCATTTAGATTGTCATCGATAAAATGGGGGCCAATTATCCTTCCTCCCATAATGCCGCGCCGTACATTAACCCGACAAGGTCGCTGGTGTTCCACTTGTCACAGTCATCGTGGATTTTCCGTTGCCCAATAGTGCATATTATGCCGGTTTACGTTACCGCTGTTGGTGAATGACGCTTCGTCGCTAAATAGAATGCGTGCAAAAAATCTGTCATCGTCCCGTAATTTCTCTTGTGTAATTTCTCTTGTGCCCAGACGCAGAACCGTACACGACGTTCAAAGACGTCGCCATGCAATTCCTGGTGCATTGAAATATGGTACGGGTGCAATCGATGTTGATGTAGCATTCTCAACACCGACGTTTTTTACATTCCCGATTCTCACGCTATTTGTGTGCTACTGATGTGCGGATTAGTCGCTACAGCAGCTAAAACACCTACTTGGCCATCATCATTTGTTGCAGGTCGTGGTTGGCTTTTCACATGTGGTTGAACACTTCATTTTTCCTTAAATAACGTAACTATCCGGCGAACGGTCCGGACACTTGAATGATGTCGTCCATTATACCGAGCAGCATACATAGCACACGTCCGTTGGGCATTTTGATCACAATAGCCATACATCAACACGATATTGACCTTTTCCGCAATTGGTAAACGGTCCATTTTAACACGGGTAATGTATCACGAAGCAAATACCGTCCGCACTGGCGGAATGTTACGTGGTACCACGTACTTATACGTTTGTTACTATTATAGCGCCATCTATCACAAAGCGAAAAAAGTCGTCCAACTAAAACATTCATATTTCTTTACGTACTGCACGAATATGTAATAAAAAATGGGGGTTCCTATTTTTAAAAAACGCAGTTGATATCCGTTTGACCTATGGCAGCGCCATCTAGCGGGTGAACCATAGCGCCATCTGGTTTCCCCCTTCAAGCTAGAAGAGTTTTCTTCTTTGTAGTTTTTTCGTTTGATGCTCATTTCGTGAGACATTTGGCCCGGTCACTATCAATGGTGTTGTGGTTCAGGCCGTAATGAATAAAGTGTTTCAGGCATCACGGAAGCGCTGTGTGCAGCGTAGAATGGAAACCAGTAACTCCGCAGGCAGGTCCCGATCACCACATGATGGTCTGGCCCGTTGCTCGGACATTGTGACAGGTGGAACGCACGTTTTAGCCGAGATTAAACTGGACGAGTTAGGAGTGGCCTTGGAAACAATAAGGTGCGGTAAAGATTTTCTTTTTCTTTTCCCCTCCTTTCTTTTTCCTACTATATTCACTTGGTACACCAGAGGATTTATTTTACGACTGGTTTTTTACTTTTTTCTTGTGCAACTTTATTTCTGAACTCTTCGTAGAGGTGCTATTGATGTAACTCATACTTTCATTTTTTTCCCTGATGCTGTGTGTTTGCACTAACAGAAAATAATGTGAGGTTATGGCTTAGTATAAAATTGTAAATCGATGTACTCGGAATTCTTGAAAGTGCAATGTTAAGCGAGATGTGTTGAGCTGTAGAAACATATCGATTGGGCCACAAAGAAAAACACCAACAAAGAGTCTGGAGCGAGAACAAAACGTGATGTGCATGAGTGGTAGTATACTGTGTCCGTGCCCAATGAAAAGTAACTGTTTGATCGGTGATACGCTATTGTGTTTTCGGTGCGCACCACGGACAAAGGAAGTAATATCCCTATGTGCCGCGTTGCTTTTGATACGTCACATGTAAATTAAATGAAGCGTGCCTTACCTACGTCGCGGCTTGTAGACACGTTAACTGAGAAAATTCTATATACATCGGGCGTTCCTGCTGGATCCCCAACGGGCGGCAACCATCAAGAGACTCAGTAAAAGGGACATAATTACTGGACTCTACGTTCCTGGATTACCGACGAACGGCGACGACGACGATCGACGATAGCACCAGCTAAATGAAGACTGATTTTACTCATGTGGAGCTCAACATTCGTGAACTTTATATTCAAGTTATTAATTGTGTTAAGCTTATGACAATTTTTTTCATAGTCACTGTCTTTCAAGTAATTAAAATTCCACTTAACTTTGAACAGCGTTTTTAGTTACTTTCAGAAAAAATGTCGTTTATTAAATAAATCGCCATTACAGATGTCACTTTTCTTCAAGCCCGGTGTAATGTTCTCATTATTGCCATTATTAACAGTGAGACCCAACTCCGCACTCGCTAGTTCTGATTCATTTTTATAATATACTTTTATACATATTAACATTGTTTGTGAGTGTTTGTTTGCATTTGAATGTTTGTTTCTTTTTGTGCCATTCTTCGTGTGAATTATTGACCTGTGTTGAGCAAAGACGCGCGTTGTACGGTGCCTGTCATATTAGCAGATAGCAGCCAACAACGTATAGCTAGTGTGTTTAGTGAAGTACGTTGGTATGGGGAAACTTTTGACTTTGGCAGATGTGTGAATACGCACCAAGTTATAGTATTATGACCATACTGCTTGTGTGAGAGTAATATTCAATTAATCCGAGCAGGAGTTAGTGTGTCTTTGTTTCAATTGCCGCCAAACTCAGGTACATGAGTTATCAGAGGAGACATATTAGAGACATGTTAGGGTTCCTCCACTTACTTATATGAGCACGGTCATTTCTAGTCACATAATTAGTCGAAGGGATACTAAGCCGATTTCGTGGGTAATTTTTGACGATGCCGCCGTGTCTGTTTTAAAACAGACATGGCTCGTCATATTGTAAGTACATGTTGTCCATTGTATGAAACAAACACTTTTCATATTGAAGCATATTTTATGAAGATGTAGACTGATAACTAGTTGTATTTGATTTTCCATGTTTTGCTCCAGATCTGAAGATTATCATCGCTGACCGAAACCGTTAGCCAAAGACGTAACAATTTTGTGATCATAGACGGAAATAAAACAAATGTGTTCTGTACCTTCTGGATCACTACTCTATTAGCGACTGTGTCGCAGGATGTGATAAGCTGTGTCGAGTGGTTAGAATTAAAATTTAGCTACTCACGGAGGTCCATCGTGGGCTAGAGTTATCACATGGCTTCTAAACATGGTAAATATGATAGTGTATTAAAGAAGAAACGAGTTACGCTGGAAAAAAAATTAATTCTAATTTTGGCCACCAGGTGCGAATCTGGTGCTGTACAGCATCTCGTTGACGTCTCCGGCGGTCATATGGAGCAAACTGTGTAAGAGTCAGTTAATAAGAAAATAAACATAATGCTTTTCTCACTTGTTTGACGTTTTTCCGTCCCCGATCCGTTTTTAATCCATCACATATGACAGAAATATTTCTGTACGTCTTTCATTCACACCAACGGATTTGCACCTGGTGGCCAAATTTGGAACTACGTTTCTTGTACCGTTTGTCGGTTTCGCATTCACGCATTAGAATATCCACAGAATAACACAGGTCTGGGACATGGAAATTGTTTCAAATTGATTAAGTGATTTTTATCGTGTTTTCAGCGCTGATTTCGGGAAAAATAGTGAGAAAATTCCATCACGTACAGTTATTTCACAAACTGCTTGTCTAGTTTTAGCTTTTCTCGATATTTCAGCACTCTAATGAGTTTGAATTTTGGTCTTTAGGATCTCCATAAACTGTTATTCAGCCTCTCCTCCAGATTCTTTGGATGATATAGATAATCACGAGCCATTGACTCAGCAAGATGATAGTGAAGAAGACAGAGATTGCTACGATTCTGGCACAAACGATCCCATTCCATTCTGACAAAACTGAATGATTTAGTTAGAGACCTAGGCCTTTCTAAAGAATCGGCAGAGGTTTCAGGATCTAGATTGAATGATAAATGTTTGTTGACCCGGGTACATCCTTTTCTTGGTATCGATCGAGGGAAAAGGAGTTTATATCTTTCTTCTCTCAAGAAGGTGACCTGGTGTTTTGCAGTGATGTTCCTGGACTTATGGCACATTTCAAAATAGAATATGCTCCTGATAAGTGGAGGCCTTTTATTGATTCTTCAAAAAGAAGCTTTAAAGCAGTACTTCTACACAATGAAAATAAGTATGCTCCTATACCAGTTGGACACTCGGTTCACTTAAAAGAATGTTACGTAAAACCTTGAACTGGTTTTAAGCAGACTCTGCTATTCAGACCACAAATGGCCACTATGTGGTAATTTAAAAGTGATTTCAATGCTGCTTTGTCAACAAAGTGGCTATACAAAGTTACCTTGCTTTCTCTGTGAATGGGACAGTAGAGACAGAAAGCAACACAACATAGAAAAAGCTTGGCCCTTGATAAAAACCTTACAGGTAGGGGTTAAAAATGTTGAGAGGAAAAGCCTTGTGGATCCAAAAAAGGTGCTACTTCCACCACTGCACATTAAGTTGGGGTGATGAAACAATTTGTTAAGGCATTGCCAAAAGAAGGGTAGTGTTTCAGATATCTTTGTGGACAGTTTCCTGATTTATCCAAGGCAAAGAAAAGGAAGAAATCTTTGTCGGGACTGACATTAGAAAACTAATGACTGATCCCAACTTTGTGGACAAAATGGAAACAAAAGAAAAGGCAGCATGGACATATTTTAAATTAGTTGTTACCGGTTTCCAAGGAAACAAAAGATATCCAAACTACAAGACAATCGTCGCAGAGATGCTAGACAACTTTAAGAAGCTGGGATGTAACATGAGCATTAATGTTCATTTTCTCCACTCACATCTTGACTACTTCCCTGCAAACCTTGGTGATGTAAGTGAAGAGCAGGGAAAAAGATTCCACCAAGACATCAAAGAAATGGAAAGCAGATATCAAGGAAGATGGAACGTCAACATGATAGCGGACTACTGCTGGATGATAAAAATAGACGATCCTCAACGAGTCCACAGCCGGAAAAGCAATAAAAGAAGCTTCGACATAAAGCTTTTTGCGATGTAATATACATCGGTCATGAACAGTATTTCACAGTACGTTTCCCCATCATTAACTGAATAATTTATAGGTTGTCTCTCAAACTACCCAACACCAATCTGTATTGTTTCATCAGTTAGATTTGAAGGATGCATGCCTAACACGTACGGTCTTCCCCTGCTAACGCCAAATGTTCTGTCTATCAGACCAGGGGCGTCACGGATAATGAATTCGTCAATGGCAATACCATCGTTATCGCGTGTTTATGTTTTTTCTGAGAGCTGTCTGAGAGATTCAGTAACCGGCTTAAAGGTCTCTCTTAGTGTTTGCTGTCGATTCATATGCCCTAACCGTAATTTCTCTCGAACCACTTTCCGCGCTTGAATCATTTTCTGCACCGTTGACATCTCTGTGTGTACTAATCAGACGTCTCCGCAGAGTGAGGCTTCATATATCCGCTATTCTTCTTTGTCAACTTACGATGTGCCTGCTTCCCCTTCTCAATAACAAGTAACTCTACATCGATTTTCCCCTCAATAGCCTTGACCTATTCAGTTAAGTCGGTTACTTTTTCTTACCGATTTCGCTAACTAACTCATTTTACACACTGATCTGGTAATACATCTCTAGTTTCCTGCGCATACCTCCAACTTTATGCACAATAGCCTGAATTTTCGCATCCATGTACAGGCGAATGTTCTGTCTGTGTACACCCATTCTCTCGGTTTGACAGCTAGACATGATCACGAATTTGTACACTCGACAGCAAAAAAGTGGGTCACGCCTGAATTCCAATGTGTAGGCTGCACCTAAATGTATGCAACCAACATAGCATATCTGTGTTGCACATCGTCGCAACCCTCCCCAGTACAGTCGTTGTAAGATACACAATGGGTGCCACTAGAGGCTACTAGAGAACACCGGTCTTTATGACAGTCCATCCAGATGTTAAGTACACCACGATAGTACAGAAGAGATCAGACAGTCCTTAACGTTTGTAAACTAAACTTAATTACAATAAGTGACATTTCAAATGTTATGGGGCAACTAGTTTTGTCACATAAATCGTTCAGTAATCCTTAGGCACAATTAAATATTTGAGACAGTTTACGGATTTATAAAGTTGTATGGCAATTGGA
This sequence comes from Schistocerca nitens, assembly GCF_023898315.1. Taxonomy (NCBI): domain Eukaryota; kingdom Metazoa; phylum Arthropoda; class Insecta; order Orthoptera; family Acrididae; genus Schistocerca; species Schistocerca nitens. The sequence goes on along the minus strand of NC_064621.1, from coordinate 544,542,545 downwards.
AACAAGTTCTTTGCTGTCTAAAAGGTTTACCCAACACATGCTGAACGTCGTTCAACATTGAGTGGTTTCGCATCAACTTATGTAGTACTAAGCAGTTAAAAGAAAACGTGATAACGGCGGCAAGCACTCTACGGGAATGCCAACATTAAACGCGAATCACAAGTAATATCATTGTTCACATTACTCATCAACAGTTACTTGTACACAAAGTTGTACTTTAAATGACATGACCAATGTCTTCGTTCTGGATCCGGATGCAAACCCAGAACGTAAAGCCATTGCTAACCAAACAAAGCTTTGTGCCTTATCGAGACTCGAACACTAGGCAGAAAGAGACGTCAAATATTGACGTTTGCACCAGTATCAGTTATCAATTCTCAACTTGAACGTAAATGACGATAATGTTTGTACGAAAGCAGGAACCCTAACATGACAATTACCTTCCTGGTAATTAACCTCGAAAGACGTTGTATAGTGTTGCATTGTTAAGGAACAAAGGATGCACATGTTTAAAATTGAGATGCCATCATGTAATGCTGGGGACAAGAATGCGAACCCAGCACCTAATCGGATTGTTGAATAAGTACGTTAAATCAGAATGTAGATATCACAGTTTGACACTAGTAGTGGGGTTGGAACCTTAAATGACGACTCAAGTTGTATTGCCTGACCGGGATTCGAACCCGGCACCTACCGCCGTCGTTGTCTAACCAGGAACAGACGAGAAATGTCCAATGTTGGTCCACCATCAGCTAGATGTGCACACGTTTAACTAGAAATAAGGTGACGAAAACGTCTATGCTGACTGAGAGTCGAACGCCGTACACATGGTTATGGAGACACGTTGATAATCAACTTCATATTCAGTAGTAGCTAGGAGTAGCATGTTTAGTTGCAAACGTTAAGGCCTTCCTAATCCCTAGTAACGTGTTGCCTAATATCTGCGATATCATGATGTTAATTTGCCGTAAAGAGCAATGTTCTCTAGCAGTCGTGTATCATTGAGATGTAAATGAAGTGTCTCAGCAGAAAGTAATTTCCGTCGTGCAGCACATATTGTTTCAGAGACACTGAGTACATGTTATAAGTGCACAAAAGTATATTATATACTAAGTATATACTATTATTTGGAGAACCTGCCGCCAAACCTGTTTACTTTTACATTCCGCTTAGTTGTTGTGGTTGAATACAGGTTTTCTTAAGGCTACATCTAATGCACAGCGCTTACAAGAAAATATAGTTTCCTGCGTCATACTATTGCTAGCTAGGTGAAATATTTTGTGGTGGCTATGTTTAAAATGAATGTATTTTTGAAAGTATTGTTCGTCAAATATTTGAATGAATCGTCAACTGTAGGTGCGCCTGCACATGTTATAGCATAATAGCTGTAGCTGCGTTAGTTTATACTACAGACTTGGGTAGGTTAGGTGTAACTTTTGATCCTTCAAGGGGTGATCGTAGCCTTACGGGCCGGGTCTGTACTAGCCGCGGCTCGCGAGCTACGGGCCAGCCAGGCTGGCCGAGGCGAGACGGAAGTGAGCGAGCTGGTGGTGGCGTTGGTGGGCCAACAGCCCGGGACGAGCGAGCACGGCTGCGCCGCATGCCTCTGCCTCTGCCGCTCCGTTTGACGTAAATATGTTTACCTCCTCTCCTGGAATCAGTATAAGAGCGGCAAGCAGAAATACACATCAGGCTGTCTGCCATAATGGCTCGCTGGGTGAGGTCTATTCGAGGTAGAGTCAAAAAATGGTTCAAATGGCTCTGAGCACTATGGGACTTAACTTCTATGGTCATCAGTCCCCTAGAACTTAGAACTACTTATACCTAACTAACCTAGGGACATCACACACATCCATGCCCGAGGCAGGATTCGAACCTACGACCGTAGCGGTCGCGCGGTTCCAGACTGAAGCGCCTAGAACCGCTCGGCCAAAATGGCCGGCCGAGGTAGAGTCGTCGCTCTCATTGAGGAAGGAGGATGTTCCATCAGAGAAGCTGGCAGACGGTATGGCGTACCACATACCACTGCAACGAGATGGTGGAGGATCTGCCTTGGAAGAGGCACCACCAACAGGGCTCCTGGCTCAGGCAGGAAGAGAGTGATCTCACAGCAGGAAGACAGGGACCTAGTGTCTAGGAGCAGAGAAAATCCCTTTCTGAACGCGGAGCAGTTGCGGCGGGAGACCAAGTTCCCCGGCTCCAGTGACACGATTCACCGAAGGCTGAGGGACGCTGGACTGCATGCACGACGATCGGCCGTGAAACAAGAGCTCAGCGAAGACAACGTTTTATACCGGCTAGCATTTGCGGAGCTCCATCTGAGGGCGTCGTGGGACAACGTAATTTTCACCGATGAGAAGGTGTCTTCCACCAATAACGACGGTCCACGAATCGTTTTTGGCCGCAAGGGACTCGCCATCGACGCGAATATGTAACCACGACGAGAAGAAGTGGCCGGCTATCTGTTACCTGCTGGGGTTGGATTTCTGCGAGAGGGGCGGGAATTCTTCACAGGATAGAAGGAACTCTGGACAGCGTGCAGTATGCCCACATATTGGAAAATGTGATGCTTCCGTCAGTGCGAATTCTGTACGCAGAAGGAGACGTCACATTGGAAGAGGACCATTCTCCCATTCACAAGTCTGCATTTGTTCAGCAGCGGCTCTCCACGATTGGCGTCAACGTCAAGGACTGGCCGCCACGGGCGGCTGATATGGAAAACATGTGGGCTGAGGTCGCCAGAACGTTAACAGAGAACTGGCCACGAAACCAACCAACTACTGCGGACACTCTTTGGGACTGCGTCCTGGAAGCCTGAGAGGAAGTTGCTTCTTCAGGCTGTTACGTCCGACGGCTTATACGTTCTACGCCAAGACGCGTGATAGAAGTACAGAATAATAAAGGATTCTGGATAAAATATTAGAGTCCTTAAAATGTTTTGTTATGTCTTCTTTTTCGTCATTTTTCCTCATTGGGAGCTAGTGGAAGATCGCGTAGCAACAGAAAAGATACAATATGGTTAGCTTTCCTTTGAGTTGCCCTTTTAATTCAAGTGGGTTTCTTTTGAATCTACAGTTTGTGAAGTATTCTATTTTGATTTCATTTATACCCTGTCTACATACTTACAAACTAATCAGCGTAGACGGACTCTGTCACAGCAGTTTTTGTTATTTCAAATACGTCTCTCTCTTCCCTTCCATCCATGAATACACTCTCCGTCCTCCACACAATACGCCAACGATTTCATATTATGTTTACTCGCCGCGCGGGATTACCCGAGAGGTCTTAGGCGCTGCAGTCATGGACTGTGAGGCTGGTCCCGGTGGAAGGTCCGGACCTCCCTCGGGCATGGGTGTGTATATTTGTCCTTAGGATAATTTAGGTTAAGTAGTGTGTAAACTTAGGGACTGATGACCTTAGCATTTAAGCCCCATAAGATTTCACACACATTTGAACATTTATGTTTACTCGTTGTTAATATCTCCTCTATTCTCTCTCATTTTCTCTCTCTCTCTCTCTCTCTCTCTCTCTCTCTCTCTCTCTCTCTCTCTCTCTGACTCTATCGCCACACGTGCCCTTCTATTCCACTCCCCCATAACTTTATAAACAAATCTGGCAGTTTCAAAGACGCTACATTTTCTCTTTTAATTGCTGCTGTCTTTACTCTCTATCATTCCTCTCAACACATATGAAACCGTATTCTTTGATCTCCCCTTCCCTATAACCCATTCTTCGTTCTGAGAACAGTCCTTTCTTACCTCTCGGTCCTAAGATAAAACGAACTGTGGCACACATCTACGTAAGCATTTCACGCTTATATTTTGCACTTCTGCACTTCTGTCCATTCCCAGATCCCGCCCTCCTTCCTGTTACGCGTCCCTTGACATCTGCATCTACATCTAAATGAATACTCTGCAATTCATAATTATGTGCTTGGTAGGGGTTTCTGTGGTCTGGTGGATTAATCTTGTATTGTGTAAAACGTGTAGGTTCGCATCTCACGTCAGGCACAGATTTTTAACACACACAAGTACCTCTCCTTCACCCTTAGTAACGCCAAGTGCAGAACGCCAGTAAGCTCCGTAGTTCAATATCCGCAATAAAGATAACATCCCTTCGCTGCCGACTGGGGCAGAGTGGCATTCGTTTGAGCTGTGACAGATGGAGAAGCCCCGTAAGGCAGAGACTCTGTCACCAGCAAGCCATCGTAAACTATAATTCGATTTCACTGTGGTCACGAAGATTGCAAACTCTTCTAGGCGTCCTCGAAAGCCACCTATCTGGTTTCGAATCCTGATCAGCACAAAATATTCATTATTTCATTTCAAGCCCTAGCATGTGCACTCCGAACTACTAGTGAAAAATAGTTGCATTTTCAACGTCTCTTCGTGCGTTGTCAGCTGTAACGTGTTCGTTTCAACTCACAACCACATGATGGGCTTTTTATCACAACATTACAAGATGAAACGTTTCCTTACATCTTTTCAAGTTCAAACATTCCTCTCCATCCTACTGGTGAAAACGGGTTTGGGTTTGACGTTGTGTTCTTTGTGATCACCAACGACGACATGTTGTGGATTCAACTTGTAGCCAGCAGAGTATTTTCCATCACATCATTGAAAGTACAAATATGCCACTTCTAGATATTATTGGAAAAGAATTTGATAGTTAAAGTTTATCATGACCACTTGTGCGGCATTTGAATTCCATTCAGCACAGAATTTTTCGTCGCCTGATGTCTAGCTAAACATGCGCCCATCTCGCTACTGGTGAACCAACAATAGCTATTTCTAGTCTGTTCCTGGCTAGAAAACGACGGTGCTAGATGCTGGGTTCGAATCCCAGTCAGGCAAAAACAATTCTATCGCCATTTAAGGTTCCAGCTGCTCGCTATTGGTGAAAACATTTGATATTTAACTTCTGATTTTATGTACAGTCGTGCACAAAAGTATCCGAACGACCTGAATTGCATTTCACCTGATTCACATGCAACCTACATAACGCAGCTGTCTAGCAGGTCCTCTAATCACTCCTTGGTACAGTCGTTTAACTATTGAAAATGGTTCCAACAAGTCACCACTAGGAAACACTGCTCCGTATCACAATAACAGAAGATGTGAAGTAATACCACGATACTACAAATATTAGGGAACACCTTATCACAGACAAGACGGTCCTTAAAGCTTGTAAGCTCACATTTATTACAATAAATGACATAGTTGCTACTCTCATACCGGGCGCCTCCCCAGGTGGCGGATAGGGGAACGCTCATCAGATATGATGGGTACTGAGGAAATAAAATACTCAGGGCGGACCAAAAGTAGCAAAACAAGTCCAGGAGCGACAGTTCCCAGAATGGGCGACTTCCAGGACAGCCAAAATCCACCAAGCGACTGCCTTGGATCAAGCGGCTTGGCGGTCAGCGTCTGTTCACAGATTGTGCGGCTGAATCACCTTCCTCTACAAATCACATTTGTAGTTGTAATCTCGGAGACTTGTCTCCACACAGGAAAGATACATCCTTGAAAGTTCAAAACATGGAAAGTTCTTTTAGTCAAAATTCCCCGCCTGCCAAAATAAGACAGGAAAGATTGCCATCGGATCCGGGGGGCAATCAACCAAAGGAACTTACGGATGAATCGGAGCATCTGAATACACCGAAGCAAACACTGAGAACCAACACCTTTACAAACTTCGCCACGATAAACATAAACTCACTAGCTAAGGTTGGAAAACTCAAAACTCTACTGGACACTGCCATAGAGCAAAGGATAACAATACTCGCCATACAGGAGATGAGAAACACAATGCGGGAACCATACGAATCACAGGGATTCAGAATCTACCAAGGAATCCCTGGAAAGAGAGTAATGAAAAATGTACCACAATTCGGAACAGGTTTCATAGTGAAAAACACAATAATAAATTCTGTCAAGGAGTTCAAGGCCTACACGGATAGAATAGCAACTCTGACCATCAGGTCCGCAAACAAGACGTACACGTTAGTCAACGTGCACGCACCCACAAACGAGAAGAACAGAACTGACCCGAAACATGTAGAGGGATTCTGGAATCTGCTAGACCAAGTCCTCACTAATGTTCCATCAAACCACACTAAAATCGTAATGGGAGACTTCAATGCGCAGATAGGAAGAGAGAAAAGGTTCAGGAACATTGTTGGGGACTGGCCGGCACAAAAGAAAACTAGCACGAATGGCAGAAGATTGATAGAAATTTGCAGAGAACACAGAATGGTGATTAAATCGACCAGATTCAAAAGAAGACCACACAAGAAGAAAACGTGGAAACACACTGATTGGAAAAAGGGCGAATACCAACTTGACCATGTCTGTATGGACAAAGACCATCACAGAGAAATCTACAACGTTAAAGTTCTGAGGGGAAAGGACCTGGGCTCTGATCACTACCTGTCCAAAATAAAAATCAAGATAACACCGGCTGGAAAAAAGAAAAAAAGAACCAACCGGTTGAGACGAACCCACGACCAAGCAAAAATACAAAACAACACACAATACGCAATGAAAACAAACACAGTCCAATCAGACACGGAACTGGAAGAACTGACAGAGAAGTTGAAAACAATAGCCGCAGAAATAGCACAACCCGAAAAGAGAAAAAAACACCAGTGGTGGGACAGAGTGTGTGAGGAGGCAGTCGACAAGAGACATGAAGCGTGGAAGAAATTCCAAAATAACAAAACTGACGAAAATTTTGCAACGCTGACCCAACAAAGGAAAATAACTCAAAGAACGTTAAGAAATAGCAAAAGAAAGTATCATCACGGACTGCTGGACCAAATAGAAGATAGCTTTGCCAAAAACAACTCACGGCAATACTATAGAACATTTAGGGAAAAAACCAAAACCTTTACACCACCAACCCTCATGCTCAAAAACAAAGAAGGAGTAACGGCACACAACGATGAAGAAAATGCCAATATTATGGCGGAAAGCTTCCGAAATCTTCTGAACTGCGAAGACCCGATCAATATACTCGACATAAATACTAACACAGAAGTCAGGACACCGGAAGAGAACATACAAGCACCATCAATATCAGAAGTGGAAATAGCAATTAAACAATTAAAAAACAACAAAGCTAGCGGAGAAGACCAACTAACGGCAGAGCTATGGAAGTACGCCGGAGAAAACGCAGTGGCCAGCCTCCACAAGAACATTCAAAAGATCTGGAAAGAGGAGAAATTACCGACAAGATGGACAACAGCGATAATATGTCCCATCCACAAAAAAGGGAGTAAGACAGACCCAGGCAATTATAGAGGGATCTCCCTACTGGACTGTACGTACAAGATTCTCTCCAAAATAATTTATAACAGGGTCAGAGACCAACTAGAAAAAGAACTGGGAGAGTATCAGGCGGGATTTAGACCGGGAAGAAGCTGCCCAGAACAAATATTAAACCTAAAGCTAATCATCGACTACTACAAATCAAGAAACAAACAACTAGTGATCTCTTTCATCGATTTCCAAAAAGCCTACGACAGCATACATAGAGAATCTTTGAAGAAGATACTGAGAAATTTAGGCTTACACCCCAAACTGATCAAAATGATTGGGCTTACACTGGAGAACACAACCTCTAAAGTCAAATTCAGAGGAGCAACCTCAGACGCGTTCGAAATTAAAACAGGATTAAGACAGGGGGACGGGCTGTCCCCAATTCTGTTTAACTGTGCACTGGAATATCTGATGAGAGAATGGAGGAAGATTAATCCAGAACTAATAAAAGTAGGAACAAAAATCAAAGTAAACTGTTTAGGTTTTGCGGACGACTTAGCGCTATTAGCAAACAACATAAAAGAGGCAAGAACGCAAATTGAGACACTAGAAGAGATGGCTGGGAAAATTGGACTAAAAATCTCGTTCCAAAAGACCAAAATCATGGTCAGGGATCCTCTCTGCGTTGATCACATATCAATTTTCAACACTAAAGTAGAACTGGTGAAAAAATTCAAGTATCTAGGGGAAACAATAACACACAACAATAGCGAGAAAATAAACTGGAAAGAAAGAACTGACAAACTGAAGAAGTCCCTATTCACAACTCAGAACATATACAATAAGAGATGCCTATCAACAAAAACCAAAATCAGACATTACCAGACGGTGATTCTCCCGGAAATACAATACGCATGCGAGACAATCTCCGGACCGTACAAAATAGGAGAGATAGAAGCAATAGAAAAAATAGAAAGAAGGATAGTAAGAAAGTGTATAAACAAGAAGAACCTAGTGGAAGGCCAATGGAGAATAATCCCAAACGAAACCGTCTACAAAACAATCACTCCACTAACAGAATTCTTCAGAAGGAAAAGGATATCATTCCTGGGACACATACTGAGAACGGAAGACACTAGACTAGCTAAACGACTGATCGACTTTTATTGGAATGAAAAAATCAAGTCAAACTGGGTGAGAGAAGTGCAGAAGGACATGGAAGAACTAGGAATCTCGAAGGAGGATCTTGTAACAAAATCACAGAAATACAGCGAATGGGTAAAAACAAACACAATAACACTCACGCACAAACCAAGGCAGAGACGAAATGTGGTGTATTCAGAGGAGGAAAGAAAACGAAGATCGGAACGGCTCAAAAAAATATGGGCTAAAAAGAAAGAAGAAACAGCCAAACAAATGAAACGGCTAAGGACGACTACAAGATTTGAACTAAAGTGATCCAATAGGGTCGTAAAAGCAATAAATAAATAAATAAATGACATATCTGAAATGTTAGCACTCTCATTATTAAGTCAGATAGGTAACTCACGTAGTAAGTTCGTCGTATTCATGATTTCCTCTTCAAAGTAACATACCATACTTGTTATTTAACACAAAAGTTATTAAAAATTTACGTTATTCACGAGCTGCTAGTTGACAATATGTATGAACTTCAAATGACACGACGAACAGTCTCGTTCTGCATATGGATTCAAACCAAGGTCATGGAGAATAAGCAATGATTTCGTGACTGACGGAAACAAACAGTCACTCCTGACTAGGCATACAGAGAGTGATATACCTCGATTTTAGAAAGTATCTGTTACTAAAATCAACTTTCAATTAGATAACGTAAACGGACGCGAACTCTTACGTAGCACCTATTGTCCCTGTTAACGAACTACGAGAAATGTTAAATATTGCTTCTTCACAAGTAACTTACTTGGGATTGGAACCCAGAACCTACTCGGATTATTATCGAAGCACAATCAACTTTGACATACCGGATTTTCTCGGCAGTAGCTAGATGTATTAACTGAAATGACGAGACGAAACATTAATTTTTCCTTCCCAGGACTCCAACCCGGCATGTATCGCTGTCATATTCTAGAGAAAAGGAACGTTAAGTATGGGATTGTTACACCAGCAGCGACATGTGAGCATGTTTTAACTAGAAATAATATGATGAAGAGTTCAGTGCTGACTGAGAATCGAACCCCAAACATATCGTTGTTGACTACACACAAAGAGACGACAGTTACCGAATTTCTCTCCACCAACAGCTCGCAATAACATCTTTGAACTTACATTGATCACGCAAATAGTTCTGTGTCTCACTGGGAGTCAAAAAGTCACATTTCGTTAGTGTTGACAACGAATGAAAATGCATTAAGAACAAAAATTATTATCCACCAGCAGATAGGTGTTCTCATGCTAGAGCTTGATAATACATAGTGAAAACTTTAGTGCTGGGCCAGGATTCTAACCCATTCATGCGCAATATGTGGAGATGTTGAGGAATCTGCAGTTTTGAACAAACAACAAGTTGTAGTCGAGCTGTATTGTCAGGAAGGGATCAAATTCCGCGTTAAGGGCAGTCTGAGTTGCATTCCCAGTTCAGAACCAATTTTATCGACATACAGAAGCTCAAATAAAAGATGGAATAAGTGTCCTGTGACCATACGCAGGGTTTGTTTCGTCACTAGAAATAAATAACTAGTATAAGAAAGGTTACTGGTGATAGAATTTCTACATGTCGCCACTCCTTACTTTATTGTGGTTCCACCTAACGTCTACATGGTAGAGAAGGAATATCATGTTTAATGTGATTTTCAGACCACAAAGCCATTATACCTTCTTCACTTGGTGTAGCCAGAAGAGAATAGAATCTGCCTCTCCCTATCAAAAAACATCGGCAGAAGTTGAAATCGAACCCAGACCATCATCGTATGAAACTATCATCAGTCCAACAGACCACCATACCCTCTTGCCTACGATTCATTTCTCTATCGTAACACAGTTGGGGCACACAAGATGAGAATTCTGACACACAGGCTCCCTGTAGTGGTTTGCGGGATGTTCAGTACATTCATTTACTTGGTTGACCAAATCGCCATGAACTAGCTGCCTTGGCTACCCATTGCATACATTCGACTCTATTTTGTAATCAACGAAATAAAATAACGTAACTGCCACCTAGACAGAACTGCCAACAGTGTAGGATGCAGGAATTAAAATAGGAAGTGTTCCTTTCCATTTGAGCTACTCTATTGCTCTATCTGTTTGTTGAAAACGTCGTGCAGTGCAAAAGAAATGCTGTAACTGTCTGTCTCTCAGAAGTCTAGATCTGGCCAAATGCATTATCTCACAGCACTGTGGAATGCGGAAGTTCTGGAGGAACTGTTGTTCACTTCCAGAGCTGCTGTAGCTACGTCACAGCTAGTCGTGTAACAGTAAGCGTCGCGCACTGTTCGTAAGACGTCGCGTGTTCTATTACATTCGCTGCTACATTTTCTTAAAACGCAGTTCTGCTGTCTGCTGAAGTTATCAATTTAATGGAACTTTGAACATAATTCTCTTCACTTCTCAACCCAAACCAGTCGCATGTGGAAAAAAGGCTAACATCTGCGTAATTTTGTTCTTTTCAGGTTTAATAGACGGCCAGGCAGCAGATGTGTCTCGAAGCTTTTCTATTAAGTATGGGGAGAGTGCATCGTGCCAAAATAGTCATAAAAGTATTTCCTATATTAGCTGTCGTCTGGTAGTGACATTTTATTCTTCTTCAAACCTTGTTTAACAGCTTTAACTCAGAACAAGTTTTCTACATGCATGTAATCAATAAACTACATGTGCATTGTCAGACTGTTATAGATAATATCAGAGAATTCGCATATATCGTTGATGATTAATTTCTCTCTCATGTTTAGTATTGTTTTAACGACACTAAAAGTAACCTTACGAAAACTGTGCACTGTATTGTAAGAAATGAAATAAAAGTAGCCACGATAACCTTACGACGAAAGTCTGTTTTAACAAAACTGAGTATCTGTACACAAGCGTGCCTCTATCTGCACGAATTAGTAAAATGCTACTCATTTAGATTTCGATCGGGTCTGTGTTTAAATGGTATGCTGTGTGATACTTAACATGTATGGAAATGTGGCAGCTCATAAATAAAGTTACGTATTCCTAAAAACCCAAAATTTGATAGTCAGCACCGGAAAGAGGCGTTACCTGTTGTGCAGCATTGTAAGTTTTTCACCCTTGCACTTTGAGCTGAAAGTATTTTCTTGCGATTTGCTAATCAATTTATTTCCTTCATACTGGCATGTGAGTCTTAAGTGAAGAACAATATTGAATTTGATGGTGGATTCGAATTTCTTCAGAGACGCTTGTATTGTATAGCAGCTTGGCAGTCAAAAAGTCGAGCTGCCAAGAGGATTTGATGTGTAAAGGTTTTCTTCTTTTTTTGTTACAGAATTTTTTCTGGGAATTCGCAGCTGCATGAAATAATACACAGAAAAAAGCTCGCACGCGCTGCCCCTACCACGATTGGAACTGACGATTCTCTTAATCGTTGGAACACGAGACACGAGCGGTACCACGGGGCTACGGACACACTGCTGCCAGCACGCCACTCTCGTCATGGTATTGGTCGCTCAGCCTCATAACGCATCGTGAAAGATATTGAAAGTTGTCACTTATGTGAAGAATAGCATTTCTTAGGCAAAAACTTGAAATTTCTGTCTCAGTATATTAGTTTACGTGAGGATTATATACCACGAGTCATTCAAATGGAAAGTGAATTTAGCGAGTCAATTCAGTACCATACGCGGAAGTGATTGCACTGTCACAGTGTTGCCAAATGTTTGTGACGATGTTGCCAATTCTCAGCTGTGCTAGGAACAGCTCTGTAGCGTTATAGGAGGAGAATCCTATGCTCGTGTCATGATACGGAGAGGAGGCGCGGGATTTGGTTAATACGCAGCGTTTTCTCCTACCAGCTGTGTCAAACATTCAGGTGTGTAATCTTCCATCACGATTACAGTTTCCCACAAAATATGTACGAATAAAACACTTACCTTGATACTTTGTGACAAAAGATTATTTCAGTACAATAAAATGTCTTTGGAAATCAACTTTGCCCACCTGTCACGAAATGTAAGATAACAAACTCTTTGCACCTCGAAATCAATTGCATCTATGTGCAGTCTTGTGATCATACAAGTAGAATTTCATGAATTGCACGAGAATGTAGAAAAAAATTGGTGCGAATGGTTCAAAAGGCTCTGAGCACAATGGGACTTAACTGCTGTGGTCATCAGTCCCCTAGAACTTAGAACTAATTAAACCTAACTAACCTAACGACATCACACACATCCATGCCCGAAGCAGGATTCGAACCTGTGACCGAAGCAGTCTCGCGCGGTTCCAGACTGTAACGCCTAGAACAGCTCGGCCACTCCGGCCGGCGGTGCAAATGGAAGCTGTAAGAATCACAGTTACCTAATTATTCTGTACCACGTAATAATCAATTCATTTGAATGACCTCGTTGTCGACGGGACGTTAAACACTAATCTCCTCCTCCTCCTCTATTCATTTGATAATTCAGAAGAGAAGAAACTAAAAAATATACCCATTAAGACGGAAACTAAATTTCAGATGCGGGCACTGTGCAGATCTGCGCTTTTTCATCTTCAGATCTATACAAATAATGTATACTAACCAGCGTATTCATTGGTTTCATAATGTTTCCCTCTTGTTTAGTCTTCTTATGATGAACTGGATCCACACCCATGAGTCTGAATTTTTCTTTGTATCCTTCCATCTACTATCTTTGTGTGTTATTGTTCGGTGTTCAAAAAGCAAAATATTTTGCCTGCTCCCACGAGGTATTAAAATGAGGTCGCAAAAAGGCTAACGAATTATGATCAAAATACAGTGAGACGCCAATTTGTCTGTCGTAATGGTGTTAAGTGGACAGAAATAGTTGAGTGTTATTGCCTCCATCACCGGCAACCCGTTGTCGTATTCTCTTATTGAGATTTTCATATGACTCTGGCGCAAGACGCCAAGATAAATGTGTATATTCTCCGTGACGAAACATCCCACATTCCATTCATCCTGATCAATTAGTTACGTGCATCGGCGGCAATGAGTGATAGGAAAGCTGTTGTGGGGTGACGAATAACAACAACAATGGTAGTAATTACAAAGCAATAATCAAGGATGTTTACTGCATTACAGACGATTAACAAAATAACCAAGAATGGCTGAGTGTTTAATTGGCGCACTGAGTAGGTGTTCTTACCACTTTGTTACTGAATTCTGTTCTAGTTGTTTTCAGAGAGAAAACAAAGAACCCCGAAGCCAGACATATCGCTAGTACAACGAGATATTACCTATCAAGTATCTTTGCTTTACATCACGAGACGAACATGGTGTCACTGAGCTGATATTTGAAATACATTTCTGTTTTCTCCCTCTGTCTCTCTCTCTCTTTTTATTTTTATTTTAATCTTTTGAGGAAAGCATCGAGAAGCGCGATAATAAGCAAGTAGCCATATAACCTGTTTACAGTTATTTTCATCGGGATACATAATGCAAAAATACAACTTTTATATATGTTACTACGTAATTCCAATTATTGACAGTCTATTCGTGAGCTTGCTCGCATCCAGTGGGGTGAAACCTATCACAGAAGCAAACAAAACACAAATATTTCTTGCACCATGCGCAACACATAAACGAAATCTCGCTGCACTGACGTGTTGTCCGATATATTTCACGGAAAACATATCTGATTCATGTTGCTAAATACAACCTTATCAGATATCAATTTGGAAGCTTACCAAGTGTATAAAAGTATACCTTGAAATACGCAGAAAGGCCCATAAACGTATTCGACTGAAACATAGCTATGACCAAAATTGTAACTGGGGTCGACGGCATCGTCGTCTACCACTTTGACAACTCGAACGGTAACAGTGCTCGGCCGGTTACTTACGTTTACTGGTATCAAAGCTGCAGCATGAAAACACAAAAATTTTAATAACCGGAAGATCATTAGTTTTGGAACCCACAAAAAGTGGAACCGATGACCACAGCAGTCTGGTCCCTTTAATCCCACAAACCAACCAACACACAGAAAGTAAAGCAGTCATCAGTCGGAAGACCACAGTGCTTTAATAATCACGGTTTTGTTGGAGGTGGTATGCTGTTGCTTTCATCCGACCTTTGAGTTGACTTACCTATCCAGTTAATAGGGGAACCTACAGTTTTACGCGGCTTTCGGACCAGAGTGCAACTCGGCATTTTCACGTCAACAAACACTGCCCGAGGGGAAATATGTGTAAAACGGCACATAAAAATTGTGGGACTGGTGAGGGATCGAACCTGAGACCTTCGTATCCATACTTTTGCTCTTTATCACCTTGCCACCATGCAGCCAACACTGTAGTTTCGGCTTGCCAGTAAAATTAAGGATCTCTCGTTTGTGCCTGCGTTGGCACTTGCGTGTCCCTTAGGAGACCTTACCTTTGGGATTACCCTCGTATACGTGTGTCTAAACGCCTTCCAATGACCACTCAAGGAAGACAAGGATACCTAGTCTAGCTTCAATATTTCAAATACGCGTCAGTTTGTGGATGAACGCAGACTTAGGTTGATAATCATTTTGAATATTTATCAGTACTGTACCCACTGGTGTGAAACTCGTTTTCAACCAATAATTCCCACAGCTACAGGAACACTACTTTAATACCTCTTAGACAAAATAATTACGCAGTGCTATCAGACGAAAAAGATCAACCTGACACAAACTGTGGGAAGTTTGTTTTACAACCTTCGTACCTGGATAAAGAGCTTTTCCTATCTGAGATATCTGTGAACGTTGCTGCGTAAGACGATTTAAGAAGAAACTGAATTCCTTCAACTACGCCAATTTTTAAAGAAATCGTGTTAACGGTACTAAATCGTCGTTTGTAAATCGTTTACCAGCCGTACTCTGCCGCATTTCGCTGGTTCTAAGGCAAAAAGCTTACTGACAAATGTCACAGAAGGAAAAGGGGGACGAAATGTCTCCCACTCGAACGTCATGTTGTTTTACTTAAATGATTATAAAATCGGGTAAAACGAACAATGAGGTTGTCTGTATAAGCACATTACTGTTGTTAATATGATGTTGCACCGCCCAGGGCCTGTACTGATAAAGGGCCCGTTTAGGTCAGGTATATTGTACACAGAAGTGGAAGAGAGAGCACCACTAAATTCTACAATCCGTATGCATTGCATACACACAGAAATTACTGTTACAGTATACTTATGGAGCCCAATAAGTGATTTGCATATTTTCAGGTGAGAAAGAGCACTGGAAAACAGTCTTCGCTACATTAGGTTACTTAAACTGGCGTCACTTTGAGCTAGAATTTATGGCCAGCGACTAATTGTAAGGACAGTGAGTCGGATGCGGGTTTTGCAGTTGTGAAATACTTTCCTTACATTATGGAAGAGACTATTAAATTTGAAGTAATATTGAGAAAATTTTGGACTTGGATGGCTTAGAATGAAAATCTTTCTGTTTATTGCAAAGGAAAACAATTGATTTTCTAAAACATTCTGTGTCATACACAACTTGAAACAGGTCACGTGGACCAAATCATATGGAAGAACCGACAGCGACGTATAACGGAAGGCAGGAAGATCCCTTGGCTTTTGGTTTGGCAGTATTCGACAGCCATTTCTAGGCGCAAGTAAATGAAGAAAGGCAGCGCATTTACGTTTTCAAGTAAAGTCTTCATCAATTAAGGTAGTTTTAATGTGATCTACGAGTAATTGCTGATGTTTGATATTAACATGAAAAGGAATCCGTAGACAGGGAAAGAACTTGTTCTTGGGCAACTACTTCTATAATGACCGAAAAGGCCTTAAATGATCTTCAAGCACAGGTGTTCCAGCAGCGGTATGAAGAAAATGATAGTAATAATGACGATGATAATCGAATTATCCGGTAACTTGACACTTCGCAGTGGATTTTCTCAAACTAAGAAATTTCCTGAATTAGTGAAAATTTCAAAATGGCTTCAAATCGAGGCTATGACGCCTAGAAGAGTCTCTACATCCTGCTGACATGAGAATAGCATAATCTCCACGTCAGAAGCTTGCTTCTACTTAACCATTTAATAGTCTCGCGTTTTTTTCCACCATGACTAGTTTTATAAGCTAAGCACATCATCCATTACAGCACACTCCTGGGGCTGGGAAATGTTGCCACAATGGTCTGGTGGAACGAACTATCACAAGGGAAATGCACGGGTTCGGGCATTTACTTCTAAGAGGTACAAACAGATTTAATTTACCTCTGGTAAACTTAATAGAAAGCTGTTATAATCCAGAATCCGTATTAAACGTCACGTTCCTTCATTCCAAATTGGGCAGAGCCGGTTTACGTTGGAAAATGACTTAGGTGGAGGTCAGGGTAAACAGAAATACTGTCGCCAGTAAACTTACTTACATTAGAAAATTTTATTTTATTTGATGAACAGGGCTCTTATTTTACTTGTACTTGATTGAACTATAGACGTTGAAAAATTTGGTGCTGGACTGTGATTCGAATTCGTATCCCATCTTTCGAGGATCTGAATCTCTCGGAACAGTATAGTTCAATCACTTCGTTCCTTTTCCCAAGACTGCAGTCTTCTCTAGGTCTCCTCCAAAGGTAAATATGTGGGTCCGAATCCTGATCCACTACAAAAATATTCATAATTTCATTTCAAGCCCTATCACGTGCACACCGGTCTGCTAGTGAAAATTAACGTGCATTTTTAACGTCTGTTCATGTTGCCAACAATTTCTGGACAAACACACACACATCTTACTGTTGGTGAGTAAGCATTTGATACTTAAGCAATATTCGTGGACAGTAAAGAAGAACGATAGGAGTGCGGTTCCATTGGCGCTCAGGCACAAAAATTTGTCCTCATTTTATATTCAAACACCTAGCAGCTGGCAAGAAAAACCGATACGTAACATTTGATTTTTCTTAGTTAACAATCCGATTACGACTTGGGTTCGTATCTCCGTCGCAGAACTTCACATCATGCGCTTCATCTTTAAATGCTGACACACTTTGTTACTTCTGAATGGAGGTATATCAGACATCTTTCGTGGTTAGTTAACAGGGACGAAAGGGTCTTGATAGGAGTCTCGGTTTATTACAAAAACTGTCGTCGTTTATTTCTCTCTCTCACATTCTCTTTTTATTTTTATTTGTTTGTTATGCTCGACTATCGGCGAGGCACGAAAACGTCCGTGAATGAGTTTCTTAGTTTTGAGTGCAGTTACGAAACAAATACAAAAACAACTATGAGAGTTACTTCAAATGGTTCAAATGGCTCTCAGCACTATGGGACTTAACTGCTGAGGTCATCAGTCCCCTAAAACTTAGAACTGCTTAAACCTAACTAACGTAAGGACATCACACACATCCATGCCCGAGGCAGGACTTGAACCTGCGACCGTAGCGGTCGCACAGTTCCAGACTGTAGCGCTTAGAACCGCTCGGCCACTCCGGCCGGCTGAGAGTTACTGATTTATGATGCTTAGTAGCAGTCAGTTCTGAGTATTATTAGTAACTAAGCTCCAGTCCCTAAACCTGGTTACAGAAATGCGAATCAGATACATTACGTATTCCAGGCCGTAGCAGCCGCTTGAGGTGTAACAGAAGATTGTAAATTTACGGTTTTCGGCACAGCAAGACATTGAACGTGGCAATCGCAACTAACCTCGTCCTGCAAATATTGGTTTAAGAGTTCTAACCACTATTGGCCTCGTAAGACGAAGGCGCAACCCATATCTATCCGCTAGCTCTGTGTTGACGAGCTGACCTGTGGAACAGCGACTATTATGGTTCGTGGTTCCAGACTCGCTGAATGTGTTTTTATCCCTTCTGTATAAGATCTGCAAGCAGTCACATCAAACATCGATAAGAAAATCGTAAGAAAATACTTTCAGCTCATAGTGCAAAGGAGAAAAACATACAATGCTGCACAACAGGTAACGCCTCTTTCCGCTGCTGACTAGCAAATTTTGGGTTTCTAGGAATACGTAACTTTATTTATGAACTGCCACATTTCCATACCTGTTGAGTATCACACAGCATACCACTTAAACACAGACCAAATCGAAATCTAAGTGAGTAGCATTTTACTAATTCGTGCAGATAGAGGCACGCTTGTGTACAGATACTCAGTTTTGTTAAAACAGACTTTCGTTGGAAGGTTATCGTGGGTAATTTTATTTCGTTTCTTATAATACAGTGCACAGTTTTGGTAAGGTTTCTTTTAGTGTCGTTAAAACAATACTAAACATGAGAGAGAAATTAATCATCAACGATATATGACCGTGCGACTGCTACGGTCGCAGGTTCGAATCCTGCCTCGGGCATGGATGTGTGTGATGTCCTTAGGTTAGTTAGGTTTAAGTAGTTCTACGTTCTAGGGGACTGATGACCACAGCAGTTGAGTCCCATAGTGCTCAGAGCCATTTGAACCATTTTTTTGAACGATATATGCGAATTCTCTGATGTTATCTATAACAGTCTGACAATGCACATGCAGTTTATTGATTACATGCATGTAGAAAACTTGTTCTGAGTTAAAGCTGTTAAACAAGGTTTGAAGAAGAATAAAATGTCACTACCAGACGACAGCTAATATAGGAAATACTTTTATGACTCTTTTGACAAAATGCACTCTCCCCATACATAATAGAAAAAGCTTCGAGACACATCTGCTGCCTGGCCGTCTATTAAACCTGAAAAGAACCAAATGATGCAAATGTTAGCCTTTTTTCCACATGCGACTGTTTTGGGTTGAGAAGTGAAGATAATTATGTTCAAAGTTCCATTAAATTGATAACTTCAGCAGACAGCAGAACTGCGTTTTAGGAAAATATAGCAGCGAATGTAATAGAACACGCGACGTCTTACGAACAGTGCGCGACGCTTACTGTTACACGACTAGCTGTGACGTAGCTACAGCAGCTCTGGAAGTGAACAACAGTTCCTCCAGAACTTCCGCATTCCACAGTGCTGTGAGATAATGCATTTGGCCAGATCTAGACTTCTGAGAGACAGACAGTTACAGCATTTCTTTTGCACTGCACGACGTTTTCAACAAACAGATAGAGCAATAGAGTAGCTCAAATGGAAAGGAACACTTCCTATTTTAATTCCTGCATCCTACACTGTTGGCAGTTCTGTCTAGGTGGCAGTTACGTTATTTTATTTCGTTGATTACAAAATAGAGTCGAATGTATGCACTGGGTGGCCAAGGCAGCTAGTTCATGGCGATTTGGTCAACCAAGTAAATGAATGTACTGAACATCCTGCAAACCACTACAGGGAGCGTGTGTGTCAGAATTCTCATCTTGTGTGCCCCAACTGTGTTACGATAGAGAAATGAATCGTAGGTAAGAGGGTATGGTGGTCTGTTGGACTGATGATAGTTTCATACGATGATGGTCTGGGTTCGATTTCAACTTCTGCCGATGTTTTTTGATAGGGAGAGGCAGATTCTATTCTCTTCTGGCTACAACAAGTGAAGAAGGTATAATGGCTTTGTGGTCTGAAAATCACATTAAACATGATATTCCTTCTCTACCATGTAGACGTTAGGTGGAACCACAATAAAGTAAGGAGTGGCGACATGTAGAAATTCTATCACCAGTAACCTTTCTTATACTAGTTATTTATTTCTAGTGACGAAACAAACCCTGCGTATGGTCACAGGACACTTATTCCATCTTTTATTTGAGCTTCTGTATGTCGATAAAATTGGTTCTGAACTGGGAATGCAACTCAGACTGCCCTTAACGCGGAATTTGATCCCTTCCTGACAATACAGCTCGACTACAACTTGTTGTTTTTTCAAAACTGCAGATTCCTCAACATCTCCACATATTGCGCATGAATGGGTTAGAATCCTGGCCCAGCACTAAAGTTTTCACTATGTATTATCAAGCTCTAGCATGAGAACACCTATCTGCTGGTGGATAATAATTTTTGTTCTTAATGCATTTTCATTCGTTGTCAACACTAACGAAATGTGACTTTTTGACTCCCAGTGAGACACAGAACTATTTGCGTGATCAATGTAAGTTCAAAGATGTTATTGCGAGCTGTTGGTGGAGAGAAATTCGGTAACTGTCGTCTCTTTGTGTGTAGTCAACAACGATATGTTTGGGGTTCGATTCTCAGTCAGCACTGAACTCTTCATCATATTATTTCTAGTTAAAACATGCTCACATGTCGCTGCTGGTGTAACAATCCCATACTTAACGTTCCTATTCTCTAGAATATGACAGCGATACGTGCCGGGTTGGAGTCCTGGGAAGGAAAAATTAATGTTTCGTCTCGTCATTTCAGTTAATACATCTAGCTACTGCCGAGAAAATCCGGTATGTCAAAGTTGATTGTGCTTCGATAACAATCCGATTAGGTTCTGGGTTCGAATCCCTGTCCAACACAAAGCTTTACCTCACTGCATTTCAAGTATGTTACTTGTGAAGAAGCAGTATTTAACATCTCTCGTAGTTCGTTAACAGGGACAATAGATGCTGGGTAGGAATTTGCGTCCGTTAAAAATGTTTACGTTATCTAATTGAAAGTTGATATTTGTTAACGCATACTGTCTAAAATCGAGGTATATCACTCTCTTTATGCCTAGTCAGGAATGACAGTTAATTTCCGTCAGTCACGAAATCTTAGTTTTAATGACCTGTGTTTGAATCCATATGTAGAACGAGGCGGTTGGTCGTGTCATTTGAAGTTCATACATATTGTCAACTAGCAGCTCGTGAATAACGTAAATTTTGAATGACATTTTGTGTTAAATAACAAGTATGGTATGTTATTTTGAAGAGGAAATCATGAATACGACGAACTTACTACGTGCATTACCTATCTGACGTAATAATGAGAGTGCTAAATTTCAGGTATGTCATTTATTGCAATAATTGTGAGCTTACAAGCCTTAAGGACAGTCTTATCTGTGATGAGGTGTTCCCTGATATTTGTAGTATCGTGGTATTACTTGACATCTTGAGTTATTGCGATACGGAGCAGTGTTTTCTAGTGGTGACTTGTTGGAACCATTGTCAATAGTTAAACGACTGTACCAAGGAGTGATTAGAGGACCTGCTAGACAGCTGCGTTATGTGGGTTGCATGGGAATCAGGCGAAATGCAATTCAGGTCGTTCGGATACTTTTGAGCATGACTGTACTTCGTTAACAATCCGATTAGGTGTTGGGTTCGCTTCCCTGTCACAAACTTTATATGATGGCATTTCAATTTGGAACATGAGCATACCTTGTTCCTTGTGAATGACACCATATTAAACGTCGTTGGGGATAGTTCCCAGGACGGTAACTGTTGTGACAGGATTCCCAGTTCAGTACAAACATTTTCGTTATTTATTTTCAGGATCTGAATTGATAATTGATACTGGTGCAAACGTCTATACTTCACGTCTCTTTATGTCTAGTGATCGGGTCTCAATAAGGCACAAACAAAGCTTAGCTTGGTTAGCAATGGCTATAGGTGCTGGTCCAGAACGACGACGTTGGTCATGTCATTTAAAGTTCAAATTTGTGTACACGTAGCTGTTGATGTGTTATGAGAACAATGTTATTACTGGTGATTCACTGTTAACGTTGAGATTTCCTTAGAGTGCTTGTTGCCGTTAATCGAATTTTTCTACTGGTTCGTCCAATATCCAGTTTCCGGAGCCACTCGCCGTTGAGCGACCTTCAGCTCGTGGATGGAAAACCTCTTAGAGAGCGAAAAACATTTTTACAGTTGCCGTACAGCTTTGGAACTCCATATATTGTCTCATGTATTTAATTTTTACTAAGGATTACTGTACGATATATGTAAAATAATACGTTTTCTCAGAACTTTTGGAATGTCACTTGTTGTAATTAAGGTTAGTTTATGATTGTTATGGGGTGTCTCATCGCTAAGAACGTGTTTTCTACTAAGTTTTGTATGACGATATTGGTTGAAGCTTAGACTGACTGCCATACAGACCTTTGGTCTCTAGTAGTCTCTTGCAGTACCCATTGTGTGTAGTCAAACGACTGTACCCCACGGGGATTTGGTGTTTATAGGACCTGCAACACAGCTACGTTATGCTGGTTGTATTCGGCAGTGACCCACTTTTTTAGCTGTCACGTGTACATGGTGCAGCGTATACTGATGTACCAACCTCTTCTTAGCGGTTTATATATGCAGAAAAACTTGAAAGTTTCGCCTGTACCTGCAATCACTCAGATTTCTTGTTTTATCAATAACGAGGAACCCATACTGTGAATGATTCCAGCAATCAGCACATATCTTTACAAAATCATTGAACGACATGTCAGTTCCTACATGTGCCTGATAAATCTGTTTTGCATCCAGGTTGTCTTGTCTGAAGGCTGTAATGAGGTTTGCATTATCCCTTACCAACTGATTCGGGATTCTGGAATATGTTTGGCTTAGATAAAATACATCAGCACTCATATGAAGACCGAAACAGAAATATTTTCGAATTTGGTCTTGGTTTTCCACAGCAACATCGTCATACATAAAGACAGTATTTGGCTTTGCTTTTTTAGGTTGGGGGATATCACTGCTTTCACTAAATGTCGTGTATGTGATACCATCTACACCGCTCAGTATCTCCTGATAATTAGGTTGAAATAGTGTTTTTGAGAATACACAAACATGTTCGAAACGGACTCCATCTACATGTGTTAGCAGCGTCGTGAGGACATTAGTCTTGCCACAACTGGATGGACCTACAATAACTGCTCGTACATTATCAGGAAGAAGAGTTCCGTTCTTCTTCTTCTTCTTCTTGTTCTTCAGGTCTTGTTTTGCATCTTCACAGGACCTGTCACCGACAACAAAGTTCTTGTGATGAGGATGTTTCACCCACCAACTGGTGGAAATTAATTTTGAAAAGGGGTAAAGTTAATAAAAAAAGTAAATGTGCGGCCGTTACGTTAACAATTAACTAGCGGTAATTAGATATTTGAGATTTGGGGGAAATTACGGTCGCCAGTCCTAAGGACAGTTACTATAGTAACTGAAAAAGAAAGGTTATTACACATATAATTAGCACTAGAAGCGTGGCAACTGAAGGTTGACACGTGTAGTGTGAATACTGAAAGTCTGTCAGAAGTAATAAATTTCGCTACACTCTGACTTAATTTAGCAAAAGAATTAATAAAACCGGAAAATCGAAAGTTAATTTAGTGACTGAAGTTAATTGTGAGCTTTCTTTCTGAAGCACATCGAAATTCAGTAAAATACGGTTAGTCTTGGACTACCTCAACAATCATTTCAAAAGCAACTTGACTCTACACAATTTAGAAATAAGAGATTTAACTTTGAACTTGAATTAAATGATTCTGAACAATTAACAATGGTAAAATTTTGTACGTACCAAGCTGAGCTGCAGTCACAGGTAAGCTAAAATATGCTAACAAAACTCGCACTCTTAATTTGTGCTCGTGTAATCTAAATATTGTAGCCAGCTATAAATACTTTAACTGAACTTTGAAATTAAAGCAGTGAAATTGAATTATATTATTTTAATGCTGGCGTTTGAATTTCAACGACACTCGGGTTCATTTCGGAAAAGGAAGGGACCCTGCTTGGCAATGCAATTGGGACAATGAGCAACAAAGGTTCATGCTAAGTTGCTGTAATTTTGTGATGCAACAATTTCAAAAGCTGAGGTCTGCCATACAGTTCTGAAACTTTACGTGCTTTTAGTCTTCCTTGTTGGTTGATTGAAGGTTTGAAGTCGTCGATCGAGGAGGTGGCGACAGTCACTCATTGTCGGCCGTCGCTGTTGCAGAAGCTGGATGCTGGCGCGCCTTCTTCTCGACACGGTCACCAGGCGAAACGGGCTCTTGATGTGTGCCAGCTAATGCTTCCCGTCCGCGACACCGTGCTAGAAACTATCATAGCCAGTCGATCGGAATTACATGCTGCCAAACCCCGAAAGCCCGGAAACTTGCGGGAGCGTCACACAACACACCTGCTCAATCGCACTACTCCAACCAGACTCCCTCTCTGCTCAGCCCGCGCTCCACGCGGCAGAGTTAACACTACCAAAGATCCTAAACACTTTGGTTCGCCACACGACCTATCGATGTATTCGTTCGATAGCATAGTTTTCCCTAGGCCAGACCCAGCGTATAAATACAAATAATATTCACAAAACAAACCAACATAAATGCATATATATATATATATATATATATATATATATATATATATATACAAACAGGACAACAATTACAATATATAAAGAGACAGAAATGTCATCTCTTGAGGTAACAAAACAAGGAAAACAATTTGCAGTGCAATAGATGGAAATAGGTGGATATGCATTTCCGGCGTTACAAGTTGACATATAAAGAAAGATACACTTGAAGGGTCAGTAATAGTATGTGTAGCCACTATAGCTCCATCACTTAACCGACTGAGCTATATTGGCTACAGAGAGAAATCAGCTATATATTTTACACATGAAGAATAACTTTATCTTTCGTTTTGTGAATAAATGGTGAAGGATTGAAAAATAATGATATTAATAAGCGTTATACTTTGAGTATAATGAGAGGGTATGAAATAAAACACAAACACGGTTTGAGATCATACATTATTTATTTAAACATCATACACAGGATGCAGTATTTCTAGAACTCGCTTATCTCCCTCAAGCCAGTGGATGCCTCACAGTACTCAAGTTTTTCACATGCAGCCGGCCGCGGTGGTCTTGCGGTTCCAGGCGCGCAGTCCGGAACCGTGCGACTGCTACGGTCACAGGTTCGAATCCTGCCTCGGGCATGGATGTGTGTGATGTCCTTAGGTTAGTTAGGTTTAAGTAGTTCTAAGTTCTAGGGGACTGATAACCACAGCAGTTGAGTCCCATAGTGCTCAGAGCCATTTTTTTCACATGCACATTTATTCTGTCTCTCTTTCGTTTCAGCGATAATTCGCAAACAAAAGTACTGCTTCAAATCACAACATGTACACTATGCACAAGTAGGAAGTTTACTACATCTTTGTATGCAGAGTCTATGCACGGCACCCAACCGTTCAATCTCTCCAATTCAAGACGTAGGCACTATCCAGGGCGTATAAGTTCATAACTGAGGCGTGCCTTAGATAAACAGTTGTCACCCGATTTCACACATAGTGCACAGTCATTGTAGACTGTTGTAATAGATAGTGTCACACCAGTAAGGCGAATGTCTGGTGGGAACGAGTTGGATAATACTCTGTAGTCATCTGCTGATTGACGTAACACTCTGCACGACAAATTTCGTCCCAGTTGAACTCGGAAATTGGCATTTTATCACCCTTCGATGCATTTTCAATTTCTGTTCTCGCATGCAAGCCCCATACATGATGTGCTTCTGTTCCAATGCTTACTCACTTCGTTCCACTGGGAGTTAAATTGTATGTAGAACTGAAAAGCATGGGTACATTCGATGCCTTCTTATCCACAGCATCTGCCCTCTGTGCCTGCACTAGCACTGGGATGTTCTGCTGGGATGGGTCATATATTGGTAACGAATAGTGTGTTCCATCTTGCTGTTGTTTAGGACCACCAGCAGCGTTCGATTTGTTGGGAGCAGATCGCATGTCCTCATCACACCAATTGACGAGTGGGACAGACAACAACAGCTATTTGTCCTGCTCCAGCAAGCTATGTGTGCTACAGTATCCCACGTGGTAAGTACAGGTTCAGATGAGCTGGACGCTGTTACTGCTGCAGGTCCAGAGGTTGGTGCAGGTCTCGACAAGATGGCAGCCAAGCTTGGTACAGGTCCTGATGCAGCAGCGGTCAGCATGTTGGCAGTCGACTCTGCGGACTTGGACGTGTCAAGGGCTACTACTGAACAAAGACGAGGAAGCATTACATACGAACTCATTGGATAGAGCTATTCCTCAACCTGTTTAATTAGAGACTGTTTAAATAAAGACTTATGTCGATCCTATCCAGCAGCCCAGCACAGGCTGAGTCCTTTCCCTACCAAATACAAGGAAGGGGTGGCGTTCGGATGACTTAGGTTAGTGGAGGTAGCCCAAGTGGCCTATTTTCCCGCCATTTTCTTAGGTTAGTAGAGGTAGTCCAAGTGACATTTTTTCCTCACCAAAACTTGAACTTCCCGTCATTTTCATGGGATGGGGATGGGGGAGGGGAGGAGGCTAGGTTAGTGGAGGTAGCCCAGTTGACCTATTTTCCCCATGACAATTTCAACATCCCGCCATGTCGTCATTGTGACATGATGGTCGTTTAAGCGCACGGCGAAGACCTGGCGAGCGCTCTCTCGTAGAATGCCTTCGTCCAACACACACTGGCCCCAGCCCGGGCCTCGTGGTTTGGGGTGCGATAAGATACCAAGGTACAACTGTCGTTCACGTTTGGTGTTTCTGGAAGAGACGCTAACCAGCACTCGGTTAGTGCAGATTGTTGCTAGACCCGTTCTTTTGCCCTTCTTGGTGCGTGAGAGTAGTGTGTTCTTCGAGCAGGATAATACTCACGCACGCATTGCCCATGAACTGAAAGTGCTCTGGAAGACGTGCAACAACTTTCCTGGCCTGTAGGATCTCCCAAATTCTCCCTAACCGAAAAAAAGTTTCAAATGGCTCTGAGCACTATGGGACTTAACATCTGAGGTCATAAATCCCCTATAACGTAGAACTACTTAAACCTAACTTAATCGCCTAGAACCGCTCGGCCATACAGGCTGGCTCTCTCTAATCGAGCAAGTGTGGGATCCGATGGGACGAGAAATGACTCGTGTAACTCTTCACTCAACTACGTGAACAGGTCGAGGAGGCGCGGTGTAACGTATCACGGAACAGTATTCGCCGTCTGTACTACCGACTCGGTGCCAGAGTCAGCGCCCGCATTGCCGCCCGTGGGGACTACACCACGTACTAACACGGATGTTTCAGTATGGGTCGATAACTGGTACCTGAGAAACGCTTATGCTATTCATCTATAAATGTATTTTCAGTTTACGTACTCCATATGCACTGTTCCAATAATAAATCTTGTGTGAACTGGAAACCTGTAAGAGGGTGTACAAATTTTTTCTGGCAATCTATAAGTTTAGCGCTTCTGTTTGACTCTCCTTCTTCAAAACTGCAATCAAGGCTATTATCGTCGGGCTGTCATCTCATGAATCTTTATGTAAAAAAAAAAAAAAATACCTAAAGCAAGCATATTATACAGGGTGGTCGGGAATCCCGTTACAGACTTTTAGGACTTGCAGAGAGGAGTGAGTACATCGTATTTTGAATAGGAACCCACGTCCGGAAACGCCATCCAACGAGACTACAGAGCGTCAAAGTTATAGGCGCGGACCTCTGTAAATGTATGTATGCAAGGGGTGATTCCGTGATGATGTCACAGACTTTCTAGGATAATGTAGAACGAAAAATGTATTAATTTGAAGTAAGGATCCCTGTACCGGAAACGAACGAGTCGAAAGTTATAAACGAAAACCGTTCTGATACCTCTGACAGTTGAATACACGTACCGGTTCTTGTGTTGCGAAGAGGGTAGGGCTGGTAACTTTCGTGGTGGTAGTGTGGACAAAAACGAGAAAAAATGTCCGCTAAACGTGGGCTCTAAATTGCATACATGGGGAGCTATGACCATTCGTTCATCTTCGCTAATGTGAAACACATCTCCTCTACTGAGCAACTGTTCATAGCTGTTAAGGTACGCACTTTAGAGCCCACGTTTATTGGACATTTTTTCTCGTTTTTGTCCACACTACTACCACTGAAAGTTACCAACATTACACTCTTGGCAACACAAGAACCGGTACATGTATTCAACTGTCAGAGGAATCAGAACGGTTTTTGTTTATAACTTCCGACTCGTTCGTTTCCTGTACAGGGATCCTTACTTCAAATTAATACATTTATCGTTCTCCATCATCCTAGAAAGACTGTAACATCGTCACGGAATCATCCCGTGTATACGTACATTTGCAGACGCCCGCTCCTGTAACTCTGACGCTCTGTAGTCTCGTTGGATGACGTTTCCGGGCATGGGTTCCTATTCAAAATACGATGTACTCACTCCCCTCTACAAGTCCTAGACGTTTGTAACGGTAATTTCCGACCACCCTGTATAATGCACTGAACGGAATGTCCTCGTCTTACCTTACAACCGTCTACCTTCCTCCTTTACGCCCATGAGCTGTGTAATATCCGCTTAAGGGACACCACTGGCGCTAATGTGGGACAGTGTCGCTGGATGCGCCGCGTAGCGCAGCCGCGCCGATGGCCACCACCACTCGCCAGCAAACGCTGCGTAATCAGCTGGCTGTAATTCTGGCGCGCCAGATAACAAACGAGCTGGCAACGCTCTCTGCTAGCGTTATTGGATCCCCGCTTATTTAGTAGAGACAGCCGGGCGTTAACTAGACGATTACCATTCCCGGTTGTCTGTAGCTGCATCTCGTGCCAGATGCGAACTTAATTATGGATCTCTTGCCCGTATTCGGTTCCAGCATTTTTGACTGTGGATGTGATATCGATAGCGAGATGAATATCTCACTGCTGTGTGCGATGAAAGTTCAAATGGTTCAAATGGCTCTGAGCACTATGCGACTTAACTTCTGAGATCATCAGTCGCCTAGAACTTAGAACTAATTAAACCTAACTGTAAGTTCAAATGGTTCAAATGGCTCTGAGCACTATGCGACTTAACTTCTGAGATCATCAGTCGCCTAGAACTTGAAACTAATTAAACCTAACTAACCTAAGGACATCACACACATCCATGCCCGAGGCAGGATTCGAACCTGCGACCGTAGCGGTGGCGCGGTTCCAGACTGTAGCGCCTAGAACCTCTCGGCAACACCAGCCGGCCGCGATGTAAGTGCGTAAATGCTTTCCAGCTGTCAAGAAGATAACATGCGGGGCATTTTATTGTCTGTATTGAAAAATAAAGAGGAAAAAGTACTCTTAGTAGTGGATTTTGTCGAGGGGCCCGATGTTGTGAATTGTGAAGTTAAATTGCGTACTAGCCCGCCCGGTTGGCCGTGCAGTCTACCTCACGGCTTTCCGGGCGGGAAGGAGCGCCTGGTCCCCGGCACGAATCCGCCCGACGGTTTTGTGTCGAGGTCCGGTGAACCGGCCAGTCTGTGGATGGTTTTTAGGCGGTTTTCCATCTGCCTCGGCGAATGAAGGCTGGTTCCCCTTATTCCGCCTCCGTTACACTATGTCGGCGATTGCTGCGCAAACATGTTCTCCATGTACGCGTACACCACCATTACTCTACCACGCAAACATACGGGTTATACTCGTCTGGTGTGAGACGTTCCCAGGGAGGTCCACCGGGGGCCGAACCGCACAATAACCCTGGGTTCGGTGTGGGGCGGCGGAGGGGTGAAGTGGACTGCGGTAGTCGTCGTGAGGTTGTATACCACTGGGCATGCGGCGGGGACGGAGCCTCTCCGTCGTTTCTAGGTCCGCGGTTAACATACAATACAATACAATAAATTGCATACTTAAATTTTTCTTTTATGTAGCCCTACTGTTCCTAATTTGTTTAGAATCACACTGTCTGACAAAAAAAAAAAAAAAAAAAAAATTGAAGCATACGCTAGAGATGGTCGAATGTGAACGTAGAATCATATACGTACATACCGCGTACGAGGGCCGTTCAGTGAATAATACAACTCATTTCTATGAAAACATTAGTTTTACTCAGGATTTAAATATACCGTATTATTTCGCACTCATTTACGTACAGATCCCAACTTTTTGAACTCAGTTTCCGTTCAGTGCGACTACCTTATGTCACCACACTCGGAAGGCCAGTATGCCCACGTGGAACCACTATTTATCGACGTCAGAGTCAATGTCTCGCTTGATCAGTAACCTCCCCATCATTCATGTACTGCTTCCGAGGAGTGCATCCTTCATTGGGCCAAACAGATGGAAGGTGTAAGGTGCGAGATCCGGGCTGAAGGGTGGTTGAGGAAGAACAGTCCAATTAAACTTTGTGAGCTCCGCGTGGAGCTCGCAGATTTGCGTGAGACCTTTTGTCGTCACAGACGAGAAGTTCGTCTGCATTTTTGTGGCGGTGAACATACTAAAGTCGTTTCTTCTGTTTTCTGAGGATAGCACAAAACACTTCAGGGTCGATCGTAGCACTATGAAAAGCACTCTGTCGTCAGGCCACAAGTGGCCCATCGGGACCATCGGACCGCCGTGTCATCCTCAGCTGAGGATGCGGATAGGAGGGGCGTGTGGTCAGCACACCGCTCTCCCGGACGTTATGATGGATTTCTTTGACCGGAGCCGTTACTATTCGGGCGAGTAGTTCCTGAATTGGCATCACGAGGCTGAGGTCGTACTATGAGGGAGGACATTAAACACAATAATCCCTTCAGAGTCCCAGAAGACCGCCCCCATTACTTTACCAGTTGAGGGCACGGCTTTGACCTTTTTCTTCGAAGGAGAGGTGGTGTGAGGCCTCTCCATGGATTGCAGTTCTGTTTCCGGTCGAATCATTTCATCGCCTGCCACGATGTTCGGCAAAAATGGTCTCGATCAGCATCATAACGTGCGAGCAATTCCACGCAGATGGTCCTTCGTTGCTCTTTATGGTCTTCTGTTAGGCGGCATGGAACCCAGTGGACACATGCGCAGTTTTGAGTACCCCAAATGGTGGATAGGTGTGTAAGCAGTACCAAAAGAGATGGCCAATGCGCAGTGACGTTTCCGATTGTGGTCCGTCGACCACTGCGAATGATTGTCCGCACCTTCCAACATTGCAGGATTCACAGCTGTGTGCGACAGACCGGCACGTGGGAGACCGGTCAGGTTCGTGCAGTCTTTTTGCGATGATGACAGACGCCTCGCCTAACGACTCAACGTGCTTTTGTTCACTGCCGTGTCTCCGTAAACATTCTGCAAGCGCTTGTGAATATCTGCGATGTGATGGGTTTCCGACAAAACAGACGCAATGACAGATCTCTTCTTGGAACGGATCTACATTGCAGACGCCATTTTGAAGGCTACGTCTAGTGCTGCCACCTTTCGGAACTTCATGAAACTGTAGGGGATAAGACAGGAATATTTCGCTATGTCGTGCAACAAATTCTGCATTTTTTTCAACCGAAATTGTCCGAGATAAAAATGTGTTGCATTACTTACTGGACGCCCCTCGTAAATGATTGGAGTTGCCGTTTTCTGTTGCAGGAAGAACGGCCATCAGTGTGTTGGTCGTGTTCAGTGTAAGTAACAAGTCTACCAGGGTACATAAGGTGCGTGAACAGCCTTACATACTCGTATTGACTGATTAGCGTAGGGAGTACGGAGAAACCGCTTATTCGTGCGAGATGGCGCCATCAGTAGTTTACAAAATTTGAAAGGAGGTCTTCATTTGGTCGAATCGTGCTAAATCCAGAAGTGTGGGGCATTCGAATGTGCCAATGGCCCGATGTTAGACAGCAAGGTAACGTGAGGGCAGGCGTAATTGTCGTCAAGGTTCCAGTCGACAACTAGAAGAGACGCTCGCCGTTTTGTACATAAAGCAGACCTTTATCACTTCACATCTGCGCCTGGCACTAGGAAACGAGTAATGAACTATTTATTTTATTCATTTATTTACTCAGTGGAGTCCAGTTTCTGGATTACAACAATGGTTCGTGGCGTATTGAATTACATCAGTAAGAATTTTTACGGAATTCTGCTTATATTTCGATCAGTTTCTTCTGTTCTGAACATGAATAACTTTACAATGTCTATTATACGAGGGTAGATGGAAAAGTAAAGCACACATACTTGTAGAACATCAACAAAAGCAATAATGAGTATCGGGCAAAAAGTAGAATTCTTAAGCTTCAAAACCATGTATTTATTTTTCAGCATACTCGTTGTTAAGACTAACAAATTTCTCCGAACACGTACCAAGATATTATCATTCTGTCACTGAAAAATTCTTCCGACTGTTCTGGAACCCAGGACGTGACATCTGCCTTCAGCTCATCGTCCGCGGTATAATGATTACAGCTTGGAGGTCTCTGTTGAGTAGGCGAAAGGGACAAATATCGCAAGGAGCAAGATCGGGGCAGTAAGGAGGGTGTGGCGTCGAATCAAACTTCAGGTTTCGCTGAGCCTCTTCGGTTGCTCGCGAAGTGTGTGGACGGGGTTTGTCGTGTCGCGAGGTTATTGGGGCCAGGCTGCCTCTGACGCTACAAACTCGACGTCGGAGGTGCGACACGCTGTTGAGTAATTCGCCGCTCTTTTTTAATCAAACTATCGAGTAGTTTGCGATATTTATTGATCGTTGTAGTGATCGGATGTCCGCTGCGTGTTTCATCAACAATTATGACTTTTGACTTTCCAGGCTCGCAGCCACATAAGTTTTACTACCCATCGATTTGCGGTAGACCTATCAACAGCATCTTCACCATTAACACCCCTTGAGCGATGATAAATCTCACTAGGAGTCATTATTTCAGATGTTAAAAACTCTGTCTAACTCTCGTTGACGTTTCACTAGAATGCGTCCCCATACTTGCGCCACTCAAAATAAAATGGACGAACTCAACCCAAAGTGCGCATGCGTATAGAGGGCGAAGCTACTTTCCACATGCCACCTGGCGTCTTTCTCGAGGTCATTTCGTTCACTTTATACACGCATGTGTGCATTATTTTTCAGCCTACCCTCGCACTATTTTTCCTTGTCTTTATTTTTTCTACTATTATCACTCTAACATTTAGATGGCTGTCCACCCTCAGTCGGATCTTCCTGTTTTGTGACACAAACAAGCCATAGGTGCTCGTTATTTCAAATTATCTTGACTAATATGAAGTTATTATCGTACCTGCTGCTACTAATACAGTTAGAACGCCATATACTGCTGCTACAGTAATAAACAATGTAACTATTACAGATACAGAAAATGTCGCAACAGCTACTACCATCTAGAGCTTTACTTATTCATGCATTTTTTTGAGGAAATGCTACTACTACTACTACTGAAAATAATGTTACTATTACTAATACTAACATTCGAATACCTCCGTGATTATATATGATCCCTATTTGTCATTAGTGTAATATGAGGTGGACACACACACACACACACACACATACAATTTACTACTATCTGTAAAGGATGAGCCAGACAATAAGGGATTTTACTTTATTATATGAGCCTCCAACCGGTAACTTCATTTTTCCATTGCGGCCAAGCCACGGCCGGCAGTGTTAGCTGCCTGTAAATTCTTTCGTCCCACGGTCTAGTAACAGGAAGTCAGCACCGAGGAAGGGCACCTTGATCACGCGCCTCTCTCATGTGCTTACGAGGTAACGCCGCCCCAGGCGTCGCTTAGCAGGCAACGCTCTGGAAAGTTCCATGCCGCCCGCACGGTTTGCTCGGTCCTGACCAATCAGGGTGGAGGAAGCCGCGTGGTGCGTCGAATATACCCGGCCGCCCGTCGCCGGGCCCGCTCTCTTGTATTCTTGCTCACCCGCGAGTCGGATGCGCGCCCTGTAGCATTGAACATCTCCCGCTTCTCCCGGTGCTGCGGCACTGTGGACTTAGTTTTGGCAGGCAACCACTTTCGGTAGCTACGCGAACAATGTTCGCCAAATTATAAGCTCTGGCTCACCCTCACCTCCCTATGCCTATGTAGCCCCTTTCATCGTGCTTTAGCCAATAAATGGCCTTTCTCTAAAAATTACCCTATTATTCCACAACGCCCACCTCCTGCCCAGACCCGCCATCCTGTACATATCTAAATGTATCTAGTTCCTTTCTACGTTCCGTATCAGATCGACCACCCCCTCGAGTCCAGCAATATTTTGCTGCCTCCACACCAGCATGATACGGATCGGAACGTATCTCTTATATATATATATCACTGTCCGCCCCCGGTAGCTGAGTGGTCAGCGTGATGGAATGTAAATCCTAAGAGCCCAGGTTCGATTCCCGGCTGGGGCAGGAGATTTTCTCCGCTCAGGGACTGGGTGTTGTGTTGTCCTAATCATCATCATTTCATCCCCATCGACGCGCAGGTCGCCGAAATGGCGTCAAATCTAAAGACTTGCACCAGGCGAACGGTCTACCCGACGGGAGGCCCTAACCACACGACATTTCATTTCATTTCATATATATCACTGACTCCTCTCAAGAGTGTTTAGGCCTTATTCGTCTCTGCTGAGACGTGTGTTTACTATAGTCACGCCTTGCTTTTTCTGAGACAGTGTCAGCTACAAAAGTTATCGTATCAAAGTATTTTTTTACTTTATTTATGTTGTAAACGGCTTTATCTCTTAAAGACGGCCTAGTAGACCTTGCCATATCTTCAACTGTGGAATATTCCCATAGACACAATCAGGCATTCATTGAATAGCATTTGGTAACAGGTCGATAAATGATCAGCTAGAAAGTAGCAATATAAATTTCTTCAAACATTTCTCCATTGTGGTACGCTTATTTTATTAAAAAAAGTAATCGTAATATTCAACTGTACCATGACATAAATACTATGTTTATATAGAAAAAGTTTCATCCTCATTGTCTGTACTATCCCATGCAAGCTAATACACTGATGGGATGATCTTAACATAGAATTCACTTAAGGCAGACTCTAAAATAAATCTATCTTTCTATACAGGGTTACATTTCGTTACATAACCTCCTTGTAACACGCAGTAAATGAACCGTGTTGCACTTCAGATTAATGTATTTCACATGCAGGTGTAAAGTACCTGATTATGGCAGCATGCTACCGAAACGCGATGTATTTATAAATGTTAGTATTAAGTAGCTGGAACAGTAGACATTATTTCATATTAATTCATATAATTTTGTTACTATTTAACATTTATTTCACTGTAAAGTTATGTTTTTACTATCATAATGTTTATTGTTTTATTCCCTACTCGTCTTTAATCTAAGCCTCTGTAAGTCAGCAGATATGCAGACGTGATGCAAAACTTGTTTCTTACAATTTATTTCCAGTATTCGTCGTTCGTCATGTACCTGATACGTAGTATAAAGTTTTACTTCAGTCGCATGTACCTGCGATGTATCAGTGCGCGTATTCGCGTTGCAGTTTTAACAAATGTAGATGTACTTGACACATCACAGTACTCCTAATATTGACGTATTTTATTATCTTAGGCTGAGGTATTAATGCTTGGACAATAATTTTCTGCCAAGCCCACTGTTGCTTTCGGGCCTTGTTAGACGAAGAAGGATTTGAAGGATGGTGGGGAGGTGCCGCATGCGTCAGAGAGAATGAAGTGTACTCACGTTGCCAACGGCCACTTAAGTTCTCAGGAAAAAGAAGAATACAATGAGTTGCGCGGTCTGGATCCGCTTAAAACCAGATAAACGAACACAAGGGGGGGGGGGGGGGGGGGCGGTGGCTGATAAAAGAGTGGCGATGGTCCCCCACTTGGACGTGATTTATGGTCCTTAGCCGACCGCTACAGATGGATCGGAGCATTTGGCCAAGAGGCAATGGAGGTGAAGGAGACAGATAGAGGGACAGAGAGAGAGAGAGAGAGAGAGATAGAGAGAGAGAGAGAAAGGCGAGGGGATAGCCATAGTAACCATTCTCGTGACCTGCAGGCAGAAGCGGGGAACTACAGGGTGAAAAGTATTTAAACCGACAAACTCTGGGAGGTTGTAGGGGACATCAAAACAAATATTTTTCCCCAATGTCATTTTTTCCTATGAGGATTATTTAAACCGGTTGAGGCCGTATTACTCTCTTCAGTTGTTAGAGGGCGTATTACGCTCTTCAGTTGTAAGCAAATGCTGTCCACTAGTGTAGTAGTGCATTGTTTCTGTTTACTAATGGAGCGATAAACCTGGAGTGGGTACACTGATATGATTGGTGCGTTCTACGTAGCGCACCACAACGGACGAGCTGCACAGCGGGTTTCTCAACAACAATACACGAATCGCCGTATCCCACATCATGCGACCTTTGCTGCTGTGTACCAACGTCAGTGTGAGACCGTGTCATTATGCAGATTACCTGGACAGGGAAGCCGTCGCACGGTAAGAACGCTGCAATTTGAAGAAGCTGTCTTGCAGTACGTGGAGCGGCATCCTTCAATCAGCACTCGTGCAATTGCACGTAACATGGGGACGAATGTAAGAACAGTGCTTCGAGAGCAATTGCTACGTCCATTTCACATACAGCGTGTCCACAACCTGGTACCAGTTGATTATCCACCCAGAGAACAGATTTCGCAGTGGTACCTGGAACAGTGTGAAATGCATCCTACATTTCCATCCTCTGTGTTCTTTACCGATGAGGCAACATTCTGGCGTGATGGAGTCTTCAACATGCACAGTTCGCATGTTTGGAGTGATGATAACCCACATGCCACAGTTAGTAGCGCTCATCAAGTGCGGTTCTTCGTTAATGTGTGGGTCGGTGTTGTTGGGGACTGTTTAATTGGGCCGTATCTGCTACCTAGGCCATTAAATGGTAGGCACTATTACAATTTTGTCACCAGAGCATTACCAGAATTGCTGGAAGACGTCCCGCTCCCTACAAGACAACGCATGTGGTTCCAACATCACGGGGCGCCGGCACATTACAGTCGTCGTGTGCGTCGATTCGTGGACCGACAGTTCCCAGAAACGTGGATTGGCAGAGGTGGTCCTGTACCATGGCCTGTTCGATCCCAACCATGCCCCCTCTGAACTCTTTGTATGGGGAGAGATGCGCAATCTTGTTTACGCAACTCCTGTTGCATCAGAAGATGATGTGGTTGCCCGATTAGTAGCAGCAGGAACAATTCAGGATACTCCTGGGGTTTTTGCCCGTGTCAGACAGAACATGATCCGACGGTGTAACCTTTGTTTACGTGTCAATGGAGGCATTTTTGAAAATTTACTGTAATGTGTTGTCTCTTGGTCATAAAAATGGAAAAGTGTTTGTTGGTTTAATTAATTTTCCTCCAAAGAAATCTTCCTCTACCGGTTTAAATACTCCTCACAGGGAAAAATGACATTAGGGAAAAATATTTGTTTTGATGTCCCCTACAACCTCCCAGAGTTTGTCGGTTTAAATATTTTTCACCCTGTATACTGATGGACGAAGTGACTAAAGCTATGCTCAATTCTATCTATCCAGCCTGTGTTGAGGCAGTTTGTTACTAAAACCGACTGTGATTTTCTTGTTGTATCAGAGCGGCATCAGCAATTAATTAAGAAGTTTCGACTGTTGGCTGTAAGAGTATTTTTTCCATCCGTTCGAAATTTTCTGTACCTTGTAACATATAGTTGTATTCCTACATCTATACCAGACACATTTTGTACAGTATTTTATATTGAAGATTTGTCACTATCCTCTGTTAAAGAAAGACAGCTGTTATTAGTTCTGGAAGATAAAAGAAACTGACATCATATAATTACAGCTGATTTTAGCGACTGACCCGTAAGGCGGACGTAACACTTATCAATAATTCTTTTATTAAAGGCAGTAATCAGACCATTTGAATATCGTCTTACTTTTCCTCCCTTGTGCCAACCTCTTCAACTCAGAGTAGCTCGTCCACCGAGCGTCCTCAATTACTTGTTGGATATTTTATAACCTCTGTCATTCTCCTACAGTTTTTACCCTTTACATGTCCCTCCAATAACCTGAAAGCTGGTCCTTGTTGTCTTGACACATGTCCTGTCATCTTGTCATTTCTTCTTGTCCACGTTTTTTACAAGTCCCTCTCCACTCTGATTCCGTGGAGAACCATCTCATTTCATTAGTCCACCTAATTAGCAAAATATTTTTATACCACCACATCTCAAATGCGTCGATTATTCCTTCTCTTGTTTTCCCGACATACCATGATTCACTTCCAAACAATTCTGTGCT
Organism: Schistocerca nitens; assembly: GCF_023898315.1. Classification (NCBI taxonomy): domain Eukaryota; kingdom Metazoa; phylum Arthropoda; class Insecta; order Orthoptera; family Acrididae; genus Schistocerca; species Schistocerca nitens. Next base: position 544,504,337 of record NC_064621.1, on the reverse strand, counting down.
CCAAATTTACAATCTCGGGAAATTCTTCCCCAAAAAACGCAGACATTTGACACTGTTTGATCTCTTTATTTGGAGAACGGCTTCTTTGCTTGCGCTTTTCACGTCCGTCTTGTGAAATTTTGCTTCCAAAGCAGCAGAATTCCTTCACTTCATCCACTTCGTGATTCTCAACTTTTATGTGAAATTTATAGCTGATCTTATTTCTGCGGCTCCTCATTATTTTCGTCTTCCTTCGGTTTGCTCTCCGGGTTCATTAGACTTCTCATTCCATTCAGCAGGTTCCGTAAATGTTCCTAACTTCCGCTGAAGTATCGTATCACTGATAGCGTGATATCGTTTAAAACTTGAATTTTAACGCCACTCCTGTACCATTCTTTTATTTCTGACACAGCATCTTCGATAATAGGGACGAAATATTACATCCCTATGTTGTACCTTTTGTAATCGGAGTACTTCGTTCTCTATCTTCCACTACTGCTTTTTACCACTTGGTTCTTGCACCTATCGTCTGTTACCACTTCTCCTTATAGTCCACGCGTATCTTTCTGACAATGTCAAACATCCTGCTACGTTTTACGTTGCCTAAGTGGACAAATCCTATGAAAATGTCTTGGTTTTCCTTAGTCTTGCGTCTAGTATCAAGCGCAACGTCAGATCTACCTCTCTGGTGTCTTTAACTTTCCTAAAATGAAACTTTTTGTCACATAACAAAATCTTCAGTTTTATTTTGAGTTCTGATGTATATTTGTATTGCCACAGCACACTGAAGGAATGGGCTGCTAAGATGACTTTGCGTAGTTTCTCCTTTATCTGACCTTACTATCTTTGGTATTGTGTGGATGATACTTTCCCGAAAGTCTGATGATAGTTTGTGTTCAGGCTCACAGTTTCTACGCATAAAAACTTGAACAGCCATTTGATTGCCGCTTGCCCCAATGATTTTAGAAATTTCCTAATCTTCCAAAGTTTACACAGAATCTGACGATAGAACTAGATCCACCACATCTTCCATGCTGAGACTCATTTCTTCTTCTGTCATGCGAGCAGACGCATCCTTCCTATAGTACAGGTCTTCAATGCACTGCACTTACCAGCTCTCTCCTCTATGTTTAACTATGTAATTCAGTTTTAAATATCACGAAAGATTGTTATGACTTTTCGATACGGCGAATTAATCTTTCAGACGGCAAATTCTTTTTCGATTTTTTCGCATTCTTCCTGTTGCCATGTTAACTTGGCTTCCTTGCATTTCATTCCTAAGAGACCAATATTTCTGTATTTTCCTGTAGCTTTCTGTACTTCTTTCTTTCGTTGTTTAACAAAATTATTTACCGATTACTCAGTTTCTTTGCAGTTCCTTTTCTTGTACCTAAAAAAATGCGAACCTCCAAAATGCTCGATAGGTGCTACGACAGTACTGGGCACTACACATTGAAGGTTGATTAGTTTGGCTCGAGCTCCCACGTGCTGTGGCACGAATATATATTTGATACACTCAGATTAACTGAGTGGCCCAGAGATTTGTCTCGTCTCAATGTTTGGCTACGTTTTTCGTCATAGGGTGCCAGTTCACATCTGTCGTTAACTCAATTTTTAAGTTGAAATAAAATATTTCAAAACAATGCAGGCATGTATTGCGGTGAAATTTAAAATACAGAGTCACTCACAACTTGAACATGTAGTTTATTTTTCTTCAATATTTTCACTAAACACTTAAAATGCGGTCTGAGGGGCTCTTACGTAAGGGCGGCCGTTAATAACTGATGCTACAACACTTCACTATAAAATTCATAAATCGCGATCACGGCACTCGACAGTCTGTTCAAAATTCACAAAATACACTCTTGTCTGCAGTCCTTGATCGCTTTCGAACGCCGCTAAATACATACGTGTCCCCGAACGTGGCTACCAACCCACTACTAGCCCCAGATTCGCGGCACGTCCAGCCCTTGGTGTCGCTCAGAACCATCTGTCTGCCATCAAAGATGGCCACGCTATCCACCCTCGAAACGACTTCCTAACTCAAAACTATGTTTGACAAAAATTACGAATATTCTGAAACTAAAGTCAAAAACATGAATGATATATTGAAAAATATGGAAATTTGTCAGGCAATAACAATTTAAAGTAATTTTTTTCTGCCACTGTTTTTTCACAAATAATATTCTTGTGGCATGAATTTGCTTTTCCCGAATTTTTGATACTAAACATATATAAACAAATAAAAATAAATTGTTAATTACTCATCTACCTCTTTAAACTTTAGAGTGCTGCCATAGTTTCGTCTCTTTAAATTTATTTATTACCGAAAACACAGTTTCTCTTAGTCGAATCCCATATTCCGACCTCTCATTCAAAAATGGTACACACTATGCTAAATCGGCTATGATTTCTCGATGCAGCTATACTAGCGGCATCCGTAAACACTTTGTTCATATTAATCGGCTAAAGCATTACCGAGATATTAGCTTTTGAACATTCATAAATTTACAACTTTTAAGCCAACAATATCTTTTAAACTAATGTATATTTATGTGGCGCGTCTAGATAATTTGGTTTTACTTATTTTTTCTGTCCGTGAGAGCCAACGTGCACCTCCGTGTCACTCTTAGTTCCGTTTTTATCAATTTTTCTGTGGTATATAAATTTCTCCAAGAGGGCAAACACGGCTATATGCAACCCGGCCAAGCGTCCGCTCGGGGTTTCCCCAAGGCTGCGTAAACTCTAGCCGCTCGCCACGTCCCCGTAGCAGCCGCCAGCCACGTGCTCCGCGGCGGGAAACTGCCGTTCTGATCTCTCCCCACAGCTTGTACGCTCACAGTGCTTAAATTCCTATCAACAGGCTGTGGACGACGTGAAACATATGTTTTTCCGCCACTGTTCGTCCGCGAACTTGTAGTAGGCTTGTTGATTTCCCATACAATGAACTGTTCGTTTCTTTTACTACACTCAGAATTTCCTACGGATCTCAACTCACACTTTGTTGAACACAAACATTAGTTGATACAGTGGATGCTTCGCAACTGCATACACGCACTTGTATGTAAGAGTAACTGTATTCCAAATTGCGCGATATTAGCCGAGCGGTCTCAGACGCTGCAGTCATGGACTGTGCGGCTGGTCTCGGCGGAGGTTCGAGCCCTCCCTCGAGCAGGGGTGTGTGTGTTTGTCCTTAGGATAATTTAGGTTAACTAGTGTGTAATCTTAGCGACTGATTACCTTAGCAATTAAGTCCCATAAGATTTCACACACACATTCCAAATTACTACCTTAATTGTCTCATTTGTTACAGTATATCCAGTTTCAGAATATGTAGTGGTATTATTGTTACACTTTCGTCATTTTCGTGTGGCAATCGTACAAGCTGACCACCAAGTATGGATGCGATTTCAGAATACGTAGTGGTATTATCATTACACTTTCATAAATTTTGTGTGGTAATCATGCAAGGTGACCACCAATTATGGATGCGGAATTTTTTCGCATCATTACTTAAATTACTGATTTCCTGTTTTTATTCTGTAATGGAGATATGTAAAGGGGTAAGCCCACTTTACAACTATCCCGAAAAGGGGAGTAACCAGCGTGACACATGGAGGTGTTTAACCATCCCTGCTCATACGATATGGAATTATTGAAGTAAACGATGTATTTATTCCGATATTTTGCCCGGATCGTATCAGAATACATGTAAACTTCAAACTTCCATATTGGTGCCATGTATTTAGGTTTAAAAAAGCAGGAAAATGCAAATCATAAAACTGCTAACAGAAATTGAGACCTTACGCTTCGGAAATGTAATATTGACTGTTAATTTCAGCAGTATGGGAGTTAAACGTCTAGTTCGAGTAATGTGTCACAATTCTCTACATGGAAAAGCAATTTTGGATTTTTTAATTTTATCCAAAGTGGCTAATTTTGTATCTCTGGACTTATGACATTCGTAAAAATACAGAGGAAACAAGAAAAGCCTTGAGTCATGCTGTAATTTTACATGGCAGTTTCCACATTTCATTGTGGTCTGATGGTGTGGTGATGAAACAGTACCAGGGCAAAAAAAAAAAAAAATATATATATATATATATATATATATATATATTTGTTTAGTAGTTATGTAGCTAAAAACCAGGATTTTGCACATTAGTTCAAGTCTGCATAACTGTTAACAGAGGAAGTCATATTTCGACATGTTAAGTTCAGCTCTTGAATACCATAGTATTTCTATTCATTTCTATACTGCGCATTCCCCTTTGTTCGCCGCCGTCACCAGTACAGAACGTGCGTATTACTTCTGTTCAGAGCTTTTTTAATCGATGATGAACCATGTAGTGGCAACTCGCGGCTAAACTGTAGCCACGCTCGGAAGAACGTACGGAAGTGGATCACCGTTCAGTTACAGTTCTACTATAAAGAATATAGTTTACAGAATAAACAATGAAAAACTGCGCCAGTTTATCGAATTTTTCAACATAATAAATGCAGCTTATGACTACAAGTATGTATATTTGTTGCAACCATGTTTTCGATGCTTTGCCTTTTCTTTGCAACATTACCAGCGTATAAAATAGGCAGGATCCTATTTCAGGTCGGCAGAAGCAACTAGGAGAACCCAGGGCAGGACGGCAAAGCTAACATTGAAATTACCACGGTTCAATTGAAAAGGCAAAGGCATGGATAAATAGTTCTGTGTGACGTTTAATATATGCTTTAAACAGTGAAACAAAGAAATCAAATGTAAAGGCACACACGCGACCGGTATAAATAAATTAAAAAAGGCTGGCAACTACACTCCTGGAAATGGAAAAAAGAACACATTGACACCGGTGTGTCAGACCCACCATACTTGCTCCGGACACTGCGAGACGGCTGTACAAGCAATGATCACACGCACGGCACAGCGGACACACCAGGAACCGCGGTGTTGGCCGTCGAATGGCGCTAGCTGCGCAGCATTTGTGCACCGCCGCCGTCAGTGTCAGCCAGTTTGCCGTGGCATACGGAGCTCCATCGCAGTCTTTAACACTGGTAGCATGCCGCGACAGCGTGGACGTGAACCGTATGTGCAGTTGACGGACTTTGAGCGAGGGCGTATAGTGGGCATGCGGGAGGCCGGGTGGACGTACCGCCGAATTGCTCAACACGTGGGGCGTGAGGTCTCCACAGTACATCGATGTTGTCGCCAGTGGTCGGCGGAAGGTGCACGTGCCCGTCGACCTGGGACCGGACCGCAGCGACGCACGGATGCACGCCAAGACCGTAGGATCCTACGCAGCGCCGTGGGGGACCGCACCGCCACTTCCCAGCAAATTAGGGACACTGTTGCTCCTGGGGTATCGGCGAGGACCATTCGCAACCGTCTCCATGAAGCTGGGCTACGGTCCCGCACACCGTTAGGCCGTCTTCCGCTCACGCCCCAACATCGTGCAGCCCGCCTCCAGTGGTGTCGCGACAGGCGTGAATGGAGGGACGAATGGAGACGTGTCGTCTTCAGCGATGAGAGTCGCTTCTGCCTTGGTGCCAATGATGGTCGTATGCGTGTTTGGCGCCGTGCAGGTGAGCGCCACAATCAGGACTGCATACGACCGAGGCACACAGGGCCAACACCCGGCATCATGGTGTGGGGAGCGATCTCCTACACTGGCTGTACACCACTGGTGATCGTCGAGGGGACACTGAATAGTGCACGGTACATCCAAACCGTCATCGAACCCATCGTTCTACCATTCCTAGACCGGCAAGGGAACTTGCTGTTCCAACAGGACAATGCACGTCCGCATGTATCCCGTGCCACCCAACGTGCTCTAGAAGGTGTAAGTCAACTACCCTGGCCAGCAAGATCTCCGGATCTGTCCCCCATTGAGCATGTTTGGGACTGGATGAAGCGTCGTCTCACGCGGTCTGCACGTCCAGCACGAACGCTGGTCCAACTGAGGCGCCAGGTGGAAATGGCATGGCAAGCCGTTCCACAGGACTACATCCAGCATCTCTACGATCGTCTCCATGGGAGAATAGCAGCCTGCATTGCTGCGAAAGGTGGATATACACTGTACTAGTGCCGACATTGTGCATGCTCTGTTGCCCGTGTCTATGTGCCTGTGGTTCTGTCAGTGTGATCATGTGATGTATCTGACCCCAGGAATGTGTCAATAAAGTTTCCCCTTCCTGGGACAATGAATTCACGGTGTTCTTATTTCAATTTCCAGGAGTGTAGTTCGTTACGCCACAGGCCTGGGGCAGAACGCAGGCAGATTCATAACTGTAAGACAGTGTAACGACTATTACTAATTTACATTTCCTTTAACTTTGAAATCTTATCATATTTCCTACGACCTAGAAAAATATAAAAAGCATAAAAGCCTGCTGGTGCCAGAATGTTAGATGCCTCGAATGTAACTGAGTCGTCCAGTCTTCATCCGCCATTTTAAGTTCTCTATTAAACGGGTGCTTCAGTCTGTTTTTCTCTACCAACCGAAAAGATAACGCTCTGAACTCCTTCACTGCCAATTCAAACACTCAGTCTATGCATGTATTTTAAGTAACCGACAAGCTCTAAGCCTTCCTGATTCCAGAAAACACGACAAATTTTTCCCTTCGACGTGTCAGTTCGAAAACTCTCATTTTGAAGTCTATTCTGAACTGATCTTTGAAGAGTTAGTTTACGAACATTGAACTGAATACTGGTTTTCCCAAATCTCATTTTCTTTTTCACAACAGCTTTCGCTGCTTTTTCCGTTTTTTCTGTAGACCAACTCTGACTATTAATTTTTGCGTTCGAAGCTTATCACTATCCATGAAAAAATAACTATTACTAGTAACGATATGGAAAACCTGATATATAGTAATGTGTCTTATAAGTGTTCGAATAAGTACGAATACTGAAAAAATAAACATTAGGAAAGAACGGTTCGCTACCTGGAGCTGAACTGAACCGAACCTCGGTCGGTTCCGCCCCAATCTTTTTTCATGGTAAGGGTGTCGTCGCCTTATTGAAGACAACACTAAATGTGGAAAGATGTGAAAACATTTTACGGCATAGTGTGCTGCGTGCAGTAGAGGAATAGTTTGTAGACAATAACCCTGTCATAAACAGCATTCATGAGACAATGGTTTGTGGACAATAACACTCCTTAAGTGGACTGGAGTGGCCAGAATCCCGAGATCAACCTAATGGAACACCTTTGGAATGAGTTACAACTCACTACATCATCCAACATCACTACCTCCTCTGGTTCCTGCTCTTGTGGAAGAATGGGCTACCATTCCTCCACAGAAAATCAAATATCTCGTCGAAAGTGTCTCCAGCATAGTTCAAACCGTCATAAAGACGAAGGATTGGTGTATCCTGTATACAGTCAAATAATACAACCAGTGCACAAAAAAGTGGATTTTCTAGCGGGAGAGATTAGAACTGTATCCATATTCTAGAGAGTTTCAGTGTTGTGCGCTTCTTATTGTGAATGCGTGACTCACGAATATGCTCTAACGCTGACTGTTTGCTGTTGACCCATTTTGCAGCGATTTCTGGGAATGGCCCTCGACGTCCCAAAACACTGTGAGCATCACTTTTTTTCCTAAGGCTTAACTCTTGAATTTCATTTTTGCTGGAGATATTGAGTGTTTCTATTCGGTGCTCTAGCTCTCAGGTTCTTAGCGATCAACCCAAGTTTCATCTCTAGTGATGATGCGTTTCAAAAACATTTTACGTTCATTATCATGAAGGTCCGTTAGATGCTGACCGATTGTCGCGTGGATGCATTTGTGCGTTTCATTGACTTGTTTTGGAATCATTTCACACACACTTTACGAGAGTCATACGCAGAAGCATGACTAATGTGCACTTCGTCTGCCGCTTGATCAACAATCTCTCTTCGGCCATTCTAAATCAGGTAACTAGCTTGGTCAATGTTGGCATGAGTAGTGGATGTGAGTAAATGTTCTAATCTTTGCTCGTCGTTCACGTTTGTTCAGTCGTTTTTACGTCGTTCAAACTATCTGCAAAAGCTACGGTAGAACATTGCTCCCATGTTATGCTGAAGATCTTCTGTGAATTTCACCCTAAGGTATACCTTCAGACCACAGAAAAGGAGTTACAGAACGCATTTCTTCATTGGTGCAAATGGAAAGTGGTGCTGTCAAGATTACTTTGCAAGACCACAAAGCGAACTAGTGTGACAACACTGAAACCTGCCACAAGGAAAGAAAAGAGAGCCATCTAGCGGCTGGCAAGCGCACTAAGACGTATTACCTATCTGGACGACGAGAACGGAAGGAAAAAAAAATTAACTTCCCATCAGTAGTTAACAATATGAGCGGGTTTTCGAATAACTACCAAATTCATTGCACAATAATAGACGTAAAATATTGTCCATACACTGGGTGAAAAGTATTTAAACCGACAGACGTAAAATATTGTCCATACACTGGGTGAAAAGTACTTAAACCGACAAACTCTGGGAGATTGTAGGGGACATAAAAACAAATATTTTTCCCTAATTTCATTTTTTCCTATGAGGGGTATTTAAACCGGTAGAGGAAGATTTATCTGGCGGCAAATTAACTAAACCAACAAACACTTTTCCATTGTTTTTATGACCAAGAGACAACGCATTAACGCAACCCAATTTCAACTACAGTAGTTTTCAAAAATGCCTCCAATGGCAAGTAAACAAAGGTTAAACCGTCGGATCATGTTCTGTCTTCAAGGCTAGGCTATGAGCACTATGGGACTTAACATCTATGGCCATCAGTCCCCTAGAACTTAGAACTACTTAAACCTAACTAACCTAAGAACAGCACACAACACCCAGTCATCACGAGGCAGAGAAAATCCCTGCCCCGCCGGGAATCGAACCCGGGAACCCGGGCGTGGGAAGCGAGAACGCTACCGTACGACCACGAGCTGCGGACCCATGTTCTGTCTGACACGGGCAAAAACCCCAGGAGTATCCTGAATTGTTCCTGCTGCTGCTACTATCCGGGCAACCAGATCCTCTTCTGATGCAGCAGGAATTGCCTAATGAAGGTTGCGCATCTCTCCCCACACAAAAAAGTCCAGAGGGGATATACCTGGGGATGGAGCAGGTCATAATACAGGACCACCTCTGCCAATCCACATTTCTGGGAACCGTCTGTCCAGGAATCGACGCACACGACGACTGAAATGTCCCGTCATGTTGGAACAACATGTGTTGTCTTGTAGCGAGCGGGACGTCTTCCAGAAACTTCCTCAAATTGCAGCGTTGTTGCCGTGCGACGGCGTCCCTGTCCGAGTAATCTGCTAAATGACCCGGTCTCACGCAGACGTTGGTACACAGCAGCAAAGGTCGTATGATGCGGGATACGGCGATTAGGATATTGTTGTTGATAAACCCGCTGTACAGCTCGTCCGTTGTGGTGCGCTACGTGGTACTCACCAACCATATCAGTGTATTCACTCCAGGTGTATCGCTCCATTAGTAAACAGAGACAATGCACTACTACACTGGTGGGCAGCAGTTGCCTACAACTGAAGAGCGTAACACGCCCTCTAACAACCGTAATACGGCCTCTAACAACTGAAGAACGTAATATGACCTCCACTGGTTTGTCGTTTCATATTTTGTTGCCAGTAGATCTGAGAGATGAAACTGAAATTTGCCCGACGTTAAAAAACGAGGTACAGGCATACTTCATTGCGACTTCTAACATAATTTACCAGAATATTTTGATTCAAATGGTTCAAATGGGTCTGAGCACTAAGGGACTTAAGATCTGAGGACATCAGTCCCCTAGAACTTAGTACTATTTAAACCTAATTAACCTAAGGACATCAGACACATCCATGCCCGAGGCAGGATTCGAACCTGCGACCGTAGCGGTCGCGCGGTTCCAGATTGTAGCGGCCGGCAGAATATTTTGACTTGGGTACGTAAATCCAGATTAACACGAATGTACATATGACACTTTTTTTTACGTTCACCACTACTTAGAAAGCTAAAATGGTGTCTGAATCAGGAAGGTTCATTACATGTTTTGTATAAAGTAATAAATATAAACAACAGTTTTTAGTGTAGGGGTAACAGTAATGATCTTTTCGCAATAGTCTATAGTTGCTTTTCCGATATTATCCAGAAGGGGAAGAAAAATATGAAAACACGAAAAATACAACACATTACCACCGCTAACATGCTGTAGGAAAAGCCGCTAGCATTCAAAACAGCCTCCGGTCACCTCGGAATGGATAAGTACGGGATGCCGTACAGTTTTCAACCGCGTATTATGCCATTCTCCCGGGAAAATAATGGCAATTTCAGGTCACGGTGATGGAGGTGGATATCGATCACGCACCCTTCTCTCAAAAATACGCCAAAAAAGGCTGAATAATACTGAGATCTGGCGACTGCGGTGGCCAGGGTAGACGACGCAAATAATTGTCGCGCTCACAACGCCGGTCATGGTCGATGTGGTCTGCGTGGACGTGGGCCCGCCCTGTCGCCTTGTCACACAACATCAGCATCGAGGAACAAACACTGTACCGTGGGACGGACCTGATCAGCCAAAATAGTCACATAATCCTTGGCAGTTAAGCGAGATGGAAAGTAAACAAGGAGTCCATGGACTATCGCGATATGACTGCACAAATCGTTACCCATGTCTAGCCATGTTTCACTCTTGGGGCGGCCAGAAGATGGACACGGTGTAAAACAAGACTCATCCTACGAAGTGACATCCTTCAATTGCTCCATGTCCGTCTGTTACGACCAGTTCCATTACTGATTAATGATTCTGGAATTCCAGCTCGCTCTGCAATTCGAAGCCTTTGGAACTTCCTTCATGTTAACTAACTGAAACCCTCAGCTCCCGACAGGCGTTTTTGATATACCTCGATGTGGACAACTGAAAAGGTATGCCCCGACCTTTTCAGCTGTCCACATCGGGGTATATCAACAACACCTGTCGACAGCTGAGGGTTTCAGTTAGTTATCATTTATTCCAGGAAAAAGCTGCACGGTCATCAACAGTATTCTGTTCTTTCGAGAATAGTTACTGTCTTCATATATATTCCTTCATGTTGTTTTGGTGCTAACAGGATTCGCGAGTGCGACATTCAGTTGCGCAGTGACAGTTACAGCTACCGTCCTCTTATTTTTCGTCATAATTCTCTTCAACGTCCGTACGACGCGCTCAGTCAAGACACAGTTTGGTTCTCGTTGTGACTTAGTAGGTGATTTTTTCTCCTTTTCCTGTATGCCGGATAAATCTTCGACACGGACCCTCTTAAAACATCCAACACTTTCGGCTACCTTGGTTACCCAATAATCCATCATACGAGCAGTAACAATTTGCCAGCCTCGAATTCACTTAGCTACGACATAACGCACTCCCAACTATACAGAACACTTTTCTGACCACGACTGATATTTGCAAAGTATTCAGGACACTACACAGGTGCGATTCATTGTCAGATACAACAGGGCAACTTGCAGGCATGGCTAGCATCTGCCTTTATGTTCAAGCATGTATTTCTCGCTGTGTTTCCATATTTTCGTCCTACCCCTGTAACTGTACAGCATTCAAACCAGCTGCCAATCGTCTCGTAATGGATAAATACGGGAGAACTGGTGAGTGTCCAGGGGTATGACGGGAACGATGACTCGAAGTAAAGAAAGCCTGGTAAACATGGACTCTGAAATGCATACCGTACGAGCTATGAGCACTTGTTCATCTTCGGTAGTGTGAAATATACCTCTTATAATGCAGGCCCTTTGTTTTCCACATTTTGGATAGAGGTAGTTTGGACCAAAACAAGAAAAAGTATCTAGTAAGAATGCGCCCTGAAACGTGTACCTTAAGAGCTATGCGCAGCTGTTCAGTAGAAGAGATTACCTCTAATGATAGGTATCCATTTTAGAAACCATATCTACTAGACTTCTTTGTTTCGAATGATCATTCCGGTCACATACCAGAATATCGACCATTCCTCCTGGGAAAACCTGTAGAGAGACAAGATGAGCCCTGTCTCCAAAAAATGGTTCAAATGGCTCTGAGCACTATGGGACTCAACTGCTGAGGTCATTAGTCCCCTAGAACTTAGGACTAGTTAAACCTAACTAACCTAAGGACATCACAAACATGCATGCCCGAGGCAGGATTCGAACCTGCGACCGTAGCAGTCTCGCGGTTCCAGACTGCAGCGCCTTTAACCGCACGGCCACTTCGGCCGGCGCCCTGTCTCCAGCGAGAAACTTTCGGAGGTACTTCAGGAACGTTGTCTGAGTATTTTGGTATCAGGACACCGTAGTGTCCGGCGGCTCTTTACAGGGTAATAATGTACTTCGGATTTATTCGGATTCTTATCCCATTAATTTCGTTTCCGTGAAAATACCTTCGCACCAATGAACAAGGATATAATATGTAATCGCCAAAACACACAACACGTACCACAGAGTAGTGCAACAACCCCCAGCCGCGCGGTCTGGGGCGCCTGGCCATGGTTCGCGCGGCTCACTTCGTCAGAGATTCGAGTCCTCCCTCGGGCATGGGTATGTGTGTTGTCCTTAGCGTAAGTTAGGTTAAGTTAGATTAAGTGGTGTGTAAGCCTAGGGATCGATGACCTCCGCAGTTTTCTCCCATAGGACCTTACCACAAATTTCCAAACTTCAAATAGCCCTCAGAATAGTATTGTGATGTCATTGCCCTCAGTATGGCGTCCACGGTATTCACTGAGCCCATAATGAGGTACACATCAGCCGATTAGTCATCAGTAATCCTATCCATACCGCTGTGTATCGCTGATGTGGTAGAACTAACGCTGCAGGAAAAACAAACCCGGAACAGAACCGAGCAGTACTGCATGCATGAGCGTGCGAAGCAGAGTCAGCGGTACTGTTGTCAACAGCATTGGGGTGAGCTTGTCGATCTAGTGTATACAGTCCACATAGTCAGTTAGTCAGTAGCGTGTAGATAGAACACGACGTGCGGATGAATGAATAAATGAGTGATTAACAATACAGGCAGCAAATACTCGTCAATCAAACTGATACAATAGAGAGAAATTCCGCATTACCGGTATCTTCTCTGTAGTAACCGAGGGAGTGAGGCACTGGAGTAGTTCATGTTCAGAATGAGCTAAGGTTGAGACCCCTACGTGAGTGTTCTCGTTCAGATTTTCCATTACTTCCATAATTACTTGAAACGAATACCACAGTGATTTCACAAAATGCCCATGATCTCTTCCTCATCACGCCTGCCGACAAGCGATCTGTTGCTCCATTTCTAACAGTTAAAGCCCTGCAAGTAGCGCTGATCTTCGCACAGCACCGCAACCACTCGACAGCCCTCGCCACCGCTGGCACCCGCTGCCTAACTTCAAGTCTGACGTCGATCCGTCTCCATCAGCACGTCAGAACTTTCTTTACGAACGCCAGTGTGACCCACTCCACACTCCCCATACAAGGCATCCATCCTTCGCGTCAGGTTATCTCTAAAAGTCTTTTTGTCTTACTTTGGTGACATCAGTTTGAAACATTAGAATGTACAAAAAGAAAATAAATGCACCGATTTCCACAATAACGTAATTTTTTCTCTGAGCGGAATACACTGACTGAAATGGAAGCGTTACACCACGACCACCGTAACCGAACGTTGCTTCAGTATTCAGGGTGTTACAAAAAGGTACGGCCGAACTTTCAGGAAACATTCCTCACACACAAATAAAGAAAAGATGTTATGTGGACATGTGTCCGGAAACGCTTAATTTCCATGTTAGAGCTCATTTTAGTTTCGTCAGTATGTACTGTACTTCCTCGATTCACCGCCCTGATTTCATACGGGATACTCTACCTGTGCTGCTAGAACATGTGCCTTTCAAGTACGACACAACATGTGGTTCATGCAGGATGGAGCTCCTGCACATTTCAGTCGAAGTGTTCGTACGCTTCTCAACAACAGATTCGGTGACCGATGCATTGGTAGAGGCGGACCAATTCCATGGCCTCCACGCTCTCCTGACCTCAACCCTCTTGACTTTCATTTATGGGGGCATTTGAAAGCTCTTGTCTACGCAACCCCGGTGCCAAATGTAGAGACTCTTCGTGCTCGTATTATGGACGGCTGTGATACAATACGCCATTCTCCAGGGCTACATCAGCGCATCAGGGATTCCATTTGACGGAGGGTGGATGCATGTATCCTCGATAACGGAGGACATTTTGAACATTTCCTGTAACAAAGCGTTTGAAGTCACGCTGGTACGTTCTGTTGCTGTGTGTTTCCATTCCATGATTAATGTGATTTGAATAGAAGTAATAAAATGAGCTCTAACCTGCAAAGTAAGCGTTTCCGGACACATGTCCACATAACATATTTTCTTTCTTTGTGTGTGAGGAATGTTTCCTGGAAGTTTAGCCGTACCTTTTTGTAACACCCTGTTTATATCCCTGTATGATATAATGATTAAAACGTCAGTCTTATGTGAGCTTATTTTTAGTATTTTTTTCGCGAAAAACGCCTTCCTTTATATGAAGAGCACACGTTGCCTAGTTCGTGTGTCTAATGTTAATGGAACTTTCCACATAGACATCGCAACGCAGGATGTCCAGAGGACGTGCAGTAGAGCTCGTCGCCAGCTTTCGGACGTTGAGGAACGTCGAAACATTGTCATGAGGAGCGAGGGAGCATCATCTCGACAGATCGCAAAGACAGTTCAGCAATAACAGCAAAATAATTGGTGGCGAGATGGACTGAAGATGTCTGGCAAGAAAAGTAAGCACAAGTCCTTTCAGAAGGACTACGCCACGGGTATACAGTAGGATTGTTTGACTGGCTCTCACGAACAGACAGATAAGTGCAGGTTAGATCTCTGGTTTATATGCATCGTTTACCACTTACACTGTACCACAGACAACAGAGAGTTTCATGTGTAAATCCACTCAAATGGCAACTTAGTGGCATTCTATTGCGTTCAATGATGGCCCTTACTTGTGTTTGAGGCAGTCAGGTCCACAACGACGTGTTCGTAGTCGATGCGGTGAAAGGTCGCAAAGAGCAATGAATATCGAGACGTGTACCTCCTCAACGCCTGGAGTCATGGGCTGTGGAGCTCTTGGTTATCGAATGAATTCGCATTTGCGAATAAGGACTACCATCAGCTGTAGAATGGAATGCACGACATACAAAGGCATTCCTGTGGTTTCACAGCCTTCCTATTCACCTGATCTGAGTCCTTGTGACTTTCTTCTTTTTCGAGAAAATGAAAAATGTCTTAGAAGCAGATAATTTTCTGACTATGGATAACATTCAAAAGAACGTGACCGATATGTTAAAGGCCCTAACACTTGAACCCTTTTAGCTCTCCTGCCAAGACTGGAAACAGCGACTACGCCGGTGTACAGCTCCCGAAGGGAGCTACTTTGAAGGGGACAGAATATTTGATCAGTTGAAAATCCGCAACTGAGAAACATATTTATAGAAAAAAATTCCCTTTCGTTGCTTATTATTTTCTTAATTAACCGGTCGTAGAATAAATTAAGAAAAATATTAGCAACTGAAGCACATTTTTATTCCATACTTCTTTGGGGGAAGGGGGACATTATTATATTTGAAAAAAATAAAAACTTTGGTAGATACTTTTCCCACATATCTCGTAAACAAAAATCTAATGGCGCTAAGCCAGTTGTACTAGCACGACCAATCCATCGATGAAGGTAGGAGGGGTTGAGATGTTCCCTCACTTGTCTAGTAAACTGGGGAGGGTCTCCGTTATGCTTGAAGCACATTGTAGTCCGCGTGGCCAAAGGAATGACGTCGAAGTGTTCGACAAACGGATTTTCCAATAAAATGCTAGTAATTCTGTCCCGCCATTCGCTCTTCATCAACATTTACATCTACGCGATTACTCTGCTGTTCGCAATAAAGTGTCTAGCAGAGAGTTCAGTG
This sequence comes from Schistocerca nitens, assembly GCF_023898315.1. Taxonomy (NCBI): domain Eukaryota; kingdom Metazoa; phylum Arthropoda; class Insecta; order Orthoptera; family Acrididae; genus Schistocerca; species Schistocerca nitens. Next base: position 544,488,422 of record NC_064621.1, on the reverse strand, counting down.
AACAACCCTCAAGCTTGAATGAGACTTCCACTCTGCAGCGGTGTGTGCGCTGATATGACACTTCCTGGCAGATTAAAACTGTGTGCCGGGCCGAGACTCGGGACCTTTATATTTGGTGGGCAAGTGCTCTACCAACTGAGCTATCCAGGCACGACTTACGCCCCGTCCTCACACCTTTACTTCTGCCAGTACCTCGTCTCCTACCTCTCCCGCGAGAGCTTCTGTAAAGTTTGGAAGGTAGGAGACGAGGTACTGGCAGAAGTAAAGCTGTAAGGACGGGGCGTAAGTCGTGCTTGGGTAGCACAGTTGGTAGAGCACTTGCCCGCCAAAGGCAAAGGTCCCGAGTTCGAGTCTCGGCCCGGCACACAGTTTTAATCTGCCTGGAAGTTTCCCAACCTTCAAGCTGTCTCTCTACCGTTCCACTCGTGAACGACCAGCGGGCAAAACGAGCACTTAATTTTTTCTGTGGGAGCCCCGATTTCTCTTACTTTATGGTGATGATCATTTCTCCCTATGTAGGTGGGTGGCAACAGAATGTTTTCGCAATCCGAGGAAAAAACTGGTGATTGAAGTTTCATGAGAAGATCCTGTCGCAACCAAAAACGCATTTTCTTTAATGATTGTCACTCAAATTCACGTATCACATCTGTATAACTATCTCTCCTATTTCGCGATGATACAAAACGAGCTGCCTTCTTTGAACTTTTTCGATGTCGTCCGTCATCCCCACAGTAATACTTGAAAATAGGACAGACAAGTGTCATTAAGCAGTCTCATTAATAGGCCTGTTGCACCTTCTATGTGTTCTGCCAATGAATAGCAGTCTTTAGTTTGCACTACCCACAACATTATCTACGTGATCGTTCCAATTTAAATTATTTGTAATTGTAATCCCTAAGTATTTAAGTGAATTTGCAACCTTCAGATTTGCGTGACTTATCGCGTAATAGAAATTTAGAGGCTTTCTTTTAGTACTCATGTGAATAACTTCACACTTTTCTTTATTAAGGGTCAATTGACACTTTTCGCACCATACAGATATCTTATCTAAATTATTTTGCAGTTCGTTTTGGTCCTCTGATTACTTTACAGGAGGGTAAATGGCAGAATCATTTGCAAACAAACTAATAGGGTACTCAGTTTGTATCCTATGTTGTTAATACAGATAGGCCCAATAGAAGGTCTATAATACTTCATTATGGGACGCTGGATATTACTTCTGTTTTACTCGATGACTTTCTGTCCATTGCTACGAACTGTGACCTTCCTGACATGAAATCCAGTCGCACAGCTGAGGCGATACTCCGTAGGCAAGCAGTTTGGTTAAAAGACTGGAACTATCAACATGTTGCTGATCATGCTGCACTAAAGATTCATCGAAAAACGAACCTGGAAATTGGTTTCCACTGTTGCATGTGGTTTTTCCTGCGATCTTCCATGATTATTACGTTTGTTGTTGAGGCAATTCCGTGTAAAAGTGGCTTTATCAATGAATTGTATTAATAGTAACAAGTGGCGAAGGTCATATAACTAGTGAGGAGATTCAAGTTGTGTCATATTCTCGCAACTGTAGAGATTGTCGACACGATATAAGCGCTATGGATACAAGTTCTCCGCAGTTAATGTTCGCCACCGAGGTGTTCGTTGGAAAGTGCAGAAAGTCGTCGTGGGATGGTAATAGTACAACGCTGTTCTCACACAGATTGTTGAAATATACTTCGGAAGAAAAGAGGAACTTGGAAGAATATCTGTTTCGTGCAATGTGATGGAAATTATGGTACATTATTTACGGTTAGGAATTCGATGTGTCTGAAGACGCCGACGATATTTTTGGGCAGCAGCAGGAGCACTACCGTCGCAAAAGCCGTAAATTTACACCGTGTCTGCATATTTTCTACAAGTGAAGATGTGTGATATTTTAGCCAGCGAGTATGCAAAAGCAATTAACCGACGCATTTTTCCGATACACGCCCAGTTTCTCGCACTGCTTCACACGCAACACACCACTGTTAATGGCGCATTTGATGGGCTAGCTAAATGGCAGAAAGGCATCGTGAGCAGAGATACTGAAAGCGACGAGGTGGGTTGGGCTAGAATAAAACGGCAATGAGGTTGGACGAGTAAAACATATAAGTCGCTCCACTAGCCATGGAAACAAAGCTAAGTTAAATGTATTCCAGCTCGGAAACCACTGGGAGTAGGACGTACACTGGTGAGCCAAAACATTATGACCATCTGGTTAATAGTTGTGCGTAGGAGGGATCAGACTGTTTGTTGGTAGGTTTGAGGAGATACGTCGCATTAAGTGTCTACGCAGAGGTCCTGTAATTCGCGTAAATAAAGGGCCGCTGAGCTGCTCACGCGGTAATGGCGCCCAATAGCGGCCCACGTGGGTTGCATAGGATTTACATCAGGGGTACTTGGTTGCCGAGACATCAACGTGAGTTCACTATAATGCTCCTCAAACCACAGTAGCACGGTTCTGGCTCCGAAACTCGAACAAATGTACTGATGAAAGATGACGTCGCCGTCGGAGAAGAAACCCAGCATGAAGGGATGAAGGTTATTCGCAGCTGACAGCAGCGTGTCTTCCACTATTACCACAGGTCCCATGCAAGGTTCAAAGTGGCTCTGAGCACTATGGGACTTAACAGCTGATGTCATCAGTCCCCTAGAACTTAGAACTACTTACACCTAACTACCCTAGGGACATCACACACATCCATGCCCGAGGCAGGATTCAAACCTGCGACCGCAGCAGCAGCGCGGTTCCGGACTGAAGCGCCTAGAACCACTCGGCCACTGCAGTCGGCCCCATGCAAGGGTATGAGAATGTCTCCCATAGCATAATACTGCTCCCACCAGCCTGCGTCTGTAGCGTGCTGCACGTTTGGAGCCGCCGTTCACTTCAATGACGGCGATTGTGGAGACGGCCAGCGACCTAGAATAGCAAAAATGTGATTCACCCGAAGAGCAGACACGTTTTCGTTGATCAATGGTCGAATTCCGATGATCCTGTACCCAATGCAATCGTAACTGACAAAGCCGTAGGTCCGGCTGGGGTGGCCGTGCGGTTCTAGGCGCTACAGTCTGGAACCACGCGACCTCTACAGTCGCAGGTTCGAATCCTGTCTCGGGCATGGTTGTGTGTGATGTCCTTAGGTTAGTTAGGTTTAAATAGTTCTAAGTTCTAGGGGACTGATGACCTCAGAAGTTGAGTCCCATAGTGCTCAGAGCCATTTGAACCATTTTGAACCAAAGCCGTAGGGTCATGTGCGATGAACGTGTGTTCCGAAACACTTGTGCGTGCATTGTGCTCTATCGGCAGAGATTCCACAGATCACCATCTATCCTACTTTACAGCGATGACAAGCCTCCGAACCCCACCATCTGTGGAGAGTCGTGGGCGGACAACCATTTAGCGTCTAGTGGTAGTTTCATTCTCCTTCTACCTCTTTCCGTAGTTGCGCACGACACTAGCACGTGAACACTCGACCAACATCGCCGTTTTCGAGATACTCGTTCACAGGCTCCGAGTAATAATAATCTGCTCTTTGTCAAAGTCGCTTATAGCAGTGGATTTCTCCATTTGCAGCCCGTATCTTCGCTAGGGTGATCCCTTGCCCGTGTCTGCTCCGCTTATATACACTACTGGCCATTAAAATTGCTACACCACGAAGATGACGTGCTACAGACGCGAAATTTATCCGACAGGAAGAAGATGCTGTGACATGCAAATGATTAGCTTTTCAGAGCATTCACACAAGGTTGGCGCCGGTGGCAACATCTACAGCGTGCTGACACGAGGGAAGTTTCCAACCGATTTCTCATACACAAACAGCAGTTGACCGACGTTGCCTGGTGAAACGTTGTTGTCATGCATCTTGTAAGGAGGAGAAATGAGTACCATCACTTTTCCGACCTTGATAAAGGTCGGATTGTAGCCTATCGCGATTGCAGTTTATCGTATCGCGAAATTGATGCTCGCGTTGGTCGAGATCCAATGACCGTCAGCAGAATATGGAATCGGTGAGTTCAGGAGGGTAATACGGAACGCCGTGCTGGATCACAACAGCCTCGTAACACTAGCAGTCGAGATGACAGGCATCTTATCCGCATGGCTGTAACGGATCGTCATGCCACGTCTAGATCCCTGAGTCAACAGATGGGGACGTTTGCAAGACAACAACCACTTGCACGAACAGTTCGACGACGTTTGCAGCAGCATCGACTATCAGCTCGGAGACCATGGCTGCGGTTACCCTTGACGCTGCATCACAAACAGGAGCGCCTGCGATGGTGTACTCAACGAGGAACCTGGGTGCACGAATGGCAAAAAGTCATTTTTTCGGATGAATCCAGGTTATTTTTACAGGATCATGATGGTCGCATCCGTGGTTGGCGACATCGCGGTGAACGCACATTGGATGCGTGTATTCGTCATCACCATACTGGCGTATCTGCCGGTGTGATGGTATGGGGTGCCATTGGATACACGTCTCGGACACCTCTTGTTCGCATTGACGGCATTTCGAACCGTGGACGTTACAGTTCAGATGTGTTACGACCCGTGGCTCTACCCTTCATTCGATCCCTGCGAAACCTTACATTTCGGCAGGATAATGCATGACCGCATGTTGCAGGTCCTGTACGGGCCTTTCCGACTACAGAAAATGTTCGACTGCTGCCCTGGCCTGCACATCCTCCAAATCTCTCAACAATTGAAAACGTCTGGTCAATTCTGTCCGAGCAACTGGCTCGTCACAAAACGCCAGTCACTACTCTTGATTAACTGTGGTATCGTGTTGAAGATGCAATGACAGCTATACCTGTACACGCCATCCAAGCTCCGTTTGATTCAATGCCCAGGTGTATCAATGCCGTTATTGCGGCCAGTGGTGGTGGTTCTGGGTACTGATTTCTCAGGATCTATGCAGCCAAATTGCGTGAAAATGGAATCACATGTCAGTTCCAGTATAATATATTTTTCCAATGAATACCCGTTTATCATCTGCATTTCTTTTTGGTGTAGTGATTTTAACGGCCAGTAGTGTACTTTTGTGGCCGCGTCATGTGCCCGCAATGTTACCAGGCGGCATCCACGTCGTGGTGGGCAGTGGTCATAATATTTGGTTGATCAGTGTACGTTCATATGAAGATTCTTGTGTCAAGTGAGCGTTTCTGTCATATCCATGAATGTTGACTATTTGTCCTGGGACACATTTACCGTTTTAAGGTAGAGCATTAGCTGGTGTCTGTATCCCTTTAAGGCCCATAAATGTCGTGGCGCGAACGTCTGGCGGTGGCGAGTCAGGGACATGGTGTGGACGGGACGTGAGCAATTCACACTGAAGTGGCGCTGTCTGACAGACGCGGGGCTGTCGTGCTACGAATGGATTTTTGTAACTCGTACTTGATGAGCGCCAAAGAAGAAGATACTGGGTACATCCGCAACGGTAGGAAAGAAGGGAAGAAATATTGCACTCTCGACTTAATGGAAGAACTGAACATGTATCCGGAACGTTTCCAACTTTTTTACAGAATGTCTCAAAAGTGTCTTTGTATTGCGTAAGTAAAAGTGAAAGACAGCATGCAGAGAAAAGCAATGAACCTGGAACACTTTTAACACAATTCCTCCTTTTTATCCGATTTTCATTTCAACGTAAGCCTAAATATTGCCGATTTTGTGAGAGATATTCACAACATTAGGACACTTTTCCAAAATCACATCATCCATAAATATTTCACATCATCATCATCATCATCATCATTTAAGACTGATTATGCCTTTCAGCGTTCAGTCTGGAGTATAGCCCCCTTATAAAATTCCTCCATGATCCACTATTCAGTGCTAACATTGGTGTCTCTATTACGTCAAAATCATTCTTAACCGAATCCAGGTACCTCCTCCTTGGTGTGCCCCGAATCCTCCTACCCTCTACTGTTGAGTCCATGAGTCTCTTGGGTAACCTTGCTCCTCCCATGCGTGTAACATGACCCCACCATCTAAGCCTGTTCGCCCTGACTGCTACATCTATAGAGTTCATTCCCAGTTTTTCTTTGATTCCCTCATTGTGGACACCCTCCTGCCATTGTTGCCATCTACTAGTACCTGCAATCATCATAGCTACTTTCATATCCGTAACCTCAACCTTGTTGATAAGGTAACCTGAATCCACCCAGCTTTCGCTCCCATACAACAAAGTTGGTCGAAAGACTGAACGGTGCACAGATAACTTAGTCTTGGTACTGACTTCCTTCTTGCAGAAGAGAGTAGAACGTAGCTGAGCGCTCACTGCATTATCTTTGCTACACCTCGCTTCCAGTTCTTTCACTACGTTGCCATCCTGTGAGAATATGCATCCTAAGTACTTGAAACCGTCCACCTGTTCTAACTTTGTTCCTCCTATTTGGCACTCAATCCGTTTATATTTCTTTCCCACTGACATTACTTTCGTTTTGGAAATGCTAATCTTCATACCATAATCCTTACATTTCTGATCTAGCTCTGAAATATTACTTTGCAAACTTTCAATCGAATCTGCCATCAGAACTAAGTCATCCGCATATGCAAGACTGCTTATTTTGTGTTCACATATCTTAATCTCACACAGCCAGTCTATTGTTTTCAACATATGATCCATAAATAATATGAACAACAGTGGAGACAGGTTGCAGCCTTGTCTTACCCCTGTAACTACTCTGAACCATGAACTCAATTTACCGTCAACTCTAACTGCTGCCTGACCATCCATGTAAAGACCTTTAATTGCTTTCAAAAGTTTGCCTCCTATTCCATAATCTCGTAGAACAGACGATAACTTCCTCCTAGGAACCCGGTCATATGCCTTTTATAGATCTATAAAGCATAGATACAATTCCCTGTTCCACTCATAACACTTCTCCATTATTTGCCACATGCTAAAGATCTGGTCCTGACAACCTCTAAGAGGCCTAAACCCACACTGATTTTCATCCAATTAGTCCTCACAGCTGTAGAAAATAAATTCCTTGTTATCAGCATAGTTTCCTACCATGTGATACAGATATTGCTCTTACAGACAGGAATAAAACAGCCTTTCATCCAGAAAACTGGATTAAGCCATTAACAACGCAAAGAACAACAGATCGCTTCGGTGCGATATGGATCCAGAGGATTTCAGGGATCTTAGCACACTAGGACACTGCTTACACAGAGGCTCATTCAAAATAACTTAGTGCGTCTGTCCAGACAGTTCATCTGATAAGGCTGCTACACTAACGGAATGAAAAGTCATAACACCCAGCAACCGTGGATGTAGCTAACATTACAGTTTCCTGCCTTGGGTGAAAAATTCTGCCAGTAAAAAGTGCCAAGAAGAAGCTTTACTTCACGTATACTTGGAAGTATACCCCAACTGAAACACGGAATTTCTACGACCAAGTACCAAGTAGATAGTTGATTTGCACGTCTGCCTGGAAAAATCCATTGACTGAGGACAGAAACCGTAACACTGACTGTACATGTATAGTGTAATTCCAACAGGAAGGTCGTTAAGTTTTTTCCGTGGCTTCTACTGTTTCTTGTGTAGATTATTACTGAAATAAACGTTATATGTTTTTACCTACATTGTTGAACTTTCTATGAACAAGGTTTCTATTTCTGCAATAAATAGTACAGAAAAATCTGTTTGTTTCAGCACCACAACGTTGTAACTGCACAGAGTCGACGTTGCTCGTATAGGAAAATGTAAAAGGTGGTGTTATTTTTCGGAGATAGGATGTGTAATTGTGAAATGACTGTTACAAAAACATGCAAAATGGCGATTTACCTCATATACGCCATCTTCACTTAGAAAGCCCAAATATGTAAGAATAACATAGGTAAGCATAGAACACCAATAACACAGGGTACTTTAGTTGTATCAGTAGCAAATCCCATTTCTAACTTCTTGTTCACTGGACCATATGCCATTTGTTCGACAACATGTGAACGAAAACAGTTATTGAATGTTACGTGAATGAAACTGTTAGTGTAGACAAGATAAATTAGTGTCTGCACCATACGGCTAAATCTGGTGCTCGATCTGCAAATGTCTATGTCTAGGTCTAAAACAGAAATAACTTATAATGCAATATAAACTGAAAATGTTCGTAAGCAGCCAAAATAAATCACTTATTTAGCGGGAAATGGAAAGAGGTCAACAGTCAGAAACGATATCGACATGTAAACTATATTTTGTACGCAGCAAACTGTCTTAAAACACACCAAACAGGTTAAGATTCATTGGGAGAGTTCTTAGAAAATGTAGTCCATCAACAAAGGAGGTGGCTTACAAAACACTCGTTCGACCTATACTTGAGTATTGCTCATCAGTGTGGGATCCATACCAGGTCGGGTTGACGGAGGAGATAGAGAAGATCCAAAGAAGAGCGGCTCGTTTCGTCATTTGGTAAGCGTGATATCGTCACGGAGATGTTCAGCAAACTCAAGTTGTCAGACTCTACAAGAGAGGCGCTCTGCATCGCGGTGTAGCTTGCTGTCCAGGTTTCGGGAGGGTGCGTTTCTGGATGAGGTATAGAATATATTGCTTCCCCCTACTTATACCTCCCGAGGAGATCACGAATGTAAAATTAGAGAGATTCGAGCGCGCACCGAGGCTTTCCGGCAGTCCTGCTCCCCGCGAACCATACGCGACTGGAATAGGAAAGGGAGGTAATGGCAGTGGCACGTAAAGTGCCCTCCGCCACACACCGTTGGCTGGCTTGCGGAGTATAAATGTAGATGTAGATGTAGATGTACAAAACGTCCGCGCCACGCCATTCCTGTGTGTTACTGGGGCTGTTGCAGATCTGTCAGACAGGACTTCAAACCTGCCCAACGCCTTGACAAATGAATCAGTTTGGCGTGTGATGGCATCGGGAGTGATTGATCTACGAATGGATGTCAGCTGCGGCGGTTAACGAAGTGGCAGCGTCGAAGGGCGCGCGGCGCGGGCTCTGGACTCGGTAATGAGGCGGCCGAGCGGTGCTAATGGAGTAGCGGTGTCGCGCCATCGAGCGGCGCTGACCCGCGTGTCAGGCGAGGCGCCGGCGTCGCGGCGCGTGGCGTCCCGACGTCGGGCACCGTGTACTGGAGGAGGGCAGCTACCAGCTGCTGCTGGTGCTGCTACTGGTGATGCCCGCGGCGGGAGATCAGAGTCCGCGAGAGGCCGGCGTACAGCTCCGGCTAAAAGCTTTGTCCTGCGACTTGGCCCAGGGACACGGGCCGGCTCTTACCGGCCGCTCCACTCCCCGGCGCCTTACCTCCCTGGCCCTCAAGACACAGAAGTAGGAGGGCAGGAACCGACGCCAAGTACAGTGACAAAAGAATATAACAGAGTGTGTAAACACAAAAGAAAAAATAATGAAACCTGCACTACCTCACCCATCTGTCCACAGCACTTTCAGTCCCAGGTATTTATTTATTTACTGCACGGTGACAACAACAAACATTGAGAAATACATACACTTTATAGTTATAAATTTAATGGTTTAGGCACAAAGCTAATATGTTCAAATTCTTATTGAGTAACATTAAAAGGATGACATTTAAACTATAAAATCAGGGCTGTTAATTAAAAGAGATACATTTATTTTAGTTCAACATCTTTTGAATGAAGCCAATTGATAGCAGACTTTGCTGCTAATGTTAGCCCTGTATTTAGCCATATTTGTAATTTTTCCTTTAGGAATGGTCAGTTTCCTGAGCGATTAAAATACTCAGGAGTAAAGCCGCTTTATAAAAAGGGAGAAAGAGATAATGTAGATAATTTTAGACCTATTTCTATGCCATCAGTGTTTGCAAAAGTTATTGAAAAGGCTGTGTATGAAAGGATAATTGATTATTTTATATCATACGATTTGGTATCAAATGTACAGTTCGGCTTTAGAAGTTGTTTAACAACTGAAAGTTTCGATCACTTGGCGTATTTTTTGTTTTAACTAAGGCATTTGATTGTGACGATCACTAAATATTGCTCCAGAAGTTGGACCATTACGGAATACGGGGAGTAGCTCACAATTGGTTCACTTCTTACTTTACAACAGGCAGCAAAAGTCATTGTTCACAATGTTGATTGGGGCTGTGAAGTGGGATCTGAGTCGGGTACTGTCAAGTGGGGGGTGCCCCAGGGATCGATGTTGGGGCCACTCCTGTTTCTGATTTATATAAATGATATGCCCTGTAGTATTACGGGTAACTCTAAAATATTTGTTTGCTGATGACACTAGTTTGGTAGTAAAGGATGTTGTGTGCAACATTGGCTCGGTTTCAAATAGTGCAGTACATGACCTCAGTTCATGGATTGTAGAAAATAAACTTATGTTAAATCACAGTAAGACTCAGTTTTTACAGTTTCTAACACACAATTCAAAGAAACCTGACGTTTTAATTTCAAAAACGGGCATATGATTAGTGAAACTGAACAGTTCAAATTTCTAGGTGTTCAGATAGTAAGCTGTCGTGGAAAGCCCACGTTCAGGATCTTGATCAAAGACTTAATACTGCTATTTTTACTAATCGAACATTATCAGAAATGAGTGATACTTCCACACGAAAATTAGTCTACTTTTCTTATTTTCATTCGCTTATGTCGTATGATACTAATTTTGGGGTAACTCTTCCCAGTCTACAGAGATTTTTTGGCTCAGAAACGTGCGGTTCTGGCTGTAAGTGGTGTGAGTTCACGAACCTCATGTCGACCTCTGTTCACGAGTCTGGGTATTTTGACATTGGCCTTTCAATATGTATATTCCTTATTGTCGTTTCTTGTTACCAATATTAGTTTATTCCCAAGAATAAGCATCTTTCACTCGGTTGATACTCGGCATAAATCAAACCTGCATTTGGATCGGACTTCCCTAACTCTTGTGCAAAAAGGTGTGCAGTATACTGTTGCATCCATTTTCAATAAGCTTCCACTCGAATTCAAAAATCTTAGCAGTAATCCACGCGCTTTCAAATAGAAACTGAAGAGTTTCCTCATGGGTCACTCCTTCTATTCTGTCGAGGAGTTCCTCGAAAAATTAAACTGATTCTTATTGTATTGCTGATAGCGTTTACTTAAACTTATGGACTGACTTTTTTTCAGGTTCATGAACATTTATTTTTATCTGTTATTACTTTTATGTTGTAATTTCATGTACTGACACGTTCCATGACTTTGGAGATTTGCTCCTCAATTTGGTCCTACGGAACTTGACGTGTAAATAAATAAATAAATAAATAAATAAAAATAAAGGGAAAGGCTCTAATAAAATCACTAAATGGTCCTGGGTACTTTCTCTGACAATATGCTAGACGGTTTGTTGTTGGGCACCACAATCACAGGCTGGAGAGGCTCGGAATCCCCACCTGTGTATCAGAGCATTGCAACTGGCGTGGCCGGTTCTTACCCTATTCAGTCCACTCACTTCTTTTCAGATACAATCCTGATAGGCTGGCAGATGGATCTTGAATTCCTTGACGTTTCACTGTTGCAGCATCACATCTATTGCACAACTCTTCTTTAACGCTAAACTTGTTTTTCCATCAGGCCACAGTGGGGTGCGTGACAGCAAGCGGTCTGCAGGAGGGTCATTTAAGACTGTATGAATTGGAAGGTCTTGGAGGAAGTCGCGGTGATGCAGCTTCCTCCATTCTCGACCGGTTGCTTCTTGGTGTTGTTAAGTCACTATGTGACCAAACTGCTGAGGTCATTGGTCCCGGTTGCTTCTTGGCGTCGCAGTTCAGGTGGCGGAATGTTACTGATGGTGTGCAACCAACGGATCAGTGTGGCTTGCAGTGTACCCGTAATAATTCTCGTTGATTCATTCAGATGGATGTCTACTTTCCTTGTTTGAACGCTGTGGTACCATTCTGGGGCACAGTATTCACCTGCAGTCCCAGATGGTAAAAATGAAAAGTTTGCTTTAGTTTGCGGCCACGGCAAATACTGGATTGATCCAAAAGTTCGTAGCGCTTTTCCATAAGTTTAATAAACACAACAGAATCACATAACAGAGATTTTAGTCATCAATAACATATTCTCCTTCACTATTTACAACAGTTTACCAACTGTGGGGTAACTTTTCGAGTCCGTGACTGTAGAAATCACGTGGTTTTTGAGTTGAAGAACTCATCCAGCAATGTTTGGAGCGCGTTTCCACCCGGAAAGGAAATTCCTTGAAGATTCTTCGAAAGAGACGGGAAAAGGTGAAACTCTGAGAGCGCAAGGTGAGTGCGGAATGACTTCTCAGTCCACATCCTACATGGTGTTTTCTGTCAGTCTAGCAAAATGCGATCGGGCGTTACCGTGGAGTAGCATCAATTCAGGCAGTCTTCCTGATCGTTGTTCTCGGACTGTGTCTGCAAGACATCCCCGTCGCGTGATGGTTACACCTCTAGGGAAGCAATTCTTAGTACCCCATTCCGTCGCTGTTCCGCCTGATGCATTGGTTGCTGCTTTGTTTGGGCTCAACCATATCCTTCTTCTCCTTATATTGGCAAAAAGATACCAGTTTTCGCCATCAGTAACGATAAAGGGTAGGCATTGTCGGTGTCGTTCACGAGTCAACTGATGATGAGTAAGCAAAGATGGACATGTGGCCAACCACTAATTTTAGTGATTTTGGTTTAGAGCATGCGGTACCCCTGTACCCGATTTCTCACCCTTCCCCACTCCATGAAAACGTCGCACGATGGTGGAATGATTACAGTTCATCACATCTGTCAGTTTTCGAGTACACTGGCGTAGAACATTGTGCATTAAAGCGTTTAAACTATCTTCATCAAACCCTGAAGAGCCGGCCGGTTTGGCCGAGCGGTTCTAGGCGCTTCAGTTTGGAACCGCGCGACCACTACGATCGCAGGTTTCGAATCCTGCCTCGGGCATGGATGTGTGTGATGTCCTTAGGTTAGTTAGGTTTAAGTAGTTCTAAGTTCCAGGGGACTGATGACCTCAGATGTTAAGTCCCATAGTGCTCAGAGCCATTTGAGCCATTTGAAACCCTGAAGATCTTCCTGAACGTGGAGTGCCACTATTGCCAATCGATCCTTCTTAAAACGAGAAAACTATTTTCTTGCCGTGCTTGGTCCAGCGGAATTATTCCGACACACGGCGCAAAAGTCTTGGCTGCCTTTGCTGCTGTCATCGCTCTAATGGACTGGAACAGAAGAATATGTCGGAAATTTTTCGATTTCTTCACTTGTCATTGCATTTTCTAGCTTCCACAGCGCCATTCATTGTCTGCAAATAACAAAATTACAGACAATACGTAAACTCAAACAGAAACAATGAACTACAAATAAGAAGACAATCGATTAATAAACCCAAAGCAACCGGAATGCCAACACTCAAAACTCCAACCTAATATAAGGTGCTCCCAAGTGAATGGGAGACTACCTTATATGGAGGGAAATACTGATATCAAAGCACGGTGCCCCAAAAAACTGTATACTCGATTGTACAGCTGATATCTAAAACTTTTTTTCCATTTTCAGATGTGACGGATTCATAAATGACTGAAGGGAGGCTGAACCTTGAGCAAAGAAAGTTCATTGTAAAGTGCTGCTGGAAGACTGAGAACGTAAGTGAAGTGCAAAGGTAGTTCGGAATGAACTTTCAGCGAGATGCTCCAAAGCGACTAGGAACTGCTAATCTGCGAGATAAGTCTGAGGAAGAAGGAACTGGCCAGAATGCCCACAAAAACAATTCTGGAAGACAACGATTATCCACCGGCCGCATAGAAGGAAGAGAAGTCAGCAGAAGTGTCAGCAGTCTCCTAGACAGTCCGTGCAGTAAAAAGCTCGTAAGACAGGGGTTCCGAAAACGAGCGTCCGTTTTGAAGATTGGCCAACGGAAAAATTTTATTAGATTTCTCTACACTCTGAATGAGAATAATCATGAACAGAGGACTCAATTTTGTGTGCTATTAAGCAAAATGCGCACAGGACAAACAATCTCCAATGTGATTTTGTTTGGAATGATAAGGCCACTTTTAACTTAAACGGTTCAATCAATCGTCGAAATTCCAGATATTAGGGCACTAGAATCCTCACGTGACTGTAGAACATCGTGTGCACCCAACAGGAGTCACTATGTGGTGTAGTTTATCAGCTTTTTCTTTTTTGAGTATACAGTGGAAACTGTTGATATTAGTGCAGGAATGCGCCATGCCACGCATCGAAGACATGTTTCGGGATGTAGAATTGTATTTCCAATTTCCAGCAGTATGGGGCATCTCCCCACTACCATCTAGACGCAAGGGCCTACCTTGACGTATACCAACTAGACAGGGGAACAGGATGAAGAGACAGTACCCGCTACCCTCCACGCTCACCAAATTTGACAAATATAGGTTTTCTTCCGTGGGGCATGTAAATCACAATATTTATGGCACAATATTAGATACAGTCGATAAGCTGAAAGCAGCCGTTGAAACGATTATGCCAAAAAAAAAAAATTACAATAATTAATACACACGTTCGATTCCATCAGTCGGCGTTTTCAGGTGTGTCTGAACCACAATTTCCAACAATTTTAAGACATTTGATAAATGGCCGGTTTCTCCATTTGTCCACATTACTTTGAATTTCAAAAATTTTCTGTATCTTAATCAAAATTTGTTTACAGTTATAAAACGAGTGTATACAGTTTTTTCATTCACTCTATCTGCAGTTCATGTAGAACAGTATAACTATACGTAAGTGCCATTGAGATTGGGAAGGGAGTGGGTGGATTCAGTGTGGAAACTCCTGAGTTACTGACGGACCCAGTTTTCCATGGTTCTTGCTCTACCTTGTCACAAGTGAACCAATGACCCTTCAGAGATTGTTTTAAGTGGCTCAGGATATGCTAGCCACATGGGGAGATATCTGATCTGCAAGGAGCTTGTTTCAACTCCTAACATCGAAATTTGTGAAGGAGTTCGAGAGTTTTCTTGGCCACTCAGGCTTAGCATTGTCCTGGAGAACCACTAACTCATTCGAAAGCTCGCCCCTGCACGTTTCGTCAGTGGCCTGTTCAAGGCTCAGCAACGTGTTGCAGTACTGCCCAACGTTAACTGTTGCACCCAGTGGTAGCCAGTCAGTGAGTAAGGGTAATTCTTGTCGAAAAAGATGCTGAGCTTCATGGCTGGGCGTCGCCACTCCATGCTCATCCATATAGAGACAGGGTCGAGCTGGCGCAACCTCGTTTCACCCCACCTCACAATCTCAGGAAATAAATCCGTTTCTTGTTGCACATATCTCAACACATGGGTCAGGCAAACCCCCATTCTCGCCGTCTTTTGATTCACTGAAACATTCTTAGGCAACCGCTGTGCATAAACTTTGCCACAGCGAAGCTTGTCGTAGATTATGTGATACACAAGTTGCTTATGCTTATTGGCAGCTCAGCAGCTATGTCACATGTGGTGATCCGATGATTCGTCTGCATGAATTCCTTTACAGCCGAAATCTTGACATCGGCAGTGGCAATGTGCGCCTGCCCGTGACATGACACGCCATTGATGTTTACACATTGTGATAGCTTCGCTCGGGGCCTTCTTCGCCACCTAACACCACCAGCGGCCCAGGAGAAAGCCGGTCTAACCCCATGCGGCTAGTGCCGAGAAGCGGACACTGCAGCCATTCTGCAAGCACACGGGGGAAACCTGCGGGATCCCTCGCCCTGCTTAAGAGTGGACACATCGCAAAGAGCCTGGCGGACAATGAGAAGCATGCCGAAAGCTGATGGACCCCTGTGGCCATTATGATGGAACGTCAAGAATGTACGCGCGAAAGCATTTGAGTTCTAGTGGCCTGGTGGCAGTTGTTTTACCTGGCTTAGAAATGTACCGACTATTCCAGCACCCCACGAGAAGAGTGAGGAGCGAACACAAAGCGCGAAGAATTGGCACAGGGAGGCACGTGAAAGAAATCAACCCTCTGAAAAAGACTTTTCTGGACACTAAGGACGTTTATTGTAAATCACAGACGCCAGCATGCTCTGAGACAAAGCCCAAACAAGAGTCTGTCCAGGCCTCATGCAGAGAGAGCGGTTACAAAGATGTGTTTTGTGTGACTGCTCTCAAAACAACTTTGGTATGCTGAAAAATATCGCATGAATGTGAAATCGTGAGAAAGACGACAATTCCAGGAACACACACCAGCCAACGCAAGATAGAAAATTTCCATCCTGCTCGGTGAGGCCTGGCCATGAGACGGCGATCAGTCACTGGGCTGCATTGAAAATTTAATCCGCCACTGACACCGTCGAGAACAGAAAAATTTCGATAAATCGTTGGGCTAAGATGTGGATGCGGAGTGAAGGGACAGTTGGCGAGACGGCGTGGAAGCGAGAGAACGCGACGTTTCTTCGATCCATCCGCCTTCCTACACCGTGATATCCCAGCTTCGCCCACGCAACCGACGACGGGCAGACAATGCGGAGATCGCACCCGGGCCTCGCCGCCAGGCCACTGTCGCTGACGGGGGCAGCCGACTCGCGCCGTTCAGCTCCGAGGCGACTCGCCGTATCCACGTAGCGCCTGCTGCCGACGGCACTGCACGACTAATGATAACGAACAGTGGTGAGACGATTCGCCCTTTCTCTTTCCCTTTAATAACTGAGTCGTGTCCGCGCCCAGTCAAACAGGCATTTAGACTTTGAAAGTTCTCTTTAATAAATATTTTTATTTGATTTTGAACTCGTACCGGCTTGGTTGGTTGGATGTGACTTTGGTGTTGTTTATATTTGGCTGACTTAGTACGTTTTTAACTCCGAGAGAAACAAAATACACTGACGTGCCAAAGAAACTGGTATAGGCATCCGTATTCAAATACAGAGATCCGTAAACAGGCAAAATACGGCGCTGCGCTCAGAAACGCTTATATAAGACAACAAGTTGAAAGGGTCCTGTAGCCACCTTTCATTGCCAACTCTCGTAGTGGTCAAGTCGGCAAAGAGGTTTCCGCTACTTGTGAGAAATCCACCTGCGTTAGGTTGGTGGCGGAAATGGCATCCTGGGTTTTTCGGTCCACGCGGAGCGTGGAAGCGGCTGGAGAAGCGGGAGGCAGTCTGCCGCCGGTACGGGAAGCGTACACAGCTGTGCTCCAGTCGAAGAAGGGTGAGTTGGACTGACCGCGTGGCGCGTTGTCACATAGAGAGGGGAGCTTTTAGCTTTTGGTCTCGAATTTCGTCTTATAAAGATTTACTTGCTGGGTTGCAGCAGGGAATGCAAGGCTTTTGTAGACTTTCAGTTTGATTCCCAATGCAGTCTTGACTTTGATCCGTGAGAGGAACGCAGCACAAAGGAGTTGCATATGTTGAAGTGCCCTCGGTTCAGTGTGAATGTTTATGTGCCTACAACTGTGTGTATATGCTTCTAATCTTTTCCGGATCTTGGTAATTTTTGTGTATTTGTGAATTTTCTTTGTCTCATGTGATTAAAATTTGGCCACGGTCCCTAGAAATTGTCTCCGCGGACCGAGTGGGCACGCGAGTCTGTTATGAAACGTATAGTATTTCACAAGCAATTGTACATAGTTAGCATGCAACAGCGGTCTATAGATGCACTACATCAATGTTTTAAGGAATAAATAATTTTGCCTTCAATCTTATCTTGTGTACCGATGTTACGTCGCCGTTACCTTCGCCATTTTACCTTGTAGTTTTCCTTGTTGGCCCACCTATAGCGTTTCCATGTGCACAGGTGTAGTGATTAGTGTCCCTTTTTTTATCTGAAATAAATGCTCTGGAATAGGTCGTGTTTTCACGAATCTTGCTGCAGGCTGCACTTACGCATGGTGTTCACGCCCTATTTACTTTACTCAATATTTGATTCACGGGAAGAATGCCTGGATCATATTAATAACTACATCCCATTCTTTATCAATGACTTTACAATGAATGTTCTTTTGTGAGTTTTTCTTATTAATAAATTAAGTAATTTTCCGACTCAGTGCTACCTCTTCTTTGTCGTGTGGCTAGAGTTGGTGGCGACCCTATCTTTTATATTGATTTCAGTGTCAAATAGCATTTTCTTATTCAAAGCGCGCGTGGCTCTTTTAGCTATCAGGATACATTCAAAGGGCGCTTCATGCTTCTTGCACATAGCGTCCTTTTATTCACGCTACTTACAAAGTGTCTGGCGCAGTTGTTAGATCCGTTACTGCTACTAAAATGGCAGGTTATCAAGATTTAAGTGAACTAGAACGTGGTGCTACAGTCGGCGCACGAACGATAGAATACAGAATCTCCGAGGTAGCGCTGAAGTGGGGATTTTCCCGTACTACCATTTCACGAGTGTACCGTGAATATCAAGAGTCCGCAAAACGTCAAATCTCTAACATAGCTGGGGCCGGAAAAAGATCCTTCAAGAATGACGACTGAAGAGAATCGTTCATCGTAGTAGAAATGCAACCCTTCCGCACACTGCTGCTGATTTCAATCCAGGGCCATCAACAAGTGTCGGCGTGTGAATCATTCAACGAAATATCATCAATATGAGTTTTCGGAACCGAAGGTCCATTTGTGTACCCTTGACGACTGCAGAACACAAAGCTTTACGCCTCGCCTGGCCGCGTCAACACCGACATTGGTCTGTTGATGACTGGAAACATGTTGCTGGTCGGACGACTCTCGTTTCAGATTGTATCGAGCAGGTAGACATGTACTGGTATGGAGACAACCTTATGAATCCGTGGACTCTGCTTGTCAGCAACGTACTGCGTGTGCAGTTGGAGTGATATGGGACCCCTTGTATGTCTAGATACAACTCTGACAGGTGATACGTACGCAAGCATCCTGTCTGATCACCTGCGTCCTTTCATGTCCATTGTGCATTCCGACGGACTTGGGCAATTCCAGCAGAAAAAGAGACATCCCACACGTCCAAAAATTCTACAGAGTGGCTCCATGAACACTCTTCTGAGATTAGACATCTCCGTGGGCCACCAAACTCCCCAGACATGAACATTATTGATCATATCTTGGATTCCTTGCAACGTGCTGTTCAGAAGAGATTCTCCCCCCCCCCCCCCCCTCCGAATTGTAATTATTCATTGTGTCAGTTCTCTCCAACACTACTTCAGACATTATTCGAGTTCATGCCACGTCGTGTTGCCGCACTTCTGCGTGCTCTTGGGGGCCGCACGAAATATTACTCCGGTGTACCAGTTTGTGTAGCTCTTCAGTGTAAGTCTGCATGCCAATGGGAAGCCAGCAATGTTGATCTACTACTAGACCCGACAATTTTAGGTGATTTTTCGATACACATACTGCAAAAATTAGAACACAGATCTCACGCCGCTGACAGGAACAGTGGCTGTAGCCCTGTTGGGTGGGAATGGAGTCGAAGCTATCTTGGATGACAGATACGGTTATATCATGTCATGCTGCTTCAACTGTATACCTGACTTCGTCACATGGTACGCAGAATCTGGCCTTGACCGAAAAGAGGACGAGGTGGCAGTCCGGTATCCAGTGTTCTCGGTTTGTTCACCACTTTTGGTGCGTCTCTGGTGCCACCTTAAGAGAAGCCGCAAAGACAGTTCCGACAGTCCGCGGCGCTTCAGTCGTCATCGGACTGTCCGTATCGATGCTCGTATTGCTGTAAATAAGACTACTTTATGAGTCGGGCCACGTGATGTCGCTGTATTCCAGCACAATCGAATCTACAGTATGAATGTTCTCTCGAGAGGTAGTTACATGGGGCTGAGTGTTTTACTCATCAACGCCCGGCTCAGACCGTTAAGGACTGAAAGTTTAAATGTATACTGTAGGCATCGCTTAAGAAGGTATGTTTCGAATTTCCACTCCTTAAATGTTTGAAATAGAGGATGAAATGTTTTTGATATATATGTCGCCATTATTGTAATTTTGAATCTAGAACTTAGAAAATTAGTATTTGGTTTTACGACTAAGAATAAAGAAACACTAGTCTCAATATTTTTGGAAATTTAACATCCAGCGGGGTTAAACAGTTGGTGGTTTTTGGAAACAAATCATCTAATTTATAAAAAAAAATTTACCTTTAAAATTTTTCATAATGTAACTGTGATGTGCAAAGATAATATGAAAATGTGATGTTATAGTGCTTTGCTAATGTATTTTGTAACTTATGATAAGAAATATATGAAACGTATAATTTACTAAATTATATTCTGTCATGTTTTAATGAAATGAAAATTTTTGTATCTGTAGGCTTCTGTCCTGTACGAAAGTTACTGTGTGAAGCATAAAAGGTGGCTTGGGTTTTGGGCGCGCTACCTGGAGAGTGTAGAGCGAGCGGGAACGAGAGGACATAGTCTTTAGGCAGCAGTGAAAGAGGCAACACTCACATGGAGCAGGTGATGCCTTGCCCAAAAATCGTTGGACAATATCCTCGAATGCCGAGTGATGAATTATTATGGCTCAGGTGCAAGTTCTTGGACTATATTATGGACTTTGAAACGACGCCCAAGGAAAATTTATTAGTCCATACTTCAAGAAACTTTTACACTCTACCTTGGGTACTGTAGCAGTCATTACTATCCGCCACACCCAACGACTACAGCCAACATCTTACGAACTGTATAATTAAAATTTCAGAGGCATGAACCATTAATTCATATTTAACTTTTTTAACAATTATTGTGTTAAACATAAAAATTGGTATACCCTGTTATTTATTCCTAATCATTCACTTACATAGTGTTCTTTCCTGGTCTTCGATTATTCCGAGTAAACCTGTTGTAAAGACATCGAAGCGCTTTATTCAGTATCTACAAGCACTAATTTTCTTCTCTAAATGAATGTCTGAAAATAATTGCTGTAAAATAACTGTTAAAGTACAGGTAAAAGTAATTTGTGATTTACGTAGCAGAAGTGCTGAAATGAAATTTTGCTGAAATACTGATGTAGCTAATTCAATATTCTTACCTTCTTTGTGGTAAAAAGTAAATTGAAAGTGAGTAAAATATTTTTGTTAAAAAGACGAACTGCTCTTGCATAAATACTGAGTTTTTGCAAATTAAAGTGTTCAGTAAAGTAAAGATAAAATAATCTCACTTACAAATAAAATTTTGTAAAGTGCAAAGCGTTATAAAAGGAAAATTGCTTATGTGGCTCAGTAACACTGATGTAGGATTGCATAAAAATACTGAAAGACAATAAAGAGTGACCACAATCTATCGTTGGCTTTTGACAAATCATTTGTTAAGAGAAAGGTGTAAACAGAGTTTCCTAGTAAATTTAATTGTGTGTATTATGCTATTAGAGCATTTATATATCTAATTTGTTGGTTAGACAAAATGCAAACATAGAAGTCCCCACTGACTAAATTTCTCTTAGCACACAATGATAATTAAAAATTCGCGACCTCTCTAGATCAAAACTTAATATCTACTTGGGTATAGCATCTAAAAATTCCTGTGTGTTTCTCAGAGCCATATCCTGTAAAGTTATACTTATTTCCGAAATTAACTTAGGTGGCAACAGGAATATAGGCCTAATTTACATCTTTTGCTTTTCAGGAACTTAATCATTCCTTTGCCTAGATAGGCTGGCGACCGAAAATCCGTTAGACAAACCACTTAATGAACTTGGTACAGAAAAGTCTTAGATTCATTGTTATCCCGTTTCACTGCGTTTCTTTCTAACAGATAGAAAACTCTCAGGAGAAGGACTAAGTGTCTGATTTCCATATCCATGACTCATAAAACACGTTCAAATCCTGTACAACGGGTACCATTATACGACAGATGTGTACTACATGCACAATTCACCGTATAATACTGTTATACGTGACTTTTCTCATAGAGGACTATCTGTTCTGTTGAGGTATAGTGTTATAAACTGCTAAAGCATTTTTATAGCTACATCTATGAAAATTTGTATTTGACCTCTTGGTTAGAAATAGAAATTAGGTTTTTCAGTGATTTGGAAATCTAACCCATAAACGAAGTGAAATAGGGGATGAATGTTTTTATGGTATTATTTCATTATGAAAGCAGTTTCAGGCTACAGCTATGAAAATTTGTGTTTGGATTCTGGGTCAGAAATAAAAAATGTGTTTTTGGAAATTCAGCTCCTAGGGAGTGAAATAGGGCATCACTTATTCATTGATTCATCATCGCCCACCCCAAACCACTAAGGATATCAACTTGAAATGTCACAAGGGCATATACGGTAGGCATAATTTACCATGGGACTGTTCACAGTTCCACTCTTAAGGAGATGAAGTAAGGGATGAACGGTAGCTAGAAAATATGCCACTATTAAGGCAATTTTGAAGTTCGAACTACAAAAATTGGTATTTGAATGCTCTGTTAGAAATTGAAGTGCATCGTTTAGCATTTTTGGAAATTCAGTCCCTAAGGCGGCGAAATAGGGGATGAAAATATTTTGTTACAATAAAATATATTTAAAGGTAAATCGATGAAAGTTTGTATTTGACTTATAAGGAAATATGTATTAAGGGGTGAAATTTGCTATGGGAATGTCATCGCAAGAACTCAAAAGTCAGGTTTAACAACGACCTGCAGCTGTCACAAAGCTTTGTGGTCAGAAGTACATTCGGGATACACCATGCTTACATGAGCTTAATTAGAGCATTAAATTTAGATGTGAACAACATAAAAATCTGATTAATGGAAAAAAGGTCTGTGCATACCGTGCAGTAGCTAGTGTTCAGTATTATTATCAACGAACTGTATTGATGCTGACCAAAATATCCTCAGTACTGAGCGTGTAGCGGTGAGTATTAGCAGTGGGACAATTTAATATTCTGTTCGCATTTTTCCGGTTTAGTTTCTGTATAATACAGCCAACCCTGAGCTTCTGTATACTACAGCCAATATATGCTAAATTCAAGCGATTTACACTTTTAAACTATTTGAAATGGACAAAGAATTTAAGGTAGAATGGGGCGGCTGCCAGGATTTGGATCGAGGAGGAAGGCGTGCCAGTATAGTCCGTGCAGTTGTTTGAATTGCTATGCCAAGGCTGCTTACTGGCTAACGCGGCTGCCTACTAGCAGGAGACAAGCGTTCGATTCCTGACCAATGTACTAACTTTCGCTAGCCGCTTCAGTTTTTATACACCACTGGCCATTAAAACTGCTACACCACGAAGATGACGTGCTACAGACGTGAAATTTAAACGACAGGAAAAAGATGCTGTGATATGCAAATGATTATCTTTTCAGAGCACACACACAAGGTTGGCGCCAGCGGCGATACCTACAACGTGCTGACATGGGAGAAGTTTCCAACCGATTTCTCATACACAAACAGCAGTTGACCGGCGTTGCCTGATGAAACATTTTGTGATGCCTCGTGTAAGGAGGAGAAATACGTACCATCACGTTTCCCTATCGCGATTGCGGCTTATCGTATCGCGACATTGCTGTTCCCGTTGGTCGAGATCGAATGACTGTTAGCAGAATATGGAATCGGTGAGTCCAGGAGGGTAATGCGGAACGCCGTGCTGGATTCCAACGGCCTCGCATCACTAGCAGTCGAGATGACAGGCATCTTATCCGCATGGCTGTAACGGTTCATGCAGCGACGCCTCGATCTCTGAGTCAACAGATGGGGACGTTTGCAAGACAATAATCATCTGTACGAACAGTTCGACAACGTTTGCAGCAGCATGGACTATCAGCTCGGAGGCCGTGACTGCGGTTATCCTTGACGCTGCATCACAGACAGGAGCGCCTGCGATGATGTACTCAACGACGAACCTGGGTGCACGAATGGCAAAACGTCATTTTCTCGGATGAATCCAGGTTCTGTTTATAGCATCATGATGGTCGCATCCGTGTTTGGTGACATCGCTGTGAATGCACGTTGGAAGCGTGTTTTCGTCATCGCCACACTGGTGTATCACCCGGCGTGATGGTATAGGGTGCCATTGGTTACACGTCTCGGTCACCTCTTGTTCGCACTGTCTGCACGTTGAACAGTGGACGTTACATTTCAGATGTGTTACGACCCGTGGCTCTACCCTTCATTCGGTCCCTGCGAAACCCTACATTTCGGTAGGATAATGCACGACCGCATGTTGCGGGTCCTGTGCGGGCCTTTCTGGATACAGAAAATGTTCAACTGCTGCCCCGGCCAGCACATTCTCCAAATCTCTCACCAATTGAAAACATATTGTCAATGGTGGCCGAGCTACTGTGTCGTCACAATACGCCAGTCACTAATCCTGATGAACTATGGTATCGTGTTGAAGCTGCATGGGCAGCTGTACCTGTACACGCCATCCAAGATCTGTTTGACTCAACGCCCAGGCGTATCAAGGCCGTTATTACGGCCAGAGGTGGTTGTTCTGGGTACTGATTTCTCAGGATCTATGCACCCAAACTGCGTGAAAATGTAATCACATGTCAGTTCTAGTATAATATACTTGTCCTATGAATACCCGTTTATCATCTGCATTTCTTCTTGGTGTAGCAATTTTAATGGCGAGTAGTGTACATAAAATCTCATAGGTATGAGACCAGTAAAGTCTGTGAAATTGTAACATTTCCTTTGTCATATTCAGAAGTTAAGGTATATTTTCACATCCTGAGTGTTGTTTATAAACTTATGTCGTTTTAAAACAGCTGTGTTAAAAACTTTCCCTGCTAAATTCTGCAGTACAGTTAGTCAAGAAGCAATAATCACGACACGTAAATATGTATAAACAGCAGAAGATGGGATACCATGCCCTTTCGAACGTCACCAAGCAAAAACGTGTTTTCTGATGATATCTGTTCCTGCCTCGGTGCCAGTGACGGCCGTTTGTTTGTTAGAAGGAGGCTGGTTGCGAAACGGCGACCAACCTGTCTGCGTGCTACGGACTTACACTTAGTGTTATGGTCTGGGATACGATTTCATATGGCCGGCCGGAGTGGCCGAGCGGTTCTAGGCGCTACAGTCTGGACCAGCGCGACCGCTACGGTCGCAGGTTCGAATCCTGCCTCAGGCATGGATGTGTGTGATGTCCTTAGGTTAGTTAGGTTTAAGTAGTTCTAAGTTCTAGGGGACTGATAACCTCAGATGTTAAGTCCCATAGTGCTCAGAGCCATTTGAACCATTTGAACTATTTCATATGACAGCATATTACTCCACGAACTGTGACAGCAAAGCTGTACATCAATCTGGTGATTCGACCTGTTGTGCTGCCTTTCATGAACAAAATTCTATGGGGTGTTTTCCAACAGGATAGCGTTCGACTAAAAACCGCTGTTGTAACCCAACATGCTCAACAGAGTGTCGGCATGTTTTCTTGACCTGCTCGATCACATATCTGTCTTCAATAGAGAAGATACGGTACATCACTGGACGGCAACTTCAGCGTCATCCACAGTGTTTTGATCGACCAAGTGCCACAGATATCTAACTCCATCCCACATACTGGCATCTGGCACCTGTACAACACAACGCATGCATGTCTGTATGCTTGCATTCTACATTCTGGCTGTTACACCCATTATTGATGTACCAGCATTTCATATTTGCAATGGCTTATCTCGCGGTTATATTAACCTGCGGTAATGCATTGTTAATCTCTTAAATATCTTACCTAAATAAATGTATTTCCGAAATTTAATTACTTTGCATTAATTATTTTCTGCTGTTGCGATTTTATCCGTTAGTGTATTTATGCGATCTAGATGGCGCTGACTGAAGTTATCCTGTTGAGATCAAGGACCCGCAAGCTGAATGGAACACATTATGGTACAATACACATAGACCTTGTTTATCTTTTCGTCAATGACAAGATCTCGACGAACGGCCAATTACATATGATTTACCTCAGTGTGACTGCAGTGTGTGAGTTTTGTAGAAGACCAGACAAAGATGCACATGTGGTAGTGCGATGCACGGCCTGACAAAGTCCGATTTCCACCGGCAGAAAAACACTCCCATATGGATCATTGGACGCATAACGACCCATGTAATAGAAAAGAGACCAGCAAATATCAGTGGCTACGTCTCTTATATCCTACACAAATTCAGGAACACTGCCGAGGATGCAGACCAAAGCAGATACTTTGCACTATGCTGAGAATCCTCTCACAGTAAATGTACCACAAACACCTGATAAAGGTGGATAACGCACACCGTAATATGTAATACACAGATAACAGAAAGACTTACTTCTGTAGAGTAATAACTACGAAAGAAATTACAAGCAGCGTCAGTTAATAAGAGCGACAGTGAATATCACTTACTTACTTCCTTCGAACAGAACTTCTTTTCGATTCCAAACAAACAATCAGTTTTCAGACAGCATATTGCCTTTTACAGACTACAAAATTTCGAATTTTAGAAAGAAGAAATTTCTAAATAGTTACTCTCAAGATGGAAATTTTCAGTTTTCGGTTCTCTTCGCTGAGTAGCAGAGTCACAAAACGGATGGAATAATGTCTATTTTTATGAGTAGAAACTTATTTTAGTTTAATGGAAGGACGAACTTTCAGTTTTAGACAAGAGGACGCTTATTTTCAGGTTTGCATTATAAAGACAAAGTGACAGTAAAGCAAAGAAGCTAGTCGATGAAGATAAAGATGGAGACAGACAATATGGACTAAAAGAGTAAATAGAAAAGGAAAAAAATCTTTAATTAAGAAAGTGGTCCAGGGATTATAAAAGTAATTAGTGGTGAAGTATGTGCCTGGAAGCAGACAGGGCGTGAGTTCGAATCCCGGTTGGTCCACAGAAATTTTTAGTCTGCATGTAATCAACCCTTCGCTTCTCAACGCCTTATCGGGAACAACGCGTGGTACGGTTTCCACTCTAAACTGTAGATTCTCCTTCACTGCTTGCTTGACTAGGGTAGATTAAGGGCACGCAAGTCGCTGAAGGGCAGTCCAATTGACAGACCTTCCCCCGGCCACTGAGATACACGAAATTCTTGGTATTACCTACAAACTACATCCCATCTTCTACCTGACGTACTGTGTATGCACCTTAAGTAAATATTCGTTATTTGCTATCATTCTGGGTATCTTAAGTTTAATGGCCAAAGTGTATTAAGGTGGACGTATGGGATAATGTAACTCTTCAAAAAAATGGTTCAAATGGCTCTGAGCACTATGCGACTTAACTTCTGAGGTCATCAGTCGCCTAGAACTTAGAACTAATTAAACCTAACTAACCTAAGGACATCACACACATCCACGCCCGAGGCAGGATTCGAACCTGCGACCGTAGCGGTCGTTCGGCTCCAGACTGCAGCGCCTAGAACCGCACGGCCACTCCGGCCGGCAATGTAACTCTTACTGTCTGAGATGTAACTGAACCAAATTCTGCAGATAGTGTAATTATGTTACTAGCTATAATCTAGATTTGCTCCATTTTTTGTCGAATAATTTGGTCAGGACGTTGCTCGATACTTTTAAAACACATACTGTCACACGAGGAACATTTTCTCAAAGGTTACCTTACTTTTCAATTTTGAATGAAATGTTGTGGGTTATTCTTAGTGATTAGATAAACAAAACTTTGTACCAGTTTTTAATACCAGTCTTAGAACCCTCGCAGTAATTTTTTTTAGTTTATGTGTGTGATACATAGCAACTTTATTTCACAAAAATTTAAATAAGTCTGTCAGAAATACATTTTGAAGGATTTGGTACCACAGGAAATTGTGTTACAGTAAATGCGAAGACCATTGTAATTTCTCCTTTTTATCTGCATTTGTTCAGCAGAGAACGTTCATTATATACCGAAAAATTAAAGCTGCGGGAAATGGCAGAAAACAGATTTTATTAACATTTATGCCAGAAACAAGTACCTTAATGCTGACCACAACCATACATTTACTTTCATTTAGCTCTTTTTTTCTGTGATCTTTCTGGTATGCCCCTTGGGTAATATGTCACTAACATTTCGTAACTTGCAACACACACATCATCGACATTCTTCAATAGGTTTTGAGTAAGGCAGTATCTATGTGATCCTAGCGCCATAAGGGTGTTCCTGATTTTTCCTGTGTTACAATCATTAAACACCAGACAAGAATCATATGAGGGAATTTTAATACTAAATCGTAATCAATCGCACTGTAAATGGGCTCACAGCTTTCTGCACTGTACAGATGTCTTCTGTGATGGCAGAAAACAATAAAATATCATACACAAGGACAGAGTCGTGTAAGAAAGGGGGACTGGAACTGCGTACTGATTGTAACAAGATGGTTCTTGCATCATTAGAAAGACGAATTACACTCTGAAAATTGGAGTCAATTTTTCTAACATGCTACAGAATTGCCTGGTGATGAAATATTTCAACATTTTTGGACATTTTTACATACATCTCACCTTTTCAGTTGTTGCTAAATCTGTTTTTCCCAGTTGTCCTTCCACAAAAAACGCTAGGTCAGAAATCCTTTTTCTCTGGTACCACCTTTAAGGAAAGCGAAGTAATCAGTGCCTCATCAACTTCTACTTTTATCCTGCTGTCAATTAGTTGAGATGCCATGCTTTCCTGTGTGTTTTGATTGGTTCGTGTGGTTTCCCGGACTTCTGATAGCAATTTTTCTGCTTCATATAGTCTAAAGCATCGAATTAAATAAACCGTTACACAATGGAGAATGACGTACTAATTATCGTGTCCCGCATTTAATTTTTTCCATATGTTGGAGGTGGCACAATGCTGAAAGAACAGAAATATACAGTGGTAACTGGATTCAGTTAAAATGGTGTCAAGTGTGTATGTGTGTGTGCCCGTGCGTGTGTGTTACCGTGTTGTGACAGGAAGGACATCCGGCCACAAATGTGTTTCCACAGCCATCCGACCAGAAAACAACGAGGGCGCATGCCATTTTCAAAGCTTTACGGTCCAGCGCAGCTAAAGAACATAATAAAAAAAAGTTCCTCGCGGGCGGCGAGTGCAGAGTTTTACATGTGAGGCAGGAAATGAACTGCTGTGGCGTATGAAAACGGCGGAACAGCGGACAACTCAGCCGCGTACTGTCCAACGTGTGGCAATCCCATAAACAGCTCCGCTCATTACGGCGTGAAAGCCGATTATGTAAAATAGGCAAACAGAGGAAGGATTCATAGATCATAATCTCGCGCATTCTCGTGAACCTATCAGGTGGAACTTCATCATACACCTTTTACCTGTCATTTTTGCAGATTATGTTGGGGTCAAAATTGTTTGTATAGGCTATATAACGAAGTGTGTTAAATTTTTTTGAATTGTTGCCTTTTCTAGTGGGAGGTTATTTAATCTGTTAAACACTGAATGGAAAAATGATAGTTTATGAGCCATTGGGCGACAGGAATTGTCATTTATAATATAACTTTATAGCAAAACTTTATACTTTCAACAAAAGTACACAATCAAAAATTCGCGTACTCTGGCAAGAGATACAAAAGGCATACAAATACCACCTGATGGTAAATTTCTTTCATTTGATGTCACTAATCTATACACCAATGTGCCAGTACAGGAAACAATCAAAATAATAAAACGTAACCTGTTACAATATAGGAAAACATCCATGGCTGGAACACTTGAAATTATAAATCTTTGGGAAATAGCATTATCACAAAATTATTTTGAATTTAACAACAAAATCTATAGCCAAGCAGATGTAGTAGCCATGGGTAATAGTGTAGAAGGCCCATTAGGCTATGTTTTCCTAAATTCTCTGGAATAGAAATTCTTTAACTCACATTGGCCTACTCTCAAACAAAGTGGTTATTATTTTAGGCATGCAGATGATGGTCTTATTTTGGTAGATGACAACCACGCAGGTATCGAAAATATCCACCAAACACTCAACCAACTGCACCCTAAAATTAAATTCACTATGGAAATTGAGGAACACAATACCATTAATTATCTAGAACTCACAATTGGCAAAAATATTAATCGCCACACATTTGATATCTATAGAAAGAATACCACTTTTGATAGTATTATAAATGCCAATTCCTGTCACCTAATGGCTCATAAACTAGCGTTCCTATCCGTATCTTCATGCTAACGTACGGAAAAGAAAGGAGTGGTTGAGCCCAAACAAAACAGCAAATCCCCGTACAAAAACCTGTGCACATCTGCTAAAGACAATGTTATGCTTCTGTTGCAACAGCGACGGTGTGGTGTACTATTAATTGCTTCCCCGAGGTGTGACCACCACTGCTCTCATTTATTGTCGACAACTGAGACGTCTCGCAGAGGCAAAGCAGGAACAATGACCAGGAAGACAGCGTGAGGTGATGCTACTCCACGATAATGCCCGCTCGCTTCTGCTAGGGCTGAAAAAAAAAAGGTCATTCCGCACCCGTCCTATTCACCTGATCTTGTACCATTAGATACTCACCTTTCGCGCTCTCTATCGAACAACCTTCAGATTAGATTAGATTAGTACTTGTTCCATAGATCATGAAAACGACACTTCCTAATTATGTGGAACGTGTCAGGTTAATAAAAGGTGTCTATACAAGATATTACATTACAGAAAATATTACATGACAATATTTTTGATTTTTTTTGTCGGGGTTGGGGAAATTACCTACTTATTACATCCAAAAATTTATCTAATGAGTAGAAGGAGTGCCCATTAAGAAATTCTTTTAATTTCCTTTTAAATGCTATACGGCTATCTGTCAGACGTTTGATGCTATTAGGTAAGTGACCAAAGACTTTCATGGCAGCATAATCTACCCCCTTCTGAGCCAAAGTTAGATTTAACCTTGAGTAGTGAAGATCATCCTTTCTTCTAGTGTTGTAGCCATGTACACTGCTATACTTTTGAATTCGTTCGGATTGTTAATAAGAAATTTCGTAAGTGAATATATATATTGTGAGGCTACAGTGAAGATCTCTAGCTCTTTAGATAAAAGTCTGCAGGATGATCATGGATGAGCTCCAGCAATTATTCTGATTATACGCTTTTGTGCTATGAATACTCTTTTACTCAATGATGATTTACCCCAGAATATGATGCCATAGGAAAGCAGAGAATGAAAATAGGCATGGTAAGCTAATTTACTCAGATGTATAACGCCAAAATTTGCAATGACCCTAATAGCATAAGTAGCTGAACTCAAACGTTTCAGCAGATCCTCAGTGTATTTTTTTCCATTTCAACCCTTCATCAATCCATACACCTAGAAATTTTGAATATTCTACCTTAGCTACCGATTTCTGATCGAAGTCTATATTTATCAATGATGTCATTCCATTTACTGTGTGGAACTGTATAAACTGTGTTTTGTCAAAATTTAATGAGAACCCATTAGCAGAGGAACCACTTAATGATTTTTCTGAAAAACATCGTTTACAATTCACCAGTTAATTCATGTCTGTTGGGTGTGATAGCTATACTTGTATCATCGGCAAAAAGTACCAGTTTTGCATCTTCGAGAAGTCATTAATATATATTAAAAACAGCAGAGGACGCAAGACCGAACCTTGCGGCACCCCATTCTTGATTGTTCCCTAGTTTGAGAAATCACCAGTTTTTTGCATATTATGTGAACTGCTTATTTCAAATTTCTGCACTCTTCCAGTTAGGTATGATTTAAACCATTGGAGCACTGTCCCATTCATACCACAGTACTTGAGGTTATCAAGAAGTATTCCGTGAGTTACATAATGAAAAGCCATTCATAGATCACAAGGAACATCCTTTCCGGATGGAAATGCGCTCTGACACTGTTCGACGAGTTCTTTGCTCAAAACCCCGCGATTTCTTCAATAGCGGAATTAGGTTACCCCAGCGTTGGCAGACTATACTAAATTGTGAAGGAGAATAAATTATTGATGACTAATGGTTCTGTTACGTATATCTGTTGTGTTTATTAAACTTACGGAAGAAAGCTACGAACTCATGCATCAACCCAATAATATATATATATATATATATATATATATATATATATATATATATATATATATATATATATATATATATCGATGGAGCCGTGCCAGGTTTCATGATAATTCTGTTATCTGATCAAGGTACAGAAGTTAGAAAAGAGACTGTTTAGAGGCCACAATCCACTTTCGGTTCTGTATGAATAATTTTGGATACCAGACTTTAAGATTTATTGTACAGAGATTTTTAGAGAACATAGAGTACTGTTTTCCTCAGAGAAAAATTGGGAAACTTGTTACCCGTCAACTAACAACACTATATATAATTATGTAGTAAAATATAGTGTTATGTGAGCACTGCTGCAGAAGCTGAAGGCGTTCATCCTGCAGGTGTGTGGTTTCCCGTCCGCACCAAGAGTACGCATACAGAGATACGTGTCTTCATTTGAGAGATTATTCGATCGTCGTCTCACGTGATGTGCCTCACTCTGCTACAGAACGTGCCGTGATTCTGTTGGCGACCGTGTCCGCTAAGCCTCGGATAGCGCTAAAGACGACTGGCATGATTGGTTTTTCTATCGAATTAGCTATTGCTCTCATTTTGTGCAACTGAGTTTTCTCAGATTAATAAATTACTGGAGAGCCGGTATTTCGTTTTCGTCAGTATATTTTGTGTGCCGCAATATTATACACTATGTGATCAAAAGTATAAAAAAGTAAAAAAACATACGTTTCTAATATTATGTGCATAGTGCTGCCACCTACTGCCAGGTACTACATATCAGCGACCTCAGTAGTAATTAGACATTGTGAGAGAGCACAATGGGGCGCTCCGCGGAACTTAAGGACTTCTAACGTGGTCAGGTGATTGGGTGTCACTTGTGTCATACGTCTGTACGCGACATTTCCACACTCCTAAACATCCCTAGCTCCACTGTTTCCCATGTGATAGTGAAGTGGAAACGTGAAGGGGCACGTACAGCACAAAAGCGTACAGGCCGAACTCGTCTGTTGGCTGACAGAGACCGCCGACAGTTGAAGAGGGTCGTAATGTGTAATAGGCAGACATATACTCAGACCATCACACAGGAGTTTCAAACTGGAAGCACTATGACAGTTAGCCGGTAGGTGAGAAAACTTGGATTCCATGGTCGAGCGGCTGCTCATAAGCCACACATTACACTGATAACTGCCAAATGACGCATCGCTTGGTGTAAGGAGCGTAAACATTGGACGATTGAACAGTGGAAAAACGTTGTGTGGAGTGACAAATCACGGTACACAATGGGTTGATCCAATGCCAGAGTGTGGTATGGCAAATGCGTGGTGAACGTCAGCTGCCAGCGTGTGTAGTACCAAGAGTAAAATTCGGAGGCGGTGGTGTTATGGTGTGGTCGTGTTTTTTATGGAGGGGGCTTGCACCCCTTGTTGTTTTGCGTGGCACTATCACAGCACAGGCCTACATTGATGTTTTAAGCAGCTTCTTGCTTCCCACTGTTGAAGAGCAATTCGGGGATGGCGACTGCGTCTTTCAACACATTTGAGCACCTGTTCATAATTTACGGTCTCTGGCAGAGTGGTTACACGACAATAACATCCCTGTAATGGACTGGCCTGCACAGAGTCCTGACCTGTATCCTACAGAACACCTTTGGGATGTTTTGGAACGCCGACTTCGTGCCAGGCCTCACCGACCGACATCGGTACCTCTCCTCAGTGCAGCACTCCGTGAAGAATGGACGCAGGCATTACTGGATGCCCTTGGACAGCTCGTCAAGGGTGAACGTGCAATGCAAAACGATGCGGCAGCCGCCGCTCCACAGCTAACGCAGCCCCAACACGCTGTTGCACCAACTTTTCGACCTTTTGATGCTGCACTGGAAAGCTGGACGGAGTGGTCACGCCAATTTGGGTTCCATCTCGCCACCTACAGAATTCAAGGCAATGAGCGGCAGCCTTATCTCTTATCATCGGTCGGCGTACAAACGTACCATGTGATAGTCAAATTCTTTCCCCGACGCGACGTAGCAACTCTGTCCTACAAAGAAATTCTGTCTGCATTAGATGCATGTTTCAAAGAATCAGTCAATGTAGTTGCGAAGCGGTATACCTTCTTTCGTACAAAACGTACGGCAGGTCAGACTAATCAGGAGTGGGTTGCAACCTTGCAAGGCCTTACTAGGGATTGTGCTTTTGAGTGTCAATGTGGACTCCCTTATTCAGATACTATGGTACGTGATGCAATTGCACAGAACGTTTCTGATATTCGTATAAGGGAACAGATTTTGAAACTAGTCAATCCCTCCCTTCAACAAGTGATGGACATATTGGATCAGCTGGACTTTGCTCAGGAATCATTTGAAACTTCGCCACCCGTGTCAGGTTAACCGGCCCGCCAGGCGAGCTGCACGGAACAGTAAACAGTTCTCGCGCCCGGCCGCGCCGCTGCCGCCAGGCTCTCATCCACGGGTGCCGTGCCAGCAAGCAAATGCAGTGCTACAATCATGCCCGCGGTGCGCTACTAGACATTCGCGTGAGGATTGCCCGTCATGCGAAGCTATTTGCTTTGTCTGTAATAAAAAAGGACATGTTCAGTGTGTTTGCCAGAAAAAGCTCAGATTGGAAACTCACAACGATTTCAGGCCCTTTGCTTTGCGCCAGAATGGGAATCGAACCAAGGATACTCAGGCTCGTGAAACTTCGCCCATGGAAATTAATGTTCAAAAATGGTTCAAATGGCTCTGAGCACTATGGGACTCAACTGCTGAGGTCATTAGTCCCCTAGAACTTAGAACTAGTTAAACCTAACTAACCTAAGGACATCACAAACATCCATGCCCGAGGCAGGATTCGAACCTGCGACCGTAGCGGTCTTGCGGTTCCAGACTGCAGTGCCTTTAACCGCACGGCCACTTCGGCCGGCGGAGATTAATGTAGTTCATTCCACTCCGCCCAGTGCCACTCTCTCTAACAGTGACTGTGTTCATCCCACAAATAGAGTGCGTCGACATCGCTGGAAATCTCGTCAAGTCGCAAATGATTTTGTACCAGTGTCAGTTCACGTTGCACGAGACAGTCGCTCTTGTCGTCAGCAGGGCAATAAACTTTATGTGGACTTGGATATTAATGGCAAAGTCATACCATTCCAGCTCGATACCGGGGCTGCAGTTTCACTGATCAATAAACACACTTACAAACTGCTGGGCACACCTCCGTTGCGTGCCGCAAATGTTAAGTTAACTAGCTTTTCAGGTCAAGAGATCCCTGTGTTAGGACAGTGCAGCCTTCTTGCAACATACAAAGGACAAACAAAACTTGTGTCATTTTATGTCCTTCGTTCTTCTTCTGCACTGAACTTTTTTGGTTTCGATTTATTTCAGTTGTTTAACTTGTCTATAGTAAATCAGGTCCTATCAGTGAACCAGACTGTGCCTTCAGACAGTGTTTCTCGTCTATGTGAAGAATTTGCAGACATTTTTGCACCGGGCCTCGGTTGCGCTAAGAATTATAAAGCAAGTTTGGAACTGAAAGTAAACGTGCAACCGAAATTTTTCAGAGCGCGCAATGTTCCCCACGCATTGCGTGATAAGGTCGCAAAAACATTACACGATTTGGAATCACAAGGTGTAATTGAACGTGTGCAGGTTTCTCTCTGGGCATCACCCTTAGTAATTTTGCGAAAACCTTCGGGAAAATTGAGACTTTGTGTGGACTTCAAGACAACAGTGAATCCACAACTAGTGATTGCAACTTTTCCTTTACCCCACCCGGAAGATCTTTTTGACAAACTGTGCCCGGGTAAATATTTTTCGAAGTTGGACCTAGCAGATGCGTACTTGCAAATACCGGTGGACGAAGATTCCTAACGCGTTTTGGTGGTTAACACGCATCTTGGTTTGTATCAATTCAAACGACTGCCATTCGGGTGTGCATCCGCCCCTGCATTGTTTCAGCAATATCTACAAACTGTTTGTGCGTCGGTCCCTACTGCAGCAAATTATCTGGACGATATTGTGATCTCTGGAAAGACGGAAGAAGAACATTTGGCCAATCTCAGAACATTATTTCAGGTCTTGCGACAAAATGGTCTTTGCTTGCGGAAGGAAAAATGTGTGTTTTTTGCTCGTGATTTGCCATACCTGGGACATGTACTCAATGCCCAAGGCATACATCCCAGTCCCACGCACCTTCGTGCCATACAAGACTTGCCTTCGCCGCAGAATTTGAAGCAGCTACAGAGTGTGCTGGGAAAAATAAATTACTATAACAGATATGTGCCACATGCCTCTTCCATTTCAGCTCCGCTTCATTGCTTACGCCGTAAAGGTGTTCCGTTCGTCTGGACGACGGAATGCGAACGCGCCTTTCGCCAGTTGAAATCGGCATTGCTTTCCAGTACTTGCCTTACGCCATTCGATCCCCAGAAGCCCCTTTTGTTGATGGTGGATGCATCGGATTTCGGGATCGGTGCTGTGCTTGCGCACAAAGATGGATCGCACGATCGCTCTATTGCCTTTGCGTCCAAATTGCACTCGTCTGCGCAAAGAAATTATTCACGGATCGAGAAAGAAGCATTGGCTCTCGTATTTGGTGTTACAAAGTTTCATGATTTCTTGTATGGTCGTCACTTTACCATAATCACAGACCACAAACCTTTAACATCGCTTTTTCATCCGACCAAGCCTGTACCTCCACGTACAGCGCAGAAATTCATTCGCTGGTCTATTTTCCTCTCGCAGTACCGCTACGATATCTTGTATCGGTCCACTGCTAAGCACTGAAACGCCGATGCGTTGTCCCGCTTGCCTGTTGCTGAGGATAGGGCATTCGATTCCTCCGAACTTGCTTGCATGTTCATTGATGCGGAAACCGATGACGTGGTCGAATCGTTTCCGATTGATTTTCGTAGTGTAGCTACAGCCACAGCTGCCGACCCTGTCCTTGCTACCATTCTGCGTTTTGTTGCTACGCAATGACCCTTGTCGAAGTCACGGATCGGGGACCCGTTGGTTCGCCGATTTTTTGCTCACAAGGAGAGACTTTTTGTTCGACGTGGTGTTTTGCTGTTGCGTTCTGATAATGATCAGTCGAGGGTTGTGGTCCCACCTTCGTTACAGTCCTCTGTCTTACAACTTCTCCACCAAGGACATTGGGGTATAGTGAGAACGAAACAACTTGCTCGTCAGCACTATACTTGGTTCGGAATCGATGCCGCGATTACGAATATGTGCTCTTCTTGCATGGTGTGTGCCGAACAACAGTCAGCACCACCGCAGAAATTCTTTGCATGGCCAAAAGCCACTTCCCCTAGGCAAAGCTTACACATCGATTTTGCTGGCCCATTCTGGAATGCTCGATGGTTGGTTGTGGTAGATTCATTCAGTAATTTTCCTTTTGTTGTCTGGATGTCTTCTACGACGTCATCTGCCACCATCCAAGCGTTATCTGCTATCTTTTGCATTGAAGGTCTTCCACAGACTATTGTTTCCGACAATGGCCCACAATTCATGTCCACAGAATTTCAGTCATTCTGGAAGGCCAATAGTATTCAACATCTGACGTCCGCGCCGTTTTCGCCACAGTCAAACGGTGCCGCTGAACGATTGGTCAGGACTTTCAAGTCACAGGTGTTGAAGTTGAAAGAGTCGCATGCTCTGGAGGACGCGTTATTGCTCTTTTTGTCCTCGTACCGCTCGTAGCCACGAGATGGTCGGTCGCCGGCTGAGTTGCTCCACGGTCGCCCTCATCGAACCTTGATGTCTTTGCTACATCCGCCGCATCAGGTTCCTGTGCAGCGGCAGACACTTGCTTTTGCCGCAGGCGACGTTGTCTACTACCGCCACTATCGAGGTTTGGCGTTGGCTCGAAGGGCGCATTCTTCGCTGCCTCGGACGCGCTATGTATCTGGTTTTGGAGGCCTCTGGTGAGGTGCGTCGGCATCTCAATCAGCTGCGCCTCTGTCGTCGCACGGGATCTGCCGCTCCCCGTCTGCTTTCAGCGACGGTGCCGTCCGGTCAGCGTCCTGGGGACCCATCTACTGGCTCGCCTCAGCTCCAGGTGTTACCGACGCTGCCTTCCATTTTGCCCCATGGCAACAAAATTCTTTGATCATTTTCCCAATAACATAAAATGTCTGCCAGGTGGCAAAGCAGATTTTAAATGTAACCTAAAATCATTTCTCCTGGACATCTCCGTCTATTGAACAGACAAATTTTCCTTTAAAAACTGGTAGTCTGTAAAAAAGTAAAAAAGCAATAAAAATTCTGGTTATGTGCGAGTAGGTCTCAGGTACCGAGGGTTCCGTACAGATTTAATTACGTATACTGATGGTTCATCAATCCCAGCAGTTTCGACGATGCTCGCCTGTTATCGACACTGATACTGGCAAAATATTAGTCCTGGGAATTCCAAAACTTTTGAGAATGATTTAATTTTAAACTTGAATTCGTAAAACAAATCACAAAAGAAATATTTTTGTGTGATATAATTATAAATTAACAATAGTCGTATTTCTTCCTTCATTCGTACTGTGAAACGTTGCTTCATGCGGTATTTCATGATTTTATCCCAATGGAAAGTACCCCGTAAATAATTCTAAGTGAGTTTGCGAGTATCAAAATATTTGACATAAACGTCCATATCATTTGGTTGCATTGACTCAGAAGTTAAAGTTTTTATAGCACAAAGGAAACATAGACTTCAATGAGTGACAAAATTTCTAGTTGCGGTGACGAATGACAACTGGCTCTAAACGTAGAAAAATGTAAGATAACGTGGATGAGTAGGAAGAACAAACCCTTAATGTTAGAGTACAGAGTTACTAGTGTCCTGCTCGACGCAGTCACTTCGTTTAAATATTTGGTCGTAATGTTGCGAAGCGATATGAAATGGACCGAGCATGTGGGGGTTGTGGCAGCGAAGGAGAATAGTCGATCTCGGTTTATTGGGAGAATTTTAGGAAAGTGTAGTTAATCTGTAATGGAGATGGCATATAGGACGCTAGTGGGATCTATTCTTGAGTAATGCTCGAGTGTGTGGGATCCGCACCAGGTCGGATTGAAAGAAGACATCGAAGCAGTTCAGAGGCGAGCTGCTACATTTGTTACCAGTAGTCTCGATCAGCATGCAAGTGCTACAGATGTACTTCGGGAACTCCAGTGGCAATCCCTGGAGGGAAGGAGACATTCATTTTGAAGGACACTGGTGAGGAAATTCAGAGAACCAGCATTTGAAGCTGAATGCAGAACGACCCTACCGCCGCCAACATACAGGGTGTTTCAAAAATGATCGGTATATTTGAAACGGCAATAAAAACTAAACGAGCAGCGATAGAAATACACAGTTTGTTGCAATATGCTTGGGACAACAGTACATTTTCAGGCAGACAAACTTTCGAAATTACAGTAGTTATAATTTTCAACAACAGATGGCGCTGCGGTCTGGGAAACTCTATAGTACGATATTTTCCACATATCCACCATGCGTAGCAATAATATGGCGTAGTCTCTGAATGAAATTACCCGAAACCTTTGACAACGTGTCTGGCGGAATGGCTTCACATGCAGATGAGATGTACTGCTTCAGCTGTTCAATTGTTTCTGGATTCTGGCGGTACACCTGGTCTTTCAAGTGTCCCCACAGAAAGAAGTCACAGGGGTTCATTTCTGGCGAATAGGGAGGCCAATCCACGCCGCCTCGTGTATGTTTCGGATAACCCAAAGCAATCACACGATCATCGAAATATTCATTCAGGAAATTAAAGACGTCGGCCGTGCGATGTGGCCGGGCACCATCTTGCATAAACCACGAAGTGTTCGCAGTGTCGTCTAAGGCAGTTTGTACCGCCACAAATTCACGAAGAATGTCCAGATAGCGTGATGCAGTAATCGTTTCGGATCTGAAAAATGGGCCAATGATTCCTTTGGAAGAAATGGCGGCCCAGACCAGTACTTTTTGAGGATGCAGGGACGATGGGACTGCAACATGGGGCTTTTCGGTTCCCCATATGCGCCAGTTCTGTTTATTGACGAAGCCGTCCAGGTAAAAATAAGCTTCGTCAGTAAACCAAATGCTTCCCACATGCATATCGCCGTCATCAATCCTGTGCACTATATCGTTAGCGAATGTCTCTCGTGCAGCAATGGTAGCGGCGCTGAGGGGTTGCCGCGTTTGAATTTTGTATGGATAGACGAGTAAACTCTGGCGCATGAGACGATACGTGGACGTTGGCGTCATTTGGACCGCAGCTGCAACACGGCGAACGGAAACCCGAGGCCGCTGTTGGATCACCTGCTGCACTAGCTGCACGTTGCCCTCTGTGGTTGCCGTACGCGGTCGCCCTACCTTTCCAGCACGTTCATCCGTCACGTTCCCAGTCCGTTGAAATTTTTCAAACAGATCCTTTATTGTATCGCTTTTCGGTCCTTTGGTTACATTAAACCTCCGTTGAAAACTTCGTCTTGTTGCAACGACACTGTGTTCTAGGCGGTGGAATTCCAACACCAGAAAAATCCTCTGTTCTATGGAATAAACCATGTTGTCTACAGCACACTTGCACGTTGTGAACAGCACACGCTTACAGCAGAAAGACGACGTACAGAATGGCGCACCCACAGACTGCGTTGTCTTCTATATCTTTCACATCACTTGCAGCGCCATCTGTTGTTGAAAATTGTAACTACTGTAATTTCGAAAGTTTGTCCGCCTGAAAATGTACTGTTGTCCCAAGCATATTGCAACAAACGGTGTATTTCTATCGCTGCTCGTTTAGGTTTTATTGCCGTTTCAAATATATCGGTCATTTTTGAAACACCCTGTACATTTCGCGTAGGGGCCACAAAGATAAGATACGAAAAATTAGGGTTCATATGGAGGCACATAGAGGAAAGGTGTGTGGGGGTTTGCGGAATATGTATGTTGATGTAGATGACTTAAATTTCAACTTGATACGTGTACTCGTTCCTGAGAAAAAGGGCTTTTAACAGTCAGACAGATAGACAGACTGACATAAAAATGATCCTATAAGGGCTCCGTTTTCCGAGGTACGGGATTCTAAGTAAGAAATAAAGAAAAAGTTAATTTTTAAGCGTGGTAGCGTGAGTATGATTAGAAAACTAATATATTAAAAAATGTTAACGCTAGTTATGTACACACATCCTATAAACTGATTCGTTCCACATCATTTCGATAAAGGAATCGTTCAGATGATCTATGGAGCGTGTAACCAAGTAACTAATTAAGCTAGTAGTTGAAGATAAACAGCAGGCATTTAATGTAAGTGTGGAAATATTTGCTTCTTTCGACGTAGTTCTGTATCCGTTAAGTTTATTGTGTCAAAGTTGTCGTGAGGAAGCAAGATTAGCTTCAAGCAGTCTAACCATAATTGACTGTTGATGTAGTTCCTAAAAGTTGCTTCACTTTCTTGTAGACATCCAGAAAGACTGAACGCCTGAAGCTAGTCGTCCTTTATTGGATGGATGGAACACGGTGAATGAATGAGCGAATGAATGAATTATTTATTACCATGAATAATCTTGTTATATCAGATAAACCACTTCCGTATCGCAAACTCCACACCTGCTACGCTCTTGACCTTTCCAGACATATTTTTACGTCGAAATACCAGGCAAACGCCACAAGTCCTGTAATGTTCGTTTTCAGACTGTTGATAGTACTATCTTACAGACGAAAAAGTTACCCAAGGTTGGATGTCCCCAGGATCACTGTTTAAACAATTACTCGGTTACTGAATGCTCTTTCATTTATTTAAGGGAACACAAAGTTTCATTCATTTAAGGGAACACTAAGTTTCATACACGCTTATTTCTTAAAGAAAAGCGCCATCACCTTTGCATCACGACTCAATACGACTGACACATTTCCAACCAAAAGGCGTCATGAAAAATATCTACAGACGGTAATAGCAACACACGTCTGTTTCTTAGTCGAAGTCAGCAATAACTGCTACTTCTGTCTCATTAAGATCTATTTGGTGATAACGCTGTCTGCATGATCAGTCATGAGTCCAATGACATGACGATTATTTTTTTATGCTTGGGGGAAGGACAAATATAAACGTCGATTGACAGACTATAATTTTAAAATTTATATGTAGTAGAATGGCTAGAAAGGCAATTTTCTCGGCTCGGAATGACTGTTTACTATAATTATTAAATTAATTTGCAAATGGCTCTGAGCACTATGGGACTCAACATCTGTGGTCATAAGTCCCCTAGACCTTAGAACTACTTAAACCTAACTAACCTAAGGACATCACACACATCCATGCCCGAGGCAGGATTCGAACCTGCGACCGTAGCAGTCGCGCGGTTCCTGACTGAGCGCCTAGAACCGCTAGACCACCGCGGCCGGCCAAAATTCATTTGCAATAGGCTGCTATGTAAAAATAAAAAAAACAGACTCTTTCTGTTCTAAAATAAAATATTGTAAAAAATAACTTATTGATCTATCTGATTCTCCTTTGCTTCAGACTTATGGTTTGCTTCTCCCATTAAAATATCCCTGTACGTAGTTATATGAGTTACTTGATGAATTAATGGAGCTAGCACTATTAATTAAAATTAATTATCGTTTTACTTACATTCGAATACCAGTACAAAGGTAGTTTAACACTTTGCATCGTCTGCACCTGAACGATCACTCCGGTACCACATGTAAACGAAATGATGCAGTCCGGTCAACGAAAGTAATCACATAGATATCAATTGTGATAGGTCAATGAAACGAAACAGCCCTATAGAAAGCCTGTTATATCCTTATGTTGTGCAAAAACGAAATTATTATTTATAACGCACATAAAATTTAGAGGTCGACGTGTATATTTGACTCATTCACGAATATCCACCCAAGTTAACCATTCATGTTACGATATAAAATAAGTTCAGAAAGTTATAAGCAAAATTAACGTGTTGTCAGAATTTGTACTCTGCAGTCTACAGCCCACTTAAACTTTACGAAAATGTGTAAATCATTAAAAGATTTCCTAATCAGCAGCGGTCAATCCGTTAACGACTCTGAAGATGAAACTGATCT
Organism: Schistocerca nitens; assembly: GCF_023898315.1. Taxonomy (NCBI): domain Eukaryota; kingdom Metazoa; phylum Arthropoda; class Insecta; order Orthoptera; family Acrididae; genus Schistocerca; species Schistocerca nitens. The sequence continues at coordinate 544,445,581 of NC_064621.1, read as the reverse complement.
ATTAGACGTGAGAGACACCAAGTAACTGAAATCGGATAGCATAGTTTCACGTCAAAGACTACTCAAATGATGTTGCTCTCACAAAGAAGGATATTGGTTCCTTCAAGATTACAGACTAGCACCGAATGCTGTCGGTAACTGGACTGCCATCATTTGAACAATTTTTCTCACTTACAAATCACGTCTGTAGTTGATATTCCTAGGAGACCACATGGACCTCATTTCTGGTTTGTGCAGTGATAATGTGCGATTAGGCTTCATTCTGTCACCAGCGTAACATCCTCACTAGAATGTATCGTGGCATCTCGAATCGTTCCAGATTTGGATGACCGCAGTATAATCTATGCAAATGAGTCGATCAAGACCATTTGCGAAGCTGGCAATCTGTGTCATCCCTCAAGGCATCTTGGTTTCCCTTGCTGTCTCATTTATTGTAATTTTACCGGCGTACTTAACGTTTCTCAAGATTTGTTGAAAACACTTACTGTCATGGATAGATGTGTACTTACGACCTTGATTTCAGTTTCACAAAAGTTTTAACACGGCGCTCGGTCACTGCCTGCGGAAGTGGCGAGGGCTACAAAAGTCTACGCAGTCAGATGTCTGCCTTCTCCGTGCAGACTGTTTTTCGTTTGTGGTCTTCGTCTTGGCAAAATTCGGTGCAATAAAAATGTCGTAAATCTACTGAGATGTCTCGTGTTCAGCGGTTTATTTCTCCTTTGCTACGAACAACTCCTTTAACTTTGAAATTTGTTCTGATTTGTAGTATACGTAATAAAATATTTCCGCTGTGTAAGGGAGCGCATCGCATTTTCTCTTCAATTTATTGGCTTTTTGTAAATGCCCACACAGCTATCTCAACACTGGAAACGTGATTCTACAGTTTGTTTTGCCAGTACAGGGTGACATTAACTTAAGTTGTATACTGGTACGAAGTTACATAGGCTTAACAAAGGACAGGTTCCACGTAAAACAAATTTTACATCCAGAGTGCATTGAAGCCAGTAAACAAAACGAAAATGTAACACAGGGTACAAGGAGGTAGTATGCTACAAGATTCCTATTGGGAAAACAGTAAAAAAATGATAAAACGCATATGGTACACATTTGGGATGTTCCAAGTTCAATTCATATTAATGAATATGTATGTAAATCAATAATATGTCCTTTTGTAAGTGTTGTAAAAATTGTTTAAAAAGCTATTGACAGACATTTGAATATTTTTGCGAGTCTTTATGTACTAACTAGACTGAACAAGCGAACAGATTTGGGTATTAGAGACAAATGTGCAGATACATCAGTATTCAAATACATACATATGGAACGAACATAGTGACATAAATTTATAAGCTGAGCGTTCCATATCCTGCTGAGCAGCATGAGGGAACATAATCAGCTAATTGTGCTTTCACCTGAAAATTACTTGCAAAAAAATAAAAAAGGTTCAAATTTCTCTGAGCACTATGGGACTTAACATCTGAGGTCATCCCTAGAACTTAGAACTACTTAAATCTAACTAACCTAAGGACATGCCACACATCCATGCCCGAGGCAGGATTCGAACCTGCGACCATAGCGGTCGCGCGGTTCCAGACTGAAGCGCCTAAGAGACTGATGACCTCAGATGTTAAGTCCCATAGTGCTTAGAGCCATTGAAGCGCCTAGAACCGCTCGGCCACACCGGCCGGCAATTACTTGCAAAGACGTTGATGTGATACACGTTCGAAGGACAGTTAAGGAACACATGATTTTAATCTTCTTCCTCTCCACAAACACATAGAAGGTCGGGGATTAGGTTTAGCTGACAGAGGTGTTTGTTCAACTTCCAATGATTTAATTTCAGCCCTGCTATAACTGTTGTGAGGTTCCTCGGGTTTGTGTCTTATTATGGCATGGTACTCTTGCGATCATTGGATGAGTCAGTGCATAGTGACTATATCTTTGATTTTAGATGTCCTCGGCCATTCCTCTTGCTGGTCCGGTGACAACTGTTCTCCGAGCATAGGTGTCATACCCGTGAGAGGCAGTTTATCACATTTCATTTGCCCATGCAGAAATGCCTGCTTTGCTAGGGCATCTACTTGTTCATTTCCAAGTATCCCAGAGTGGCCTTTCATCCATACCATCAAGACGTTACCATAGTTCCGCTGCTCCTATAAGACAACGTCGACAACTGCTGCCATGGAATAGCAATTATGATCGTATTTAATCAGTTGTAGGGCTGACATACTATCAGAGATTATGACTATTGTGTCTGATGTGGTCGTCTGTGCGAATAGCGGGGCTTCAAAAATGGCAATTAGCTCACCTGTCATAATAATGGAGTGTGGATCCAGCTTGTATACCCCTTGTCGCTCGCTTGAGGGTGCCTATTGGGCACTACCAGCGCCGTAACTGTCCCAGGACCAATCTATATACACCACAGGAATTGAACTGCCGTTGCTTTAGCTGGGTCCTGGTTTTGAAACGATAAACTGGTCTTGGCATCAATCTGCAGAGTCGACGTTTTGTATGGCCTGTTCTAACGAGGTGTATGAGGACTTTTCCACACCTTGTGCCTTAATACCTTCATCTCCACATACACTGAAGAGCCAAAGGAACTGATTGGTACACTTGTCTAATATCGTGTAGGACCACCGCGAGCACACAGAAGTGCTGCAAAACGACGTGGCATGGACTCGACTGATGTCTAAAGTAGTGTTGGAGGGAACTGACACCATGAATCCTGCTGGGCTGTCCATAAATCCGTAAGAGTACGAGACGGCGGAGATCTCTTCTGAACAGCACGTTGCAAGCCATCCGACATATTCTCAATAATGTTCATGTCTGGGGAGTTTGGTGGCCAGCGGAAGCCTCTAAACTCAGAAGAGTGTTCCTGGAGCCACTCTGTAGCAATTCTGGATAACGTAGAGTGCCGCATGGTCAACCTGGAATTTCTCAAGTCTGTCGGAACGCACAATGGACATGAATGGATGCAGGTGATCAGACAGGATGCTTACGTACGTATCACCTGTCAGAGTTGTATTTAGACATATCAGGGGTCCCATATCACTCGAACTGCACACGCTCCATACCGTTACAGAGCCTCCACCAGCTTGAAGAGTCCCCTGCTGACATGCAGGGTCTATGGACTCATGAGGTTGTCTCCATAGCCATACACGTCCATCCGCTAGATACAATTTGAAACGAGACGCGCCCGATCAGGCAACATGTTTCCAACCATCATCAGCGCAACTGACGGAAACAGGTGAGGTGTAAGGTTGCGTATCGTGCACTCATCAAGGGTACACGAGAGGGCCTTCGGCTTTGAAAGCCCGCATCGATGATGTTTCGCTGAACGGTTCGCACGCTGACACTTGTTGATGGCCCAGCACTGAAATCTGCAGCAGTTTGCGGAAGGGTTGCACTTCTGTGACTTTGAACGATTATCTTCAGTCGACGGTGGTCCCGTTCTTCCAGGATCTTTTTCCGCTGCAGCAATGTCGGATATTTGATGTTTTAGCGTATTCATGATATTCACGGTACACTTATGAAATGGCCGTACGGGAAAATCCCTACTTCATTGCTACCCCGGAGTTGCTGTGTCCCATCGCTCTTGCGCCGACTGCAACATCACATTCAGACGTCTTAAATCTTGATAACAGGCCATTGTATCAGCAGTAACCGATATAACAACTGCGCCAGATACTTTTGTCTCGTATAGGTGTTGCCGACCACAGCGCCGTATTCTGTCTGTTTACATATCTCTGTATTTGAATAGGTATGCCTATATCAGTTTCTTTGGCGGTTCAGTGTATTTAGCCACGACAGGTGGAGACTGGTCACACAGTAGGATGTTAATTCCAGATTTTTTTCGTTAAGGGACCCATATTCGCCGAGAAAGTGAACAGGAGAAGTTTCCTGCAGAGGAACATTGGAGGAGGAGGAGATTACTGTTTAACGTCCCGTCGACAACGAGGTCATTAGAGACGGAGCACAAGCTCTGATTAGGGAAGGATTGGGAAGGAAATCGGCCGTGCCCTTTCTAAGGAACCATCCCGGCATTTGCCTGAAGCGATTTAGGGAAATCACGGAAAACCTAAAGCAGGATGGCCGGACGAGGGATTGAACCGTCGTCCTCCCGAATGCGAGTCCAGTGTGCTAACCACTGCAGAGGAACATTCGTCGCAGCTTTAACGGTGGTTTGTTGCTTGAAGCAGTAATGCATTGATTGGGGTTTGTACTACACAGGGTGGTCCACTGATCGTGACCGTGCCAAATATCTCACGAAATAAGCGTCAAACGAAAAAACTACAAAGAACGAAACTCGTCTACCTTAAAGGGGGAAACCAGATGGCGCTATGATTGGCCCGCTAGATGGCGCTGCCATAGGTCAAACGGATATTAGCTGCGTTTTTTAAAATGGGAACCCCCATTTAATATTATATATTCGTGTAGTACGTAAAGAAATATGAATGTTTTAGTTGGACCACATTTTTCGCTTTGTGGTAGATGGCGCTGTAATATTCACAAACATATGGCTCACAATTTTAGACGAACAGTTGATAACAAGTAGGTTTTTAAATTAAAATACAGAACGTGAGTACGTTTGAACATTTTATTTCGGTTGTTCCAATGTGATACATGTACCTTTGTGAACTTACCATTTCTGAGAACGCATGCTGTTACAGCGCGATTACCTGTAAATACCACATTAATGCAATAAATGCTCAAAATTATGTCCGTCAACCTCAATGCATTTGGCAATACGTGTAACGACATCCCACCAACAGCGAGTATTTCGCCTTCCGTAATGTTCACACATGCATTGACAATGTGCTGACGCATGTTGTCAGGCGTTGTCGGTGGATTACGATGGCAAATATCCTTGAACTTTCCCCACAGAAAGAAATCCGGGGACGTCAGATCCGGTGAACGTGCGGGACGTGGTATAGTGCTTCGACGACCAATCCACCTGTCATGAAATATGCTATTCAATACCGCTTCAACCGCATGCGAGCTATGTACCGGAGATCCATCATGTTAGAAGTACATCGCCATTCTGTCATGCAGTGAAACATCTTGTAGTAACATCGGTAGAACATTACGTAGGAAATCAGCATACATTGCACCATTTAGAATGCCATCGATAAAATGGGGTGCAATTATCCTTCCTCCCACAATGCCGCACCATACATTAACCCGCCAAGGTCGCTGATGTTCCAGTTGTCGCAGCCATCGTGGATTTTCCGTTGCCCAATAGTGCATATTATACAGGTTTACGTTACCGCTGTTGGTGAATGACGCTTCGTCGCTAAATAGAACGCGTGAAAAAAATCTGTCATCGTCACGTAACTTCTGTTGTGCCCAGTGGCAGAACTGTACACGACGTTCAAAGTCGTCGCCATACAATTCCTGGTGCATAGAAATATGGTACGGGTGCAGTCGATGTTGATGTAGCATTCTCAACACCGACGTTTTTGAGATTCCCGATTCTCGCGCTATTTGTCTGCTACTGATGTGCGGATTACCCGCGACAGCAACTAAAACACCTACTTGAGCATCGTTATTTGTTGCAGGTCGTGGGTGACGTTTCGCATGTGGCTGAACACTTCCTGTTTCCTTAAATAACATAACTATCTAGCGAACGGTCCGGACACTTGGATGATATCGTCCAGGATACCGAGCAGCATACATAGCACACGCCCGTTAGATCTTTTGATCACAATAGCCATACATCAACACGATACCGACATTTTCCGCAATTGGTAAACGGTCCATTTTAACAAGGGTAATGTATCAACAAGCAAATACCGTGCGCACTGGCGGAATGTTACTTGACACCACGTACTTATACGTTTGTGACTATTACAGCGCCATGTATCACAATGCGATGAAAGTGGTCCAACTAAAACATTCATATTTCTTTACGTACTACACGAATATGTAATAAAAAATGGGGGTTCCTATTTTTAAAAAAACGCAGTTGATATCCGTTTGACCTACGGCAGCGTCATCTAGCGGGCCAACCATAGCACCATCTGGATTCCCCCTTCAAGTTATACGAGTTTCGTTCTTTGTAGTTTTTTTGTTTGACGCTTATTTCGTGAGATATTTGGCCCGGTGACTATCAGTGGACCACCCTGTATAGTGTCGAGTCTTTTGGGGCGTCGTGTCTGACGATGATCCGTAGCACTTGTTTATATAGATAAAGTGTATCCTTAGTAGGTCTCATATCTTTGAAGTCAGCGGCAAAAATAGCATTATTCTGTTTCAGAAAGGGTTGCATTTTATATTTGGTTCCCGTTGAACGGTGATGTGCACTTTAAAGTCATCCGGAAACACTTTAGCCTCAGAACTGCGAAACGAGTGTGTTTCTGCGAGAAGCGTCTTACGAAAAAATTGTAAGGAAATATCTGAATGTACAAAAAATTGGTTTAAAAAAGAATTAAACAACAAGGAACAGATCCTGGAAGATACCGAGAAAATACTTTCAACATTTCCAACAGAAACATAGGAACGTATTTAACAGACATTTATAACGGTATGAGAAGCTTAATATATCGTCTGCCTTCGAAGACTTTGTCTTCTTCCATTCAGATGCTAAACACGTAGCTTCCCCCCAGAAAACTGAGAAGAAATAATTTTATATCACAAGCTTTATGTAATTCGCATACAAAGGATGACACGAAATGATAGATTTCTAAAAATGGGATGTAGGACAAGTCTCCGAACCCCACATTCTCTAAAGAGTTCAAATTTCTCTGAGCACTGTGGGACTTCATTTCTAAGGTCATCAGTCCCCTAGAACTTAGAACTACTTAAACCTAACTAACCTAAGGACATCACACACATCCATGCCCGAGGCAGGATTCGAACCTGCGACCGTAGCAGGCGCGCGGTTCCAGAATGTAGTGTCTAGAGCCGCTCGGCCACCCCGGCCGACACGGGATGTAGCTATACGCTTTATTTAATTATGTTGAATAAAAGTCATATATACAACCCACTAGGAAACGAAAAAAGCCACTTTAAGTAAAACTGTAGTGTTATAATGTGGCAGGAATTGTTTGTGGTAACATACTGTTTCATCTCTTTTTAAGAGACGACACCCTTTCGCGTTAGCACAGATGGTTACAGTTAGGAAACTTGGGCTATAAATATTCCATAAACCAGACTAATACTAAGCTGAATTCTTCCCTGATAATAATTATGCACCAATCTGCGAAAACAGAGAAAAATTTAACTTACGCAACCACCACGTAATCTGCTGTCGAAGTGCGGGCTTTAATTTCTCATCGATCTTCAACTGTAAGTTTGCAGTGCGTGCGTGTATTTTAATACAGTACAAAACGATGGCATCAGGAGATACATGTGAGGATCTTGAAAAAAAAGTATTTTGTGTAAGGTTTTCGAGAATCTGTGTGTTGTACACACATGAGAAAATCTGTCAGACGTCTAGCTTGTAGTAGTTGTACAATACACTTTCACCTTGAAGAAGGCGGCCATCACATCATGGACTACAGAGAAGGCGTTGTTGAGTCGCTAGGGGAAGGGAGGGTGGGCAATACTGATGCATAACTCACAATTATTAGCTCTTCATTTATTTAAATTTAGTTTAGTTTAATTAGTGTAATTTTTCATGGAACATCTGCACCATAAATCATAATGATGGGAAATCAGTCATTTTACATTCACATTACAAAGTAATGACTGAACATGGTTAAATGCTGACCATTTACAAATATCTTTTTTTATAATATACTGTTGTGAGTAATGCCTATCCACCACCTACTGCACATTACAGTGATAAAAATTCTTATACAGAACACAAGAAGTTATCAAGGGGAAACTGTTTCAGTTTATTTTGATACTTTGCTTAGCTCACTGTCAGAAATTTTATAAGATCGTGTAAGTGATCACAAATTTGGCTGCAGCACTACATTTGCTAAAACCAACCGTAGTGTAGAGTAATGACGCCATTTTTTCTTGTGGTATGGTAGTTATGTAGTCTCTTGCTCCAAAGTATTTGGACAACCTGAGTTGTGTTACGTCTGATGTACACGCAACCCACGTAATGTAAATGTCTTGGTGGTCCTCTGGTAACTTTTCGGTACATTTGGTTGACTGTACAGTATTGTTGCCACATTGAGAACAATTCCCTGATGGCAACAACTCCTGATGTAAACAAATATCATGATACTACATATATCAGGAAACATCTTTTGTTAGAGGTGAGACAGTCCTTAATGCTCGTAAGCTTAAAATTATTATAATGAGTGACGTTTCTAAAATGTTATATCTCTCATTAGTATCCGAAACAACTAATACCCGTAACTCTACGGCATAAATCGTTCCGTAATCCTTACTGAAAACTAAATTCATTTGCAAACAAGAGATGTTTCAAGAATGTCTGAATAAAAATTCTATGATAATTCGAGGTGTCATTGTCCTCTAAAGAGATTTCCAAACTCTCACTAGTTGAGAAGTTTTAAATAAGCTGGTCAATGAACTAACCAGTTAGAAAAAGCATGATAACGTCAAGCGGTCTATCATCAACATCAATATCAACAATGCATCTTTAGCAATGACATTGTATTCGTGATGGTGTGTAGATATATATGCAGCTCGAATGTGTGTGTGTGTGTGTGTGTGTGTGTGTGTGTGTGTGTGTGTGTCCGCAAGAGACTAACAGAAAAATTAAAAACAGATAACGATGGTAAGCTACGAAAACCTCGTGTCATCTGTCTGTGAAAACCCTGTAATTCCAGTAACCAGTAACTCCATAATCAAAGAGAGATTTGAAAGCGCATGGACTTCCGTAATCTGTAAAAAAACTAGGCTTCTACTATACAGGATGGTCGGAAATTCCCGTTACATACTTCTAGGACATGTGGAGGTTAGTGAGCATATAACATTTTGAATAGGAACCCATGTCCGAAAACGTATCGTTTCCGTTCTACGACAGTTTCAATGTAGATGACTATCTCATCCACACCCACGTGAGGAATGTACTTAGGCGTCACCCAGTACAATTGTTGTAATCCATTTGAAAAGAATACTGACTCGTTCCGTTATTACTTACGCATTTGCATTACAACTTACACCTTATAGTTTACCTTAGTCGATAATAACAAGAACCCAGCATCTACGGCACCAGCCGCAACCTACCGATGCATTACAAGAGCGGCTCGACGTGGCGACCACCAACGATGCTACACACCTAGTACCTCCGAAGCATGATCTGGTACACTCTCTCCACCCCCACCTGGTGTCTCTTCAATGTCTTGTGCAGCGGCCACAACTCGTGCCAGCAGATCTTCCTCTGTCTCTACAGGTGTCTCATAAATTAGGCTCATCATACGACCCCACAAGAAGTAGTCCATAGGGGTTAAATCCAGCGATCGTGGCGACCACGCGGTTGGACCACCACGGCCCGTCCATCTTTCACCATACCGTCTGTTGAGATGTCTCCGGACAGCCAGTGAAAAGTGAGGTGGTGCTCCATCATGCTGAAACCAATTTTCATGACGGACATTCAATTGCACAGCTTTCAAGAACGGGTCCCTTACGTGCCGTAGAAAGACTAATTATGCGGGTGAATATGTATTATTCTTCTATATTATTATTCCATTTTTTCCGTTTCGCTATGGAGTCGACATTGTTACGTGGGTTTTGGAAACTTCAGTGGCGATTGGTGGCCGGGTACCCTTCCTTAGGCGACCTCAGCACCTAGGACGGAATTTATGAACCCAATCTGTCTGTGTCGAGCGTAAATCTCATGTGCAAGTGTGCGAAGGTTTCCGAAATGATTGCATACCGAGTATGTGAGGTGCGACATCGGTACCTGCCCTTTTAATCACCTCGTAGGATGTGGGAAACCGCATAAAAACCGCATCCTGCCTGCTCAGTTCACCAGCCCTCATCGTTAAACCTCGAGGTGGATTCCGTGCGGGGCAAACTCGATAACCCGAATCTCATTAACGTTCTCGGCTGTCCAGGCGGGTTTGTTAAAAATATGGAATAAAATGTAACTATTGTAGATAATGAACAAACTCCTCTTAAGGATGTCGGAAAATAAAGAAATTTGCACAAAAATGAACAACAAATGGATCAATGCTTGAGGGAAAAAGTCGGATTAATCACAAGTCGTATAATAAAAAATTACCGGGACGTTGCTGCATGCTATTTATACTGGTTGGTGTAGTCTCTGATAGCTCTGAGAGTTTTGCCTTAGCTGAAACTGGCTTGAAAGTCATGTTCTTGGTGCGAGAGGATAGTTAGCAGCAACACGTGGGCGTAAGTCTGCGCAGCTGGCGGAAGTACAACGAACTTTAGTCCAGCAGTGCACCAGCCTCTATGAAGACATTGGCCTAACATGGACACATGATACAATGACATCACAAGCTTTTGTGGATATTATTAAAGAGTCTCACACTCTTGGAACTGGCGTAGGGGGAGCAGATGCAGGAGTGCTGCACTGCTGTTCGAGGCCAGGTCCTAGTGTAGGTGGTTCACCGTTGCCTTCCTCCGACTTGTGATGGAAAGTCACATGTGTACGTGTGTCGTGTGGATAATTGCGATGAGTGCACGTACGGTTTACTGGTCGATCTGTGTTGTGGTTGAAGGGAATGGGGAGGTTTAGAATTTAGTGCAGCACATTGGCACAAAGACTGGTGGTCAAGAAATTTGCACCTTCACGTATACTCGCCTAGCCGGCCAAATACACGCAGTGAAAATGTAATCCACCACCAGGATTCGAACCGGCGTACCTCCGAGTCGAGAACCAGCGCACAGGCGTGCTTTTGCGACCTCAGCTATGGCGGCGGATTTGTGTGTACAGGGTGTCCGAGAAATGTTACGATAAACATCGAGGTGGTGTAGAGGGTGTCTTGAGGAACTATACGAGCTTTAACATAAAAATTCGTAGGCCCTACTTTCCAGCACACTCTTGTACAAATCTGTCGCTCGATTCTCGTAGCATGCCTTCTTTACTCCATGTATAGTTAAAAAAAAGATTGTTTATCTCCGTCAGGGAACGGAAGCGGACTATCATGTAACGTTAACAAACATACCTTTTGTGTTGCTACTTGATTACTGCAAGAAGACCATTTCACTATGGCACTGCTGTGAGGGATACTCAACACATCGACTCACCTGAAAGTAAAGAAAATAGCAGTTAGTGCTCAAACGAAACAAGCTCAGTGGTGTAATGGTTGAATTTGAAATTAAACCTAAAGTGAAATATACATTTTATTTTGTTGGTGTGACAAGACGACGTAATGTTTGACAGTGTACAGCAAATACTGGACACATAGCATATGGGAAATCCCTTGTACGAAATATTGCATATGTGAAATGTTGCCTCAAGGGTCACTACAAATACCAGAGTGCCAAATTATTTGTTAGGTTTGGAACCTTTTTGAATGTTTGTGGAACTCAGTGACGTGCGTACACTGACGGAAATGCTGGAACATGAACACATTGCTTGTGGGATATGTTGATTAGAACTTCATCGGTATGCGATCTAATTTACAGTACAGAACAAATCCATTCCTACAGAGGAAGAATGGTCTGAGTACATGATGGCCATTGGGTCTGTCTAATGTTACTGGAACTTTCCAGGCGGGGATCACAACACAGCATACTCAGTGAGACGCCCTACTAAACCCGCAGGACAGGACAGGTAGTTTAAGCTGTGGAAAGAAGCCAAAATAAGCGGCTGCAAGTTACACTCGAACATACAACTTTTTATTTGATCAAACATTACAAAAGCCAAGAAAATTTTTTAAAAACACAGCTTTGGTTTCGGAACTTAATTAGCGGCTGTATGCGCCGTACAATCTCATGCCTTAAGGGCAAGACCACTTTAATCAAAAAACGGCTGAAAGCCTATAACTTAAAGCTCAACCAAAATGAGAAATTTAAAAGGCAAAGCCTTATGTTAAAATAGTTCCTTAATTCGGCTGAAGGGACAGAGAATCTCACACTTTAAGAGCAAAACAAATTCAAAATCGGCGAAAGGCCCAACACTTAGGACTCAATAACATTAATTTTAAAAATGTCAAAGACTTTACGTAAATTAGTTCCTAAATAAGGCTGAAGGCCCAAACCATCTCACGCCTGAAGGGCAAAACAACCTTAATCTAATCAGCAGCTAGAAGCCATACAAGTACAAACAACAAGGTCAAACAAGAAAAGGCAGTACACCCAAGGGCGCTCAGAAGTTCCGAGGGTCGGCCTGGAATTCAAACACTGACACTCGCTTAGGTGAGATAGGTAGTTGGCCCAATCATTGTCCATCCGACGACAACCCAACCGACGGTCAGTCAGCGGACCCAACGACAAGGTAACCTCCTCTTCACCTGACCAGCACACAACAGGGAGTTCAATAGAGCAACATAGAAGGTATCGGCGCCCACAACCAATATACATTGAGCTGTCAAACTACACACAGTGCTGGGCAGCGACAACACAATGAGAAAAATACAGTGCCTGAATTTACGTCAACGGCCAGGGTAGGTAACCAGAACGATAACAGCCACAAGGCAGAAGATTCCGCTGGTGCACTTCAATGAAAATAACGAAGTACTGTTAAACTACACCGGAGGGTGGCTAAAATTTGCCAACTTGAAAACACTCGTTTTTGCTCGCGGGAATATCGCAACAGCCGACAACGAACTCCAAACGACACAGTGTGAAGAGTCGTGACTTGCTCGTAGATTCAGTCAAAACTCAACTTTCATGTCCAGGATCGGAGAGCCGTGAACCTCGTAGCAATAGGAACAGCACCACACACTCCAACAATGCTTAAAGCGCGCCAGCGGCCCCGGGGATTACCTCGCTGCTTCACGCCAACCGACAAACTTCCCAGGCCCGGAAACGGTCCAAGGACCAAATATACGTCCGCCGATGAGACGACCAACCAACGGTCGTCCTGTTCCAATCTCCCTCCGTTGGACAGTTCATGTGTGTCGCCAGCGGTCGGCGAGCACTGGCTGACGGCGCCTCACCGACGCTCCGTCACCCTACCTCACTGCTGCTGCGTCCCGACTGCACTGCTGGTCCGTCCCGAACTGACTGCCACACACACGACGACCTGGAAATACTATCGGTCGCTCCAGAGATGGTACGACAGTGCACTTATCGATACGCGCTGCTGCTGCCGCTCACGGGCAAGTAAGGCGGGTAACGTGCACGTTCAGCTTATCGCTTTCATTCGGTCTTTGGGAAAGCTTGAGTCATTGCATGAAGGACATAGGAGTATCATACCGGCAAATCGTACAGACCGTTGGCCGTAGTGCAATGACTGCAGAATGAATGATGATGAGTCAAATTCAAAACAATAGTGTCCCCAAGCAGACTGGTCGTAGATTTTGCTAGAAGGTCTACTCCATGAGATGATCGTGGGATTGTTCAGCTGCCTCTGATGTACAGACGAATTAAAACGGTTTAAATCCACGCAGAGATTACTACACACCGTCGGGAAAAGATTGGGTTGAGATTATGAACTGCTACACATCGTTTATGTTTGACACCACGCAACAGACTACTGATACTTGCATCCTACAGATCAGTAGTCAACCTCGACATTAGGTGACTTGCTGCGGCGTTCAGCGTTGAAACCCGTTTTTGTTTGTCGCGGTGAGGTCTAAGGCAATGAGTTCATAGACGAGCTGGTGGAAGCAGTGGTTCTCGATACCCTTGTCGCACCATTCGTTGAATCATTGTTTGACGAGGAAGCTACTGAATATGACAACAGGAATGATTTGGTAATCGTTGAAACCAAACTAATGTTCGCCAGTCCAGTATATGTGATCAATGCTAAACCCTGTTGTAGTCCCTTCACGACCGGGTTAACCAGGTGGATAATGTAAAACCCCATCTGTACGTTACATCACATACACCTTCAATGTACGTGCCCTTGACTGGTCTGTCTAGTTCCTTGATTTGTAACACACATACACGTCTGAAATTGGACTGGAAGACAAACGTCGTACTAGACTGCAGCCTGGAATCTTTATAAACTGACACAATTATGTATTTCAAGTTGGACAAGAAATTCGGGAAGACGATATTCTGAGACTGTTTTCCTTGACCAGTATATTCATTCTCATAGTGGTCACACATCATACTGATGATGGTGGACATCAGTTCCGAATGAAATGAAACTGCAATCATTAAATATTCATTATGGGATGATAATATACACGAAGTTTGGAAATATCGGACTGGTGCTTCGTTTTGTAACACTTTCGTTTCTGTCAGTACACATAACCATCAGAGAACCAACAGCTAATGAGCTCTTAACCCTTCAAAGACATCGGTAAATACATGTGGCACTAGTCTTACTTGCTGTTTATTAGTTCATTTACTATAAAAATCGATTTTATTGGTATTAATGTACACACAACAGTTTATCTGATAGTATGAGTACCTCCTTTATATTTCTAAGTCGATAAGCTTGAGAAGCGAACAAGTGAGTAATGACACGAATATTTACCGATGAACTTTGAGGCACCCGCCTTGAGCTGGTTTCGTGTTCAGTTACCATGTGTCGAAAGTATAAATCAGTACGGGAGTCGTTTTTATGCATATTTCCAGCTAATTTTCTTCCGCGCCGTACGTATAAGCAAACAGATTGTCGTGAATTAATTTCCTAATTACATCCAGTTTCACTGATAATTTGTTGCGTAATTTTTCGTCTAATGAAGAATGAACATTGAAGTCATGATCGTTTCACAGACTGTCTCGAAAATGTTAGCCACTGAGATAATATAAATTATTTTCGCTGATAGTGCACATGTAGGATGTTTACCATAAATATGCAACGTGACGGAAACAGTATGGACATGCACTTAGTTGTAGTAGGCATATTAGTTATCCATTTTTGGTTAGTTTTTATGTTTAGACGGATCATACTGACAATCATAAATATACAGGGTGATTCAAAAAGAATACCACAACTTTAGGAATTTAAAACTATGCAACGACAAAAGGCAGAGCTAAGCACTATCTGTCGGCGAATTAAGGGAGCTATAAAGTTTCATTTAGTTGTACATTTGTTCGCTTGAGGCGCTGTTGACTAGGCGTCAGCGTCAGTTGATGATAAGATGGCGACCGCTCAACAGAAACCTTTTTGTGTTATTGAGTACGGCAGAAGTGAATCGACGACAGTTGTTCAGCGTGCATTTCGAACGAAGTATGGTGTTAAACCTCCTGATAGGTGGTGTATTAAATGTTGGTATAAACAGTTTACAGAGAATGGGTGTTTGTGCAAAGGGAAAAGTTCTGGACGGCCGAGAACGAGTGATGAAAATGTAGCACGCATCCAGCAAGCATTTGTTCGCAGCCCAGGAAAATCGACTCGCAGAGCTAGCAGAGAGCTGCAAATTCCACAATCAACTGTATGGAGAGTCCTACGAAAAAGGTTAGTTATGAAACCTTATCGTCTGAAATTGGTTCAAGCACTGTCTGCAGCTGATAAGATTAAAAGCATCGATTTCTGTGATTTTATCCTTACTCAAATGGAAACAGATGAATCTTTCGTTTCAAAGATTGTGTTTAGTGATGACGCAACTTTCCACACTAACGGGAAAGTCAACCGTCACAATGTCTGTATATGGGGCACTGAGAATCCGCGGGAAACAAATCAGTATGAACGTGACTCGCCTAAGGTGAAAGTTTTCTGTGCCATTTCAGCCAATAAAGTTTTTGGTCCCTTTTTCTTCGAAGGTGCTACTGTAACTGGACTACAGTATCTGGAGATGTTAGAGAATTGGCTGTTCCCTCAGCTCGAACAAGAAGCACAACAATTCATATTTCAGCAGGATGGAGCGCCACCACATTGGCACTTCTCTGTCCGTAACTACCTGAACGTCAACTACCCGAGGCGATGGATCGGTCGCCAGGCAGCCCGTGACAGACCACTTCATCACTGGCCTCCAAGAAGCCCTGATCTTACCCCCTGCGATTTTTTCTTATGGGGGTATGTTAAGGATATGGTGTTTCAGCCACCTCTCCCAGCCACCATTGATGATTTGAAACGAGAAATAACAGCAGCTATCCAAATTGTTACGCCTGATATGCTACAGAGAGTGTGGAACGAGTTGGAGTATTGGGTTGATATTGCTCGTGTGTCTGGAGGGGGCCATATTGAACATCTCTGAACTTGTTTTTGAGTGAAAAAAAACCTTTTTAAATACTCTTTGTAATGATGTATAACAGAAGGTTATATTATGTTTCTTTCATTAAATACACATTTTTAAAGTTGTGGTATTCTTTTTGAATCACCCTGTATATACTATCTGTAATAATGTCTTCATGGAGGTGACATCGTTTCATGGCAGATGAAGTTTTGGATGATTGTATAATGAATTACTCAGAAGAGGTTAGACAGCACCACGCAGAAGATTCAGAATTTGAAGGAGTCTCTACAGTTTTAAGCACTGCTACAGTAGGTGGTAGTAATCTGAGTATCACAATTTTAAGGGTACTAGTGCGGGAAACGTCTCGCAGATATGCAGCGGGGAGGGTAGGCTCTTTGCCAGTGCTCGAAGAAGTATTTCATGAAATTCGTGAAACTGACGCTGACACAGAAGTGGCTGGAAATGTGGATTTCTGCTCATGGTCTAAAGTTGGTTGTGAACCCCATTCCTCTAAAAAATGTCTTCATACTGACGGCATATGTTTACTGACGGAAGTTGACATTGCTGATATCATGGAGATTTTTCAATTTTTTTTCAGCACAGCGTTTGTGCTCCTGACACATTGGCGTAAATAATTATCACTTCGTAACTCATGGTGGACACAAAAATATATAATAAATTGTTCAGTTTTACTGACTACCGTTCCCAGTGAATACATACCGACGCGTACCAACCGAGTCGGCAGGTACGTAAGGAATTCCAGTTCGGTTTTACAAAGAGTACTCTACGCCACTGGCCCCTTGCTTAGCTCACTTTTATCGAAAATCTTTTGCACAGCGCAAAGATCCAAGTGACTGAAGAAAAGCGCAGGTAACTCTTGTATATAAGAAGGGTGACAGAACGGACCCGCAAAATTACAGACTGATGCGCTTAAGATCGGTTTGCTGTAGAATTCTTGAACATTCGCTGAGTTCAAAGTACATAAATTTCCTTGAAATCTAAATGCTGGTGCCCACGAATCAGCACAGTTTTAGAAAGCATCACTCCTTCAAAACTCACCTTGCCGTTTCCTCACATGTGAACTATGGATGAAGGGCAACAGGTAGATTCCATATTTCCAGATTTCTGAAAAGCAATTGGCACAGTGTCCCATTGCAGAGCGCCAATGAAGGTACGAGCATATGGAATAGGTTCCCAGATATGTGAGTGGTTCGAAGACTTCTAAAGCTATAGAATGCAGTATGTTGTCCTCGACAGTGATTGTTCATCGCAGACAATCGTATCGTCATGAGTGCCCCAGGGAAGAGTGATAGGACCGCTGTTATTTTCTGCATACATACAGGGTGGGCAACAGTCTACGATTGTTTGCTGATGATACTTTGGTGGAGTAGAAGGTATCGAACTTGAGTGTCTGTAGAAGATACAAGACTACTTAGACAAAATTGCTAGTTGGTATGATGAATGGCAGCTATCTCTAAATGCAGAAAAATGTAATTCAGTGTGGATGATTAGGAAAAACAAACACATTATGTTCCTATACAGCAATAATAGCGTTCTGACTGACATGGTCATGTCATTTAAAATATCTGGGCATAACACTGCAAAGTGATTGATATGGAACCAGCACTTGAGGAATGCCGTAGGCAAGGTGAGTGGTCGAATTCAGTTTATTGGGAAAATTTTTGGGGAGGTGTAGTTTGTAACGCCGGAAATGCATATCCTCGTATTTCCATCTATTGTACTATAAATTTTTTTTCTTATTTTGTTACCTGAATATATGACGTTTCTGTGTCTTTGTATATTGTAATTGTTTTACTATTTGTATATATATGCATTTATGTCGATGTATAATTGGTTTGTTGTGTAAAGATTATTTGTATTTTTACGCTGGGTCTGGCCTAGGGAAACTATGCTATCGAACGATTACATCGATAGGTCGTGTGGAGAACGAAAGTGTTTAGGATCTTTGGTAGTGTTAACTCTGCCGCGTGGAGCGCGGGCAGAGCAGGGGGAGTCTGGCTGGGGTGGTGCAGTGAAGCTCCCGCGAGTTGCCGCGCTTTCGGGGTTTGGCAGCATGTAATTGCGATCGACTTGCGATGATAGTCTGACACGGTGTCGCGGACGGGAAGCATTAGCTGGCGCACATCAAGAGCCCGTTTCGCCTGGTGACCGTGTCGAGAAGAAGGCGCGCCATCATCCAGCTTCTGCAACAGCAGCGGCCGACAATGAGTGACTGTCGCCACCTCCTCGATCGACAGCTTCAAACCTTCAATCAACCAACAAGGAAGACTGGAAGCACGTAAAGTTTCAGAACTGTATGGCAGACCTCAGCCTTCAAAACTGTTCAAATCACAAAATTACAGCAACGTAGCATGAATCTTTGTTGCTCATTGTCCCAATTGCATTACCAAGCAGGGTCCCTTACTTTTCCGGAATGAACCCGAGTGTCGTTGAAATTCAAACGCCAGCATCATTCGATTTCATTGCTTTAATTTCAAAGTCGGAGCGTGGAATGTCAGATCCCTTAATAGGACGTCGTTATCAGGAGAAAGAAAACTGGCGTTCTACGGATCGGAGCGTGGAATGTCAGATCCCTTAATCGGGCAGGTAGGTTAGAAAATTTAAAAAGGGAAATGGATAGGTTAAAGTTAGATATAGTGGGAATTAGTGAAGTTCGGTGGCAGGAAGAACAAGACTTTCGGTGAGGTGATTACAGGGTTATAAATACAAAATCAAATAGGGGTAATGCAGGAGTACGTTTAATAATGAATAAAAAAATTGGAGTGCGGGTTAGCTACTACAAACAGCATAGTGAACGCATTATTGTGGCCAAGATAGACACAAAGCCCATGCCTACTACAGTACTACGAGTTTATATGCCAACTAGCTCTGCAGATGATGAAGAAATTGATGAAATGTATGACGAGGTAAAAGAAATTATTCAGGTAGTGAAGGGAGACGAAAATTTAATAGTCATGGGTGACTGGAATTCGTCAGTAGGAAAAGGGAGAGAAGGAAACATAGTAGGTGAATATGGATTGGGGGGAAGAAATGAAAGAGGAAGCCGCCTTGTAGAATTTTGCACAGAGCATAACTTAATCATAGCTAACACTTGGTTCAAGAATCATAAAAGAAGGTTGTATACCTGGAAGAATCCTGGAGATACTAAAAGGTATCAGATAGATTATATAATGGTAAGACAGAGATTTAGGAACCAGGTTTTAAATTGTAAGACATTTCCAGGGGCAGATATGGATTCTGACCACAATCTCTTGGTTATGAACTACAGATTGAAACTGAAGAAACTGCAAAAAGGTGGGAATTTAAGGAGATGGGACCTGGATAAACTGAAAGAACCAGAGGTTGTAGAGAGTTTCAGGGAGAGCATAAGGGAACAATTGACAGGAATGGGGGAAAGAAATACAGTAGAAGAAGAATGGGTAGCTCTGAGGGATGAAGTAGTGAAGGCAGCAGACGATCAAGTAGGTAAAAAGACGAGGGCTAATAGAAATCCTTGGGTAACAGAAGAGATATTGAATTTAATTGATGAAAGGAGCAAATGGTTCAAAATGGTTCAAATGGCTCTGAGCACTATGGGACTCAACTGCTGAGGTCATTAGTCCCCTAGAACTTAGAACTAGTTAAACCTAACTAACCTAAGTACATCACAAACATCCATGCCCGAGGCAGGATTCGAACCTGCGACCGTAGCGGACTTGCGGTTCCAGACTGCAGCGCCTTTAACCGCACGGCCACTTCGGCCGGCGGAGAAAATATAAAAATGCAGTAAATGAAGCAGGCAAAAAGGAATACAAACGTCTCAAAAATGAGATCGACAGGAAGTGCAAAATGGCTAAGCAGGGATGGCTAGAGGACAAATGTAAGGATGTAGAGGCTTATCTCACTAGGGGTAAGATAGATACTGCCTACAGGAAAATTAAAGAGACCTTTGGAGAGAAGAGAACCACTTGTATGAATATCAAGAGCTCAGATGGCAACCCAGTTCTAAGCAAAGAATGGAAGGCAGAAAGGTGGAAGGAGTATATAGAGGGTTTATACAAGGGCGATGTACTTGAGGACAATATTATGGAAATGGAAGAGGATGTAGATGAAGACGAAAGGGGAGATAAGATACTGCGTGAAGAGTTTGACAGAGCACTGAAAGACCTGAGTCGAAACAAGGCCCCGGGAGTAGACAACATTCCATTAGATCTACTGATGGCCTTGGGAGAGCCAGTCATGACAAAACTCTACCATCTGGTGAGCAAGATGTATGAGACATGCGAAATACCCTCAGACTTCAAGAAGAATATAATAATTCCAATCCCAAAGAAAGCAGGTGCTGACAGATGTGAAAATTACCGAACTATCAGTTTAATAAGTCACAGCTGCAAAATACTAACGCGAATTCTTTACAGACGAATGGAAAAACTGGTAGAAGCGGACCTCGGGGAAGATCAGTTTGGATTCCGTAGAAATGTTGGAACACGTGAGGCAATACTAACCTTACGACTTATCTTAGAAGAAAGATTAAGAAAAGGCAAACCTACGTTTCTAGCATTTGTAGACTTAGAGAAAGCTTTTGACAATGTTAACTGGAATACTCTCTTTCAAATTCTGAAGGTGGCAGGGATAAAATACAGGGAGCGAAAGGCTATTTACAATTTGTACAGAAATCAGATGGCAGTTATAAGAGTCGAGGGGCATGAAAGGGAAGCAGTGGTTGGGAAAGGAGTGAGACAGGGTTGTAGCCTCTCCCCGATGTTATTCAATCTGTATATTGAGCAAGCAGTAAAGGAAACAAAAAAAATTCGGAGTAGGTATTAAAATTCATGGAGAAGAAGTCAAAACTTTGAGGTTCGCCGATGACTTTGTAATTCTGTCAGAGACAGCAAAGGACTTGGAAGAGCAGTTGAACGGAATGGACAGTGTCTTGAAAGGAGGATATAAGATGAACATCAACAAAAGCAAAACGAGGATAATGGAATGTAGTCAAATTAAATCGGGTGATGCTGAGGAAATTAGATTAGGAAATGAGACACTTAAAGTAGTAAAGGAGTTTTGCTATTTAGGGAGTAAAATAACTGATGATGGTCGAAGTAGAGAGGATATAAAATGTAGAGTGGCAATGGCAAGGAAAACGTTTCTGAAGAAGAGAAATTTGTTAACATCGAGTATAGATTTAAGTGTCAGGAAGTCGTTTCTGAAAGTATTTGTATGGAGTGTAGCCATGTATGGAAGTGAAACATGGACGATAACTAGTTTGGACAACAAGATAATAGAAGCTTTCGAAATGTGGTGCTACAGAAGAATGCTGAAGATAAGGTGGGTAGATCACGTAACTAATGAGGAGGTATTGAATAGGATTGGGGAGAAGAGAAGTTTGTGGCACAACTTGACTAGAAGAAGGGATCGGTTGGTGGGACATGTTTTGAGGCATCAAGGGATCACAAATTTAGCATTGGAGGGCAGCACGGAGGGTAAAAATCGTAGAGGGAGACCAAGAGATGAATACACTAAGCAGATTCAGAAGGATGTAGGTTGCGGTAGGTACTGGGAGATGAAGAAGCTTGCACAGGATAGAGTAGCATGGAGAGCTGCATCAAACCAGTCTCAGGACTGAAAACCACAACATCAACAACAATTTCAAAGTTCTGTTAAGGTATTCATAGCTGGCTACAATATTTAGATTACACAAGCACAAATTAAGAGTGCGAGTTTTGTTACCGTATTTTAGCTTACCTGTGACTGCAAGCCCAGCTTGGTACATACTAAATTTTTCTATTGTTAATTGTTCAGAATCATTTAATTCAAGTTCAAAGTTAAATCTCTTATTTCTAAATTGCGTAGATTCAAGTAGCTTTTGAAATGATTGTTGAGGTAGTCCAAGACTAACCGTATTTTACTGAATTTCGATGTGCTTCAGAAAGAAAGCTCACTATTAATTTCAGCCACTAAATTAACTTTCGATTTTCCGGTTTTATTAATTCTTTTGCTAAATTAAGTCAGAGTGTAGCGAAATTTATTACTTCTGACAAACTTTCAGTTTTCACACTACACGTGTCAACCTTCAGTTGCCACGCTTCTAGTGCTAATTATATGTGTAATAATCTTTCTTTTTCAGTTACTATAGTAATTGTCCTTAGGACTGGCGACCGTAATTTCCCTCAAATCTCAAATATCTAATTACCGCTAGTTAATTGTTAACGTAATGGCCGCACATTTACTTTCTTTATTAACTTTACCCCTTTTCAAAATTAATTTCCACCAGTTTCATTAGCATTTTTGCTTTCATTTAGATGTAACCCTTCCCTCCCTCTTTACCGACAGATTAACTTCGGTGACGATTGCTTTTCCCGAATTTCTATTAGGTACACACGGTTTAATTTTCACTGTCATTAAGGTCGATAAGTGAGGGGGAGGTTACAAGTTCATCTGTAAAGGAGCCCGCATATAGGACGCTATTGCGACCTTTTGTAGAATACTACTCGAGTGCTTGGGATCCACACACTGTTGGACAAAAGGAAGGCATCAAAGCAGTTCAGAGGCATTCTTCTAGATTTGTAAATGGTAGGTTCAAATAACACGCATGCATTACAGAGGGGTTACAGAAACTGAAATGAGAATCTCTGGAGGGAATGAGACTTTCTTTTCGAGAAACACTATTAACAAAATTAACAGAACCGTCACTTAGAGCTGAATGTAGAACGATTAAATTGCCAGCAACACACATTTGGCGTGAGGACCATGAAGATGATAGGAAAAATTAAGTCTGATACAGAGGCATTTAGACAGCTGTTTTTCCCTCGGTCTATTTGTGAGTGGAATAGGAAAGGAAGTGATAGTAGTGGAACAAGGTACCATCCACCACGCGCTATACAGTAACTTGCAGGGAATTTATATAGATGTAGAGGTGTATTTCATTGCCATTGTGGATGAAGTTCTTTGGTACTTGAAGGGTTAGCGCCTCAAAACAACACAACACACTCGTCGACGAAGGATGGGTTATGGTGATGACCCAGTTGGATACAATACAGCGCAGTGTTTGTTTTCGCGTGGCTGATGGCGGCGTTAACGAGACGTCGGTGTGCCCCGTGCCGGGCCCGCACCTGCCGTCCCTCCAGCTCGTCGGACGTCGGCCCTCGGCACACGGCCCGGCCTCATTTAAAGCGGAGCTGGCGGTCGCCCACACGGCTCTATTTTTGGACCGTCTCTTGCTCCCCGCGGGACGGCTTGGAGCCACCGGATCTCGACTCGCGATGCGCTGCGAGCTATCGACTCGCCTCGGCCTATGCGCAGCTGCTCGTCTGGTTGCAGTGCCGAGCGGGGAATACCCTGGCTGGCAGCAGCCGCTGGAACATCGCTTATGAGATTCCAGAGCGCTGAACGGTGCGCGGTGCGCGGTACGCGGTACGACATGAGAAGCTAATAAGGACGCGCAGCCGCCCCTTGCAGAACACAGTATAATATAAGAGCGAGGGGAGCTAGGCGAGTGCTGAAGATAAGCAGATGGAACGTTTTTATATTGCAGCGAGTTCTCCTATTAAAATAAAAATAATATCCTAGCTGGGTTCCACAAAATGCACAGACAGGCGTCTACTAGAGAAATATGGATACCCGCATTTAACTATATATAATAACACAGTAGCCTCTTACTAAATAATAAGTAATGAGTATAACTAAGAGTTTCGTTTGCTGCAAAGAATTTGTTTACTCTTTAAATGGCTGTGACTCACTTGTTCTGCATAGTGATTATGGAGTTCACACCAATTACTATTTTGTATTAGCAGTATCTATCTCAGTATGATCAGATTATCTAGTTCTGTTTGCATTCAGCAACTCTGAACTAGAAATATGGCTGCATGTGGCATGTTAGATTTTATAATCACTTGTCATATACGTCTTGAATTTTGTATTGTAGCAATAGTTGTTTAACTACTGCAGGTTACCATAGACTATCATAAGTAAGTGCAGACTGCGGTAGTATCCTAGCAGCTTTGGTCAGTCAAGGTCATACCCACATTACCTGTACATTAGATTATTGCCTTTCATCACGATGAAGAACATTCTGCTGAGAACAATACAGCAGCAACAATCATTATACATATATATTTTTCATGTTTGTACATTTAAACTGTATTTTCATCAAAAGTAATTGCTTTCGTTACATGAAGGCGTAAAAGTTACGCAATAAATTAATTTTCAGCCCTCATAATATGCAATTTAAATTCTGCAAAGATATAAAATATACAATGTACTAACACTGAATGATGTGCAGCTCTAATCATGTGCAAAACAAACAACTAAACAAACAAGAAAGCAAAGAGAAGTCGTCGGCACCCAGTTTCTCTCGTACATATCAACTTATGTTTCTTTCCCTACCAATGCTGCCAAAACTACCGATAATCCTACCATTTACAATGTCATTTATGTAGTATACTCAAGCTACCGAACCGTAGTTCTGGTAGAGCATAACTTTAGATATGATATTTGATCAGCAGAAGCGGTAAGTAAAATAGAACTTTACGCTTTATGATATACAAGTACATTAGAAAAATTTTGTAACAGAAAAAAATGGCTGTAAGCACTATGGGACTTAACATCTGAGGTCATCAGTCACCTAGACATAGAACTACTTAAACCTAACTAAGCTAAGGACATAACACACATCCGTGCCTGAGGCAGGATTCGAACCTGCGACCGTAGCAGCACAGCGGTTGCAGACTGAAGCACCTAGAACAGCTCGGCCACAGAGGCCGGCTTGCAACAGAATGTTTTTATTTGTGTGTACCAGACATATTTTGCTTCTTCATGCTAGGCATCTTCAGTGACCTATAATACAAAGAAAATTATTGAATTATATCTATTTTTGTAAATCAGTAGTGATTACTGGCGGCTCATTTAAGTCTAGTGTTTCTTGCACTTACAGGTACATTCATTTTATGTCCTATCTATGCATCCATGAGATGTTCTGTGTGGACTAGATACACTTAGTACAGGTTCTTAGTACATATAAAACAAAACATGCTTGCATAAAAAGGACATAAAATGAATGTAAATGTAGAAGACACACCCACAGAGTTGTACATAAAATACCTGGAGTTAAATGAGCTGCCAAAAATCACTATAGGTCTCCTATAAAAATATGTATAATTAAATTATCGTCTTTGTATTATGGGGCCTGAAGATGCATACATACAACATTCAGTTGCAAAAGACAGATTTTTTTCGTACCTACATGACAAAGCATAATTTACGTACTTATCGAACGATGGCAGTAAAACGTCGTTAAACGGTTCGGTATCGGAGTTGGACATGACACGTAACTATAATGTACTACAGTTCTTTTCAGCTGTGAACTTACCAAGGGTTGAAGCGAAGCTAATTTACAAAGAAGACTGGGGAACTTATTTACTGTTCTATTAGTATTAGAATTATGGTACATATCTTAATGCAAACACAGTGATATTTGGCTAACAAAATCGTATATCAACACAAATACCAAAAGTAGCATACCACGAGAAACCCGTTCGTGATTTTCACTAATGTTCTAAAAATCACGTATGTAGTAAATCATTCATGTTCAGTACGTCTTGATTTCTTTATAATCTTTTGTCCATCACCATATGACCACTCAACACACTTAAAGTGCACCCTTCTTAACACTTACCTGTTGTGCATGACTTTATTTTGCGCTAACAAAGACAGAAACAAAAAAAAAAAAATGATTCATATATAAGGCTACAAGAAAAGAGGACAATATGTACTAACTATATCAGAAATATAGTGATCAGTCACGTTGTCGTGACCACATGTCAGATGGGTGAATAACCACCTTCTGCTGTGAGTCAACCAGGAAAAGAGTCAGTGAGGTTCTGGAAGGTACAGAAAGGGAACTGGACCGATGCCGACTCCACTGCCTTGGCCAGCTGCTCTATGTTTCCCGGTTGAGGATACATGGCGGGAACAGGCCGATCGAAATGGTCCCGTAGATCCTTCATTGGATTTAAATCCAAGGAGTTGGGTGGCCAGGGGATAACAGTAAACATATCTTGCTGCTCCTCGAACACGCACGTACAGTGCGAGCTGTGTCATGCGTTTCCTTGTCCTGCTTGCAGATGCAGTCGCGAAGAGTGGTTCAGGTGGCTCTGAGCACTATGGGACTTAACAGCTGAGGTCGTAAGTCTCCTAGAACTTAGAACTACTTAAATCTAACTAATCTAAGAACATCACACACATTCATCCCCGAGGCAGGATTCGAACCGGCGACCGTACCGGTCGCGCGGTTCCAGACTGAAGAGCCTAGAACCACTCGGCCACCATCGCGCCGAGAAAAAAAGACATAGGACCTAGGGAGGACATGGCCCCAAGGATAGGTGAATACTTCTGTTGATCCACTGTGGCTTCCAGAATTACGATATCACCCTGGGAATGCCACGAAAAGATTTCGCAGACCGTAACTGTTGCTTTCAGATGTTTCACGACGTACACAACAACGGTCCTCTGTGGAATGGAGCATAAAACGTGATTCATCTGAAAAGGCCATCTGTCAGCACTAAGTGGACGTCTGATTGCGGTACTGGTGGGCAAATTCCAGGCTTCGTTGCCGACGAACGTGAGTCAGCGTGGGTGCGTGGACCGGGCGCCTGCTGCAGAGACCCGTATGCAGCAAAGTTCGCTGAACTGTCGTTGAGGAGACACTGCTGGCATTCCCTTGATTCATCTGGGCGGTCAGTTCCCAACAGTTGCACGTCTACTCAGCTCTACACATCTCCGCAGCCTTCGTTCGCCCTTGACATCGATAACCTGTGATGCATCATGGTTGCCCCGGTGCCAGTTTTGGATAACACCATTTTCCCACTTGTAACCTCCCCCTCACTTATCGGCCTTAATTACAGTGAAAAATTAAACCGTGTGTACCTAATGGAAATTTGGGAAAAGCAATCGTCACCGAAGTTAATCTGTCGGTAAAGAGGGAGGAAAGGGTTACATCTAAATGAAAGGCAAAATGCAAATGAAATTGGTGGAAATTAATTTTGAGAAAAGGGTAAAGTTAATAAAGAAAGAAAATGTGCTGTCGTTACGTTAACAATTAACTGGCGTTAATTAGATATTTGAGATTTGGGGAAAATTACTGTCGCCAGTCCTATGGAAAACTACTATAACAACTGAAAAAGAAAAGTTATTGCACATATAATTAGCACTAAAAGCGTGGCAACTGAAGGTTGACACGTGTTGTGTGAAAACTGAAAGTTTGTCAGAAGTAATAAATTTCGCTACACTCTGACTTAATTTAGCAAAAGAATTAATAAAACCGGAAAACTGAAAGTTAATTTAGTGACTGAAATTAATAGTGAGATTTGTTTCTGAAGCACTACGAAATTCAGTAAAATAAGGTTAGTCTTGGGCTACCTCAACAATCATTTCAAAAGCTACTTGAATCGAAGCAATTTCGAAATAAGAGACTTAACTTTGAACTTGAATTAAATCATTCTCGACAATTAACAATAGTAACATTTAGAGCTGCAGTCACGGGTAAGCTAAAATATGCTAACAAAACTCGCACTCTTAATTTGTGCTTGTGTAATCTAAATATTGTAGCCAGCTATGAATACCTTAACTGAACTTTGAAAATAAAGCAGTGAAATGGAATGATATTACTTTAATGCTGGCGTCTGAATTTCAACGACACTCGGGTTCATTTCGGAAAAGGAAGGGACCCTGCTTGGTAATGCAATTGGGACAATGAGCAACAAAGGTTCATGCTAAGTTGCTGTAATTTTGTGATGCAACAATTTTAAAAGCTCAGGTCTGCCATACAGTTCCAGTCTTCCATGTTGGTTGATTGAATGTTTGAAGTCGTCACTCATTGTCGGCCGTCGCTGTTGCAGAAGCTGGATGTTGGCGCGCCTTCTTCTCGACACTGTCACCAGACGAAACGGGCTCTTGATGTGCGCCAGCTAATGCTTCCCGTCCGCGACACCGTGTCAGAAACTATCATAGCACGTCGAGCGCAATTACATGCTGCCAAACCCCGAAAGCTCGGCAACTCGCGGGAGCGTCACACAACACACCTGCTCAACCGCACTACTCCAGCCAGACTCTGTCTGCTCTGCCCGCGCTCCACGCGTCCGAGTTCACACCCAAGATCCTAAACACTTTGGTTCTCCACACGACCTATCGATGTAATCGTTCGATAGCATAGTTTTCCCTAGGCAAGACCCAGCGTAAAAATACAAATAATATTTACAAAACAAACCAATTATACATCGACATAAAAGAATAAATATATATATATATACAAATAGTAAAACAATTACAATATATAAAGACACAGAAATGTCATATCTTGAGGTAACAAAACAAGGAAAAAAAATTATAGTACAATAGATGGAAATAGGAGGATATGCATTTCCGGCGTTACACACTCACGATGTAATTTAACAACGGCGACACGCAAACAGTTTAGAAACTTAACCGTTTCGGAAATGCTTCCACAACTGGCCCGATACCCAATGATCATGCCCTTTTGGACGTCAAAAAAGTCGCTCCGTTTCTGCATTACGAGAATGACTGCACTGTCTCCACGTCCCCTCACAAACTTCACAGTATACCTTCTGCTGCTATCGCCGCCGCCTGCCGTCTGTCAGTGTGTATTGCACGTTGACGCCGAACATCCGAGAGCGTGAACGCGCCACTTCCAGCAACTGATGACTGCAGATGAGAACTTTAGGTTCACTGGAGGCAAGTGGAACTGTTACTGTTGTGAACTGGAAATGCCAGGGTGTCGGAGTGGTGTCGCTTAAATATCATGATCTTTGTGTATCAACGTTCAACTGTGGTATATTTGATGGACGCCTGAAACATTTCCCCATTTTACATTGTGCAGCAGAATCACCGAAATACTGGTAATATAGGATTCCCTTTATGTGAGTAAAAAGACAACCCAGTGTATTTTCAGTAACAAAGATAAGATCCAGTCTCTAGACAACAGTATCGTATACAACATTATGTGTCCCGATTGTGGTAAGCTACATGTTATTCAATCACGCAGAGACATTATAGGTAGGTTGGCTGAAAATGAACACATCTGAAGTTGCAGTTTGTGACTCCACATTTGCTGCGAGTGTGCTGAGGGAAGACCACAGATACCAGTCACAGTGCCAGGAAGAAGACAACCCCATGTACTTTCAGTAACAAAGAAAAGATCCAGTTACTAGACAAGAGTATGGCATACAATATTACCTGCCCTGATTGCTCTAAGTTTTATGTTGGTCAGTCACGCAGAGACATTACAGTTAGGATGACTGAAGATGAACACAGCTGAAGATCGCAGAATTATGACCTGACATTTTCTGGGCATGTACTGAGTGAAGGTCACAGCTACCAGCAGGGATGAACGCCTACCCTTGTGAGTGTGTGGGTTTTATTTTGCACAATGTATTGATCCAATAAGTACCCTTTGGCTCGTGCAAGAAACAATTTCCACCTCACACTACTGCAGAAGTCAGACAGACGCTCCTAATTTACCGACAAGAACTGCTTGAAAAACATTCAGCAACAAATATCTTCTGGAGTCGACCACTGTAAGGAAAAGACACAAAAATGTTCTACATATTCCTACATAACTAGCGGATTACTTGGGTACTGAAGTATTGATAGTTAGTGTAAGAAAAACATTAAACGAATGAAAAATATTATTTATTGCAAAAAAATTCTGAGAAATCAAGTGAATCTTTTTCTTATAAATTAATAAATTTCCGGGTTCTTTTCAGAATAGTAGATTGCCTCTTATAGATAAGAATGCTATTAATGCTATTATTTTACAAAGTATGGAAAGGTTCTTTTCTCCCTTCTCATTAAGAATGTTATTTACTCGGCAGAATGGCTGAGAGCAGCGCCTACATAACTTGAATAACTTTTCTAGGTACGGTCAAGGCTGTCGCATGAGAAATGTAATGGAGTGTACTGTTATGGAGGACAGATGTAGCTCGCATACGCTGTAGCGCACAATACCGTGAGCTGTGACGACTGCTGCCTGTGTCACTTGCTGCTGACAAATAACACAACTATCTCTTTCTATCTGGATTGACCTTCGCCAATCAAACTCTCCCTACACCTTGAGGAAGTCAAGGGCTCCTATCCGCACCTAGTCTAACTATGAGCGTGCTACACCGGTCAGATAACTAGACCACTGCGATGCCACTCAATACTCGCTCGCAGGCGTTTAACTGGTACTCTGTCCATATTCACACCGCATAATAAGTATGGCGGCCAACACAGTGAACAATGCTTAATCGTGAGCGACTCAATATAGAGTGTCACTCCAATTTGCAAATGACTGAGGTGCTCTCCCAGTGAAGTACTGAGGAGAGACTTTGTTCCTCACTCTTTACGTGCATGTACGAGCGCACTCGCTCTCGTTACATGTCCCCACTCCAAGAGCGACAACAGAACGGCCCCTTTCTCTGGAAAAGTTGCAAGGGTATATCATTTGCTGTCTTCCCTCACGCCTCTGGCTCTTTGCGTCAGAAACATTCCGCCAATCAGCGATGCTCTTATAAACTGGAGAATGACTCGGTCATGTTCAACAATTCTAGAACCGCAAAAGCTATCACCAAAGTGTGGCATCGAGGAACATAGGTCCGCCGTCGGCAAAGGCGGTTCTAGGCGCTGCAGTCTGGAACTGCGAGACCGCTACGGTCGCAGGTTCGAATCCTGCCTCGGGCATGGATGTATGTGATGTCCTTAGGTTAGTTAGGTTTAACTAGTTCTAAGTTCTAGGGGACTAATGACCTCAGAAGTTGAGTCCCATAGTGCTCAGAACCATTTGAAGCATCTCTCTCGGAGTCTCGGCTCCCCTTAACTACCCTCGATCAGAAATTCCCCATGCTAGGTCACACGACTGCTTTCCATTGATCAGCACTTGTTTGCATAACTTTTCACACAGGAGAGCAATCTTAATTCCGTTTCCACCATTATATGCACGCACAAATTCTCATCAGAAAAGGTGTATGACACAAATATGTAGCTGGAATAGTTTGCCCAGGGTTAATTTTTAAATGTTTTGCAATTGACTTTGCAGAGTGCGAAAGCAGTTTTGTCCATTTGTGCCAATAAATAACATTACAGTTCTATATAAGACACCACTTTCCCTAAGGATTTGAAGCACTCTTTCTGATCCGCTAATCAGAATTTACGTGTATACAAATGTTAAACAGATATGGATAAAACATGAAAATATATTAATAAACAAAGACAACATGCCACAATAATTAAAAATATAACAAACTAATCGTGTTGAAATGTGTATAATGCAAACCGCTATCATATACTGCCTTGCTGTTCATGTATCTGTATTGTATTATTTGTTTTCTTTAATTATTAGCAACAAATTAATAAAATTCGTGTTTTACCACTGAAATATTAATGCAGCAAATTATACAAGTATGCCAGTCGTTGCGTTTCGACGAAACCTTTAAACTGATCACTCACTGTACTCTGTACCGGTATTGGTTCAAAAGTTATAAATTATTCAGTAAATTGCTCATATTGCAGATTTGTTTAGTTAATGTATTTTGATATAAAATTCGTATAAATCTTAGCGTCTCGGCTGATGCATCTCTTCTTTCACTTGCTGTATCGTACTTTGCCGTACTAATTTGCATTTGCTTGTAATCTATGCAAAAGTGGATAAAGCGTTGTCTTAAAACCTTGTGCTAGAACGGAATAAACCCGCCTGACGTCACGTAACAGTCAGCTGTTTGAAACTGGCAGGTCCACGTGGAGCGATGCGGCGCTGACCACTCGCTTGCCGGCGTCTGTCTCCTTGTCCTCGCTCGCTGCCTGGCAGAGCCTGCTAAAGCGGTCGCCGTGTGTGCACCCTTTAACCGTGATCCGCGATCAAACTTTTCTTTCCAAATGACAACAAATGATTGTCGTGTCATCTCATCATCAGATATCTGCTATATTAGCAGGTCCTTTGCCTCTCCATTTTCTGCAATCCATTGCTTCCTTCTAAAGGTTGCTGTATGTTGTACCGTCCATCACGTCATCCAGTATCTGGAATCTCTTCCTTCCTCGCTTCCTTTTCCCTTCTACATAACCTTCTAAAACTGTTTTTATCAGTCCGTCATTCTTTCTTAATGTATTCCCAAACCAATTTCTTTTTC
This sequence comes from Schistocerca nitens, assembly GCF_023898315.1. Classification (NCBI taxonomy): domain Eukaryota; kingdom Metazoa; phylum Arthropoda; class Insecta; order Orthoptera; family Acrididae; genus Schistocerca; species Schistocerca nitens. Next base: position 544,413,285 of record NC_064621.1, on the reverse strand, counting down.
TTCTTTTTATTACACCTAGTAACTGTCTTTTCTCTCCCACTGTTCTCAGTACCTCTTCATTTTTTTCTCTGTCCATCCAACTTATTCTTTCTATACTCCGCCATGTCCACATCTCAAAAGCCTCCTCAAGGTCCATGTTTCAGCGCCATATAGAAGAACACTCCATACAAGATATTTTATGAGTCTATTCCTGAGTTCTCTGTCCAGACTACTGTAGAAAATTCTCCTTTTCTTATAAAACGCCTCTTTTGCCATTGCTATCCTTGTTTTAATTTCTGTGGTGCACTTCCAGTCGGTGTTTATCCTGCTTCCAAGATGCTTAAAATTTTGCACCTTTTCTAGTATTTCTCCATTCAGCATAATTTTTATTTCTTTATGTCCTCCTAGTGCCAGTACTTTTGTTTTATTTGTATTAATTTTCATTCCATAATTTTTTCCGTTAGCTTTAATGGTGTCCACCAAATCCTGTAATTCTTTTTCCCCTGTGGCTAGAAGGACCATGTCATCAGCAAACCTAAAACACCCTACTCTTCTTCCTCCAATCTCTAATCCTTTGTCATCTAATGAGCATTGGTCAATCATATTTTCCAAGTATAGGTTGAAAAGAGTAGGTGATAGCATCCTTGTCTTACTCCTTTTCCTAGTCCGATCCAGTTCGTACTTTCGCCTCTCACTTAAACTGAGGCTTTTTGATTAAGATATAATGAGTGTAAAAGTCTTCTGGTATTCCAGTCCACTGTCTTTTTCCTCATTATAGTAACCAACTTGTCCCAAACCACACTGTCAAATGCCTTTTCTAGATCGCTGAAGCACATATCTTCCTTTCCCAATAAACCTTTCCCCCAAGATTCGTAAGAGCCCTATTGCATTGAAACGTCCCCTTAGAACAATTATACGTGTGCATTGAAATGGAACTTACAAGTTACTTAATTTGATGACCTGGTGTCAATTACAATTTTATAACATAAGAATACAATTACAAAGGTACAAAATACGTCATTAAAGAACATAACAATACAGATAACATTTGTAGTACAGGCTTTACAAAAGAATCGAAATAACATATACGTCAGTGTTACATGAATTATGACATAGTACATACATAAAAGATCAGAATAACTTTCGAAACATGGGCATTAAAACAAAACAGAATAAATAATGTCTAAACATCTTTACAAAGAAAATAACATAGTATTTGAAAAATTCTACAACATATCTCTTATCATATAAACACATAAAGACAGGAAAAACACAAATACACAAGAGTGCACAAACACATACCAGAATAACACAGGAGGAAAGGACAGGGTTTGTTTTCAGTGTAACATTTGGTACTGCAGTCCAACGCAAAACTTCATTCCATAGATTTTTCGTCTTATTTCAACATTTGTTTCCACCAAAAAATCCTATCCAAGCATGCTTTCTGTATTTATATGTTCACATATTTCTTACCTCATTATTTATTTCCAAGAAAATCCTACCTAAACCTGTTGTCCCTAAACCCTACTTTTTTGGTTCATATTCTCTTTCAAAATACTTTTTTTTTTTGGCCAAACCATTTTCGTACAGCTTCTCAATGCATTTCTTCCAATTCATCACAACTCGTTCTCTCATATAGCCTACCCCATCTTAAGCTAACTTTACTGAGCTCAGATGCTAAACTAAGGGACGAGGCAATGCAGCAGTACAAAACAATTAACACAAACAGCAATGACAAAATATTCAAATTGGCCAAGCAAGCAGCAATATTACAACTAATATTACGCAATGAGCAGCAAACAAGAAAAATAAATCAGTAGTAAAACTGGCTTAACAGAGTAATGTAAAGTGAAATTTAGTAGTACTATGCCTGGCAAACAGCAGAAGCAAATACAATAAATTATATCTAAACATGACAGAGCTCAAGCAGAAAAATATTACAGTAAAGACAACAATGCAGATAAGGGAAATGTCTATTCACATCTTAATATCTATGTTATTAAAGTGGTGCACCACAACTTATTCTACAAAATAAATTACCAATCTTTTTGTGCTTCCTCATTTTTTTGAAAAAATTATTATTTACTCGATCTGTAGACAGAAAATATTTATATTAGTACATGTATAAAATTTTATTTTAACCAATGCTGCCATGCAGCTAGAAACTAGATGTTAAACAAAATGAGTAAATAAATACATAAAGCAAGCCATATGGCATTTCTCTCAATTAGCAAGACAATAGCCGTGAAATGTTTCTCATCATTTCATTAGGCATTTTAGTAAATATCATAAATAAAGAGCTCCACAGTATAATCATATGTTTTCAAGTTCGACCGTGTCGTTTTTTGCGATGCTTTCTACAAAGGAATGTCAATAGCGAGGATAATGGCCTCCCTTTTTTTTCACCTGTGCCTCTGAAAGGCACTCACTAATGACTTCTTTCCAGGCGACTGTCGCCCATCTGGGTGCCCACGACGCATTACGTGCAGATGGTCACTTAACTTTCTTACGGAAATATTTACGACAGCAGTTTCCGCTACAGTGAAAGTCTCATATAAAAATATTTCACAGGTCAAGAATTTGCGTTACAAGTGTGTAGAAACAAAATCCTATTGATATGACAGAGTCCAAAAACTTTTCGTCGGCATTGTAATACATTCACACATTTACATACATTTCATAACTCTTAAAGTACGATTCTTGGTTTCCAACAACCTGTTTCACAAACTAGAGTCCCTAACCACTACTCATTATTCCTTACCTTATTCGTCGACACTTCTTCAATATTTCATCATAACAGATACGTAGCATACTCAAATAACTCATATAGCATCAGCTTATTGATCATAAACATACCACAACAGCATAATACACATAGTCATCGTAATAATAGCATCATAACACCTCAGTCAACTCTCAAAATCGTCGTAGCTTCCTCCGATAATTTCAAAACCTAAAAAAAATATTCTCTGCTCATGTCAAAAGTGTCATCTGCCTCAAACGTACTTTAAAAATCGTGATCCCATACAAAATATATCATTCAAAGCTCTCATAATATCACAATGGGTCCGAAAAAATATGAACAGTTCACAAAGTACAGACAAAATACAATTTCGTAAGTGTGAAGTTACCCAACTGTGTAATTGTGTAAACATGTGTCACTGATGTAGTAAAAAGAAGTTTATCTCTCAGTTAAATGATCAGATAGCTGTGTAATTTGTGTGTTAGAGAAATATGGTACCGATGTGTAAAGTTGTATAAGCAAATACCATATTAGCTAGGGCTCCTTGTGCTTGCCAAACACATGGTACACAAAGTAAGCGTGTACCCCCCTGAGGGCAGGGTCGCCATATGAAACGTCCCCTTAGAACAATTATACAGGACTGTGCTTAAACTGACACGCAATATTTTTTTGTGCAACGCAATCTGACTTTCAAAAATCCCTACAAAAGAATGGCCCTGACTAACATTAACCTATACGTTTCACAAATCACTTACCTCACAAAAATCTTCGTTACTCGAACTACTGCAATACAGCGAGCGCCACTACTGCCAGCTAAATAAAAGATTCAAACTACTGAAGGCACTAACTACTGATAGGCGTAGTTAGCAAATGAAAGATTTTGATAGAGAACAAACAATTTATTTACCTTAATAGTCATCAAAAGTCGTAATATATATAGCAGTTCATGACATCCAGTCTTACAAGTTTCAAAATTCCGCCATTTCTCTCCCCACATCCACCACTGCTGGCGGCTCACTTCCAACTGCGCAACACTACACGCTGTTAACATCCAGCTGCCGCTGCCCAACACTACAATGGCAGACAACAATGCAAACTAGCCACAGACTGCACACAGCACAGCCAGTGATTTTCATACAGAGCGCTACGTAACGTTGCCAATAAGAAAACATAAACAGCCTACTTACAGCATCTCTGGTGCCCATATTCCGTCTAAAGCCAAACTGCTCCTCGCCAATATTCTCCTCCATTACTATTTCAAGTGTTTTTATTAATTATTCTTAACACCACTTTGGCTGCATGTGAAATGAGTCTGATTGTCCTGTGCTCGCTGCATTTCTTGGTTCCTTGTTTTTTCGGTAATGGAATCGTTACTGTTGTCAGAAAGTCCTCAGGTCATTCACCACTGTCATATATTTTATTACATAACCTCAATATTTCTCTTATTCCATCTTGGTTCAAGCATTTTAGTATTTCTCCCGGTATCGGATCTGTGCCTACCGCTTTGCCATTTTTCATAGCAGCCATGGCAGACTTTACTTCTTCCGTTATGATGGTTGGTCCTTTGTCGTCACCACTTACACTGTTGTGTGATTCAAGTTCCAGAGTTTCTGGTTTGCTATTTGTGTCATATGGCTCTTTTAGATATTCTTCCCATCTCTGGAGGACATCGTCACGATCTTTGTACACTACCTCTTCGTCTTTACTCAAAATTTCCATAGTAGCACTTCCTGCTCTGTTTTGTTCCCATGCCATAGTCTTGACTCTGTTGTATAGTAAGTCGTATCTTCCCTTCCTGTCCAGTTCTTCAATTGCATCACATTCGTCTTTTAGCCACTTTTTCCTAGCCTGGTCTGTTTCTCTTCGCAGTTCATTATTTAACCTTCGGTATATCTTTCTTGCATCTTCAGTGTTCTTGTTTTTAAATTTTCTCCTATCCTCCATCTTGGAAATCATTTCTTGTGTGACCAATGTATTTTTTTGACCTTTCCCCTTCTACATATCCTATATTTTGCTGTCCTGCTTTAATGATTCCTTCTTTTAGCATATTCCAGTCCTCGTTGACATTATCAGGTGGTTCTTTCTTTCGTAATGTGGTTATAAACTCACGTGACAGTATTTCTGTAATTTGTTCTTTGTTGGATTGTCGTGTACCAACCTCTTATAAAGTACTCCATACATTCTGTTGTTACAAATGTCATTTCTATCTTTTAATCTTTCCATATATAACACCTCTTCAAGCTATTCTTCAGTACTCTTATCAAGTACCAATTTTCCTTTATTGAGACTGTTAAATTTATTTAAAATGTTATTGTGCAGCCACTGTTTATTCGAGTTTTTTGTTAAGGTCTTTCTGGTTTGCTCTCTTATTATTTATTTACTATTTAACTACCAACGTTTTAACTGCATTACCGCTACACTGTCAAAGAAGACATTTACTCCATTTGCTTCGTTCTTGTTGAGTTTTTTGTTTTCAATATTCTTCACGTATATTGTACCATCTTTGACTTCGACAGTCAGTGAAAGTCTGTGGTGGCCTTATTGGTTAACGAAATAAATTAATTCTATAGAAGATACACAATGTTGTTCTTTTCATTTACACTGTGAAGTACATTGCAGAGGGTAAGTCCCATTCCATTGATCGACGGTCTACTCCCGATGGACCCGTGCTCACCGCAATCGTAATTGATAATGTCGTTGGGTGAACATGTGAATGCGTGGTCTGCTGCGGAGCGCTGTTCGACAATTTACGGTGAACGCTGTGCTCCGAAACACTCGTGAGTGCACCAGCACTGTGCTCTTTCGGCAGAGATCCCACAGGTAACCATCTATCCTGCTTTACAGACCAGACAAGCCTCCGAACCCTACGTTCTCTAAGGAGTCCTGAATGTCCAACCGTTTAGCACCTAGTGGCAGTTTCACTGTCCTTATATCTCTTTTCAGAGATGCTCATCACAGTAGTACGAGAACATTCGTCCAACTTCTCCCATCCTGAGATACTCGTGCACAGGCTCTACGTAACAATAAACTGCCCTTCCTCAAAGTCTCTTATCTCAATGGATTTCCTCATTTGCAGCCTATATCTTCGCTTGGGTGATCCCCCGTCCAGGTCTACTCGGCTTATGTATTTTTGTTACCAAGTCATGTTCCCGCAACGCAACCAGAGGCGTGCTAACTCCGGGTGGCAGGTGGTCATAATATTTTCGTTTACCGGAGAATTCCTAAATTCTTCTCTTATTGCTGGTTCTAGAAAATTTCTCAGTACACCACATACAATTACGTAACATGGACAGCCACAGAAATTTAAATTTGTGGTAAACTGAATTCGAATAAAACAGCAAACAGCTGTTATTTGACGATTTATTCACATGACCGGTTTCGTGGCGTTCAAGCAGCATCTTTAGGTGATAAGTGGTGTCACATACATCAACACACGGAGTCGTCCCCAACGTTTCTAGTCACTGAGTATAACGTCATGAAGAGGGCCAGTAGTCAACAAACAGAAACCGGCAGAGCATTGGCATGAATAGTGCAGGGGTTGAGTCGCAGTGACAATCTAGTCCGAAACGAGAACCAACATGCCCTGCACTATTCGCCTCAATGCTTTGCCAGTTACTATTTGTTGACCACTCCTCCTCTCAATACATGCGTATTCAAATACACAATTATGTAAACAGGTAGACTACGGTGCTGCGATATAAGACAACAAGTGTCTGTGCAGTTGTTAGATCGGTTACTGCTGCTACAATGGCAGGTCGTTAGGATTTAAGTGAGTTTGAATATGGTGTTATAGTGGGCGCACGGGCGATGGGACACAGCATCTCCGAGGCAGCGATGAAGTGGCGATTTTCACGTAAGATAATTTCACGAGTGTACCCTGAGAATCAGGAATCCGGTAAAACATCAAATCTCCGACATCGCCGCGGCCGGAGTAAGATCCTGCAAGAACGGGACGAGCGACGACTGAAGAAAATCGTTCAACGTGACAGAAATGCAACCCTTCTACAAATGGCTGCCGATTTCAGTGCTGGGCCTTCAACAAGTGTCAACGTGCAAACAATTCAACAAAATATCATCCATATGAGCTTTCTGAGCCGAAGGCCAACTCGTGTACTCTTGATGACTGCACGACACAAAGCTTTACGTCTCACCTACACCCGTCAGCGCCGACATTGGACTGATGACTGGAAACATGTTGCCTGGTCGGTCGTGTACGGGTATGGAGACAAACTCATGAATCCATGGACCCTGCATGTCAGCAGGGGACTGTTCAAGTCGGCGGAGGCTCCGTAATGGTGTGGAGGTTAGGTTAGTGTTGTTTTAACGTCTCGTCGACAACGAGGTCATTAGAGACGGAGCGCAAGCTCGGGTTAGGGAAGGATGGGGAAGGAAATCGGCCATGCCCTTTCAAAGGAACCATCCCGGCATTTGCCTGAAACGATTTAGGGAAATCACGGAAAACCTAAATCAGGATGGCTGGAGACGGGATTGAACCGTCGTCCTCCCGAATGCGAGTCCAGTGTGCTAACCACTGCGCCACCTCGCTCGGTAATGGTGTGGAGCGTGTGCAGTTCGAGTGATATGGGACCCGAGATACGTCTAGATACAACTCTGACAGGTGACGCGTACGTAAGCATCCCCACTGATCACCTGAATCCATTCATGCCCATTGGGCGTTCCAGCGGACTTGGCCAATTGCAGGTTGACCATGCGACACCCCACACGTCCAAAATTTCTACAGAGTGGCTCTTCTGAGTTTAAACACTTCCGCTGGCCACCAAACTCCCCAGACATGAACATTATTGAACATATCTGCGATGCTTTAATGTTCAGAAGAGATTTCCAGCCGCTCGTACTCTTACGGATTTATGGACAGCCGGACAGCCTTGCATGATTCATGGTGTCAGTTCCCTGCAGCACTACTTCAGATATTAGTGGAGTGCATGCCACGTCGTGTTGCAGCACTTCTGCGTGCTCGCGGGGCCCCTACTTGATTTTATGGAGGTGTACCAGTTTCTTTGGCTCTTCAGTGTATATCATAAATTAACAGATGCTTTATTCAAGTTCAATTTCACTATGTAAGTAGATTTTCAAGGCATAGTTTGCGTCTATCTTCAAGTGTCCGGTTGTTGAGCTCTTTCAACATATTCTTGGTACTCTTCCATGGGTAAAACAAACCTGTGAACATTCATGTCGCCCTTTATTGTATTTCTTCAGTATCCCCTGTAAGTGTTTCCTCGTATCCCACACATTTGAGTAATATACTAGGACGGGCCATTCACGTGATTTGTGTACTGTTTCCTTTCTAGACTGATCGGATTTTCCTAGTGATACCATCCGTACCGAATTGCTTGCGGGTTACGAGGCTGATCGTGATAATTTTTTGTAGAGCATAGTCACAGCCGAAAAAACATGGGTTCATTATTTCGAACCGGGTACAAAACGGCAATCCATGGAGTGCTCCACACCATCTCTTCTCCGTAAAAAGCCTCTATAGGCGCACCATCAGACGGTAAAGTCGTGGCGACGGTATTATGGGACTCTGAAAGAGGTTATTCTATTTGATGTCTACTCTCACGTCTCAAAGACCAGCTCCGCTACCCTGAAGAAACTGAAGAAACGCCTTGAGCGTGTTCGTCACCACAAAAATGCAAACGAATTTCTTCTTCATAACAATGCAACGCTTGACCCAAGTCTGCTCACGCGAAAGGAACTCAGAAACCTTCATTAGTCTGTTCTTCCTCATCCACCCTACAACCCTGATCTCGCACCTTTCAACTGCCATCTGTTTGGCCCAACGAAGGATGCACTCCACGGGAAACAGAACGTGGGTGATAGGGAAGTTACTGGTGCAGCAAGACGTGGTACCATACGGGCATACGGGGCTTCCCAGTAAGGTGGCGTAAGACACTTGCATAGAACGAGATATTCCTGAAAAATATGGTTTTGTAGCCAAAATGATGGGAAACGTTTGTAGCATTACTCATTGAACGCCCCTAGAATAACAAGAACAAGATCTCACCCAAAATCGATCCTTATGGTGTACTTTTCACGATTCTTTTGCGTGCAAAAGAAACTATTCATTTGTTTACCGTCACTAGGTTTTCTAATGCCACACTCTGCATCCTTTTAGTCAGAGTGGATGAGAAACATGAGGTCGTTGAGACCATGATATTTGAGATACTGTGGCAGGATGCTGTGTTCTGCACAATAATGGCCACCGAAAATACCAGCTGGCAGTATCTTGTCATTTCATGTTCTTCCAAGTAGTATGGGAATTCGAGGCCTCGGTTTTGACAACAGCGCTGTAATGGGAAAAACAGGCTGGATCAGCTGAACATTATAGAACCACATACCAGTGTACAACCTGATAACAAACATCTCATATCTCTGTGTATTTTACATACACGTATTCCCACAATCTATATGGCGGAATGGAATGTTAATGACACCTGTAAAGCTAATCGAATAGCAGAGAAGTATAACAAAAGCAATTTCTCGAAACGAATTTTAAACAAACAGCATATTTTCGTACTTTGATACAACTCTTGCGTTTAATAAAAAACCAACTTAAAGATGATAGCAAGCAATATATTTGTAACTTAGTAAATCTTATCTACTGAATCCGAATTTGATTAAGAAGAAAATCAATAGAATAGGTTTTGCGTTATTGGATCCAACGTACGGTACTATTTTGTTCACAAAACACGAAATCCAGAGTAATCATTAAATCTATAATTTGGCAATTTATTCCATGTAAAACCATAGTAATAGAAACTTATGTGATTTACTTTGTAATTAAAATCTTACGAAATATTTTGTAAATGGATATAATTTTTTCATATTTCGTCAAAATCTGTTAAGTTCATAAAAACAAACAGTTAAATGCGGATATCAGGGAATACGTATGGAACTCATGAAAACGTTATCCACGAAAGGTAATTTGTAATTAAGAAGACAATCAATATTTTATATTTTGCATTGGTGGATCAGGTATACAAGATTATTTTGCACATTCAAGTATGAAATTCACAATTACAACCACTCTGTATCAATTTGGCAATTTATTTCACGTAAAGCTACTGTAGGTAGAACTTTTGTAAATGACTTTTCTGACTGTAAGTCATGCATTTGGCAATTTCAGTAATTACAGTTTGGTTTACTTGATTTTTGAAAAGCAGAGAGCTACAGAGTGAGACAGAGTGAGGTTTTAGTAGTTGTGAGTTTTGTTATTGCTTGCGGTGGAGTGGAGGAAATACGTAATCCGCACCAAGAAGATGATAAGAGGTGTATTTCAAGAGCCGGCCCTAGTGGCCGAGCGGTTCTAGGCGCTACAGTCTGGAACCGCGCGACCGCTACGGTCGCAGGTTCGAATCCTGCCTCGGGCATGGATGTGTGTGATGTCCTTGTGTTAGTTAGGTTTAAGTAGTTCTAAGTTCTAGGGGACTGATGACCACAGCAGTTAAGTCCTATAGTGCTCAGAGCCATTTGTATTTCAAGAAAACTTTGATCCCATAAATTATGATTACACAGGAAGCGGAGGCAAATTCATATATTGGATTCTACGTGGAGGACTACCAAACATGAGATGAGTATAGCAGTCTACTAAAATTACTCGTAGTGACAAATACTTGCTTGAAAGTTCGTCACTGGTCGTATACAAAGTAATACATTCATACTTCACTAGTTTATGAATTACGTTGAAGAGAACAGGTTGTTGACACACAGTAAACACGAATTTAGAAAATACAAATAGCTCTTTAATCACACGAAGCTGGTTGGTTGATTTGGGGAAGGGAACAAAATCATATGAAGTGTTGAGTGTTATCGACAAGGGATTTTTGACACCGTACCTCACAAGCTGCTTGTAATCAAACAACTTGCTTATGAAATATCGTCTCAGTCATGCGACTGGATTCATGATTTCCTGTCAGAGAGGTCACAGTTCGTAGTAACCTACGGAAGGTCATCGAGTAAAACAGAAGTGATTTCTGGTGTTTGCCAAGACAGTATAACATTATCTCGGCAAACACCAGAAATCACTTCTGTTTTACTCTGCTGTTCCTTATGTATATAAACGATTTAGCAGACAATCTGAGCAGTCGTCCTAGATTGTTTGCAGATGATCCTGTAGTTTATCGTCTAGTAAAGTCATCAGAAGATCAGAACAAATTGCAAAAGATTTAGAAACTCAGAAAAGTTATCTGCGTGGAGCGAAAATTGGTAGTTGACCCCAAATAATGAAAAGTTATCATCCACATGTGTGCTAAAATGACTTGGTAAAACTTTGCTTACACAATACATCAATCGAATCTAACAGCCGCAAATGCAAATAAATACCTAGGAATTTCAATTACGAACAATTTAAATTGGAAGGAACACACAAAAAATGTTGTGTGGAAGGCGAACCAAAGACTGCGTTTTATTCGCAGAATACTTAAAACGTGCAACAGATCTACTAAAGAGACTAACTACGCTTCTCCGTCCTCTTTTGGAATCTTGCTGCGCGGTGTCGGATTCTTCCCAAATAGGATTAACGGAGTATATCGAGAAAGTTCAAAGAACGGCGGCACGTTTTGTATTAACGAGAAATATGGGAGATAGTGTCACGGACATGATACAGGATTTGGGGTGGACACCATTTGAACAAAGGCGTTTTTCATTGTGGCGGAATCTTCTTAAGAAATTTCAATTACCAACTTTCTCCTCCGAATGCAAAATATCTTGTTATCAAAAACCTACATAGGGAGAAACATTCATCGTAATAAAATAAAGGAAATCAGAGCTGATATGAAACTTCCTGGCAAATTAAAACAGTGCGCCGGACTGAGACTCGAACTTGGGACCTTGGCCTTTCACAGGCAAGTGCTCTACCAATTGAGCTACCCAAGCACGACTCACGACCCGTCCTCAGAGCTTTAATTCCGCCAGTATCTCGTCTCCTACCTTCCAACTTCACAGAAGCTCTCTTGCAGACCTTGCAGAACTAGAACTCCTGGAAGAAAGGAGAAGTTCGAGTCTCGGTCCAGCATACAGTTTTAATTTGCCAGAAAGTTTCATATCAGCGCACACTCCACTGCAGAGAGAAAATCTCATTCTGAAATCAGAGCTCTCGCGGAAAGATGCAGACGCTCGTTTCCTCCGGGCGGTGTTCGAGAGTGAAATAATTGAGAATTATTTCGGTGAACCCTCTTCCAAGCACTTAAGTGTGATTTGCTTCATATCCATGTAGCTGTAGAAGCAGATGTAAATTAGTGGCAGCACGTCATACCGGGAACACGTCGGTATCGGGAAGATGTCGGTGCTGAGTACGGTGGTGGCCGTACTTTTTGTGATTAGCATGAGAGTTTGTTTAGTAGAGCAAGTAAGAGGTTGTGAGGTGTTAGGTGTGGGGCACTGCAGGCGGTGGGGCTGTGCCCGGAGCAGAGGGCTGGCTATGTCTGGAGCAGCGGCACCTGTGGAGGGTGGAGTGGCGGGGCTAATGGAAGGGGCGCTTATTACGGCCGAGGCAGCCAGACGAGACCAGGCGAGACCAGTAGAGACGCTGGCAGCGGAGAAGCCGGTCCGCAGACGGCCACTCCAGCCGTCGTTAAAGGGGATCTTCCAGCACACTAGCCGCGCCGCTGCTGCCGGATGCAGGGCCAGCAGGTAGCGCTCAGGTCAAGCGCTAGCTACACATGTGCAGGCCGCGACGCACAATCACCTGATCAAAAGTATCCCTACAGCCGTATGTATTGTGGAATTGACCACTAGATATCACGAGAGGAGGGTCAGCCACTATTAAAGGAGGCCAGCAGTACAATGAGGTAACAAAAGTAATGGGATAACGGTATGCACATATACACACGGCAGTAGTATCGCCTACACAAGGTATAAAAGGGCAGTGCATTGGCGGAGCTCTCATTTGTACTCAAGTGATTCATGCAGAAAGGCTTCCGACGTCATTATGGCCACATGACGGGAATTAACTGACTTAGAACACGGAATGGTAGTGACAGCTAGACACATGGGACATTCCATTCTGGAAATCGTTAGGGAATTCGATATTCCGAGATCCACAGTATCTATAGTGTGGCCAGAATACCAAATTTCAGGTATTACATCTCACTAAGGACACTGCAGTGGCCGACGTCCTTCATTTAACGACCAAGAGCAATGGCATTTGTTTAGAGTTTTCAGTGCTAACAGCCAAGCAACACTGCGTAAATTAACTGCAGAAACCGACGTGAGACGTTTGACGAAGATATCCGTTAGGACAGTGAGGCGAAATTTGACGTTCTCGGGCTATGCCAGCAGACCACCGACCGCGAGTGCCTTTGTTAACAGCACGACATCGTCTGCAGCCTCTCTCCTGGCCTTGTAACCATATCGGTTGGACCTAGACGTCTGGAAAACAGTGATCTGGTAGGATGAGTCCCAATCTCGGTTAGGAGGAGCTGATCGTAAACTGAGGAGCTACTTGACTGAGAAGTAGCGGCTCCTGTCTCGTAAACTGGCATACGGCAGAGAGAGGTGTGCTGACCACATTCCCCTCCATATCTTCATCCAATGACACCTGTGGGCTGAGGATGACACGGCGGCCGGTCGGTACACCTGGGCCTTAACGGCCTGTTCGGGCGGACTTTAGTTTCAGAAGCTGATGGTAGGATTCGAGTGTGGCGCAGACCTAAGGAAGCCATCGACCCAAGATGTCAACAATGCACTGTGCCAGCTGGTGGTGGCTCCATAATGGTGTGGGCGGTGTTTACGTGGAATGGACTGGGCCCTCTGGTCCAACTGAACCGATCATTTTCGGCTACTTGGAGACCATTTGTAGCCATTCATGGACTTCATGTTCCCAAACAACGACGTCATGTCACAGGACTACAATTGTTCGCAATTGGTTTGGAGAACGTTCTGAACAATTCGAGTGAATGATTTGGCAGTCCAGGTAATGGAAATGAGGGTTTGGCATCAGTGGCCGGTAGGCCCCTTACAGGACAGGTCCGGCCGCCGTGGTGCAGGACATATTACATTCGACGCCTTACTGGGCGACCTGCGCGCCGGATGGGGATGAAATGATGAAAACAGAACACCCAGTCCCTGAGCGGAAAAAAATCCCCTACCCAGCCGGGAATCGAACCCGGGCCCCAGAGGACGGCAGTCAGCTATCGGGGCGGACGGCAATCCAGGTTGCCCTACATAAATCCTATCGAACATCTATGGGACAAAATGGAGAGGTCAGTTCGTGCTCAAAATCCTACACAGGCAACACTTCCGCATTTATGGACGGTCGTAGAGGCTGCTTGACTCAATATTTCTGTAAGGGATTTCCAACGTATTGTTGAGTCCATGTCACGTCAAGTTGCTGCACTACGCCGGGTAAAATGAGAACCGACACGATGTTAGCAGGTTTCCGATGACTTCTGTCGCCTCAGTGTATAATGTTGTCAGTAGAGAAGCAGTACCTAACGTCAGATTAAGGATCTTCTGAAATCAGAGATGTACGGCACTGTCATCCGCCATGTTGCCCTCTACGGCACCGAGTGTTGGCCTGCTACAAAAGACGCAGAATAACGATTGTGGCCAAGGAGATTAAAGTGCTTAGGTGGCCAGATGACATCACTCGACTGGATCACGTTGCGAACGAAACTGTCAGCAAACGTTTTGGGGTCTCGAAGATCCGGAAGAAAACGCGAGAAAACCATCTGCGGTGGTATCGACATTTGCTGCACGCGGAAGACGATACCACTGCAAAGGCAGCATACACAGTGGGATTCATGGGAAAGAGACCCAAGGGACGACCAAGACAGCGATGGGCCGATCCTCTGCACAACGACCTCAAGGCTGTAAATCTTCATCCAGATATGGCCCACGATCGAACAAAATGGAAACAGTGAATCCATTAAGCGGACCCTGCAACCGGGCGCGAAAAAAAAAAAGAAAAAAAAAAAAAAAGATGTAAGAAAGACGAATACGAAGTAGAGTATTGAAGCAGTAACAGCAGAAACAGTCTATTTACGAAGCTCACAACGAGACTCAGGGCAATAAGGCTTTTATATATGGATTTTTTGCATTTATGATACGAGAAGTTCAAGAACTGAAATACCACTCACTGAAATTTCCAAACTTTCTCGAGAAATCTGCTTTAATGACTCACCGATATGTAGCCTTATCGATGAACCCTGTGGCTCTTTGATAGAATGTTCATTTACCATGCGGCTGGCATGGGGTCGATTCCCATCGATGACTAAATTTTAAACAAAGGTGTATGTCTGTGAAGCGGAAAATAAATAAGCATTAAAAATTCTTAATTTGTAATGTATTCTGATTTAAACACTCTTTTATAAAAGAGCGGTAATTAAGAATTTACATTTGCAATGAAAACTCGATTTTTGTCTCGAATACATAATTCGAAATAAGACGACGTGCATTTTTCATAAAAATTACTGTTACACATCTGTTAATTAACAAATATCTGATGAATTTTGTACCTAAGTGATGTAGGTGTTCGAACTAAACGGAATAAACTGCACACTGACGTCAAAATAGGCGATGGTCACATTATGTGAGTGGACCATGCATTTTACGAATGATGGAAATGTTACAAAAACATGTGACTGTTTAAAAATTTACATTGCCTAGAAATCGAACGTACGATCCCTCCATGGCAGGTGAGCATTTCTTCCAGAAAGCCACGCTGATTGTCGAGGAAAAAACGACCTTACTTTAGCGTATTAGAAGCGGCTAGGAAGTATCTACGTCGATTTTCACGATAATTTTTGAGCGTTTCATCTGAATGCTTAGGAGCATTGATATTTGAGTTCTGAACTTCACATACCATAAATATAAAACGTTACAAACTCCGATCGCCTTGTGATGTTATACACTACTGGCCATTAAAATTGCTACACCACGAAGATGACGTGCTACAGACGCGAAATTTAACCGACAGGAAGAAGATGCTGTGATATGCAAATGATTAGCTTTTCAGATCATTCACACCTACAACGTGCTGACATGAGGAAAGTTTCCAACCTATTTCTCATACACACATACCAGTTGACCGGCGTCGCCTGGTGAAACGTTGTTGTGATGCGTCATGTAAGGGGGAGAAATGCGTACCATCACGTTTCCGACTTTGATAAAGGTCGGATTGTAGCCTATCGCGATTGCGGTTCATCGTATCGCGACATTGCTGCTCGCGGTGGTCGAGATCCAATGACTGTTAGCAGAATATGGAATCGGTGGGTTCAGGAGGGGAATACGGAACGCCGTGCTGGATCCCAACGGCCCCGTATCACTAGCAGTCGAGATGACAGGCATCTTATCCGCATGCCTGTAACGGATCGTGCAGCCACGTCTCGATCCCTGAGTCAACAGATGGGGACGTTTGCAAGACAACAACCATCTGTACGAACAGTTCGACGACGTTTGCAGCAACATGGATTATCAGCTCGGAGACCATGGCTGCGGTTGCCCTCGGCGCTGCATCACAGACAGGAGCGCCTGCGATGGTGTACTCAACGACGAACCTGGGTGCACGAATGTAAAAATGTCATTTTTTCGGATGAATCCAGGTTCTGTTTACAGCATCATGGTGGTCGCATCCGTGTTTGGCGACATCGCGGTGAACGCACATTGGAAGCGTGTATTCGCCATCGCCATACTGGCGTTATCACCCGGCGTGATGGTATGGGTTGCCGTTGGTTACACGTCTCTGTCACCTCTTGTTCGCACTGACGACACTTTGAACAGTGGACGTTACATTTCAGATTTGTTACGACCCGTGGCTCTAACCTTCATTCGATCCTTGCGAAACCCTACATTTCAGCAGGATAATGCACGAGCGCATGTTGCAGGTCCTGTACGGGCCTTTCTGGATACAGAAAATGTTCGATTGCTGCCCTGGCCAGTACATTCTCCAGATCTCTCACTAATTGAAAATGTCTGGTCAATGGTGGCCGAGCAACCGGCTCGTCACAATACGCCAGTCACTACTCTTGATGAACTGTGGTATCGTGTTGAAGCTGCATAGGCAGCTGTACCTGTACATGCCATCGAAGCTCTATTTGACTCAATGCCCAGGCGTACAAGGCCGTTATTACGGCAAGAGGTGGTTGTTCTGGGTACTGATTTCTCAGGATCTATACACCCAAATTGCGTGAAAATGTAATCACATGTCAGTTCTAGTGTAATATATTTGTCCAATGAATACCCGTTTATGTGCATCTCCTCTTGGTGTAACAATTTTAATGGCCAGTAGTATATTTGATTTCACCCGAGTAGAAAATCCATTAAGTTCATTTCTGCCCTTCTAAATATGTCCAAGTCGACTGTTGGTGATGTGACTGTGAAGTGAAAATACGGAAGGACAGCTGGAGTCAAACGTAGACCAGCTAGACCTCTTTCACGTCTGCACTTATGGCGTCCCCGCTTCCGTAGTAGCATAAACATTGAGACAAATATCTGTGTGTCTTCTGTACATGGTGACGTCACTTCCATGCACCGCTAACATTACATGCGCTGTCACGGTTTAAGTTCTTCTGAGAGTTTCTTATTTCTACAGCCTCTTTAATTACAGAATCCAAGTATGTACGAGCATGGGACAAAACGTTTGTTTCGTCAGACGATATTTATTGTTTGTAAGGAAGTGCTCAGCAACTGCAGATTCATCAGTTCTCGGTTTTTAATTCGTCGCTGATGTTCTGCCCGGCAGTCGCAAGCGAACTCATAAGAAACACTATAAACCCCAGGGATACTGAAGCCGAGACTGTTGTTAACTGGGCATAGCATCTCATTTGTCTTCTTAGAGTCCAGGATATACGTCTTATTCCTCGTCTTCCTAATCGCTGGACGTAGAGCCACAGAAAGGAAAGAATACATTCAGTACCTCATCACTTTTTCTGTTCTTTGAGAACGCTGACTTCATATGACGTGTACCACTGCCGTTCTTTCGGAACACGTGCTTCAAATGATTCAGAAAGTTTTCCTTCTGAAACGATAAAGTTATTCCGACATCTTATGACGACTACCTACTTCTTGTATTGCGGTAAATTTTATGAAATGACGGACGGAATGCCTATGGGTTCACCGTTGTCTCCAGGTATCGTCAACTTTTTGTGGAACATTTTGAGGAGCGTGCATTAAATTTGGCTGCCCTTCGTAGATCTTAATTTTATCGCTATGTTAACGACACGTATATGGTCTGGCACGTGAGGTAAAAGCTCTTGAGCACCTCCTGAACATAGGAAAAGCATGCATGCAGACATACAGTACGCTGTTTAGACTGAGAAAAAAGGAAGGCTGCCATGTTTAAATGTTTTGGTACAATGAAAGGCGGATGGTCGTTCGGGCACTCAGTGTTCTGCAAGCTTACGCAACACTGATTTATATCTTAGCATTCAGAGCTTTCATCAACCTGTCTAGAAGAGATCAGTTTTAAATATACTGGTACTCAAAGCAAAAACTGTTTCTGAAGAGGACCACTTCGATTCCGAAGTTAAGCATCTGAAGTACGTGTTCCGAAAGAGCGGCCATGATTCACGTGATATGAAGTCAGTGTTCTCCAAGAAAAGAAAACGTGAAAATATTCAACATTTACGTAATGAGCAACTGAAGAAATTCCTTCCTTTCAGCGGCCCTACACCCAGCAAAATAGGCAAACTCCTGGGTAGATGTGGCGTAAGACCTATTTTCCGACTTCCTAAGAAGGTGAAGAAAATGGTACTCATTATTAAGGACAATATCGGCCTCAGGATCCCTGAGATTTATAACATTTCTTATGAAAGCATAAGCTATTACATCGGTCAGTCCACTCGTACCGTTTCCGACCGCTGTGCAGAACATCAACGAAGTATTATCAAAAATCGGGAGCTGGAGAAATCTGCAGTCGCTTAGCACAGCCTTACAAACAAACACAAAATATCGTTTGCTGAAAAAAGTTTTGTCCCAGGTTCCTACATATTGGCTTTCTGTAATTAAAGAGACTACAGAAACAAGAAGAACTTCAATCGTGACAGCGCATATTATCTTTGCGGTGCATGAAAGTGAGCTATCAATGCAGAGCAGTACCAAATGTATTCGTTACAATGTTTATGCTGCTACAGAAGCGGTGACGCCACCACCTGTCACAGCATTTCGTAATCACCGACTAATCACAAGCAGACTATGAACCATATAAGGTCACCACAGCAGCAGTTTAGGCAGTCGGTTGCTCCTGACGAAGACGATGGAGGTAATCCTAGAAAGCTCGAGGTTTTACCCCGAATTGACACATCAAGAAGTCCGAAATTGTTTTGTACAACTGGGGACAACAATGAAGCAGCTTCTCGTAAACCACACGTTTCTGTACTTTGTACCAAGTGACGCTTGGTTTGTCGTAAAGAGCAACGCCACTGGATAGTAGATGACTGGAAACGACTAATCTGGAGTGATGAATCACGGTATACACTGTTGCAATCCGATAGAAGGGTTTCGGTTTGGAGAAAGTCTCGTCAGCGTTACGTGGCATCATGTGTGGTGCCAGTGGTGGAGTAAAGAGGAGATAGTGTTATGGTATGGGAGTATTTTTTGTAGTCAGGTTGTGGTACCTTTTTGCGCATAAGAGAGTACTACAGGATGTCAACAAATTTCACAGTATTATCTACTGTATGTAGCAGAGGAACAGTTCGAAGACAATGATCGTATCAGCATTATTAGCACCCTGTCAAATGCAGCACTTATGAGCAAATGGCTTGTGGACAATAACATTCCTGAAGTGGACAGACCTAAAAAAATTCCCTACCTGAACCCAAAGAAAAACTTTTGGGATGAGTTAGAACATCAGCTTCACTGCATACCCCAGCGTCCAACATAATTATCTCTTCTGGTTTCGGCTCTTTGACAATAACAGGCTGACATTTCCCGGCAGACATTCATGGACATTTTTGAAAGTGTCCTCAGCAGAGTTCCAGCTGTCATAACAGCAAACGATCGACTCACCCAATATTAATTTCCACTAACCAGTGTCCGGTTGGTTTCTAGTACATAATTTAAGCGTGTAGGCTTCCACAACCAGGGACAGTTCGAGTAAATCCTGCTGCTTACTAGGCTGTGTCACTATGAAACTTTGTCAGATACGTTGATGACACATGTGTGGTGAGGCCGCAGGGGTCTGAAAGGCTTCAATACTTTCACCAACAATAGAACTCTTTTCACCGCAACACCAAATTCACAGTGGAAGTGAAATGGAATGGCGAACTCTCCATTTCTGTTCCTCCTACTCAAGTGCAAGCGGACGTCACACTGTATATACGACACAGTGTATATAGGAGAGCCAGACGTAATAATTTGTTCCTGTACGCCTACAGCTGCCATCACCCTTTGCTGTGTGAGTGTGCGTTCCATACACTCGTCCAGAGGGGCCACGCAATGTCGGACGAAGATAGCCTACCAAGGGAGGTCAACCATCCTAGGGACGTATTCAAGGAGAACGGATACGGTCGGAGGCAAATCCTACGTTCTTTCAGGCAGAAGGTACAGGCCTAACAAACTGAACACGAGGAGAGGGATAAGACAATGGCGTATCTGTCATACGCCAGAAACGCATTGAACAAAATCCTCAGAACCTTGGCTAGACATAACATTACATGCGTTTCCTGTCAACGTCCGAAAACAAATGCAGTTTTGGGGAAAAATACGGTGGGGCTCCGTATTCCTTGCAAATGCGGTAAGGCACACACCGGAAATACTGTAGTCAGTCGAAGAAATTAACCAGGTTACAGGAGACACAGCGAACTCAACCAAATACCTAAATTAGCGCTTGTGGAACACTGCACAGCTGCAAGTTACTCAACGAAATATGAACAAAGACAGACCTCGTCATTTTTCTGTTGTGATAGAAAGGATTGTATTGAAATACGATCCTGATAAACAACACAGAGTGGCTTCATGTTCAGTGAAGCGTGGGACTCAGCGCACAGCCGACTGAAGTTACAACGTCGGCCGAGAGCGGCTTCTGCGCCCGACGGGGAAGCCGAAGCACAGAGAGACCGAAGTTGGCCCGGCAGTGAGTGGAGTGGGGATAGATTAGCGTATAAGGGAGGCGCCGATGTAGCGAATACCTTACTCTGTAGATATCATATGAAGATGACTGCAAGGTACGCTGTCGAAATATCGACTTACGTCGACAACTGCATCCGGCTACAACGTGATAGCAATACGAACTACTACAAAACGGAATTTCCGGCAGTCTTCGCAAAAGTACTCCTCAGAACGGCTGCCAATCATCCGCTAGGGTAGCACAGGAAATAGTCGTCCGTGCAGACACCTGTCTTCTAGCATCCTGGCTTAGGACTTCCCAATGACGTTCCAGAATGAGAGGTCGGTTGTGCGACAATATAAACAGAGCATGTACAAGGAGCTCGCGTAGAAGGCCACAAGAACAACAGCCGCTGCATGTCTTAAAGTACAGGGTGATTATAATTAAAGTAAAACTTCCAAAACGCTGTAGAAATAACACCACTGGTGGTCAGAATGACGTCGAATTGCAACCTAGCGGCAGTGATGCCACGTATTGTACAACACATTGTGAATGTGACCCCGGAAACACTTCGATCAGTTGTGGAACACGCTGTTTCTCGATTTCAGTTTGTTGCGGAAAGCGGTGGACAGCATATTGAACATGTTTTGCGACAGTCATATGGAAATGAATAATCCGATCTGATTCTGACTGATGCATTTTATGCGGTTTTTGGCCTCAGGACAATTAAAAACAGATGTGAGTGACGCTTTTTATGCAATTTTTGGCCTCAGGGCAATTGAAAACCCATTTTTCCATCTGATGTTATATGACCTTGCCGTGGTGGATGGGCTTACGTAAGTAACAGTATGACACCTGTACACGAATGCACACTGCGTAGTACAATTTGTTTAACGTCAAACGTACACCTTAGGAGTTGTTGTATGATTCATTTGTCATTTGTAGTTGACCACTATTAAATTATGATGCTTTCAGTGCCATCTATTGCTACATTTTGTAGCTATCTATTTTTCTTCTGCCATACGTTTTCCCCCTGCTCCGATAATGTTCAGTTGTGATTTGACATTCTGAACAGTTGTGTTATTTCTACAGTGGATTGAAAGTTTAACTTTAATTATAATCACCCTGTATATTGTTTCTAACAAATGTTTAAGTGTTTGTCAAATAAAGCCTCATTTGCGATTCTTATGAATATACTGATCATGTAATTGTTTTTTACATGGTATTATTCTTTTATCTTCCTCCGTCTGTGTAATCACCAGACTTTCTAGCCTTTGAAGTGTTATATGCCGTTTAGGCAAACGACATTTGATATTTCTTGTGTAGTACAAGAAAAGATGAACGTGACAGAATAATATTAAGCAGTGAGTAAGTCGCGGAACGTATACTGTGCGCTGGTGTTTCTTTTCGTATGTGCAGACGTTAAATGGGACGAGTGAAGATACGAGAAAACGGTAAGAGGTGGCAACAAATAAACGGCTTCACCTGTTGTGGGCGTGGCCTTTTTCGTTTTGGCGTCGCGGCTTGACCTTCAAAGAGCAAGAGTGAAAACAAAAGACACTACTGTTTTGTGACAAATGAAATATATTACAACCTGGTTCGTCATGCAGAGCCTTCGAGGCATAAGTCGTATAAAAAACGTTGTCTTCTACTCAAATTCACGAGTCACTCTAACGATCTGTAAACTTAGTTAAGGAGATGTGTGTTTGCAAAAGAAAAGTAGTGCTTTTTTGTGATGTGAGTAGAGATTATCTTCTTTTGTTCCAGTAAGAGCTGCAGAATGTGAAGAAGTCAAGCCTTTCCTCACCTACACTCGAGATTTCAGAGGCAATGATTAGCAGAACTTCCACTTCAAGAGAATCAACTACAGCGACGGGATTGAAAGAGAAAAGTAAATACGTCAGATGTTACGTCTGGTGGCAGATCTGGTGAAGTGTTCTGACAAGATTCGGATACAAGAATCGAGCCGGCAGCTACATAAGAAAAAAAAATACTTCACCTTTAAATATTGATTGCGTACTAATGCGGTTTTACAGCCTTTCTTCCTTGATGAGTGGCAGAACAGACACAAGCTCGTATTTGAAAATGATGTTTATTCGGTTTCAGCCTTTCGAGATGGGCAAAGCAGTTAACTTGCTAGTGCATCACTAAGTACACACCTGCATATTCTCCAGTGTCATCACACAGAGAATATTTCAGTGTCTCAGAAATAAGTACTGAAGTTAGTTTTCAGATAAATGAAAAGACGTTTAGAGTTTAACTTATTGTCGACATCGAGACCACTGGAGGTGAAGGAAGAGATCTTCGTCTTGCTGAAGGAACTGTTGCAGCATTTCACTAAAGAGGTAAAAAGAGACCAGTACAAAACTACGAAGGCATGTGGAAATAGGTATGCCTCCGAATTTTTTTTATTCTGTTCACAACACCGGTTAAGGTATTACATGTCACGCATGTTACTCGGTCGACTAACCCCACTGGCGCAAGGTGCAACCCTCCAACGCTAGAGAGGTCAGAATTGTAGTGTGTACCATTGTGATCTGTAGCGTAACTACGTCAGTGCGTGACAAACCGCGTGCTATAATCGAGTTTCACGAATTCGAAGAGTTCGTCCGCACGTGGAACACCCATTTCTTCAGCACTACGATGCCAGACCATACACCCATTATCTCCCGTACAGTCCCGATTTTGGCCCAACCGATTTTCATCTGCTTGCAAAACTTAAAGAACACCTCTGAGGGCTTCGCTTTGATACTGATGAAGCGGTACAAGCAGAGGTGAGGTTGTGGCTCCGATAACAAAGTCAAACATTATACAATGATGGTACTAACAAACTCGTTGGGGGAAATGTGTTCGTTGGCAAGGTGACTATGCTGGGAAATAAATAAGCAGACATGAAGAATGAAGATGTAAAATGTAGATAAAGACTGTTTTATTTAAAAAGATTTTGGAGTTTTCACAGAAGAAATCCGGAGGCGTCACTTTTCAACACGCTCTATTATATCCAGATGGTCTGGTCTGAATCTGATGTCATCCTGTCTAGAATACGGCGTAATAAGATACAAACACAATAACATAACCGGAGATACTGGTCGTACTAAAGTTTTGGACAATTTCCATAACGTTATCCAGGAACAGTACTGAATCTAGGCTCACGAGATTAGCAGTGACAGCGCTACGGCGTCATAGCTTAAAAGCGACAATTCCGCACTCGAAGTACAGTTAGTTGCAGGCGCTGGAATTCTCGCAGGTCGACAAATATTCTTCTTTCCTTTCCTTCCTTATAAAGTTATCCATTTTGCTAATTGTTTCAGTTCCACAGTGGGCTTTTGATGGTCATCGGGGCGTGAATATAGAAGAGTGTTTTCCGAGGTACCTTTCCACTTTACGTTCCCAAGTTATTAAAGAAATTTTTTTCGTCTTGCGAAAGAAGTTGGAGCTCCATAAACTTGGCAGTTTCAGAGGCGCCGTATCGTTATCGCTCTTTCTTGAAAGTATGCATAAATTAGTTTTATGTGTCGAGCTGTTCATCTGGAGCACTTTCTCTCAAGTTTTTAATGACCATTTCTGTTTGCTTTATGTTAGTTACTCAGAAGAATTAGCACGAAAGAACAATGACAATATCCTTTTAATTGTCCTTAACAGGTCTAGGATCAAGTTTTCACCTCCATTGTCCTCACAGAAGCGAATTCAACAATGTAATTATGGTATGCAGGGCACTGACTTTAAATGAAAAGACTTATGTAGGCTTTTTTGACCTTAAGCTTGCACAATAGTGTCCGCTTCTACGTATTACACGGGGTGACTGATTAGATGCTGTTGTCAGCTGCGAATGTTTGAAGCGGCAGTACACCTGAAGGACGTGTCCCAAGTTCTGTTGCGATGCGTTCATGGCAGAGCCGTCACGCCCGTTGCCAGTAGATGACTGTGCTTCATAACAGCCGTGACTGCCGTAGTTACACTTCGTATCGTATATCCAAAGGAGAAATAAGACTTTCAGCGTTTCCCTCTTGTCCATAAGAACAGGAATATCCTCCAAGTGCAGTCTGAACACATCTATGGGGAAATGCCCGCAATTAAATAATTTGAGTCTAGCTACTAAAGAAGCCTGGCACAAAGAAACAGAGTGTGGTCGCGTAAAATTTCTGTTCCTGTCACGGAGACAGATGCGAAGCTCCATTCCGCTTATTTTTCTTAACTGTGCAGCTATAGGACTCGAATATGGAAGCTTAACACAGAGAACACTCTTCGTTAAATAAAGGAGACCATGTGCCAAATACAAACGCGTGTCTCTTAAACTTTCCAAATATTAAAGTCATTCAATTTAAAAAATGGAAAATGTCACTTCAAAATAATGACAGTACAAGTCAAATTACTCATACTTTGTGTTATTGTTCCTTTAAACCTTAACACGCCTCCGTAACAATGCCTAAACTCATCCACTCTTCTGAACAGTTGAGCTTGTTTAAATGCCTAGGTGTAACGCTACAAAGAGATGTGAGCATGTTAGTGTTGTGATAGAGTAGGCGAATGGTCGACTTCGGTTTACTGGGAGAATTTTAGGGAGACTGCATATAGAACGCTAGTCCGACCCACTCTTTCATACCGCTCGAGTTTTTGGTACGTACACCAGGTCGCATTAAAGGACGACATCGACGCAATTCGGAGGCAGGTTGCAAGATTTATTACCGGTAGGTTCGATCGACATCCAGGTTATTATTGACATGCTTTGAGAACACAAGCCGTCCGCAGTGGCCGAGCGCTTCTAGGCGCTTCAGTCCGGAACCGAGGCGACCGCTACGGTCGAATCGTGCCCCGGGCATGGATGTGTGTGATGTCCTTAGGTTAGTTAGGTTTAAGTAGTTCTAACTTCTAGGGGACTGATGACCTCACATGATAAGTCCCATAGTGCTCAGAGCCATTTGAACCATTTGAGAACCCAAATGGGAATCCCTGAGGGACTGGGGGGGGGGGGGTAGGAGAGGCGACGTTCTTTTCGAGGGACAAATAAACAAACGACCTACAAACAGGCCTTGATGGACTAACGGGACCGTCCGGTCGCCGTGTCATCCTCAGCCCTTAGGCATCACCGGATGCGGATACAGAGGGGCATGTGGTCAGCACACTGCTCTCCCGGCCGTTGTCAGTTTTCGTGACCACTGCCGCTACTTCTCAGTCAAGTAGCTCCTCAATTGGCGTCTCGAGGGCTGAGTGCATCCCACCTGCCAACAGCACTCAACAGACCCGGACGATGACTCATCCACATGCTAGCCATGCCCGACAGTGCTTAGCTTCGGTGATCCGACAGGAACCGGTGTTACCTCTGCGGCATGGCCGTTGGCATTTTCGAGGGACGCTATTGGGTAAATACAGAGAACAAGCATTTAGAGCTGACTGCAGAACGATTCTGCTGCCACCAATGTACACTTCGCTTAAGGATCACGAAGATGAGAGAAATTAGTGCTCGGACTGAGGCATAGATATAGTCGATTTTTCCTCGCTCTCTTTCCGAGAGGAACAAGAAAGAAAAAGAAAATGACTAGTATTGGTGTAAGGTATCATCCGTTTCACTGGACGCATCTGGGCCCAAGGGGGTGCAATGTCATACTGATAAGTGGTGTCATACTACCAAATTATTTGTAAATCTGACACGAGTGTCTAATCACTTAAATAAAATTTTTCAAGCCGTGAATTTTAATTTCATTTCCTTCTCCACTTCTGAGTGCTTCACTTTTTTTTCAGGGTGTAAGTATGTTTTAACGGTCCTATTGGTTTTCTGTAGCGGGCTGCTGAGGACACGAGATCCGATACCGTAAATAAATACTACTATTAACAGATGTCAACGTCTTAGTCTCCATGAATTTCCTAAAATTGGCGTCACTTTCAAACATCGTCTCTGAAAACTGTCATTTCGTTATTACCATTAACATAATTTCCGGTTCATCTGAGTTCATCAGATACAACTTGTGGCCCAATTTTGGCAAAGGTACAGCATACTAGAAACACCAGCGTGTCCACTTTTGTTACGGAGCAGCGAAAGATGAATAAAAGAAAGAGTCTTCTCCAAATCAGAAGAAACGTTTCTAATATTCTCGTAAATAATCACATACTACTGACGTTTTAACCGACTGTATTCAACTGGACGATGAATATCTACTTTCAAAATGAAGTGAGTCGGCACCATCTTGTAAGTTAACAGCAGATAGCCTAATTTCATTCTAAACTGACACACGTTTGTTTGAAGTCCATTAACAACTAAGAATGACAGATTTACAAAATTCAGATGCTGATGAATCCAGAGCGAACTTTCACTGGCGACATTCTTGCTTATTCAAATCGGTCACGATGGATACTTGCCATTCTTTCTGTCACCGAACATTCGAAATCGCCCTTAGTATACGCGAAAAAATTCGGAGCCTTATAGTATGTGAGCTGTTGTTCAAATAAATGTATTCTGAAAAAGTCTGGAAATTCAAGACTTGGACACAGATTGATCACATTTGTATGTAATGTTTTTTGTTTCAATTATTTATTAAGAGATGTCGAGTACTTCCGATGTTAACCTGTCATGTTCTCTGAATTAAATGATACTGGTGTCCTGCTTTTTCGTATGTCAAATGTAGTTATTGCAACGATTCGTCGATAATTAATGTCTGAATTATGCATTTTCCGACGGAGGGACGGAGGGGAGGGGGGGGGGGGGGAGGAAATTCCATCTCCGGTTGCCGGACGCTTATCCATCTGATATTCGAGCGTAAGTTATACTAGATTACAGAGGAATAAAAAACATTTTTTCACTTTCTCCGAACGTACTAGGATTTGTTACCCAGGAATAACTGGGATAAAATAAATGTCGTGAGACTAGGGCCTCCCGTTGGGTAGACAGTTCGCTGGGTCCAAGTCTTTCGATTTGACGCCACTTCGGTGACTTGCGCGTCGAGAAGGGTGATTAGGACAACACAACACACAGTCCATGAGCGGAGAAAAATCTCCGACCCAGCCGAAAATTGGACCCGGGCCCTTAGGACTGACATTCTGTCGCGCTGACCACTCATCTACCGGGGACGGACATAACTGACATATACAATCTACTTACAAGGGAACCTCCCCATCGCACTCCCCTCAGATTTAGTTATAAGTTGGCACAGTGGATAGGCCTTGAAAAACTGAACACAGATCAATCGAGAAAGCAGGAAGAAGTTGTGTGGAACTATGAAAAAAATTAGTAAAATATACAAACTGAGTAGTCCACGCGAAGATAGGCAACGTCAGGGTACTGGGCGTCAAGGAGCGCCGTGGTCCTGTGGTTAGCGAGAGCAGCTACGGAACGAGAGGTCCTAGCTTCAAGTCTTCCCTCGAGTGCAAAATTTAATTTTTTATTTTCATTTTATGTGACAAACTCTTATGTTTTCATCACTTTTTTGGAAGTGATTATCACATCCAAAAGAAAACCTAAATCGGGCAAGGTAGAAGAATCTTTTTACCCATTCGCTAAGTGTACAAGTTAGGTGGGTCGACAACATATTCCTGTCATGTGACGCACATGCCGTCACCAGTGTCGTATAGAATATATCAGACGTGTTTTCCCATGGAGGAATCGGTTGACCTATGACGTTGCGATCAAATGTTTTCGATTCCCATTGGAGAGGCACGTCCTTTCGTCTACTAATCGCACGGTTTTGCGGTGCGGTCGCAAAACACAGACACTAAACTTATTGCATTGAACAGAGACGTCAATGAACGAACGGACAGATCATAACTTTGCGAAAATAAAGAAAGTAAAATTTTCGGTCGAGGGAAGATTTGAACCAAGGAACTCTCGTCCTGCAGCTACCCACGCCAACCACGGGACCACAGCGCTCCTGAGCTTACAGCCTCCATGATGTTTCCTATGTTGCGCATGGACTACTCAGTTTTCATGCTTTACTAATTTTTTTCACTGTTGCACACAACTTCTTCCTGTTTTCTCGATTGATCTGTGTTCAGGTTTTCAAGGCCTATCCACTGTGCCAACTTACAACTAAATCTGAGGGGGGTGCGATGGGGAGGTTCCCTTGTTAGACCCACTGGACGAGATGAGAAACGGCTTGGATATTTAAGCAGTGCGTCACAGACGTTCAAGCGTTAAAATGATATTAAACGGAGGAACATGAGTTAGACCTAAGAACATAGTCACTCACCAGAGAAAATGTCTGCCCCCGGTAGCTGCGTGGTCAGCGCGACAGAATGTCAATCCTAAGGGCCCAGGTTCGATTCCCGGCTGGGTCCAGGATTTTCTCCGCTCAGGGACTGGGTGTTGTGTTGTCCTAATCATCATCATTGCATCCCTATCGACGCGCAAGTCGCCGAAGTGGCGTCACATCGAAAGACTTGCACCCAGCGACCGATCTACCTGACGGGATGTCCTAGTCACACGACCTGAGACCACAGCAAATACTCTCGATTCTTCGCATGACCTGTGACATCGTCTGTCAGATGGTAACATTGTCCGATGTTCCGACTTTTAGTGTCGGTAAAGCACTAAGCTTAAAAGATTCGCCCAGTGTTTAATAAATTGGTTTTCCATCTACATCTGTATATTTACTCTTCAAACCACTGTGGGGTGTATGACATAGGGTACCTAGCATGGCACGATATGTTGTGTGTCCTCCCGTTCCAATAGCGTGCGAGTGTATGACTGTTTAAATGCCTCTGTGCATGTTGTAATTAGCTTGATCGTGTCTTCGTGGTTCAAATCGCCACAAGGGCATGCCCATTCAGGTTTTCTGTACTTTCCTCAAATCGATTAAGATGAAACCGGGATGCTCGTTTAAAAAGGACACAGCCATACCTTCCTCCTACTTCAGACTTGTTCTCTGTCTCTAATGACCTAGTCGTCGACGGGACGTTGAACTCTTATCTTCCATCTTCTTCTTTTGTGTTATGTATTCGAATGCTTCAATCACTCCTTCAGTTTTCTCGGAATTTCTTTTGGATGCTTTATACATCTGTCTTTCTGGTTGAGTGGGTATAATGATGACAACTGCATACTGTGTTGCGATGCCTTACTCGCTTTTCACTCTGCCCAGATTAAGGTCTGTGGCACCTGTCTTTTCTCATATCTGTCATCTTACGGTTAACGTAAGAAAACAGAATACATGGCAGATTAGAAATGGTTTATATTATAATGAATTAGTTTTTCATGCTATAATAACTGTAATAAGATCAAAATCTACCGACAAAGGAATAAAAGAGGTATTTAATAAAAGATAAAAGAGAAAAACTTAGCAAAAGTAAAACCACCTACCGAACAATATTGATGCTAACAATATTGATACGAATGAGAAGCAACGGCTGTGCTATCACTGTTTCAACATTTAGGTGTGGACGAGCGCTGAAAAGCAAAGCCTCCGAATTTCATATGCGGAAATTCTTAAAGCTTTTTTTGAAATAAAACAAACGTTATTAACATTCTACATCTTTATTCTTCATGTCTGCATATTTGTAGCCCTCTGCCGCTAGAGGGCTCCGAATTGTGCCGTGTAAGATGCTGGCGTGTAACGTAACTGTGGGAAACAGCTTGCTGCTTTTGCATGACAGTGCCAGAACACACGACGCCTCGATCTCACTGACATCGATCATCTTCCATACAGTGCCGGCTGGTCGCCATCAGATTTTCATCAGTTTCCACAACTTGAAGAACACTTTCGAGGACTTCGCTTTCATAGTGATGAAGCCACACTGCGAACCAACACGCCGTCCAGTCATTCACAAAAGCCGCACCACTGAGTAATTCAAACGTCGTGCTCGGCCGAAATCACCACTTCAGCTAAGTTTGCAATACGTGGCGTCGCAGCTGTCACCACCAGATTTACTACTACTCAACATCCAAGCGTGAAGACAATGTTCAAATGGTTCTAACAAGGGAACCTCCCCATCGCACCCCCCTCAGATTCAGTTATAAGTTGGCACAGTGGATAGGCCTTGAAAAA
Source organism: Schistocerca nitens (assembly GCF_023898315.1). Taxonomy (NCBI): domain Eukaryota; kingdom Metazoa; phylum Arthropoda; class Insecta; order Orthoptera; family Acrididae; genus Schistocerca; species Schistocerca nitens. The sequence continues at coordinate 544,382,594 of NC_064621.1, read as the reverse complement.
CTGAACACAGATAAATCGATAAAACAGGAAGAAATTGTGTGGAACTATGAAAAAATAAGCAAAATATAGAAACTGAGTAGTCCATGGACAACATAAGCAACATCAAGGAGAATGTGAGCACAGGAGCGCCGTAGTCCTGTGGTTAGCGTGAGCAGCTACGGAACGAGAGGTCCTTCGTTCAAATCTTCCCTCGAGTGAAATTTTTTTATTTTCAGACAATTATCAGAGTTCAGGCACTCACACATAATCAACTTCGCTCTCCAAAATTCCGGGACATGTTCAGATTTGCTTGGACATATGCAGGATTTGACGGTCTACACACGGAAAAATTTGAAAACGTTAAAAACATAGGTTTTGACAGAGCACAGAGAAAACTGTGCGACTGTGAAACTGTTGCATTCATTTTTTGCAGTTTATGTGACACACTCTTATGTTTTCATCACTTTTTTGGAAGTGATTATCACATCCACAAGAAAACCTAAATCGGGCAAGGTAGAAGAATCTTTTTACCCATTCGCCAAGTGTACAAGTTAGGTGGGTCGACAACATATTCCTGTCATGTGACGCACATGCCGTCACCAGTGTCGTGTAGAATATATCAGACGTGTTTTCCTGTGGAGGAATCGGTTGACCTATTACCTTGCAATCAAATGTTTTCGGTTCCCATTGGAGAGGCACGTCCTTTCGTCTACTAATCGCACGGTTTTGCGGTGCGGTCGCAACACACAGATACTGAACTTGACAGACAGTGAACAGAGACGTCAATGAACGAACAGACAGATCATAACTTTGCGAAAATAAAGTAAGTAAACTTTTCGCTCGAGGGAAGACTTGAACCAAGGACCTCTCGCTCCGCAGCTGTTCACGCTAACCACCGGACCATGGCGCGCCTGTGCTCATAGCATCCTTGATGTTGCCTATGTTGCCCATGGACTACTCAGTTAGTATATTTTGCTTATTTTTTCATAGTTCCACACAACTTCTTCCTGTTTTCTCGATTGATCTGTGTTCAGTTTTTCAAGGCCTATCCACTGTGCCAAATTATAACTAAATCTGAGGGGGGTGCGATGGGGAGGTTCCCTTGTAAGCACTATGGGACTTAACATCTGAGGTCATCAGTCCCCTAGACTTAGGACTACTTAAAGCTAAGTAACCTAAGGACATCACACACTTCCATGCCCGAGGTAGGATTCGAACCTGCGACCGTAGCGGCGGCGCGGTTCCGGACTGAAGCGCCTAGAGCCGCTCGGCCACAGCGGCCGGCTAAGCGTGAAGACATCAGCAATACTTTGAGCTACTCACACTCAGATTGCGTGATCCTGAGTCCACATTAGATTACTCTTCTCAGCAGTTTGTATTATTCTCTATTTCTACATTTCTCTTACAATTGAATATTACCGTTCAATGAACACTTGTTTCTTAGACACCTTTGACTGTGAATTTAGACCTTATTCTACGTTTGTCCCTCTTCATCCGTGCTGGTATCGTCTGATCTGCTACCGTTACTACTGTCACGTGTCTCACCAGTTACGTCTGTGCAGTCATCCGACACCTGTGTTTGTTGCCGCTGGTACTCTTGTTGTTGCAAGTACTCTTTATGCAGCGCTCTAAATATTCTGTCTGCGTAGTCATAGGTCCGTCCACAACGTCTAGTCTGCAAGTGATTGTGTTATGTCGCCGTGTGAGCAGGTTCGTCATCTTTCGTGTGATCAACGGCCACAGTGTAAAACTGTGTTTTCTGGGGTCCCTCCCTCCCCATCGGCACATTCATCCTCCCGACAGAGGTTTACATGCAGCAAATGCCTTGGCATACGACCTGTGGCTGGTTATGACATTAATCGCCCCGTCTGTGGTTGACATGTTTCACCTTCAGTCATTTCCTGATGTTGGGGAAGAAAGAATATAGCCTTCTGGTCATTTCCCTGTTTTCCCATTCCCTTAGTCACGTATTTACTCTCCAGGTTTTCACCTTTGTCAAAGCCTGTATTTTCTCCCCTATGCAGTCCCTCAATGTGTCTTTCCGCCCTTTCCAGCCAATATGTTATTGCGCTACACTTAAAAGTAATATCTGACAGGTATACCCCACGCACGACACACGGGGTGTCCACTGACGTGGTACCAAAGCCTCAGTAGTTGCAGGGGCACACTCCTCTCCCCGTGCCTTACCAACACGACATTCGCCGCGGCGCAGAGTCAATGTGGCCACGTACTGCCACGAAGTTTCAGAAAAGATACAGTTGACTCGAAGGGAGTGGAGTGGTATATTCTTTTTAATATAGTCATGAGTAATTTGTATTTCACTGTGTTGACCGTGGGCTGTTTTGATATCGAGTGATGGGAGTCAATGCATCTTCCACATAATTTTGTGATTTTTATTAAGTTTTCAGGGCGTCTTTTCCCTGCCTGTGTTTTCTCACTTCTCTTCCTTCCAGCGAGGAAGATTACACTAGCATCCGGAATTGACTGAGTTTTATTTTCATTTTCATTACATTTCATATTCAGCGCACATTCAATGAATGTGGCTGTAATCTCAATGCCACTTGATAAATTCAGGTAGACTTTCTTGGTTCTTCTTTGCTGCAGAGGCTGGGAACTGCAGTTGAGTTTAATTTCCAAAGCTGGCTTGAGGCGGCAGTCAGGCAGCATGGTATTTACAAGGGCTTTGTTAACGAGGAGCCAAGTAGCTGGTTCCTTCAGGCCGAAACGCAAGGGATATGTTTGTTCAAATTTTAGACTGGACCTGATGGAAAATTTTGATCAGCGGGAAAATAGGCGTTGTCTGTCGTGTCTTCAGACTGGAGGAGGCACCTGGAACCACTAAATAATTCGCCTTGTTGGTTGGTCAGTTCGCCTCCTCCAAATTTTTCTGTCTCTGGGCACGGAGGCGAGGCTGATTAAATTCGTAATGAGTCAGACAGTCGCACAGGTGTCGCCAAACTGGAGTGTGGTGAGTATGATGTGCCGCTTACATGCGGACTTAGAGGATGATTTTGGACGGAAGTAACTTTAAAGAGGTCTCTTAGAAGCATTACGGGTTTCTCGTGAATGACAATTTTGCTAGCATTTAATTATTGGGTTGGTGCGTAAGTTCGTAGCGATTTTATTTTGCATTTTACTACTCCGATTGCTATCGGTTTATTTATGAAATGCCATTTTTTATTTTTAGTTCACTGTTGCTATTTGAGTTTACATATTGTCATTCTTTTATTTGGAGATAGAGAGTGGAACTGGAAAATGGAGTGGCAAGTGAAGAAATCTGACATATTCTTCTGTTTGAGTTGAATAGAGGAATGACAGCAGCGGAGGCAGCGAGAAACATTTGCGTCGTGATTGAAGATAGTGCCAACGTACAGAGCACGACAAGAAAATGTTTTTTCGTTTAAAACAGGATCATTTTGATATTAGTGACTCTCCAGGTTCAGGAAGGCCTTCAGGGTTTGATGAAGATCATTTAAACGCATTAATTCACAATGATCCAAGTCAGTGTACTCGAGAAGTGGCAAATGTGATGAACTGTGATCATTCTACCATCGTGCGACATTTTCATGGACTGGGGAAGTTTCAAAATATGGGTGTATGGGTACAGCATGCTGTAAGCCTAAATCACAATCACAAATATCAGCGCATGGTCGTATGTCCATCCCTGCTTGCTCGTCGTCAACTGGTTCGTGAACTACATCGACCATTCCTGTCCTGTATAGCTGCTGGTCACGAGCTATGGTGTTTTTATGCTGACGTAAGGAAAGGAGGTTGAGCCCAAACAAAATAGAAACACTCTGTAAAAATACTTGTGCGCATTCCCAAAAGACAATGTTATCCATCTGACGGAGGAGCGACGGTGTGGTGTGGTGTAGTACGAATTGCTTCCCCGAGGTGCAACCCTCACTGCTGACATTTATTGTCAAAACATGAGAATACATGCAGACGCAGTCCGAACACAACGACCAAGAAGACTTCGTAAAGCGGTGCTACTCCATGATAACGCCCGCCCGCATTCTGCTAGACTGTCAAAAAACCCTTTACTGGAGTTGGTATGAGAAGTCATTCGGCACCCACCTTATTCATCTGATCCTGAGCCCTCAGATTTTCACCTGTTGCGCTCTACATCCAAGAAAAGCTAGACGATGTTAAGCACTGCTTTGTTCAACAGGAAGTTCGCGGCTACGAAAAGTACTTGTCACATGGCGGAAAGCGTCCCACCGAAGAACTAGTTCCCAACTTTGAAACGATTAGGTTAGTCAATAAAATGTGTACCTCTTTCAATATGATGAATAAAGTTTAAATTCTTACGCACTGCGGTTAGCGAAACGAGTCGCCAACACCCTAAACTCATGAAAGCAAATGCCACGATGGTTCCTTCGAGAAGAACGCGGCCGGCTTTCTCCCTCACACCTTCTCGAACTGAGATTGTCCTCGGTCCCTGACGACCCCGCCATAGAGGGGACGTTGAAGCCAGATATTGGTCCCTCTAGTGCCTGGCGCACAGGTCACGCCCCTGCACGTGGCACGCAAGGTGTAGACGTATCGACTGCACGTGCACTGATACTCGGGCACGCTGGAGCTTACCCCTGCCGATCAGCCCTCCACCGTGGGCAGACTCGCGAGTGTATTGCCTGGAGGACAGGGGGAGACGGCGTCTGCTTGCTGGTCACGGAGCCTGCCGGAGGGTCGGGGCGACAGTGTCGGCGCCCGGACGCTGTGCCGTCTGCTCTCAGTTTTTTACAACCCGGGAGGCAGCGATCGACTGTGGGGAGAGCGTGTTCTGAGTCGCACTCGCGACCGACACTTCTCCTCACAGACTGACGGAGATACACTACTGGCCATTAAAGTTGCTACACCAAGAAGAAATGCAGGTGATAAACGGGTATTCATTGGACAAAAATATTATACTAGAACTGACATGTGATTACATTTTCACGCAATTTGGGTGCATAGATCATGAGAAATTAGTACCCAGAACGGCCTTGATACGCCTGGTCATTGCGTCAAACAGAGCTTGGATGGCGTGTACAGGTACAGCTGCCCAAGCAGTTTCAACACGATACCACAGTTCATCAAGAGTAGTGACTGGCGTATTGTGACGAGCTAGGTGCGAGGCCACCATTGACCAGACGTTTTCAATTGGTGAGAGATCTGGAGAATGTGCTGGCCAGGGCAGCAGTTGAACATTTTCTGTATCCTGAAAGGCCCGTACAGGACCCGCAACATGCGGTCGTGCATTATCCTGCTGAAACGTAGGGTTTCGCAGTGATCGAATGAAGGGTAGAGCCACAGGTCGTAACACATCTGAAATGTAAATCCACTGTTCAACGCGCCGACAATGCGAACAAGAGGTGACCGAGACGTGTAACCAATGGCACTCCATACCATCACGACGGGTGATACGCCAGTATGGCGATGACGAATACACGCTTCCAATGTGCGTTCACCGCGATGTCGCCAATCACGGATGCGACCATCTGATGTTGTTAACAGAATCTGGATTCATCCGAAAAAATGACGTTTTGCCATTCGTGCACCCAGGTTCGTCGTTTAGTACACCATCACACGCGCTCCTGTCTGTGATGCAGAGTCAAGGGTAATCGCAGCCATGGTCTCCGAGCTGATAGTCCATGTTGCTGCATACGTCGTCGAACTGTTCGTGCAGATGGTTGTTGTCTTGCAAACGTCACCATCTGTTGACCCAGGGATCGAGACGTGGCTGCACGATCCGTTACGACCATGCGGATGAGATGCCTGTCATCTCGACTGCTAGTGATACGAGGCCGTTGGGATCCAGCACAGCGTTCCGTATTACCCACCTGAACCCACCGAAACCATATTCTGCCAACAGTCACTGAATCTCGACCAACGCGAGCAGCAATGTCGCGATACGATAAACTGCAATCGCGATAGGCTACAATCCGACCTTTATCAAAGTCGGAAACGTGATGGTACGCATTTCTCCTCCTTACACGAGGCATCACAACAACGGTTCACCAGGCAACGCCGGTTTGTGTACGAGAAATCGGCTGGAAACTTTCCTCATGTCAGCACGTTGTGGGTGTCGCCACCGGCGCCAGCCTTGTGTGAATACTCTGAAGAGCTAATCATTTGCATATCACAGCGTCTTCTTCCTGTCGGTTAAATTTCGCGTCTGTAGCACATCATCTTCGTGGTGTAGCAATTTTAATGGCCAGTAGTGTAGTTTTACGCTATGGAGCACTGGTCCCGTGTTTCTTAAACTCTGTACTTATTTCCTCTTCTCGAGGAGTATTAAATGATTAGAAAAGCATTCCATTCGGAATTGATGTCCGACATCTAACTCAGTATGAGGTTGATTCCCACGTGCACAAATACACTCTTGTATCTATTGTGGCTTGCAAGCAAAAAGGCTTAGAATGTCATATTTAGCAATTTATAGCTGGACCTGAAACAAATTTGCAACAGTGCGTGGAGATGGCACTGGTAACATCTAAAGCAGAGCATTTTAATTGTTCTTATCTAACTTTCGATTTTTGTCAATAGAAAATATCAGATGATGCTATAATAAATCAAAGTGTTTGGTGAGGGTGCAGTCTATCGTCCACTTTATTTAATTTATATAATTACATAGGAAACAGAAGATAATTTACGAAGAGCGTTATGTAGTTTGAGCCAAAACTCGATCCTTTACAACATAACTATATACAGAAATAAGACAAAAATAATGGCATTCATAGGAAATAATCGAGTAAGATCGAAAATAGTAATTATAAATGAGAAAATTTTAGGACAAGTATCCGACTTCTGTTATCTAGGGTGTGATATTACTTTTAACTATGACAAAGACATTGAGAAGATGGTTAATAAATATAAAGCTATCTGAGGAACATTTGGAAGAACTCTTGGAAGAAAAACAAGAGAGGAAACGCAAATGAAATTATATGGAGATATGGTTCTACCTTCTCTTGTATATGGTTTTCTATAATGGAGAATAACAAATAAAAGAAAAATCACCTACACAGGCAGTGATGGAGGTAATGACATATGTAAGAGACTTATAAAATGCCTAAAACAAGGAATGAAACAAGATCAGGTTTGAAAATCTTCTCAGTTAATGACAAGATGGAAGAGAATAGAATGAAGTGAGAGGAACATGTAGACAAAAGACAGAAAACCGATTTCCAAAAAAAAGATAAGGAATTATCGGCCGAGTGGGAAGAGAGAACTAGGTAGACCTCGTACAGCACCTAATTCTTGCATGGAGACGACGCCGATGACGATCAACAGACTAGCTATATCGCACATGCATTGCTGTGGCGCAGTCTCGTTACATGGAAAAGAAAGAGAAGAGAAATCGTATGTTTCCAATATGAATGACAACAGGATACACGTCCTAACCTCTTTCTCTCCCCTGTCCCTGTCCATCTCCGCTTCCCTCCCTATTGTCCATCTCTTCCTACTTCCCCCTCTCTCTTTCCATCACCTCCTACACCCTCTCTCTGGCTATCTTCTCGTCTCCCCTCTCTTTCTCCCTCTCCTCCAGCCCCCCCCCCCCCACCTGTCTCCCTCTCCTCCTTTCCGCTCTTTGTGTCCATTTACTTCCACTCATAAGTACCTTTCCTCTCTCTCGGACGTTGAGCCTTATCTATTGCTATTGCAAATTCAGATTGTACAATAGCACTCCAATCATAAGCCAAAAATACAACTTCCCTGTTCCCTGTGAAATAAGTCTATGAGTGAGGCAGCGAAGGAACAGCTTGCTATGTATACACCCATATGTAAAAAATTGTATATTGAGGAAGTATATACAGGGACATGGGAAATACATTTGGTGTTACGGCTTAAGCGCAAACGTGGGTAAAAACTGCCTGCGACAAAGACAAAAAAACTGGATATTTTTACAGTAGAGCACTATCTTTCTCGCAGTTATTTCTAACAGAAAATCTCTACGTTTATATTAAAAAATATATATGTCTATGTTTGTCCGAATGTTTAACAGAGGCCGCCGGAAGTGGCCGTGCGGTTCTAGGCGCTGCAGTTTGGAACCGCGAGACCGCTACGGTCGCAGGTTCGAATCCTGCCTCGGGCATGGATGTGTGTGATGTCCTTCGGTTAGTTAGGTTTAAGTAGTTCTAGGTTCTAGGGGACTAATGACCTCAGAAGTTGAGTCCCATAGTGCTCAGAGCTGTTTGAACCATTTGTTTAACGGAGTATCGTTTAAAATTTGAAATAAAGCGCTCAAGAACGTTTTGAGATAATTATTAACATCGTTGAAGTAAATCAGTGAAGAACCTTTTTCTTTTACGGTAACAACTTTGCTCCTTTATATATTACATATTCATTCGTTAAGAGATCTACAATGGTGTCCAAAATTAAAGCAACAAATGGGAATTTTGCAAAGTTGCGTTTATTTTGCCACAAAACGGTATAAACAGGCGAGGGAAAAATAGAAACAACGTAAAGAATACAGAACGCAAACAACTGCGACATACATAAAAGCGAGCGAGGTGGCGCAGTGGTTAGCACATTGAACTTGCATTCGGGAGGACGACGGTTCAAGCGCGCGTCCGGTCATCTTGATTTAGATTTTCCGTGGTTTCCTGAAATCTCTTCAGGAAAATGCCTGGATGGTTCCTTTGAAAGTGCACTCCGATTTCCTTACCCATCCTTCTGACCGATTACATCGTTGTTTGATCCCGTCCCCCAAATCAACCAACCAACTAATATAACAGTAGACGAAAATATTCTTCGTTTTTCCCAACTTAACAGACCTGAACTCACATTGCGACAAATGGTTAATGTGCTGACTATGGGATGTGACCATCTCTGGCAGCAATAGAGGACTGACAACGACGGAGCATGCTGTAAATTACGTCATCAACGTCACGTTGAGGCAATAACGCCCATTCTTCCTATGGAGGTGCTCGCAAATGTTGCAGAGTGATTGGCGGATGTTGACATGATGCAATCCGTCTCCCTAGTGTATCCCAGACATACTCTATGGGATTCAAATTGGGAGAACGAGCATGCCACGCCACGCGTGCAGTATCTTCCGTTTCCTAGAAAACATCAATCACTCGTTCTCTGTGAGGTCGAGCACTATCGTCCATCAGTACGAAGTCTGGGTGCACAGTACCTCGCGACAACCGTCCATGAGGTCCCAAGACCTCATCACGATACTTCACAGCAATTAAACTTTTCCCATTCACCCGTACAATTTCTTGAAGAGGAGTTCGAGTGGTAAACATAATCCCTGCCCACACCATTAGTGAGCCTTCTCGATATCGGTCTATGTTCCATTTTCCCTTCAGACGCGAACCCGTTGAGAATCACTCTCCAGACCACATCGTGACTCATCTGTGAAGAGAACATTGACCTAATCTTAAACTGTCCAGGTGGCAAATCGACGACTCCTTCTGAATGCATACAGAAGGTGTCCGATAGTAAAAGCCTCTCTGTCGAAGCCTTCTGTACACCGTTTATCCCGATACGACGCATCCATTGAATGCTGCGAGGTCAGATGCCAGTTGCTGTGCAGTACTAAGTCGCTATCGCTGTGCTCTCACAGCCAAATACGGGCCTCCCTTTCTGATGCCACACGTTGTCAGCCCTGCCCTGATCTTCTGGATGCAGTTTCGGACTCTATAAGCTGTCGCTACATCCGAGAAAGAACAGAACGATCCACGTTATGTCATCGGGCCACAATGAGTTTGCAACAGTCCTGCTTTCTTTCTTTCTATGGCCCACCACCGCACAAATTCTGATAGGCGTCTTGCGTGTACTACGTCTGTTACTATGTATACAGCGATTGTGGATGTGGGACTACCCGAAAAACACTACGTCGTTTGATAGATGCCCTGACGTCGTTGTTGGCGTGTTTTCCCGTTGACCGAAATGCCAGTTTCCGTGTAGAATACGATCATACGGACATCTGTTGACAGTTTGTAGGATTATATGTGAATTAGACACAGGACGGGGAAATAGCTGTTTGTTGCTTTAATTTTGGACACCATTATACATAAAATCGCGTGTGTATTCTAATGCAACGTTTGTAAAAATTTCAAGTCAATCGATCGACTACATTTCGAATTTTACGAGCACAAACATAGACAGGCAAAGCTCTACAGTAGAGAGCTACTACTTACACTCATGCATTTTAAATGGTGATTAACTGGATGACACGTACATATACAAGACAGTGTCAACGACTTCCACATCGGATATAGTGTTATCCCACGTACAATACCTTCTGAAGAAGACAGCATTAAAGCTGTTGAAATCATGTCATGGTTTAATAAACTTGTACTTTGCAACTGGATCGCTGTTATTTCCAGTCCATTGATATGCAGGCTGAATTTTTATATATGAAGGTAGCACCTATGAAGATGTAAGAATATATAGGATAAAAATAATTTTCTCCGACGATCCCTGAGAGGCTACAAGGGACACCAAAACAAATATTTTTCTGTAATTTGATATTTTCCGGTGAGCAATTTTAAAACCGGTAGAGAGAGTTGCATCAGGATGAAAATTATTTAAACCAAGAAACTCTCGGAGGTTGCGTTAGGCACTGAAAACACCCTAATGTATTTGCCTGTGAGGCACAATTTTACAAGGATGTCAGATTTACGTACAGTAGACAAATAGTAACACATATGATGTTCAATTCTTTCACAATTACTTCATTCACACTAGATGTTCAAAAATGATTTGGATTTGTTACACCGGCGGGTGATGTTCTGTCTAACACAGTCAAAGAATGCAGGAATCTCCAGACTTCCTGCCACTACTGCTACTATCGGGGCAACCAAATCCTCTTCTGAACCAATTGTGGCTTCGTAAACAAGATTGTGTATGCCTCCCCGAACAAAATGTCCAGTGGAGTCACATCAGGGGATCGTGTAGGCTACGATACAAGACTGCCTTTGCAAGTCAACTTTTCTGGAAACTGTGGAGTCAAAAACCGATGCACAGGACGACTCAAATGTGCTGGCGTCCCACTAAGCTGGAACTACATACGCTATCCTGTAGCGACTGGCAATGCTCTGGCGAGGAAATTGCAATACCGGTTGTACTTTTATGGCCTAGGTAGGAGATATGGCTCAATTAAACAAACACCACCAAAAACTGCCCACACGTTCACGTAGAACCACGCCTGATGAGCGCGAGTAAACGCGGCATGTGGATTAAACTCACTCCAAATATGTGGACTGTGGATGTTGAAAATCCCAAAAGTTGCTTCATCTGTAAACGGTAAATGTAGGATGCATTTGACACTGTTCCAGGTACCACTGCGAAACTTGTACTCTGAGTGGGTAATCATATGGTCCCAGACGGTGTACGCGCTGTAAGTCAAACGAATGTAACCTTTATTTATGAGCCTCAAATTGCAGACTTAGTACTCTGCGACTTCGTCCCTGTCCAGCTAATCTTCTCAATAAGCCGGTCTCATTCCGACACAGATACAGGGCAGTAAACTTGAATGATGTGTACGACGATTGGAATGATGACGTTGATAAACCTCTGTGCTGCTCGTCCGTTAAACTACGGTGCGTACTATGCACCAATCATATCACTGTTTTCACTCCAGGTGTAGCGTCCCAGAAGCGAACAAGTAGTGCACTAAGTCAAGACGTACAACGAAATGTCACTGCGGAACAGTGATTACAACTGAAGAGCGAAATGTGCCCACTACCGGTACAACAGAACTATTACAAGAAAAAATCAGTCATTACAACTGAAGATCAGATATGATGAAAGGGTACAGTACCGCCCGACATTGAAAATAGGTACGAAATACTTCATTATTTTTGTCAGAACAACACATTTTTTTTGTAAAATAACTCAATTTAAATTAATACAGCGAAGCCGGATACCAGTGTGGGAAAGAATGACAATTTATTTATTTAATTGATCACATGTACACTCCCACAAAGTAAATCCCTACATCCAGTTTGGTGAGATCTGTGAAATGAATGAATGTATGGTCGTCTGCTAACCGCAGATAGTGAATGTGAATATATGATCATCTTTGAGTCGATCCTTTGGCCACCTTTAGTGGGACCAAAGAGATGAAATTTACCAGAGCTTTGAGCGCCTGAAATGTGGCTGACCAATACGGTAGCAAGGTGCTCCCCCACTTCGACAAAGGTGTGAGAGGACCTAGAGAACGGCCATGTTTCGGCACTCTGCCACTGGATCTTGTGCTGTTAAGACCTGTTTTAGTTGTGCTCCGTAATGACGAAAGAGTGGAGACATGGTATGCATGTCGAATATTTAAGAGTAGTTTGAAATAATAATTTCTCTATCTCAGGAACTTTTGTGGGGAGAATTAAATGTCAGGCAGGTAATATTAATGGGATTGTAGTAATCTTCGGAAGTGACCAACGGTCACAATGAAACCACGTGTAGCTATAAGTTGAAATACTTCCGTGTGCTTAAGTTAAGCTGAATTACTAGCGTGTGTACCATAAGCTGAAATATTTAAGAAATGGCGTGTGCAGGACTTGAAATTAGAGACGAGTACTTCCACGTGGTGAGTACTGTGTGAGTCTCAATCTGTGTATGAGACAAAGGATAAAGAGAAGTACTCGTCCATGGTATCAGTTGAGGACTCGCGTGTGTGATGAATATGTTCATAATGTTAAATTGCGTGATATGATTCCGTGTGACGCTAGATTTAAACTCTGAGAGAGAATCAAGGTGAGTCGGCCGTCTATCCAGCAACGCCACTTGGCTTGCATTGCACAGGAAGACGTGCATATATCTCCAGAGTTCACAGTAGGAAAGTAGAATTACAAAGTGGGGCAGTGTCGTGTGAAACTGGGATAAATATTAATTGAAGTGGGAAAGCTGAAAGTGATAATGTTGTAACCATTCTCTGTGTAGTATTTCATATTGTTGTGTGGTGTATGTCATGTAATTTGGGTATGTGTGGTTTGCATGGGAGAGTAGCAAGGTAGTTTCAAAAGATTAGCGGGTTATGCATGTTTCTTCGGTACCGCTCGGTCTGGAGGAAAGTTTCGTGATGATGATTGTGAGAGTCGAAGTGTGAGGTATAATAAAAGATCCACCATCCTATCCAGATAGTGCACTGTAGCGTTAAATAATTACGAGAGCATAATATAGAGATTCACCAATGTAAAGCCATGCCCACTGGGCGGAATTTCTCATGTGTTATTGTTGTAGGTTATAGAATTTGTGTGTTTAGGTTAGAGAATTTATCGGAATAAATAAGATACTGAAAAGAAAAATATTGGTGGACTTTTCCTTCGAATTGTATGTTGTCATAATGTCCCGAATTTATAATGTGTGCGCCATTCATATTCAGTGTGGTGGCCACGTGTTGATAAAAGCCGTTAAATAAAAGACAAAAAGTAAATGTGGTATTGCCAGTGCGTAGTGTACAGTCAGAGTTCTGTAAATTACTGATAGTCAGATGCGTGTTTCCGTTGCGTATTATTCATACAGGAGGATAATTAGTAACTAAATAAGAAGATATGAGAGTTCATGTTACTCGATAAATTAAGAATGAATCCACTCGCTTGGCAGACCACTCATCTTGCAGGCCTGACTGCTTGATGCCACAGTATGAGCAAGGCATGTGGGTGCCTCTCAATGTAACCTACAGTGTTAGAAAATGCTCACAAGAAATTATGACATTAGAGAAAAATACAGTCTAAGACAAAAAAAGACCCACCACGAAGGAATTATCCAAATGGAAAGGAAATCGATCTTTCTGATGTACATGTATTAACAAACAAATGATTACAATTTCAGAAAAATTGGATGATTTATTCAAGGAAAATTATGTACATCACATCTACTGATTTCTATTCGGATAATATCTTCTTCGAGCGTTGGTGTCCCGTGCAACCCCCAGAGTTGTCCGTTTAAATAATTCTCAGTCGACAGTTATGAATTTTAATTGGTTGCACAAAAAAATACAATTTACTGCTGAGAATGAAAATAGTAAAGATATTCAGACTGATGACCTGAATATTACAAAGGAAGATCGATCGCATGGACTGATTTTCTACAGACAATCGACAACTACGGATGCAGTGATACCTAACGAGTCGGGTCATAAAAGGCACGAATTTCGTTGCGTATTGCATAGGGCTGAAAAAATACCTGTGAACAATGAGAAGAAATGAATGTAACCAGGGACGTAGTGACAGCAGGAGGCTGCAGGGACTACATCACAAAACGGCTGGTGAAGCAGGGAAATAAGAGAAGACAAAGCACCGTCGTGGTACGCAAAGAAACAGCTCGCGATCATGTACAACGATAAAAGGTCGTAGATGTGGCTTGTATTTGTTATTAATGAAAGGTTACAGTGGATTTTCGAACTAGTAACTTTGTTACTTTAAAAGTGTGTACAGGACTGTAACACGAATCCGGATCCTTAGCCTTTCGCGGGCAAATGGTCTACCAGCTGAGCTATCCAGGGCTAACTCACGAACCCCCTTCGTCGTAGCTTTACTTTCGCCACTACCTCTCTGTTACTTTCGAGCCCTGGTCTTTAAATATGCTGGGATGTTCCAAATACGCACACACTCCCCTTCAGAGGGAAAATTTATTCTGGAAACTTCGTTGTAATCTGCATCTCGATACGTAAGTACCGAAAAGAATAAATTTAAAAAATCAGTGTCCAAGATGCTACTCCAGGTGGATGTGAAATGAATGTGCGGAACGGAAAATAATAAACGCTAAAATGATGACTTGGCCCTGTTTGACTACCCCTGAAGGAGATCTGAGGATCTCTTAATGGTCTTTTTACATATCAATTACAATCTAAACATTAATGAATGATGAAGGCAACTAATACTACTAGACGATAAACGTCGTTGTTTAATATATATTTATTATAGATTAAAATCAACCCTTTAAGTACAGTTGTCTATATTTCATAACTAAATTTATTAGTCAATTGCCCAACTCTGCCCCTTATTATGGCTGCGCGGTCTAATATCACTAACGGGAAATGACTGACATCTTCGTACCAAACACTAGAAGACACTACTTTCAAAGATGATCTACGGTGATGTGGAACCTCAGCGGAAATAAACTAACGTGATCACAGCTGTTTAGCCTTATAACCGTAATAAGCCGAAGCAATTTGCGATATCACCGTATGTACTGCGTCAGGTGCGTCGAAATGATGGTTCTCGTACTCGTATGCGACGATGAAAGAACTCCAGCCACAAATAAACTCTTTCAAACACTAGGACGGCAGAAGGCGGTCCTCTGACTAATACACTCTAATACTGCCTTCTCCTCTCTGTGTTCTACAGACGAGAAACGCGAACTCCCAGCCACAAGGACGGAGTTGAGATAACGTCTCAACGTAAGTATAGGCGGAAGAAGTGCTCTCAATTACTGAACGCTGCGTACTTAACGACGACTTCCAACCCGGAGGTGAAGTCCAGAATCGCATAGCTTCGCAACAGCACAGTGCCTAACTGTTCTAACTATAAACTCTCCTGAGAGCAAAGACAGCAAGTCCGTCTGTTCCAACAAAGCAGATGCCGAGCGACCGTCACACACGGGCGCTCACAACGGAAGACCTCGTCTCTTCACCGCTGACTTCCCAGCAAGGCTCGGCTCCCCACCCTCGTAATTCCGAAAACGAATCATATTCCCGACTCCATGGAATATTGTCCCTCTCTACAGATTCTTCCGAACGCCGACCAACCATATTTTAGTCTTTCGTCGCCCAGCGCGGAAAGTTTGCGAGGAAAAACCTACACTCGTACAATGGTACGCTTCTGAGTAAAAATCCTTGGAAATAACCCAGCCTGTGTGGTTTCCGAGGTGCCGCTTCTTCGTTCCTCTCACCTGCGTCCAAAATTTGCAGAACTCGGAAGTATTATCTGGTTATCCTTTCGGCCCTACTACAATAGCGGCCAACCGTCACCCTATTGTGCTCCAGAGCTCAGGTACCACGACATCTGTCTAGCTACTTCCTGTGTTTGAACAGGACCAACACCTGTGCGGGCCTTCCACCCAGAGCTTCGCTCTGCCTGCCGTTTCATCTCCACTGGTGTTCCAACCTCTACTAGTATAGGCAATCATTCATTACGCCGATCTGATAATAAAGACATGCAATAACCGTTAACAATTATTTACAAGGCGTACGTGACAATGTCAGTCTCCTTTGAATATTCATATAAACGACGTACAACCTATCAAATGATACCTAATTGTGTTTGTAGTTCACGGCAAAGTATGTGGATGAGTGCTTGTAAGCTGCGGAATTACAGCCACCTTACAAGTGTTATAGCAGAACCAACGCTTGGCATGAGATGCCTGATAGAGTGGAGAGATTGAGAGACACTTTATAGAGAGATAAGAAGAGTGGAACGATGTGGTTCAGACCCTAAGTATACGTACACGAAAGAATACGGTTTCAGAGAAATCGAAGAAGGTATAACATTAAAAGAGAAAAGCTGGACTTTTTACGGGAACTGGAGATCACAGTGTATAACAGGGAGTTTGACAAAGTTCTAAATGAACATACGATGAACTATGACAACGGACCGTTAATCAGCTGTACCGATACAGTGTACTTAAAATTTGTTTTTGAATGGCATCCACTTTGAGTAAAGACAATTTTTTCATCTTTTTACCCACAGACGTGTCCTTGAGAGGTGGCATGAGCCCCCTCTCATATTTCTATCTTACGATTCTCCTCTCTAATTGCATGCGGTGGAAAGTTGCTATTCCTTCACACGCGGACTTCCCACGCAGCGTCTCTCGTCACCCAGGTGGTCCGGTGACAGGCGGGCTCTGTTGATCTCGAGAGGGTTAAGCCGACAGGTGTGAGGGAGTCGAGTGAATGCTTTCCAGACGCCGACATTGTCAAGAGACACTCCTGCAGGGGTCTGAAGTAGCGGCTGGGCTAGAGGTTCCGTTACTTCGCAGAAACTTAGCGAAAACACTTTCTGGCGGGCTACCAGCGAGGCGTGGGAATGACTTGTGTACCCAGGCAGTTGTGGCGGGAAAATTCCCGCGCTTTCTGCAAAATAGTAACTGTGATTGGCTTGCTCAGGGCATAGCTCCGTGACGTAGCAAAATCAGCGCAGAAATTGGCGCCAAGAGTCTCCATTGGTGGAATGGTAATGCTCCAGCAATAGAGTGGAATTTTCCGCCGGTTTTCGAGTTGCTGATTGGAACGTTTAACCACGGCCACTGTCGTGAGGGCGGGAACGTTTGGGTTCGGCCTGTACGGGTGCTCTAGGGTAGTCGGCTTTCGCTTTTCGGTCGAAGTAGGTTACAGGACTGAGCTCTCGCTGCTCGGGTCAGCCTGCCTTCCGTGGTCTGTCTAATATACTTTTATTTAATTGTAACTGTTTGACGAAGTTGCTGAAGTTTCGACTTCAACGTAACTTTCCGAGTACAGTTGGCAATTGAGCGTTCTGTGTACAAGAGGCCTATGTTGTGTGTCTTGAGCAGTATTGGCTAATGTTGACTGTATCGGAGTTACTGGGTCACTTCGCTTGTTAAAATCAATCACTGTACCGTCAGTGATTGTGTGGCGAGCCTTCTTCGTCTCCCTCAGAGGCGCATTTGTATTGCTAGTAAGTCTTTAGTCTGGAACAACCAGGCCAGGATAATTTGTTTCTGGCTATACTCGCAACATTATCGTCACCACGACGGGACGTCGAAGCAACCAACCATCGCTTCCAGTACGCCAGATCGTGTCCTTGCAGCTACGAAGACAGCTGGGTAATGTACGTCCGCAGCATAGGCAAAGCAGGCATTTTTGCTAGGTGATAATCAGAGCTCAGCAGAGCGCGCCTGTTCGTCTTTTCCAACTTTGTTCTATCTTGGGTGTTCATCGTCTGAGTTCTCACTAATGTAGCAGCAATTAATGTTGGGTTAGCTGTGTGTCTCCCTTAAGATTTGAGTGGCAAGGAATTGGCTCCACATACCACTTCGTCATAAACCTCACAATCTAGTTTAGTGACAACTTCACCTTCACAGCGTTTGTTTGAGTATCCAATTTGAGCCAATTTGATGTATTGTAAATGTTTCATGTGTTTTTGTTTATTATTTTGTGTTTAGTCTTAATAAATCATATTGTTATTTTGGACAGAACTTTCATTCTGTTAATTGGTAGAGCAACCCTATCATTTCTCACTACGTTAATGAAACCTTCCTTTATTTAACTTATTCATCAAATTAAATTATTGCAGGTGCCAAACTCTTTTCTACTCCACTTGCAGGGTTGATTTCAGTAAGTTCGCGTATATTTTTTAATCCATGTGCAACAGCAAAAGTCGGAGTTAGAATAGGGGGGGGGGGCTTAGAGCATCATTTACATATGTAGATTCTAGAAGAATTTAGTGTTAAATACACTGCTAGCCCCGGCACCTCGCATCGTTGAAGCTGCAGCATCATCACTGTGGGTTTTTATTTCAATTCTATTAAATAACAGAAAAATTAATGTTTACAATGTATAGGGGTAAGTACTGTACCCTGAGGGCAGTGTAGCTAGGAACACATGACAGGTCCTCAGTCCAGTGACCACCTTTAGGATCACTTCAAGGAATGCTCTCTAGAGACAGTTGTAAGAAGTTTCCGGTATTTTCTGATATTTTTGTTATTGTGAGGAATGAGACTGTGTTCTGCGCATCGTTTGTAAATAACAGGAGTTCTACACATTCAAGTACCGTGTAATATATTAAAGCTTCTTGGAAAGTACTGTTCTAATACTTTAGCTACAGAATTTTATGGCTAGTAAAATGCTATGTATTATTAAAACTAGTTATATAACGTGTGCAGAGTTAAGCCACACTTATCGTTCGGGCACCATTATATGCTTTGCAACGGAAGATCTTTTACCGTGGAAAGTGATACAAGCAAACTTACTGAATTTCTGAAACATCGTGACTATTTTACCCGTCTTGAAACTGGAACTTTGTGTTTATTTTTAATAGATTATATTTTAAAATGTGAATCTGGTTTCTTATAATGTTTCTAGTTAATTAAATTTCACTTACTGCTTATTGGTATGTAGTTTAGTATACTGGGGTAATAATATAACAGACTATTAAATACAGTATTGATAAGAATTTCTCAGTTGTAACACTTCTAAATTTCAAGAGAATATTTATTTGTTCATAGAAGCATGACCACACTGTATTGTGGAAGATTTATTTCGATTGGAAAAACATTACTTTTCCAGAGTAAGAACGTAGCACACAAAAAAGTAAATGCTATCTTTAAAAATGGAATAAAAAGTACACTCATGTTCGGAAAGAAAACAGAACACTTTGAATGACTAGAGATAGGACGGTCACATTCACAGGACATGTACATTACTGTGTTCTGCAGAGATTATCAGCATTTGAACCATGTTGGCCCACGGTTTCAAGGTCAAAATCAACGTCGTGGCGCAACACTACCCACCGCTAAAATGTGTCTGCGGCTCTCGTTGTCACCATAAACCGAAGGAAATCGATCAAATGTGACTTGAGCAGACGTGCAGGATGCTTCGCAAGCATATGTGCGAAGCGTATCGTCAAATAAGTGAGTTTGAGAGAGCGCGCATTATTGGCAAGAGAGAATGTGATGCATCTCTCTGGAAAATTGCTGCTCGCGTGGCACGACGTGCAACGGGTGCGTGCAGTATTGTTCACGGAAGGCAGTAAAACATGACGAGATAGGTCAGGTCGCGACACCGGGGTACCGCCTCGAGAATATCGACACCTCATCCGAATGGCATTGCGAAACAGATCTGTGTCCTCCTCAGCTGTGGCACAACAGTGGAATAGTGTAACACATCGCACACTATCATGGGTGACAGTCCGTTGCTATTTATTACGGCATGCGCGTCGTCCACCTCTCCGCCTACCTTTGACGAATGTGCAGAAACATGCTAGACAGTAAAAATGTATGGAACAACATCTTTGGGGGCAGAAACGGCATCAGATAGTGTTTTCGGACGAATCCAGGTTCTGTTTGTTTCGAAATTATGGCCGCACCTTAGTTCGCCGCAGACAGGCATCACTGTGGCCACACTCGAACAAGACGTACACCGCCAATTTAATATCCTATGATGTGGGGTGCTATTGGATACAATCACAAATCACATTTGCTTCATATCCAGGGCACTATGACCAGTGTCACCTACGTGAATGACGTTCTGCGACTTGTGGCCGTAACCTTTCTGCACAACACACCAGACGCTATTTTTCAGCAAGACAGTGCTGAACGAACACATGCCTTTCCGGTCTCATAGAATGTCAGCCTTTTCCCCTGGTCCGCCAGATAACCAGACTTACCGCCAATCGAACATGTGAACATGTGTTGGATATGGTGAAACGACGGCGCAGTGCTGTGATCCAATGCCAATCACCACAGATGAACTTTGGAATCAGGTGAATGCAGCATGGATAGCTGTACCACAAGACGCCGCTTACACACATCGATTCCATCACGCATGGAACAAGTTATTAGGGACCATGGAGGATCCTGTGCCTACTAGTCAACAGGACATATGCTGAACCAAGGTGACTGAAATGCTAATCATTTCTGCAGAACATACCAATGTACATGTCTTGTGAATATGAAAGACCTATCTCCAGTCGTTCAATGTGTTCTGTTTTTTTCTGAACGTGAGCGTTTATTAGACTAATATTACGGAAATGACTGGAGTTGAATGCCTGAGAAGTGTTCCGTGGTACAACCCTCTCTCCTACATACTGAAATTTGTCTTTTTAAGCAATTATTCACAAATTTGCAAAACAGACAAGATTTTTTTTATAAATATTGTTACCGCATGCTGTGATTTTCTTGGTATTGTCTATATTTGGCTTTACCGTTGTTTTTATTTCAGTATGTCGTCCGGAACCTTAGACCTTAGAGGACTTACTGCGGAAAGTTATTTATATGAGAGATTACGATTGGGAATGTTTTGCTTAGCATTATTTTATTTTAAAGTATGTGTGTGTGTGTGTGTGTGTGTGTGTGTGTGTGTCTGAAGACCCTCTGACAGTTCTTCGAAGGCAAAAAACTGAGCTGTGTAATCGTTTATTACCTTTTTTCCTTCAATCTGTATCTGTATCGGCTAATTTTCCTCAATTTTTGGTGTTTGTGAAGAGTTGTTGCTGAATTTGAGAGTTTTTAGTAAGTATTGATGTGTGCTGAAACTGCTAATTGTCTGCACCAATATAAATTGAATGTCAGTACTCACATATCGGTTGGTAATTAGCAAATACGTTGTGTTTGTCTGTGTTGGTAACTGTTGTCCTTATTTCACTCTTTATTGAATTATTTCTTCCGTAGGCTATTTTGTGTCCCTTTCTGTTTAACTTCAATTTTTTCATTCATTTTATCCATAATATTTGTGTGTTGTATCCATTTTGCAAAACACAGCTACGAGGGTGTGCTCAAAAGGAATTCCTCAGAGTTTTTTATGTGAAAATTCATAAGCATTTTTAATAAAGCAAAAATTGTTAATATTCTACACCTTTATTCTTTAAGTCTACAAATTTGTAAACGCTCTGCCGCTAGAGAGCTCTGAATTGTAGCATGTAACACGGTAGTGTGTAACATAGCTCTGTCGGAGCGTGATAAACAGTGTGTTGCAGTATAGTTTCGTATTTCAAGATTTCTTCCACACATGAAGCACCCTCCCCTTCAGCATGATAATGCCATACCACACACGAGCACTTCTGCATCTGCTACAGTCCGAGACCTTGGGTTGACTGTCATCGATCATACTCCATACAGTCCCCACTTGGCCCTATCCAATTTTCGCCTCTTTTTAACACTTAAGGAATGCCTACGAGGACCTCAATTTGATGCTGATGAATACGTGCAAGAGGGTGAGGTCGTTGCTCTGTCAAAGAAGTCAAACATTCAACAATGACAGTATCACCAAGCTGGTCTCTGGCAGGGATAAATTTATTCATCAACAGGGTGACTACGTTGAGAAATAAATATTTACACATAAAGAATAATGGTGTAAAATGTTAATAAAGTTGGTGTTACTTAAAAGCTGCAAAAGTGTTCACACAAAAAAAAATCGGAGGTATTACTTTTCAGCAAGGTTTTGCTTTCTTTTTTTTTTTTTTTTTTGGTAATTTGTAGTTCATTTTTGTAGTTGACTTCACTACGTGGAGTATTAGTTAGTCAGTGCAGCATGTATAAGGAACCGACATGTTTGTGTGTAATCAGATTGTTTGAAGTTTTGTGTGTGACAGTGATGGTCTTTGCGAGTTTCCTGAGTATGGAAAATTCGTGTTCGTTGTTGTTTCTGTGTATTGTGATAACCTTTATCTTTGGCTGGACTGTGTTTATGTCATTGTGTCATTGTTGAGTGTTTAATCTAGAAGGCATATGATGT
Organism: Schistocerca nitens; assembly: GCF_023898315.1. Lineage (NCBI taxonomy): Eukaryota > Metazoa > Arthropoda > Insecta > Orthoptera > Acrididae > Schistocerca > Schistocerca nitens. The sequence continues at coordinate 544,360,273 of NC_064621.1, read as the reverse complement.
CGTTTATACAGGTGGTTTCTCACAATCCGCTAGACGTATACCGGGCTGGTTGATACGTTCCACCTTAGATACGTGCTACGCAAATATTTCGAACACTTTTGTACACATGCGCACAGAATTCGTATGCAGACAGATTGGATTCGCTGCTTCTAACCTCGGAGGTGGTCGGAGACTGATGACCTACGCTCTTTGGTTTGTTTAAACCCTTACTTAGTACAGTTACAAAAAAAATGGTTCAAATGGTTCTGAGCACTATGGGACTTAACTTCTGAGGTCATCAGTCCCCTAGAACTTAGAACTACTTAAACCTAACTGTCCTAAGGACATGACACACATCTATGCCCGAAGTAGGATTCGAACCTGCGACCGTAGAGGTCGCGCGGCTCCAGACTGTAGCACCTAGAACCGCTCCGGCCGGCAGGCTAGTTGGCTAGTTACAGAGCGCAAAGAGATTTTGATGTAGTCCCAGGCTACATACGCAAATGGAACGGGAAGGAGGCATAACAGATCTTACAAAGGGAAGTACCCACTGCTATGCTCTTCGCAGTGGTTTGCAGAGCATATTCGTCAATGTAGACAGTTATAATTTTTTTTCTATAATAACTGATGGGATTAGATTAGGAAATGAGACACTTAAAGTAGTAAAGGAGTTTTGCTATTTAGGGAGCAAAATAACTGATGATGGTCGAAGTAGAGAGGATATAAAATGTAGACTGGCAATGGAAAGGAAAGCGTTTCTGAAGAAGAGAAATTTGTTAGCATCGAGTATAGATTTAAGTGTCAGGAAGTCGTTTCTGAAAGTATTTGTATGGAGTGTAGCCATGTATGGATGTGAAACATGGACGATAACCAGTTTGGACAAGAAGAGAATAGAAGCTTTCGAAATGTGGTGCTACAGAAGAATGCTGAAGATAAGGTGGGTAGATCACGTAACTAATGAGGAGGTATTGAATAGGATTGGGGAGAAGAGAAGTTTGTGGCACAACTTGACTAGAAGAAGGGATCGGTTGGTAGGACATGTTTTGAGGCATCAAGGGATCACAAATTTAGCATTGGAGGGCAGCGTGGAGGGTAAAAATCATAGAGGGAGACCAAGAGATCAATAAACTAAGCAGATTCAGAAGGATGTAGGTAGCAGTAGGTACTGGGAGATGAAGAAGCTTGCACAGGATAGAGTAGCATGGAGAGCTGCATCAAACCAGTCTCAGGACTGAAGACCACAACAACAACAACATAATAACTTTAGTATCAGTTGTTACACTATAGTGTGCAAAAACCATTGGAAGATCACTTCTTCGAATCCGCATAACCGTCTCCCATTGCGACGTGTGAGTTTGATAACTAGCTCAAAGGTGCCTGCTGTAATGGCGGAAATGCGTGGTGCCCTGTGACGGCACTCTCGCGCTCGGTGACGCTTCAAACAGGCAGCAGTCGACACATGCAGGAAAAAGCCCTGGGCTCAGAAGTTCACGCGAGCTCTAAGGCGGGTCAGTGATGTCACGATGGTATCAAATGTCGCCGCAATTCTGTCCAACGCCACCGCGGACCTTTCACACGATGGAAAGGTCATCACACCCTCTGATACCCCAAATGCAACCCTTCATTTGACGCCTCCGCAATGGAGGTCTGAAGGGCGAAATGCAGCATGTAAGTCACGCGGTATTCATATAGGTGAACGAGGAAACTTGTAGGACACACCGTCTCTCGGAATCGACAGGAAAAGGCCTCAGCAAGCGGCATAAAGGGCGTTCAGAGAAACCAGTCCTTCCCTTGAGGCGTTCATTCGCACACACTTCGGCGTTGGAAACGACAGTTCGCGGTGTAATCAGCAACAGGGCGACGTTCTTGACAACGTTCGACGCTACTGGGACCGGGAGGACAATTCCACCATTCTCCAAGGATATTGTGGGGCTGCAACCTTATCGACCATGATCGCCTGCTTTTGGAGCAGCAAAGGGTGTTTGTGCTTTTTCAGCCCTCTTGTTTCGATCCCTTCTGTGGCGTGACCACTGGGCAGGGGGGAGGTGTACAACATGCGTAAGTGGGTGAATAAACCGGTGAATCAGCCCCTCTAAGAACCGTCATTTTGGCGACACTGTTATTGCAACCCGCACACCTTTGCCAACCACATTAAGAGCGGAGACTTCGACACGCATTCAGCTAAGTGGCGCTTTGCTGCTGCTCTAGGGCCTGAGGACAGACAATCCCTTCGACACCACTTGTATTCCATATGCCAACAAGCAGAGGCGGAGCGCCAGTTAACTGAATGTGTATCGAAGTCACTGTACAGATACATTTTTAACGTGGGCAACAAAAATGTGCGGGTTACAACGATAGTGCTGTGGAACTGGGGTGTCTCAGAGGAACCTTTTGCCGTTTTATAGATGTACTTTTCAATGTTGCAACCCCTCGGGACTAAGCCCTACAAAGGTACAAAACAGAAATGCCGAAAGTCATAAACACACTTTGCTGCTTCCGATTACATTCAAATATCGTCGAATAGTTTTGAACGATCCCTAGCGGTTGTACGATGTATAAAGGAGCAAAAACTGCGATCGCGTTTCACTCCAAAGAGGTCAGGTCACATTCGGTGGGACTGCATCTTCACGATATCCTTAGAGACGGGCTGAATCATCCTTGATGTGTCAGCTGTGTCGAAAATTTTCAAGAACATCCTCTTGTTATTAACCACACAGCGAACAGAAAATTTCAACTGCGAAATGTGTTGAAATCAACGCCTCAAGGGGCGCCCTTTATGCCACATATTGAGACCTTTTGGTGCCAGTTGTGAGCGGCAGTTTCTCCGAAATGTTTTCCTCGGTGTTCCATAGGAAAAACACGCGAATTAAATGTTGGGCGGTGTGGTTCTGACCTCCGCTGCAGAGGTGTCAAGAGAAGCGCAGAAATGTGGGTAAGAGGGACTGCGACGACCTTCACCTCGTGTGACACGTCTAAGGCATAGTGACTTACATCTTGCCTGTTGAAATCGTACGTAACAGCCTGAACAGGCATGCAGTATGAGTCACGCTTAGGACAGGTTGCAGACGCCGGAGTGTATGTAGTTTCTATGTGATCAGGTGGAGGTCACCGCTAGCTGACGGATACTGTTCGAGCTGCAGTCAGAATACGGTCATTTTTAGTTGCAGTTTCCTTTGTTTAATTTTGTATTGTATATTAATTACTATTATAATTGGGCTTAGTTCTGAAACTGCATGAAGATGTGAATGTGAAATTACGTGTTATGTAAAGGTTTTATACTATACATTGAAGTAACTGGTTTCCTGAGGAGCGTTCTAGAAAGACGTGTGTGTCAGTCATTCGTACCGCAGGATTTGTTATAAACTGCAGGATGATTCAAAAAGAATAACACAACTCTGAAAAGTTTGAAGTTTCATTTGCTTGTTCGTTTGTTGCCCTCCTAACCTTCATTTATGTTGTCAGTACAAAGATGGGACTGATCAACAAAACGCTTTCTGTGTTACCGAGTACGGTAGAAGTGAATCGACGACAGTGGTTCAGCGTGCATTTAGAACCAAGTATGGTGTTCGAACTCGGGACAGGTGGTATATCGTACGTTGGTATAAAAAAATTCACAAAGTAAGGGTATTTGTGCAAAAGGAAAGTTCGGGACGGCCGCGCACGAGTGAAGAACATGTGAAACTTATTTATTAAATTTTTACTTAAGGTGAAATAACTGAGACGGTGAAACTTCTACATTTTTGATACTGAAACTGCTGAGTGAAACTGAACGTACCGAGCCTACTTTCCCTTCACTTATTCTTATCATTTCAACATTGACCTACAATATTCTAGCGCAACGCAAACTGAATGCTCAAAAAATGATAACCTGACTTCAGATAATTAATACAAAAGAATGGCCCTGAATTAGAAGAAATCCTAACAATAATCCATACATATCATAAGTCACTTACCTCACAGAAAATCTTCATGACACGAACTACAGTGATACAAGCGCCAATACTCCCAACTAAATAAACTACTGAAGGCTGTAACCACTAACAGGCATGTGGTTAGCAAAGGAAAGATTTTGTTGCAGAGCAAACAATGTATTTAGCAGATTTTACCTTAATAAAGTGACAACCAATTCAAAAAAATTACATAATCATCAGTAATAAATGTCCATGTCGGATACACATTCAGACCGTCCGCTCGCTCTAATACTGCAAACTTCCAACACTGCTAATTATTAACCTCTAACCTCCATCACTGCTGACTACTCACTCCCAACTTTCATCACTGCTGGCTCTTCAGCTCCAACTGCTAGTGCGACCAGCCACAGAGTCTCTTAAAGAGCGCGCACAGCGCTGTCAGAGTTATTATTGCGTGCATACGTGTGTGTGTGTGTGTGTGTGTGTGTGTGTGTGTGTGTGTGTGTGTGTGTGTGTGTGTGAATTCCTAAGGGGCCAACCTGCTTAGGTCATCGGTCCCTAGACTTACACATTGCTTAAATTAACTTAAACTATCTTATGCTAAGAACAACGCACACACACCGATTGCCTGAGGGAGGACTCGAACCTCCAACGGGAGGAGCCGCACCGGCCACGACATGACGCCTCAAACCGCGTGGCCACTCCGTGCGGCGTTATTAATGCAGAGCGCTACATAGCACTGCCAACATTCAAATACATAAATAGCCAACTTACACATGTTTGTCGCATTCAGGACGCATTTGCTCGCAGTGCCGGAAAATCGACCCGCCGAGCTAGCAGTCAGCTGTAAATTCCGCAAAGGACCATTTGGAGAGTGCTAAGGAAAAGGTTAGTAATGAACCCTCTCGTCTACAATTGGTTCAAGCCCTTTCCGTAGCTGATAAGGCGAAAAGAATCGAGTTCTGCGAGTTTGCCCTTGAACAAATGGAGCTAGTGTTTAGTGATGAAGCAACATTTCACATTGAGAACCACCCACATGCCTTGCTCATACTGTGGCATCAAGCAGTCAGGCCTGCAAGATGAGTGGTCTGCCAAGCGAGTGGATTCATTCTTATTTATCGAGTAAAATGAACTCTCGTACTCACAATTTAATTACAAATTATCCTCCTGTATGAATAATATGCAACGGAAACACGCATCTGACTATCAGTAATTTACAGAACTCTGACTGTTCACTACGCACTGGCAATACCACATTTTCTTTCCTTTTTTATTTAACGGCTTTTATCAACACGTGGCCATCGCACTGAATATGAGTGGGGCACACATTATAAATTCTGGATATCATGACAACATACAATTCGAAGTAAAAGGCCACCAATCTTTTTCTTTTCACTATCTTAATTATTCCGATAAATTCTATAACCTAAACACACAAATTCTATAACCTACAACAATAACACATGAGAAATTCCGCCCAGTGGGCATGGCTTAACATTGGTGATTCTCTACCTTATGGTCTCGTAATTATTTAACGCTACAGTGCACTTTCTGGATAGGATGGTGGATCTTTTATTATTTCTCACACTTCGACTCTCACAATCATCATCACGAAACTTTCCTCCAGACCGAGCAGTACAAAAGGAACACGCATAACCCACTAATCTTTTGAAACTACCTCGCTATTCTCCCATGCAAACCACACATACCCAAATTACGTGACATACACCACACTACAACATGGAATATAACACACTAAATAGTCACAACATTATCACTTTCAGCTTTCCCACTTCAATTAGTATTTATCCCAGTTTCACACGACACTGCCCCACTTTGTAATTCTACTTTCCTACTATGAACTCTGGAGATATTTGCACGTCTTCCTGTGCAATGCAAGCCAAGTGGCGTTGCTGGATAGACGGCCGAATCACCTTGCTTCTCTCTCAGAGTTTGAATCTAGCGTCACACGGAATCATATCACGCAAAGTAATATTAAGGACATATTCATCACACACGCGAGTCCTCAACTGATACCATGGACGAGTACTTCTCTTTATCCTTTGTCTCATACACAGATTGAGACTCACACAGTACTCACCACGTGGAAGTACTCGTCTCTCATTTCAAGTCCTGCACACGCCATTTCTTAAATATTTCAACGTATGGTACACACGCTATTTCTTAAATATTTCAACTTATTGTACACACGCTAGTAATTCAGCTTAACTTAAGCACACGGAAGTATTTCAACTTATTGCTACACGTGGTTTCATTGTGACCGTTGGTCACTTCCGAAGATTAGTACAATCCCATTAATATTACCTGCCTGACATTTAATTCTCCCCACAAAAGTTCCTGAAATAGAGAAATTATTATATCAAACTACTCTTAAATATTCCACATGCATACCATGTCTCCACTCTTTTGTGTTTATGGAGCACAACTAAAAGAGGTCTTAACAGCACAAGATCCAGCGGCAGAGTGCTGAAACATGGCCGTTCTTCCGGTCCTCTCACACCTCTGTCGAAGTGGGGGAGCACCTTGCTACCGTATTGGTCAGCCACATTTCAGGCGCTCAAATTGGTTCAAATGGCTCTGAGCACTATGGGACTCAACTGCTGTGGTCATCAGTCCCCTAGAACTTAGAACTACTTAAACCTAACTAACCTAAGGACATCACACACATCCATGCCCGAGGCAGGATTCGAACCTGCGACCGTAGCAGTCGCACGGTTCCGGACTGCGCGCCTAGAACCGCGAGACCACCGCGGCAGGCGCTCAAAGCTCAGGTAAATTACCTCTCTTTGGTCCCACCAAAGGTGGCCAAAGGATCGTCTCAAAGATGATCATATATTCACATTCACTATCTGCGGTTAGCAGACGACCATACATTCATTCATTTCACAGATCTCACCAAACTGGATGTAGGGATTTATTTTGTGGGAGTGCACATGTGATCAATTAAATAAATAAATTGTCATTCTTTCCCACACAGGTATCCGGCTTCGCTATATTAATTGAAATTGAGTCAGTTTTACAAAAAAAATGTGTTGTTCTGACAAAAATAATGAAGTATGTTGTACCTATTTTCAATGTCGGGCGGTACTGTACCCTTTCAACATAACAGGTGAAGTCAGTCAGCACAATGTCCGTATATGGGGCACTGAAAATCTGCGGGAAACAGTTCAGCACGAACTTGATTCACCTAAGGAGAACGTTTCCTGTGTCATTTCAGCCACTGAAGTTTTTGGTCCTTTTTCCTTCGAAGGCGCAACAGTAACTGGGCCAACCTATCTGGAAACGTTGCAGTATTGTCTGTTCTCTCAACTCGAAGAAGCAGCACGTCAATTCATATTCCAGAAGAATGTGGATCCGCCCCATTGACGCTTATCTGTCTATGCATATTTGAACGATAGCTGCCCACAAGTAGTGGATCGGCCGCCAGGCTGCTTTTGACAGAGCACTTCATCACTGGTCTCCAAGGAGTCCTGACCTCAGCCCTTGCAATTTTTTCTGTGGGGTATGTTACAGATACGGTGTTCCGACCACGTCTACCAGCTAACATTGACGAACTAAAAGAAGGAACAACTTCAGCTATCCAAACTCATGTCAGAGATGCTACAGAGAATGCACAACGAGTTCGTGTATCAGGTTGATGTCGTTCGAGTGTCTGGAGTGGACCATATTAAATATTTGTGAACTTGTTTTCTACTGAAAAAAACTTTAAGTACTCTTCAAATTGATTAATTACCCAAGGTTCCATCATGTTTCTTTGATTAAATACAGATTTTCAAAGTTGTGGTATTCTTTTCGAATCACACTGTGTTTCATCAGTTTTTGGTACTGGGGAAATAAGATTGTGATTTAGAAAAAGTAGTTTTGTTAAGGAGTTAATTTTGTATTTGCAGGTTTTTCGTATTTTACGTTAATTTACTGCTCTGATTCAGTGACAAATTTTGATGGGTCCTGTATATATGCGCGGGATTGAGCGGTTTGATGATGCTTCCTGATCGGTTGTGACGTTTCTTTGCCAATCAGATATTACCATATTCGCGAGTATTTTGAGAACTAGAAACTTATTTTGTGTAGAGGATGAGTAAAGTCGGAGCTGGGCTCTGATCTGTGATCAGACCTATCGATTGGTGCTCCGATGAAAACTATTAGTATTGCCAAATATCGGTACCAAAATGTGTGAGAAGTGCCGTAAAGTGTGGAAGAGAGTTCAATTTAATGCACGATGTGAAATTCAAAACTTTTTGTGACATTTTAAATAACTAAACTCCGTGTGGTGTGTTCCTTACTCGCGAACGTGAACATTTTGTTACTTGAGACTGATTATAGCAACATTTGAGCAACATAATCTGAAAGAAACAAGCCATTTGTGAACATTCTTTGAAGGAAGACTAATAATTGTCATAAACTGACTACTGTTATGAATGACTTTTCAGACCTTGCACAGATTAGAGTAAGGCTTGGTAGTAACTGGTGTACGCAAGCTTACCGTTATAAGTGACATTTTATGCACACAAATACTTTCATTTAACTATTATTGACCTTCCGCCAACAAAACAATTTTGGTGCGACTTGTCGTTACGAGGTGCCCAGCTGTTTTTTCTACAGCTTTTTTCCGGCTGAGAACTGCATTTCAGTAACTTCAAGGAGGCGAGCGTGCGAGAAGACATTCACACCGAGGTGAGTGGAACTTAATTTGCAGTAGGTGCCGCACGTCCTCGGTGGAGTTGTGCAGAACTGTTGTGGTAACATTTGGTGCCAATGCGATAGTCATTGAGACCGGATTATATGTATCACAAAAACGTTAATATATGTATGCAAAATGCATGAAAAATGCATAAAAATTCATGGAAAGTGTCGAAATATGCAAGATCAAATAATAAAAAAACGTGGTAGTTACTGCGTACATTATATCTCAAAGTCGAACCTGAGCATATCAGTTAGGAGGGAGAGCACCGGCCACGCGAACTATCGGTACGTTTAGAACGCCGATGTCATTTTCTGAATACTTTCTTGTAGAGGTTAGGAAGGGGGCCTTTCTGGGATTATTTTCTAAAAATTTGCAAAATTGGTACGAGCACCGAGTTTCAAGAATTGTTCCTCCTTTGGTGTTGTTATCGGTAACAAGCGAATGAGATGCGTGTGAGTCGCAGTGAAACAATCGATACGTACAGGTCAAACTTCGAGATATATCGCACGCAGAGAGGCAGTCTCCAAAACTCATAATATTTTATTCAAAAAACAACGTACAATCATGAATTTTTTTAACAGTCTTATCTTGTAATCAATACTATTGGACCAAAGCATCAGTTAGAATTTATTCTCCATTTTTCTACTATTGTAAACATAAACGACCAAGTACTGTTTCAAATGTTCGGTAGTAAGATTGTGTCTTCAATCGCTCAAAACGTTTTTATAATCAGAAAAGGACCTTTCTACGTCAGCTGAGGTTCCTGGGCAGTAATTGAATTTTGGTGCTATGTTGGTACTTATTGTTTCTGGTAAAAGTTCACCTGTCCCATTAAAAAAACTATCAATTTGGCATAAGGTTTCAAAGCCTGGGTTATTGTTTAATATGTTTTCAAGCTTTTCTTCGTGTATTCTTGGGAGTACCTCCGGAAATGTGGAGTTCACTAGAATAATTTTGTTCATTAACTGAATAGATTCATTCAACTCCAAACCTTCAGTTTCAAGCTTTTTAATACTTGCACGTATACGGTAAAAATGACTGCTAATCACAGTAATTTATTTTTTAACACCGGAATCATTAAAAGCTTGCTTGCACTGGCAAACTGCCAAAGCCTCTGTACTATCGAAGTCGTTTACTATCCCTCTAATGGCCTCGAAACGTTCATTGTAAAACAACACAGCTTTAACCCACGTATCCCAACGAGTGGCCACTGGTTCGGTAGTTAAAGGCACATTTGGTAGTTTTTCTTTGTAGGTCTTGATGCGAGCAGTAGCCTTTAGAAACACTTCCTTTGTGGATGAAATCAGTTTATTTATGTTCACAAACGTGGAACGTAGTTCTTCAGCAAGGCGATGTACTCCATGAGCAAAGCACGCCACATGAATCAAATTGGGATAAAATACTCGGAGGGATTTTCCTGCTTTGATCACATACGGACCAGCATATGAAATAAACACAAACAGCCTTTCATCTGCAGAAGAATTTGGAAATATTTTTCTAATACCCTCATTCACAAATATGGCGACCGTAGAATGATTAACTTTTTCAAGATATTTGCAGGCCACTAAATAGGAGGAGAAGACTTTTCTTTTAAAGCAGCAACAAATAAATTTGCAATGTAATGGCCAAGTGTCTGTAGTTTCAACTGAAATCCAGATATTGATGTCCTTGGGTTCATTGCGTATTTCTTCCAGAACATATATGTAAATTGTCAGTATGAACTTTTACGCAATGTTGATTCATCTGGTATAGTTTGATTTAAGCAATATTTGTGCAGGAAGCCTTTGAGGATAGGGGTTTGTAAGTTTGTGAAGAGGAATACTGCTTGCAATGAATGCTTCACATACACTCATGTTAAACCGACTTTTTGGTTACCTTTGGACAAATCCCTGGTACTGTAACTTGCTGTTGTCACAAGTTCTTGGCGTGGTCGTTTCTCCTGCATTCCTGCGATATGAAAACTTCTCTTGACATGCTGCTCTATTTGAAACTTTTTTTGCACGAAAGGTTTTCTTGTATACTTGACGATATAAAACAATTCCGTCATATGTAAATGTTCCAAGATGATCAGCTATCCACGAAACGACGTTTCTTTTTTCGGGCGGCATGTCGCACAACAGGTTACATACTACACGTCGTAAACACGTTCAACTGTGTACAGGTAAATAGAAAGCTAAACTGAAACAATGGACGTGCGATTAAAAGCTTGCGCAGTTTAATTTAATTGTTGCCGACGCCCACGCTATGACAGCGAAGGGGATTAACCGGCGGGGGGGGGGGGGAGGCGGGCGCAGAGGCATTGATTGACTCTGTCTGCCTGTTCCTGTTCCTCTTATGTAATGATTTCGCTAGGCAGTGGCCTCTCGGTTAGCGATTGCACGCAGTTCTAGATCGCGGTCAATCTGTGAGACATCAAAACTAGATCGAGTTAGAGACTGCCCGTCTAAATTTTTAAAATATATTAAACTTAGAGCGAAAATATGAATCGTCACTAGCTTTTAGTTAAAGTATGCAATAACTGGTGAAAAGGAGCAACATAGAAATACATATAATCCGGTCTCTAGGATAGACTTTACCAAACACTAACGATACAATAAATTGAGTCGTACCTCTTTCGATTACGTATCTCTTCGTTTTGAAATTCTAGCATGTTGTACAATATATCATTTAATATGCGTTGTGATACAGTTCTTCGGTATGGTATCATAAATAAATCAGCCATAATCCACATCTGAATGAGCCTTTCCACAGCACACAGGCATTCGTGCCACTTCTTTCAAAATTATAATTTTTTTTTGTGCAAGACATGTTCATAGTATTACCTTCCAGTTGAATCCTCTTAGCTTACTGTCAACTACCATATGGGAACTCAATTATCTATTTTAATAATGAGAGTGGATATTGTTTCTTGGGAAGCAGCGCACCCTGGCTTTTGAGGACAAGGTGTTCCTCCTGAATTAAATCTGTTCCAGTAGACTGCAGGAGGAGTCATGTATATGGCGTGATGCAGTCTTCACATCATTCCGGCCTTTACTTCAGATGTTTTGAACTTCATTAAATTTTCGTTATGAGCAGTACAGGACTTCGAGATCCGGACGATGTTTTTAAAGCTAACTTTAGGGCGAGCACTGGCGACTGAATTTCACTGAAGGAAGTTTACCGAGCAACTTTTCCATATTACATAAAATATGATGCTAATGATCACTAGAAAACATAATGATCCTGATGTTGAAGATCTTTTGTCTGTGTTTGCTTTAACAATAACATATGTTTTTGAGTGGGCTCCGCCTTTAGCAAAACACTATTTTGTTTATGTCCCAGACATGTTTCACTGCAGTTGCAGCATCATCAGTGGATTTTTTATTGTTATGGCTGTTAAACGTAAGGAATGTTCTTTACTGTTTAAATACATACAAATATTAGTTTCTAAATCGTAATTACATGTTTTTGAGGAGCACATAGAATTGTGTATTCATACCTTTTTACCACTGGTGTGGTTTTCTTGCTGTATTACGTTTTTATAGTGTCTGTTTTTCTTTACAGTTTGTCACCTGCCACTATATACAACTTAATGTAGGCAAAATATTTACGCAAAAATTACGAATTCTAAACTTGTCGCAATGTCTGAGGTTAATAATTTATTTGAAAGGTTGTGTGTGTGTGTGTTTTGTGTATCAATTTACATTCTGTTTCACTTAGGGTGTCTTTTCTCGTCATCTTCTCCATTGTCAAGTTCAGTGTTTTGAGTTGTCAATGTCACTGTCACTGTCACTGTCACTGTCACTGTCACTGTCACTGTCACTGTCTGCCATCTTGTTTTCACACCTTCTACTGTTCCACTGTCCGCCATCTTGTTTTCACACCTTCTACTGTTCCACTGTCCGCCATCTTGTTTTCACACCTTCTACTGTTCCACTGTCCGCCATCTTGTTTTCACAGCTGAAGACAGTGACAGTGACAACTCAGAACACTGAACTTGGCAATGGAGAAGATGACGAAAAAAGAAACCGTAAGTGAAACAGAATGTAAATTGATACACAACACACACACACACACACACACACACACACGCACGCACACACACACAACCTTTCACATAAATTATTAACCTCAGACATAGCCACAACAGTCTAGAAATCGTAATTTTTGCGTAAATATTTTGCCTACATTAAGTTGTATATAGTGGCAGGTGACAAACTGTAAAGAAAAACAGACACTATAAAAACGTAATACAGGAGGAAAACCACACCATGTGGTAAAAAGGTATGAATACATAATTTTATGTGCTCCTCAGAAACCTGTAATTACGATTTAGAAAGTAATATTTGTATGTATTTAAACAGTAAAGAATATTCCTTATGTTTAACAGCCATAACAATAAAAAATTCACTGATGATGCTGCAACTGCAGTGAAACATGTCTGGGACAAAAACAAAGTAGTGTTTTGTTAAAGGCGGAGCACACTCAAAAACATATGTTACTGTGGAAAACAATTGTTGGGAAGTAGCTTATACACTATTTCGATTTTAAACCAACTGCAGTATTTGTAAGGGTCTTGGGTCGACATAAATGTGACAGAATTGTTTTCGAAATGTATCCAATTAAGTGTGTTCTCATTTAGTACACAGTTGCGTTTGTTTCCTTAAAAGAACTTTCATTTGAGTGAAGACGTGTACATTTGCGCGGCGTGTAAGAATGCGCCACGCCAGTGTTTCACTCTCAATAATCCTCCACTTAGATACTCTGTTGAGCACCAAACAACATATGTGGCTGACTCTTTGTTGCGTAGTTTGGTAGTTATTCTGGTCTCAACCGTTACGCACAGTTTTACGATATTTTCCTACAAAATTGGGTATTACGTAAATTAACCATAGCTGAGATGATAATGTCAGGGACTTAATTTTCGTACAACAATGTACCACGATCTACTGGCATTCTTGTGACAGGAAGGACATTCAATCATTAAAGAGACTAACTGATGCTGAAGTGAAAGAGTTAGTGGGAGCAGTTTTGTTCTTTCAAGACTTAAGGTCGGCATCACTAGATGACAGCAGTCGACGGGTAAAAACTGATTAATTTATAACCTCATTATTGTATTGAACGAAGGAGTCTCTGCTTCAAGTTTCCACATTAGTCGAACAATGTCCAGTGATCCGTTTTTTTGCTTTCTGAAGGTGGAATAACACTTAAATATTTTCTCCAATGACTTTAAAGTATGTCGAAAATTGTATGAACTCTGGAAATATCTGTAAGTGGATAGAACAGTTCAAAAACGGTCGAGCCTCAGTGACTGACGAGCAATGACATGGCGGATAAGTTGGCATCATCTCCTTCGCGTGAAGCTTGCACTGACGACATTATTAGTGAAGACCGACGTGTTACAGTTGAACATGTAGCAAAACCAGTTGCAGCAAATGTTGTCACAGTTCATATCGTTACCAGTAACAAGATCAATAGCAGCAAATCAAGTGTAATGCAGGTCTCGAAAGAGTTGACGCAACAACACAAGTAAACAAACCTCCTAGTGTGTATACACTTGAAACAACGCTAAAGTAAGGAAGGCAATCCTTTTGTAAACAACATTTCAGCGTATGGTTAATCCTGGTTTTATTATTTTCAACCACCTGTCCAAAACACAAAGCATGGAATGGAAGCACACAGGCTCATCTGTCCGAAAGAAATTCACAAAGCAAAACTCAGTGGAAAAAGGGATGTTAACCGTCTTTTGGGATGCCGTAGGTGTTGTCTTTCGATTGTTTGGAAGATCAGCGTACAACAAATAGTGCCTACTACTCAGACATACTGATGGAGAAATTACAGTTAGCAGTGAGAGAAAATTTTTTAAAAGAAAAAATAAATAAAAGGGGCGTGATTCTGACATCCGACAATGCTCGCCCTCACCCCGCCCAGCTGACTTAAAGAACCATTGAGAAAATGGTTGGGAGATACTACCTCTTCCTCTCTATACTCCTGATGTGGATGCCTCGCAGTTTGATTTGTTTCGACCACTCACGGAGATGTTTCGTGGAAAGAAGTTCAGCAACAACGAGGAGGCCAAAGAATTTGTGGGAATGTGGCTCGAACCTCAAGACAAGGACTTCTTTGGTTCAGGTATAAAAACACCATTACATCGTTGGGACAACTGTATTATTGTTGCTGGGGATGAGTTGAGAGGTAGTAACGGTTTCATTTTCTAAAAAATATAGTTTTTTTTCATATATGAAGATAGTAACTGTTCTCGAACGAACAGATACCACTGATGACCGTGCAGCTTCTCTAGAATAAATGATAATTAATTGAAACCCTCAGCTGCTGACAGGTGTTGTTGATATACCTCGAAGGGGATAGCTGAAAATGTGTGCCCCGACCGGGACTCGAACCCGAGATCTCCTGCTTACATGGATGGGCAAAATATCTATTAGGAAGATTACGTATGTAGATTGTGGACAGCTGGGAATGTGGGTCTCACGGGGAGCGTGCGAGGAATAAGTCCCTGCAGTCGCGCTCATCATCTGTGTCCTCGGTGGCTCAGATGGGTAGAGCGTCTGCCTTGTAAGCAGGAGATCCCGGGTTAGAGTCCCGGTCGGGGAACACATTTTTAGCTATCTCCATCGAGGTATATCAATAACACCTGTCGGCAGCTGAGGGTTTCAATTAATCATCGTTTATAGTTGTTTTCTTCGTGAATTTGTTTCTTATTGAATGTCTTTCGCATATTAACACATCGATATTCGTACAAAGTGTTTCCATATGCGCATAAAAGTCGAAGGCGCGTAATTGCGGGGAAATTTTACGGGTTGCAAGTTGGGTAACAAAAGCTAAACATCTCTAGAACCAAAATTCATAGGCACCGACAGATGAATCACACAATCAGGACCAGGTAACTCTGTTTCCCCTAAGAAACAATTATTTTACCAAGGAAAGTAATTGGTAAAAAAGGACAGGAGGAAGGGGAAAAGACAGAACTATCAACTGTATATATGTTGAAAAATCAACTTGAATCGAAGCATCAATAAAGGAAGAAACCAAAATCCTGTTATGACTCTGATTAAACAAACAAAAATGAAAGAAATATAAAATATTTATCACTGTCTAGATGTAGCGAAAGGTACAATAATCGACCAGCCGAAGACTGGGGACCATGTCTAAAATTAGAGGAAATGTGGCACCTAATCTGCTCGTGTTATTTAGGTTCTGTACCACTTGTTTTAGATCTCTTTCAAATAACATCTCTTCTGATGTGGAAATATTTTCAGAGGATTTGATATGTCTTTATTCTGTCTTGTTCAAATGCCTCGAAATTGTTCATTACATCAAAATTTTGTCTTAACAATAAATATTACATCGTGAGACACAAAGTACATTGTAAAAATTTATACTTATAATCAGAAAAAACGAAGAAATGGATAGCAATTATGTAGTTCTTATTTCCGTAATAAATTTTAGGTTTACTCCTCTAGAAATGTGCTCTCATCCCACGGCCTAGTAAGACCGCCTGTGTGTGTTATTACATTTGCATCATAGTTTAAATTCCATGTGTACTTTTCCAGTTGTTATTCTGTAATAGCCGAAAGCCAGACGAAATGCCGTTTAAAGTAGCACACTGATTTGTTAAGTCATAATCAGTTAAATGTGAAGTGCGCTGTCCTGCGCCACTTTTGTGCAGTTAGCTGCTGCGACAGAAAATATGCAGTTTTCAGACAAGACAACTGAAGGGATTCTACAGTAGGAAGACTTACGGAGACACGGTTGTTCCAGTATTTTTTAGATGTCACTTCCGACTGTAAGTCCTGCCACTGTAGAGATTGGTCAATAGTGAGAGGTCGTAGTTGTTCACTAGTGAACTGACTTGTTTCAGACAGGAAGGGAGCTCAGAACATCACTAGACACGAGAACTGAACAGAATCTGTTTTACCATTAACAATTTCTCCGACGAAAATTCACCTTTATACGGATCCAGCCAAAAATCCTGTTTGAATGAATATGTCACATAATTGTATCAGATCGTATGAGGTTGCCCTAAAACCAATATCCAAAAATAAATAAATAAAATTTAAAAAAGTAAACAGGAGGCAATACCTGTGGGCCAATAACAAGTTAGTTTTACGCTTGTTACTGCTTCGCGCACTGTAATTTCATGCCAGACCGGGTCATATTCACATAGGTGGTAATTCGTCCGCGTACACATGCTCAAACCTTGTCACACGGAGTCCTTTGCTGCCGCTGATGCATAGCGATCTCTCATGCAGGGTTCATCGCTGTCAAAAGTCGATGCACGGTTTCCAGCCCTTTACGAAATAGTGTAACACGACAGGTCAGCGGTTAATATTCAAAGTAAACACGCCCTGTGATGGTAATTGGAATCATTTACATCTACATCTACATGATTACTCTGCAATTCAAAATTAAGTGCTGGCTGAGGGGTCATCGAACCACCTTAAAGCTATTTCTGTACCGTTCCACTCCCGAACAGCGCGCAGGGAAAACGAGCACTTAAATCTTTCCGTGTGAGATCTTGGGTGTCTTATTTTATTGCGATGATCATTTCTCCCATTGCAGATGAGCGCCAATATAATATTTTCGGAGGAGAAAGCTGCTGATTGAAATTTCATGAGAAGATCCTGCCGTACCGATAAATGTCTTTGCTTTCTTGGTTTCCATCCTAATTCTCGTATCATATCCGTGGAACTCTCTCCCCTATTTCGTGATAGTATAAAACGAGTTGCCCTTATTTCAACCTTTTCGATGTCGTCCGTCATTTCTGTCTGATGCGGATCCAAAAGCGCGCAGCAGTATTCTGGAATTTGGTGAACAAGCGTAGTATAGGCAGTTTCCTTAGCAGACCTGTTGCATTTTCTAAGTGTTCTGCCAATAAATTGCAGTCTTCGGTTCGCTTTCTCCACAATTGTAACTATGTTTGCACTCCAGTTTCAATTGTTCGTAATTGTAATTCGTAAGTATTTAGCTGAACTTGTAGTCTTTAGATTTGTGTGATTTACCGTGTAACGGAAGTTTAGCGGATTGCTTTTAGAGTTCGTGGATAACTTCACAACTTTCATCACTTACAAGCAACTGTCACTTCTCGCACCATACGTGTATCCAGGCTAAGTTTATATAGGTCAGGAACAGCAGAAAGTCTTGGCGAACGTCAGGTATTACTTCTGTTTTGTTCGATGACTTACTACTAACAGTGACCTTTCTGACAGCAAATCAAGAATCCAATAGCACAATCTGGACTATACTTCATATGCAAGTAATATGATTAGAAGTCACTTGAGACAACAGTGTCAAAAGCCTTCGGGAGATTTAGAAATATGGAATCAATTTGACATCCCCTGTTGACTGCACTCATTACTTCGTGATGATAAAGATCTTGTTACGTTTCACAAGAACGATTTTTTCTGAGTCTGTGTTTGCTATTTCTCAACAAATAGTTTTTTTCGAGGTAATTCATAATGTTTGAACACAGTACACGTTACAAGATCCTAGTGCAATTCGATGTACTTAAGATGGGTCTGTAACTCAGCATATTACTCCTATTTCCTTTCTCGAGTGTTGTTGTTACCTATGCAACTCTCCAGTCTTTAGATATGGGTCTACCGATGAGCGATCGGTTTTATATGATCACTATGTATGGAGCTATTGCAGCACCATATCCTGAAAGGAATCTAATTCGTATAGAATCTGAACCAGAGGCCTTGCCGTTATAAGTGATTTAAGCTGCTTCGCTGCACCAATGCCATGTTTCGTATGTCGAAGTTACTCCTGTTGAAAGCTGTTCTTAATTCGAATTCTGGAATATTTACTTGATCGTCTTTGGTGAAGGAATTTCGAAAAGTCGTGTTAGTAACTCTGCCTCACTGGCAGTGTTAGCGTAGCAAATGGTTCAAATGGCTCTAAGCACTATGGAACTTAACATCTGAGGTCATCAGTCCCCTAGACTTAGAACAACTTAAACCTAAATAACCTAAGGACACCACACACATCCATGCCCGAGGCAGGATTCGAACCTGCGACCGTAGCAGCAGCGCTATCGGTAGCATTACCATTACCATCGCGCAGTGAAAATATTGACTGTCTCTTGCCACTGGTGTATTTTGAACACTATCAAAATCTCTTTGTGTTTACTGACAGATTTCGAGACACAGCTTCATTGTGGAAAGTATTAAAAGCACTGAAGTTCGGTCACACTGCCTTTTGGTCATATCCTAAATGCCACATCGTTAGCTTGGTTCCTTTACCGTGCTGCAATTTGCACAATTCCGTATCAATTACTAAACATCCGCTGTTAGCAAAAGAGAAACGTTTCTTATCCTAGTTAGGCCCCCAGATCGCTAATTACTCTTGAACGTGGCTGCATATTGTGAATAAAAAAAGAAGCAGTCAGACTGTACAAAATAATGGGTAATGTGAAAAGCTAAAACGCTTCCCAGTTTCAGGTTCGCGACAGCAAACAACATTATTAGAGTTTTCATATCACCAGAGAAATTTTTATGCTTCTTGCAGTCTATATAACTGTTCATTCGAAGAGATGTATTATGCCGCACCGTAACATTCGTTTTTATGTTTGGTTCAGTTCATTTGGCAAAAGCTACGGGAAAAGAGTCAGACACATAAAAACGTTTACAACGCCGTTATAGAAAAAAATACATTGATATTCTGCGGATAAAAAAAATTCTACCAAAGTGTGGACCAACTTTTGCAAAAGTATTGTCAGAAATACCTTTCTATAGTGCGAAAAAAAAACCAGAGCAATTCAGTTTGTATTAAAAGCATGGAAATACAGAGGGGTCAGATTCTGTGACTATAAACAGAAATAAGGAGAGAATGTCCTAACAAGACGGGCTCTGGAATGCTTATTTTTTGAATTATACTGAGTGACTGAGCTACCCGTACTGATGGGATTAATGCAGCCTGCAGTGCAAGCTATTAGTCCTACGAAAAATGAACAGGACTTTTTATATGAAGTTCAGTGCAGTTAAATTTTGTACTGCGTTACGTTTCGGCTTAGAGGTCGTAGTTTTCGAGTTTTTCAAGAAAAACGTACAAAAGTGATCTGCCTTCATATTCCCACTCAGACACACAGCCCCCACCGGGCAGGATTTCTCGTAGTTGCTAATGGCACACCATGCTACAACTGTACAAAAACTTGTGACTGCACGCCCGTATTTGCCCTATTCGACCATTTTTGGTTTTCACTGATTGGCCTTATTAAGCAACCGACTTAGTCGAGCACTTATAAACTGTAAAAGTGACGTCTGTGTAAATTTTACCCAATAATTTTGAATTTTAACAGTATAAAATAAAGAATTGCATCGTCATATACGCCAGGCCTTCTGACTACGAAACTACTGTGCTTGTAAAGTTTAAGTTTGGACAGAACTGTCAACGTTATTAGTAGTAGAGTAACATTTACAAAAGTAGCTTTTTTTAATTACCTCAGGGTAAGTTTAAAGTGATAATTTTAAAGAAGTAGTCGACTTTGCTGGTGATTTAATACCCCAGTCTGTAGAGTCGAACATTGGGAATAGTTCGTCTAGTCGGAAATGTTTGTACAATGATGGGAAAGAGTGACATTAACAACATAGTAAAATCCCTGACTGGTGAGGAATAGCTGTGGGGGTGGAGGTGTGTTCGAAGGTCACATTTGTATATTTTTGTGGAATAATTCCAAATCCCTGGTCTCCAGCGAAAACATATCCCAGTACAAAATTTAACTACCTTAACTTCTTACAGACGATCTTGTTCATTTTTTCCATAGGACTAATAGTTTGTGCATGGCGAGAGGCAATATGAAAATCCTATGTGTAGGTTTTGACGGCGTTGCGGGTTGCATAACAGCTATCAGCAGGGGTAGCTCTATATATGACTACCTTCTACGTTTACTGGGTGTCCCTCCAAATAGTCTTCTGGAAACTTTTCTTTGATATTTCGATAAATATGTGCAATTTCGTTTTTGCAATATGTAGCTGGAGTCGGGACAAAAGAATTTTTCTTATCACATCTTTCATGCGACGCCCACTGTCGACAGAAAGTGTCTGTTTGTTTCCCATTACAAACAGAATGATACTTACAGCGGAATTTTACGTGTCTATTCGATAGATCGGTCCCAGATTAGTTAAGTGCGATATTTGTTTTACCGACGTGTATTAACAGGGTCAGTGAAATACGAGGTATAACCAGTACTCATGCAGCGAATGAGCAGCGCTGCTACATGTGAAATAACATTCAGCATGGGTCATGACGATGCCGTAGCTGCTGGTGTACTTTCCCTGTTAATACGTATCGACAAAACAAGACTAATTTAGGACTGCTACAGGGTGTCCAGAAAAGGACTCCCTGATTTCAAAATTAAATATCTCGAAAACAAAGATCGATAGAGAAATGCAGTAAACGGTATGTTTATTGTGAAAGCTGTAAGAAGTTTATACAGCAGTTTGAAATAATAGTTACAAAAGCTGCTAACAGATGGCGCTGTACGCTGTACAGCCCATATCAGCATTATAAGTGAAATAATCGTATGAAAACAATCTTTGCAAACAATCACATCACAATGTTTTCAAAATGTTCACTATTGGCACTACAGAGGTGGCGCAAACGAAGAATAAAATTCGCCATCACATTTCGTAGTGTCTCAACCGAAATGGATTCACATGCCACAGAGATCGCCGATTGAAGCTCGTCGAGCATGGCGGGATGCTTCGGGTAGATCATGTCTTTCACCGTGCCTCACAAAAAAAGTCTCAGGGAGTCAAATCCGGCGAATATGGAGGCCAATCCATGCCTGCACCAGTAAATTTGGGATATTCCAAAGCAATGACTCGATTTCCGAAGTATTCCTCAAGAAAGCGAAACACTTGTTCGGTCCGATGTGGTCGGGCTCCATCTTGCATAAACCATTCAGTACCTGGTCAATCCTCTAACGCTTGCTGTGTAGCGACAAATTGTTCCAAAATTGCAACGTAACGTGCACCAGTGACCGTTTCTCGAATGAAAAAAGGGACAATAATGCCTCTGCTGCATACTGCAGCCCACACAGTAACTTCAGGAGAATACAGGGGTTTCGCTTCACACCAATATGGCTTTTCGGAACCCCAAAATCGCCAGTTCTGCTTATTCACGTAACCATTCAGGTGGAAGTGTGCTTCATCTGTAAACCAGATGCAGCCAACATCAAATCCTTCACGCTCAATCATTGTGAGCATCTGATTAGCAAAGGCAACCCTTTGTCGCACAGCTCGTACGGGTATGGCCTGGTGCGTTTGAATTTTGAATGGAAACATGTGTAGGGTCTTTCTCAGTATTTTCTGCATGCTGGAACGCTTCAAACCAGCCTCAGATGCAATTCTACGGACGGATGACATTGGATTTCGCTGAATAATTCCAGAAACTGTGGCGATATTTTCAGGCGTAACTGCGGTTTGCTTGCGGCCAACATGCCCCACTAGATCATCAGTTACGCTGCCTGTTCGTTGAAATTTTGCGAAGAGCGTACGAATGGTTTTCGCATCGGGTCCTTTTGGAACATTAAATCGTGCTTGAAAACTTCGCCTTGTTGCCGCAGGGCTCTCTTCTAACCTGTGGTACTCTAGCACCAGAAAAACGCGTTGTTCAATGGAGTACATGGTTTTAATCTCTTCCTTCGGTACGCTAACCTCCTTTCACGTTTTAATAGTGGAACTCATCGCTCTCGGCTTCGGATCACTATTTATACTAGGCATTACGTATGGCGATTACTGCGCCATCTGTTAGCAGCTTTTGTAACTATTATTTCAAACTGCTGTATAAACTTCTTACAGCTTTCACAATAAAAATACCGTTTACTGCATTCCTCTATCGATCTTTGTTTTCGAGATATTTAATTTTGAAATCAGGGAGTCCTTTTCTGGACACCCTGTATATCTAATGGGTACGAGAATTATCATTTCAACAAACACATTGATCGTGTTGTTTGTAATGGGAAGCAAATGGACGTTGACACAGGGCGTCGCATGAAAGATATGATGAGTAGTATTTATTTGGGCTGACTTCAGCTACACATTGTAAAAATGAAGTTGCAAATATCTGCCAAAAGACCAGAGAAAATGCGACTGACAGCTCTCAGGAGCGAAATCCTGTATATTGAAGCAACACTTCGCTACAGTCATCACTTGCTGCGTTTATCAAACAGTTCACACCATGAGTTCAAAGCGCCTAACGTCACACTGAAGGTTTTATGCTCACTGGTATATGTCGTTCCAAATATACTCGATAGACCTGGGATAGTGCACGGTTTCTGAGAAGCTACATTAGCTAGAAGAAATGTCAAATTATTTAGAAGCGTAGTTAGAACCGTTGGCCTGATACGAACAGCACTGACAGGAGTTAATTGGAACACGGTGGGCCGCCGTCACCTACCCGCCAAACCACATATGTCTCATAACACTAAAAGCAAAGCTTCCTCCACGCATCCTGATCCTGACACATATTTTCTCTATTACATGGAGATTCAAATGGTTCAAATGGCTCTAACCACAATGGGACTTAACAACTGAGGTCATCAGTCCCCTAGACTTAGAACTACTTAAACCTAACTAACCCAAGGACATCACACACATTCATGATCGAGGCAGGATTCGAACCTGCGACCGTACCAGCAGCGCGGTTCCGGACTGAAGCGCCTAGAACCCCTCGGCCACAGCGGCTGGCGTCATGGAGATTACCTTCCATTTTTGTGCGGCCAGTACATACGCATTACAGTTTGATTCTTGTTTCTTATAGCATCGTAGGTTACAGTACGCTTGTTCGCCCACTGCTTGAATACTGCTCAGCAGTGTAGGATCCGTACCAGATAGGGTTGATAGAAGAGATACAGAAGATCCAACGGAGAGCAGCGCGCTTCGTTACAGGATCATTTAGTAATCGCGAAAGCGTTACGGAGATGACAGATAAGCTCCAGTGGAAGACTCTGCAGGAGAGACGCTCAGTAGCTCGGTACGGGCTTTTGTTGAAGTTTCGAGAACATACCTTCACCGAGGAGTCAAGCAGTATATTTCTCCCTCCTACGTATGTCTCGCGAAGACACCATGAGGATAAAATCAGAGAGATTAGAGCCCACACAGAGGCATACCGACAATCCTCCTTTCCACGAACAATACGAGACTGGAATAGAAGGGAGAACCGATAGAGGTAGTCAAGGTATCCTCCGCCACACAACGTCAGGTGGCTCGCGGAGTATGGATGTAGATGTAGATGTAGATGTAATGTATCCCTGGGTGTAACGGTAATTACGTAAATTAGCAATTATGGAAATGTCTGTTACATGTAGTGTCTCGTAAGATATTCTTGACTGAATTGCGATTTGTATGTTCACCATTCTGCTACGTTGAAGTCACAATTGTTTGAACCTGACAGGCAGTAATGGATTAAACATGTTGAGCTCATGACATGAGTTCGACAGGGAGCTGTACATTCGCACCTTTTCCCATCCACGTCTATACTCCGCAAGACGGTGTGGTACCGCAATCTGTTTCCCCCTTCCCTCTTCCATTCGCGAATACCGCGTGGGAAAAATTCTTGTCGTTGAAGCTCCGTATAGCAAGCAAATTCCGTAATTGTCTCGTCGTGATAATTTTGCTAGACGTAAGTGGAAGGAAGTAACATGTTGGTCGACTGTTCTTGGAAAATAAGCTATCGATATTTCAACAGAATACCTCTCCGTGAGGCACAACGCCTATTTTGTATCGCCTGCCACTGGAGTCTGTTGAGCGTCTGCGTAACGCTCTCGTGCCGAGTAAGCGATCCCGTCACGAAACACACCACTCCTCTTCCGTTCTTCTCTATTTCTGCTAATCCTACTGTTTGTCAGGTGATGAATAATATTCAAGAATTGGTCAATATGTGTTTTATACGCCACATCTTTCGTGGATAAATTACAGGGCGTTGAGCGTAGGAGTGCCTGATCACAAAAATAAATATTTCGAGAACTAAGATCGATAAACGAGTACAATAAACAGTAAGTTTACCGTGAAACGTGCAACAATTTTATACAGAAGTTTCGAAACATTTCAAAAAGATGCTAACAGACGTCTTTGTAATCGCAATACGTAGTGCCTAAAAATACTGCGCCGTAGCTCAAATCTATCAGTTCCACTGCTGACACGGGAAAGGAGTTTAGCGTACCGAAGGAAGAGGCCGAAATCATCTATTCCATTGGATAACGTGTTTTGCTGTTACTGGATTATCACAGGCTGGTGTGTGTGTGTGTGTAATCTTAGTGCTAAGGTCATCATTCCCTAAGCTTACACACTACTTAACCTAAATTATCTTAGGGACAAACATACACACCGATGCCCGAGGGAGGACTCGAACCTCCGTCGGGATCAGCCGCACGGTCCATGACTGCAGCGCCGTAGACCGCTCGGCTAATCCTATCACGGGTTGGAACACAGCCCTGAGGCAACAACGCGTATTTTTCTAAGACGATTTTTTGTTCTAAAAGGACCCAATGCGGAAACCATTCACAATCTCTCGCCCAATTCCAACGGCCAGGCATCGTGGCTGATGATCTGACGTGGAATATTGGCTCCAGGCAAACTGTAGTTACTCTTTATACCGTCGCTATGTTTTGTGGAATTATTCAGCAAAATCAAAGGAAATCCAACCGAAGGTTTGCAGTATAGTCTGGTTTGAAGCGTTCCAGTATGCAGGAAATACTTAGACAGAGCCCAAACATATTTCCAATGAAACTCCAAAGACATCATGCCATATCTATACGAGCTCTGCGACAAAATGCTGACTTTGCGAAACAGTTCACAGTGATTGATTACGAAGGATTTGATATTAACTGCGTCTGGTTCACAGATGAAGCACGCTTCGACCTGAATGGAGTCGTGAATAAAGGAAACTGGCGTTTGCTGGGTTACGAAAATCCCCCTCTGTGTCAAATGAAACCACTGCATTCCCCCAAACTCACTGCTTGGGCTGTAGTATGCAACGGGGGCATTACTGACCCTTCTGCATGCGAGAAATGACCTCTAGCGAATATTATGTTGTAATTTTGAAACAATTTGTCGCCACCCAACTAGGATTGGGGGATCTACCAGGCACCGAGTGGTTCACGCCATATGGGTTCAGACCACATCGCACCGAACAGATGTTTCGCTTTTTTGATGAAGACTTCAGGACAGAGTCATTTGACAGGATTATTTAGTGGCGCTGGGATGGATTGGCCTGCATTTTCTCCTGATCTGATTGCTTATGACGACTTTTTCTGGGGCACATAGAAAGACACTGTCAATCGAAATCATCCTTTTACCCTGGACGAGTTTCAGTCTGCGGTCTGCGTGACGTTTGAATAGTTTTCCATTGAGACACTACACGACGTGATGACCAATTTCATGTTAGTTTGTGCCACCTCCGTGCAGGGAGTGGCAGAAGTTTCGGGAAGATGGTGATGTGATTGCAAAGACTGCTCGCGGAGGACGAACTTAATTATACACACTGATTCTATGCGAACTGCACAGTTTACAGCGCCATCTGTTAGCAGCTGTTCGAACTACACTCCTGGAAATGGAAAAAAGAACACATTGACACCGGTGTGTCAGACCCACCATACTTGCTCCGGACACTGCGAGAGGGCTGTACAAGCAATGATCACACGCACGGCACAGCGGACACACCAGGAACCGCGGTGTTGGCCGTCGAATGGCGCTAGCTGTGCAGCATTTGTGCACCGCCGCCGTCAGTGTCAGCCAGTTTGCCGTGGCATACGGAGCTCCATCGCAGTCTTTAACACTGGTAGCATGCCGCGACAGCGTGGACGTGAACCGTATGTGCAGTTGACGGACTTTGAGCGAGGGCGTATAGTGGGCATGCGGGAGGCCGGGTGGACGTACCGCCGAATTGCTCAACACGTGGGGCGTGAGGTCTCCACAGTACATCGATGTTGTCGCCAGTGGTCGGCGGAAGGTGCACGTGCCCGTCGACCTGGGACCGGACCGCAGCGACGCATGGATGCACGCCAAGACCGGAGGATCCTACGCAGTGCCGTAGGGGACCGCACCGCCACTTCCCAGCAAATTAGGGACACTGTTGCTCCTGGGGTATCGGCGAGGACCATTCGCAACCGTCTCCATGAAGCTGGGCTACGGTCCCGCACACCGTTAGGCCGTCTTCCGCTCACGCCCCAACATCGTGCAGCCCGCCTCCAGTGGTGTCGCGACAGGCGTGAATGGAGGGACGAATGGAGACGTGTCGTCTTCAGCGATGAGAGTCGCTTCTGCCTTGGTGCCAATGATGGTCGTATGCGTGTTTGGCGCCGTTCAGGTGAGCGCCACAATCAGGACTGCATACGACCGAGGCGCACAGGGCCAACACCCGGCATCATGGTGTGGGGAGCGATCTCCTACACTGGCCGTACACCACTGGTGATCGTCGAGGGGACACTGAATAGTGCACGGTACATCCAAACCGTCATCGAACCCATCGTTCTACCATTCCTAGACCGGCAAGGGAACTTGCTGTTCCAACAGGACAATGAACGTCCGCATGTATCCCGTGCCACCCAACGTGCTCTAGAAGGTGTAAGTCAACTACCCTGGCCAGCAAGATCTCCGGATCTGTCCCCCATTGAGCATGTTTGGGACTGGATGAAGCGTCGTCTCACGCGGTCTGCACGTCCAGCACGAACGCTGGTCCAACTGAGGCGCCAGGTGGAAATGGCATGGCAAGCCGTTCCACAGGACTACATCCAGCATCTCTACGATCGTCTCCATGGGAGAATAGCAGCCTGCATTGCTGCGAAAGGTGGATATACACTGTACTATTTCCGACATTGTTCATGCTCTGTTGCCTGTGTCTATGTGCCTGTGGTTCTGTCAGTGTGATCATGTGATGTATCTGACCCCAGGAATGTGTCAATAAAGTTTCCCCCTCCTGGGACAATGAATTCACGGTGTTCTTATTTCAATTTCCAGGAGTGTATTTCGTAACTTCGGTATAGCTTCTGTATAAAATACTTACATTTTGACAATAAACATAACTCTTGTTGTAGTGTCTATAGATCTTAGTTTTTATGAGATTTAATTTTGAAATCGTGGACTATCGCTGGACACTGTACATTTCCTTAAGATTCTCCCAGTGAATGTCAGTCTGGCATCTGCTTTTCCTACTATGCTTTTTGTGCGTTCATTCCCCTTTGGGTGTCTCCAGTTGTTTACTCCAAGGTATTGTTAAGGTGCGTTTACACCTGTGTGCCTTGCGGCTAGACGCAATGCGGCTATGCTTGCTCCACACGCAATTATAGTCATGTGTGTCCCCGTCTGGTATGGGGACATTCCTGTACCTCTGAACGGTGGCTCGTGTGCAACCATTCCGAAGCATGCGGGACTCTGCACCGGTGTACGTGCCTACTTGCGTCTCCGTGCGACGGCCGCATGCGCCTAGTTATACGAAATGTCGCACAGGTGTAAACGCACCTGTATGGTAGGTACATTTTCGAATGATTGGTTACCATTAGTGTAATCAAAAAGCAATCGGACCTGCTCGCCTGTTTATGCACAGTTCGTTGCATTTATTTGCATTCATGGTCAAGTAACAATTCATATATTAAATATTGGTCCCCGGCAGGTCGTCCGACACTTGGCCAAAGTCTTCTATCTCTGCAGTACAATATATACAGGGTGCCCCAAAAGTTCGTTATCATTTTCAAAGGCGCTAATGCGCAAAATAATGTAGGCAGAGAGGTAGACATTGACATACAGGCATGAAATGACATGGCGTTTTACTGAAAACAAAAACGAGTGCAAAAAGTGGCCAACAGATGGTAATGGACAGCATCACGTCAGTTGCGCCGCATGAGTTGCGTGTAGCTATAAAATGAGCTGCAGTGAAAGACGGAGTCACAGTATCGGGAAATACAGAGACGTACCTCGAATTTCATAAATAAAAAAAAAAAATAAAAAATGGCTCTGAGCACTATGGGACTTTACATCTATGGTCATCAGTCCCCTAGAACTTAGAACTACTTAAACCTAACTAACCTAAGGACATCATCACACACATCCATGCCCGAGGCAGGATTCGAACCTGCGACCGTAGCAGTCGCGCGGATCCGGACTGAGCGCCTAGAACCGCTAGACCACCGTGGCAAAAAAAAAAAAAAAAAAAAAAAAACGGAGCTGGCGCCATATATGAACCAGACTCAACACTACACTGAAAAGCATTCCATCGACTCACGTGCAATAATCCGGTATCTTACAGCCCGATACTCCACAACAACCATCCCACACCTGATAACCTGAGCAAAGCTGATCACTTTGCATCCTATTTCTCTGACATTTCCATCAGTAATGACCCTTATTTTTATTACTCCCTGGGTAAGGTGGCAGATTTTAGCACCTTACATGAGGTTGGTTCAGAAAATAAGTGTCAAAGACCACAGTGACAGCTATAGCCCTTAGGCAGAATAACACTAATAGGAAAGCTAAGGTTCGATTTGAGAACTTTGCATATTATCATTGGGAAGGTGGTTTGGACGGACACAGGAAAGAGTTGTTTTGGGCTGTGGAACAAGCGAGGTGGCCGGAGCTTCACAAGGCCGGTGCTTTGGCGCAAGAGTGGCACCAGTGACCGCAGGGGTCACAGGGCTAGCCTGAGACCAGGAGAGAGAGAGAGAGAGAGAGAGAGAGAGAGAGCGTGCATGCGAGACAGAGAGAGAGAGACTGCTTCCCGCCGTTGAGGCTATACAAGGGTTGGAACGGGACACAAATACGGCGCGCCCATGACATGTGGGAGAATAGCGTCAAAAACGCGTAAGGATGAACGTGAGAGGAACTGCAAAGTTTGGCGGCAACAAGAGACAGGACTCTGGTGTCTGGCATGGTGCTGGCAGAGACGGTGTGTCTGGTCTGCGAGTGGAGGCCTAGACATAGTTAGGCTTCGAGATATTGCTGGCATTGTGAACAGTGATCCCTCTCCAATTGTTCAGAGTTAGTGCATATGACTCCACAAAAGCAGAATCATCTGTTGCTGTGCCAAGAGAAAACAGATTTGTGCTCACTTGTGGCGTTCGAATGCAACGTTAAGTGTTCCTTTGCTGCCGCGCTCTTGAGTCTACCAACTACTCCTGGCATTTGTGCAAGTAGATTGTGTATCGACTCGTGACGGACTCTGCAATTAAGTAACTTATGGTCAGGAGTTTTTCGGACGGATATCACGTCCACGTTTTTAGATAAAGACCAGATTTCACAGCCGAAAGACGATATCACGCCGGTGCCTGGAACGACCGTCGTGATCTTCACACTGAATTACGGTGATATTAGAGTAAACAGCTGGCAAAGTAGGGCACTGTAATTGTAAATGACTACGTGTTCCATTAGCTCTTTGCTTGAGCTCTCTGATTCTGTGTGCGTCTAGGAGGAGCTTTAGTAGAACAACGACTTGCGTGACCAGTAGAAACCAACGTAAGTTAGTGAAAGGGGCGCGATTAGGTATAGATTTTCCATTGTGCCAATGGTAGGGTAGTTAGTTTAAAAAGTTAATGTGATTGGCGTTGTAATGTCTTAGGTTAGTAATATTTCTCATCCTGATTTTAACTAATAAATGTATGATTTGATTACATACCTTAATTAAATGTATTATTATTTCTGTATGTAGCTAACCACTTACTTTAGTAACAGATATTATTATTCAAAATTGATGCAAACAGTATTGGGGGTATTATTCGCGCAGTTAAACAGACCTAAATATGGATAGCTGTGAAGAAGGAAGGATGTTCCACACACATTATACCACTGTACGTTGCACCTGTTTCCTACGATCCACAAACAAACTAACGCTGCTGTCCCACCCCTAGCTCCCATCTTCCTGTATTTGGGCAACATATCATATTTAGAATTAAACACATCAATCACAGCACATTACATAAAACATGTACTTCATAGAAAACACAACACATCCCCTGGTCATGACACCTGAATTATCGCCACCTTCAAGAATGCCCCTTCTTCTATCTCATCACTCTTTATACCAATATCGTCCCCACAGGTTATTACCTGAGCTTTGTGAAACCTCCAAAAGCCTACTTTTCCTCAAATACCATAAAGCTCCTATGATGGCAACTCCTGTCACCCTATCTGCCTCACCTCATTGTTCAGCAGGGTCTTCGAATCCAGCCTCTCTCAATGCATCCATCAACAAGTGAACCAACACCGCCTTCTTCTAACTAACCGATGTCGCCTCTGTGCCAGTTTCTCCTCTGATGACCAGTCCTGCACCTCACCCATCTGATATTCCATCAACTCAGTTGCCATAACTCTGCTTCTTTTGTGTCCCTTAACCAAGAGAAAGCCTATAACTGTGTATGACATTCTAGTCTCCTTTCCAGACTCCAAACATAGCCATTTCCAAATGACTATCTCTGTCTTACTGCATCCTCCCTATTTAATTGCCCATCCTTTGTCGCTATTAATAGTACAATTTCCCACACCTTTCATCCCACTGCAGGAGGACCCCAAAGTTCCTTCCTCTCTCCTCTACTGTATCTCCTGTAATTTATCTCCTCTACACTGCTGATACTCCAAAACCACCGCCACCAGTCCACCTCCTTCAGTATGCTGATGACACCACTTTACTTTCCATCTACCCTACACTCCATAACTCCCAAACATCTTTCCAAATCCACTTCAATCAGTTTACCCTCTGGTGTAACCAATGGTTCCTGAAGAGCAACCCCTCCTAGACCTGTGCAATAATTATAGGATGAGCTACCGACATCTTCTGCCTCCATGATTTTTAATTTACCATTTATGGCCATCCTATCCAGTTAACTAATACACTAAAATATCTTTGACTAACCCTTGACCGGCAAGTATCATGGAAACCACACCTGCTAACCTTCCAACAAAAAGCCCAAAATATACAGAAACCACTAAAAGACCGAACTTGGGGATTAGACTCCTGTACTATTCTCCATAGCTATAGAGTCTGTTATATCAATGCTGTGTAGGTATCCACCATATTTCTGTAAGTCCCTCCAGATCCTTAGTGTCATGCACTCAATTTCGCTTTCCACAACCGTTTACCTTCCCCCACATGGACCCTCTACCGTCTTATCAAATTCCTATCCCTCATCACCCACACTGAATACCTCCACATCTCCTATACTATCCATAAACTAGATTCTGATAACATCATCGTCTCGCCTCTTATCACCAACCCTGGTATGCTGCCACACCTTCACAAAGAAATCCCTCCATCCAGACAACTACACACACTCTATATCGTATCTCAACGCAGCTTCAACCAACTGTCTTTCCCAGACAATGAAATGTGCCCTAATATTTACTCCTTCCACCAAGTTTCATCCTTCTGCACCCATCCCATTCCACATCAGGGCTCATCTCTTCTTTTCACTCTCTTTCCACCTCTATCCCGTCCTTCTTATACCACTAGCCTCCCCATACACCATTTCTTCTGTATTGTGGAAAGCGAGATTGAGTGCATGAAACTAAAGGATCTAGAGGGACTTACAGAAATATGGTGGTTTGGATACCTACACAGCATTCTGTATTCTCCCATCTGTCTGTATTTCCACTATCTGCACCACCTCATTCCTATCATCACCTAACAGACCACTATCTCTTCAACTCCCGCAACCTATATGGAACATATTCTCTCCTCCCAGAACACTTTTCACACACGGCAGCTACTTCATATGCTAACTGAAAGGGCAGTACTTCAGTGTGTGTTCCTAGAAGAATATCATCTCATCGCAGGTGTGTTTTTTAAGCGGTATATATTTTTCGTCCTTTTAGCTGTGTGTCATTTACCTTTTTAGCTTAAAACGTAAACATTCCCTATGTTTTATTCTTCTATTACCTTTGTTATCTCTTTATTAATACTCTTGGCTGAAGAGCGGAGTACTGTACCACTGACAACCATACCCCACCGTACCCCATCCCCTCCGCGCATATGGGATGGGGGGACGAAATAATAATAAAGAAAAAAGAAGAGATGGAGTAAAATACGTCAGCAATTGTGGCATGTTGACTTAATCAGAAAAGGCGTTGTCAATGAAACTATACGATCAGAATGGAAAATCAGCTACTGCAGCTTTACGTTCCGAACGCCATAAGAAGGGTATTCGAATGGTCAAAGGTCCTGTGACAAGTATCGCTGTGAAGAAAAGGATCAGGAGTTCGAATCCACTGGTTGTTTAGACTATCAGCCCCGTTGTGGGCGACCAGCCCTAAGTGCTACCACTGCTCGGACGGTTCAGGAAGAAAAGAAAACTTTAGTTTGTTCATCTCGGCAAGATGAACTTTAGTTTGTTCATCTCGGCAAGATGAAGTGATCACACCGGCATTCCAGGCACCACTGTTTAGAGAGCAATGTGACGTGCACTCCAATGTTATCCGCACAAAACCCAGCGTCACCGTGAACTATTAATCACTGATTTTTTTGACGTGGAGTGCTTCTGCAGTGTACGTATTTCAAAAGATGAGGAAAGATGCCGATTGTTTATGTAGCATGCTGTGGAAGCCCATTACACACTCCTAGGCTCTGTCAGTAGTGTATCGAAATTGTACAAATGGGATTTACGTAAAAACAAAATATCAAAAGTAATCTTAAATTGAGAAAAATTCATTCATTCATTTCATTTCCGTGTCCGGTCAGAATGTCCAAACAATAGCATCTGCGATAGCTTTGTCATTTTCTTCGCAAACATCTTGTATTGAGCACGGGTTGTCCAGGAGGGGGCATACAAGTAGGTGGCTTGGATCTTCTTCAGTTCCGCAGTAGAAAGAGGTGTCTGCGCTCGCTGCAAGGATTCCTCATTTCTTCAGGTTGGTCTTGCATCGGGGGACGCCCACTATTAGGCGGTTGAGGGACCTCCATACAGGATATTGTAGGTTTACACCAGGAGCGAGTTCTTACGGACACGTTGCACAGACGCAGTGTTGGGTTATATGAGCTCGTAAGAAGAATGGGTGACTCGAAATGGTCCCAATGCATCTTCAACATCTTTGAGATAAGATGGAATACAAGAATACCACGACACTTAAGTTTAAGGAAAAAATCTAGACGAAATGAATAAACAACGGGAAGAGCAGCTGCTATGGAATTTGGGACTCAGCGAGATGAGAAACGGCACCTACTGGCCAACGAAATGATGAGCGCCATGCTAGAGACTGGCGCAGTACGTTGGTGGTAAAAACATCTGATTTAAACGAAAGAAGAAGAGCTCAGAACAGCCGTCATAATGGCTATCGCAGTGTTTAGTTGATCTACTAACTATGTATACAAACAAATAAATTTAAGGTATTTTTTGTGAAGCATTAAAAATCTCATACCTGAAAAAAAACGAAAATTATTGGATTAGAGAAGCATCCCTCCACTTTAGCAGGCAATAGAGGAGTGCTTCCCAACTTAGGGGCTAATTAGCCCCTGAAGGTTAAAATGCAAATTTCCAAGGGGTAAAAATAAAAGGTTTTAACTGTAAGCTGGTCACAAAATTAAATTTTTTTAACGGGTCATTACTACCTATTTCGTCACTGTTTTGTAATACCGTAATAATAATTAAGTAAGTTGTCAATACTTAATTTTATTTCGGACACTATCATTAAGGCTTGACAGATTGTGGTGGAGGTTACGGTTTGTGAAGTGAATGATCAACATTTCCCTCCCAATGCCCACCCACTATACACGTACGTTGTACCATGCAGCTGTGACAGAAGAACTCAGACGTAAGCATCACATGTGCTTAAATATCTCATCAAAATGCCTCCTCCGACTTTTATGTAGTTCTCAAAAAGGACTAGAAACTGCATAGTTATTCACTTCGCAAGGTAAATGCACCGAGGTGAAAAAAGTCATGGGATATCACCCTGTACTGTGTCGGACTTCCTTTTGGCCGGCGCAGTGCGGAAACTCGACTTGGCATGGACTCAACAACTCGTTGGAAGACTCCTAGGAAATATTGAGCCGTTCTGCATCTATAGCTGTCTATAATTGCAAAAGCGTGGCCGGTGCAGGATTGTGTGCTTGAAATGACCTCTCGATTATATCCGTAAATTGTCGATGGGATTCATGTGGAACGACCTCGGTGGCCACACCATTCGCTCGAAATGCCAGAATGTTCTTCAAAGCACTGGCGAACAATTGTGGCCTGGTGAAAGGACGCATTGTAGTCCATAAAAATCCTTATTTGTTTGGAAACATGGAGTCCTTGAATGGCTGCAAATGGTCTCCAAGCAGTCGAAGATAGCCATTTCCAGTTAGTGTTCGGTTCAGTTGGACCAGAGGACCAGGTCCGCTCCATGTAAATACAGTTCATGGAGGCACCACAAAATTGCACAGTGCCTTGTTGATAATGTGGGTCCGAGGCTTCGTGGCGATTGCGCCATACTCTAACCCTACAATTGGTTATGACCAACTGAAATCGGTGCTCATCTACATCTACATCTACATCTACATCCATACTCCGCAAGCCACCTGACGGTGTGTGGCGGAGGGTACCCTGAGTACCTCTATCGGTTCTCCCTTCTATTCCAGTCTCGTATCGTTCGTGGAAAGAAGGATTGTCGGTATGCTTCTGTGTGGGCTCTAATCTCTCTAATTTTATCCTCATGGTCTCTTCGCGAGATATACGTAGGAGGGAGCAATATACTGCTTGACTCTTCGGTGAAGGTATGTTCTCGAAACTTTAACAAAAGCCCGTACCGAGCTACTGACCGTCTCTCCCGCAGAGTCTTCCACTGGAGTTTATCTATCATCTCCGTAACGATTTCGCGATTACTAAATTATCCTGTAACGAAGCGCGCTGCTCTCCGTTGGATCTTCTCTACCTCTTCTATCAACTCTATCTGGTACGGATCCCACACTGCTGAGCAGTATTCAAGCAGTGAGCGAACAAGCGTACTGTAACCTACTTCCTTTGTTTTCGGATTGCATTTCCTTAGGATTCTTCCAATGAATCTCAGTCTGGCATCTACTTTACCGACGATCAACTTTATATGATCATTCCATTTTAAATCACTCCTAATGCGTACTCCCAGATAATTTATGGAATTAACTGCTTCCAGTTGCTGACCTGCTATTTTGTAGCTAAATGATAAGGGATCTATCTTTCTGTGTATTCGCAGCACATTACACTTGTCTACATTGAGATTCAATTGCCATTCCCTGCACCATGCGTCAATTCGCTGCTCATCTGACCAGTCCACGATTTCCAGTCGTCTAGGGTCCAACCGATATGTTACGACCCTATGAGAGGAACTGCAGGCAATGTTGAGCTATTAGCAAAGGCGCTTGTGTAGGTCGTTTGTTGCCATAGCCCTTTAACGCCGTATTTCACCGCACTACGCGTGTGTCGTACACCCCACATTGATTTCTGCGGTTATTTCACGCAGTGTAGCTTGTCTGTTACCACTGGCTTCTCTACGCAAACGCTGCTTCTCTCGATCGTGAAGACTGCCGGCCGCTGTGATATGAGTGATGATAGGTAAAGTCTGAAATGTGGTAATCTGGTCACACTCTTGACACTGGGGATCTCGGAATATTGAATTCCCTAACGATTCCCGATTTGGAATGTTTTATGCGTCTAGCTCCAACCATCATTTCGTTTACAAAGTCTCTTAATTCCCGTAGTGCGGCCCTAATCGGGTCGCAAACTGTTTCATACAGGTACAAATGACAGCTCAGCAAATGCACTGCCGGTTGATGCATTGTGTACGCGATTCTACCGCCATCTGTAGAGGTGCATATCGCTGTCCCACGACTTTTGTCACCTCACAGTATGTAAGGACTACTATATTTCCTGTACTCCCTACTGTTACTATTATTGTTGTTATTATTATGATTAGGGGTAATGCTCGGACGCAAAGCAATGTCAATCTGAAGTCTTCCAATTTCTGGAAATTCAGAAGTAAGGAGTCGAGCAATCAGGTGATTTACAAACAGTAGGCGTAAGTACAGTGCAAACTTATTAATTCCGTTGATTTTTTATGGGAATGTACGATGAAAGTGAAGCAAGTGTCGTTAGGGAGAGCGATGGTACAAAGGAACCATTTCTTATAACAAGTGTCCGTCCCCATTGCGGATGCTTAGCCTTCTGTTCTCAAGGTTTGTAGTTAACATTCAAAATGCACTGAGACTTGAATCATCATTGTATGAAAATGATTTTTAAAAATAAGCAGTACTTTACCGATTGTCTCTCCGTTTGTTATGAGGGTAGTCTTCTTTGAAAATTTAAACCTTGATATTATGCGTCTGGCTTAAAATGTTCTGTGGGATGTCTATTTTATTGTAGCGTTCATCCCAATTTGCCAGAAGCCCGTTATGGAGTTGCAAGGCGATTTGTGAAAAAGAGTCCCCGACAACCATTCATAGCGGGAATAAAACAATCGTCTGGTTATCACTGTTAGCATTCAACCGCGATTCTTATACATACAGCTCCCGAGCCGGCGCAGTCGACAGCATATTTGGTAGCTATGGGACGGCCATTGACTTGTGTCAACAACTTCAATGTAAGACGAGGACCCACAGTCCAATATACTTTTAATTCTGTTTTACTCTATGGACTTCCCGACTATAGGTGATGGTATTTTATCTTTTTAGTCCGTTTAATTTCATGACATAGATTCTACAACCTGATGATGAGAGCATTGTCTCTCTAAACGCGTTGTTAAAATATGTATAAGAATCGCGGTTGAATGCTAACAGTGATAACCAGTATAACGACAACTGCTACCTCGACTCCATAATGGATTATATCAAAACAATCGTCATCTAATTTCATCGACGCCCTAACACGCACCGAGAAAGGTGGTGCAACAGTTAGCACACAGGACTCTCACCCGTGACGATGAAGTTTCAAACGTGCGTCCGGCCGTTCTGATTAAGGTTTTCCATGATTTCCCAAAATCGCTTCGGGCAAATGCCGTGATGGTTCCTTTGAAAGGAACCCTAAACCGATGGCACCAATGACCTCGCTGTTTCCCCTTTACCAACCAACCAAACTAACTGACGGTATGGGATTAGACCAATCTGTCACAACTTCTGCACAAAAACGGACGAGCAGAGCAGCAGATTTGAGGGGCTGCCAAAGAGACCGGCAGGACCGCCATGGTCACAAAGAATATGGATGAGGACCTCCTTTGGATCTGGTAGGATTTCTGTATGGTATAGGGATCGCTGACTAGAGGTGAAGTGACTTCTTAGGATGGATAGGATGTGTGACTGCTGTGTACGGACGCAGGAGGAGCTGGCCACTGTTCGCGAACAGCTGAACGTGTTGATGGCCGCGGTCAGCCGTCTTCAGGCTGCTGCCTCGGAGTGTAGCGGCAGTGGGGAGTCCGGTGCGTCGCATGGTACACCACAAGTGTTACATGCTTTACCCACTGCCCCTGCTGTCGAGACATCTTCGCGGGTACCGAGCGCGGTTGGGCCACCCTCTCCCCAAGGGGAGTGGCGGGTTCAGCGGCGTTCGCGGCGCACGAGGCGGAGGGTCAATGTGGAGGCTGGCCGTGTGGCATCGCCCGCTCTGCCTGTGAGTGGACATGTGGCCGCTCCTTCAGCAAGGTCCGAGCAGGCACACGGGGGGAGGGGTTTATTAGTTATTGGGAGCTCCAACGTTAGGCGGGTGATGGAGCCCCTTAGGGAAATAGCGGAAAGGTCGGGGAAGAAGGCCAGTGTTCACTCTGTCTGCTTGCCGGGGGGTCTCATCCGAGATGTGAAGGAGGCCCTGCCGGCGGCGATAGAGAGCACTGGGTGCACCCGACTGCAAATTGTTGCTCATGTCGGCACCAACGACTCCTGCCGTCTGGGTTCAGAGGTCATACTCAGCTCGTACAGGCGGTTGGCGGAATTGGTAAAGGCGGAAATCCTCGCTCGCGGGGTGGAATCTGAGCTAACTATTTGTAGTATCGTTCCCAGAACCGATCGCTGTCCTCAGGTTTGGAGCCGAGTGGAAGGCTTGAACGAGAGGCTCAGACGATTCTGCGGAGATCTGGGGTGCAAATTTCTCGACCTCCGCTATCGGGTGGAGAAATGTAGGGTCCCCCTGAAAAGGTCAGGCGTGCACTACACGCCGGAAGCGGCTACAAGGGTAGCGGAGTACCTGTGGAGTGCAGATGTTGGTTTTTTAGGTTAGAGAATTCCCTCCCTGAGCCCGACAAGACGCCTCCTGAGACGCGGCAAGGTAGGAGTAGGCAAAATGCAACAGGGAATAACAATATTAATGTGCTAATAGTAAACTGCAGGAGCGTCTATAGAAAGGTCCCAGAACTGCTCTCATTAATAAACGGTCACAACGCCCATATAGTACTAGGGACAGAAAGTTGGCTGAAACCAGACGTAAACAGTAATGAAATCCTAAACTCAGATTGGAATGTATACCGCAGAGACAGGCTGGACAGTGAAGGGGGAGGCGTGTTTATGGCGATAAGAAGTGCAATGGTATCGAAGGAAATTGACGGAGATCCGAAATTTGAAATAATTTGGGTGAAGGTCACGGTTAAAGCAGGCTCAGACATGGTAATTGGATGTCTCTATAGACCCCCTGGCTCAGCAGCTGTTTTGGCTGAGCACCTGAAGGATAATTTGGAAAGTATTTCGAGTAGATTTCCCCACCATATGATAGTTCTGGGTGGAGATTTTAATTTGCCGGATATAGACTGGGAGACTCAAACGTTCATAACGGGTGGCAGGGACAAAGAATCCAGTGAAATTTTTTTAAGTGCTTCATCTGAAAACTACCTTGAGCAGCTAAACAGAGAACCGACTCGTGGCGATAACATATTAGACCTTCTGGTGACAAACAGACCCAAACTATTTGAAACAGTTAACGCAGAACAGGGAATCAGTGATCATAA
Source organism: Schistocerca nitens (assembly GCF_023898315.1). NCBI lineage: Eukaryota > Metazoa > Arthropoda > Insecta > Orthoptera > Acrididae > Schistocerca > Schistocerca nitens. The sequence goes on along the minus strand of NC_064621.1, from coordinate 544,320,824 downwards.
AGCGGTAACTGCACCGATGATTTCAGCCGTAAATAGAAATATTAAAAAAGGTAGGAAGATTTTTCTGTTTAGCAAAAGTGACAAAAAGCAGATTACAGAGTACCTGACGGCTCAACACAAAAGTTTTGTCTCAAGTACAGATAGTGTTGAGGATCAGTGGACAAAGTTCAAAACTATCGTACAATATGCATTACATGAGTATTTGCCAAGCAAGATCGTAAGAGATGGAAAAGAGCCACCGTGGTACAACAACCGAGTTAGAAAACTGCTACGGAAGCAAAGGAAACTTCATAGCAAACATAAACATAGCCAAAGCCTTGCAGAGAAACAAAATTTGCACGAAACGAAATGTAGTGTGAGGAGGCCTATGCGAGAGGCGTTCAACGAATTCGAAAGTAAAGTTCTATGTACTGCTTTGTCAGAAAATCCTAAGAAATTCTTGTCTTATGTCAAAGCGGTAGGTGGATGAAAACAAAATGTCCACACACTCTGTGACCAAAATGGTACTGAAACAGAGAATGACAGACTAAAGGCCTAAATACTAAATGTCTTTTTCCAAAGCTGTTTCACAGAGGAAGACTGCACTGTAGTTCCTTCTCTAGATTGCCGCACAGATGACAAAATGGTAGATATCGAAATAGACCATAGAGAAACAATTAAAATCGCTCAAAAGAGGAAAGGCCGCTGGACCTGATGGGATACCAGTTCGATTTTACACTGAGTACGCGAAGGAAGTTGCCCCCCTTCTTGCAGCGGTGTACCGTAGGTCTCTAGAAGAGCGCAGCGTTCCAAAGGATTGGAAAAGGGCACAGGTCATCCCCGTTTTCAAGAAGGGACGTCAAACAGATGTGCAGAACTATAGACCTATATCTCTAACGTCGATCAGTTGTAGAATTTTGGAACACGTATTACGTTCGAGTATAATGACTTTTCTGTAGACTATAAACCTACTCTGTAGGAATCAGCATGGGTTTCGAAAAAGACGGTCGTGTGAAACCCAGCTCGCGCTATTCGTCCACGAAACTCAGAGGGCCATAGACACGGGTTCACAGGTAGATGCCGTGTTTCTTGACTTCCGCAAGGCGTTCGATACGGTTCCCCACAGTCGTTTAATGAACAAAGTAAGAGCATATGGACTATCAGACCGATTGTGTGATTGGATTGAACAGTTCCTAGATAACAGAACGCAGCATGTCATTCTCAACGGAGAGAAGTCTTCCGAAGTAAGAGTGACTTCAGGTGTGCCGCAGAGGAGTGTCATAGGACCGTTGCTATTCACAATATACATAAATGACCTTGTGGATGACATCGGAAGTTCACTGAGGGTTTTTGCAGATGATGCTGTGGTGTATCGAGAGGTTGTAACAATGGAAAATTGTACTGAAATGCAGGAGGATCTGCAGCGATTTGACGCATTGTGCAGGGAATGGCAATTGAATCTTAATGTAGACAAGTGTACTGTGCTGCGAATACATAGAAAGATAGATCCCTTATCATTTAGCTACAAAATAGCAGGTCAGCAACTGGAAGCAGTTAATTCCATAAATTATCTGGGAGTACGCATTAGGAGTGATTTAAAATGGAATGATGATATAAACTTGATCTTCGGCAAAGCAGATGCCAGACTGAGATTCATTGGAAGAATCCTAAGGAAATGCAATCCGAAAACAAAGGAAGTAGGTTACAGTACGCTTGTGCGCCCACTGCTTGAATACTGCTCAGCAGTGTGGGATCCATTCCAGATAGGGTTGATAGAAGAGATAGAGAAGATCCAACGGAAAGCAGCGCGCTTCGTTACAGGATCATTTAGTAATCGCGAAAGTGTTACGGAGATGATAGATAAACTCCAGTGGAAGACTCTGCAGGAGAGACGCTCAGTAGCTCGGTACGGGGTTTTGTTAAAGTTTCGAGAACATACGTTCACCAAAGAGTCAAGCAGTATATTGCTCCCTCCTACGTATATCTCGCGCAGAGACCATGAGGATAAAATCAGAGAGATTAGAGCCCACACAGAAGCATACCGACAGTCCTCCTTTCCACGAACAATACGAGACTGGAAAAGAAGGGAGAACCGATAAAGGTACTCAGGGTACCCTCCGCCACACACAGTCAGGTAGCTTGCGGAGTATGGATGTAGATGTAGAGATGTAAAGGTACGTTTAACTTAACTACAAGAAATGTAACGCAATATTTTAAACTCTTTTGCTCGAAACCGTGTTTTTCAAGTTGGCGAGAAACATAACTTGAGAACGGCACATATGATTCTGTACGCAATTTGATGCCGTCATTCTAAGTTGAATACTCTATCAGCGTACGTAGCAGTTTTGCGATATCTTCAAAAGTCTACTTCCTGTACACGCGTGGGCGTGGGCGAAAAAAAGACATTCGTTTCGACACGTCACCGTTTTGTGAGGATTTAATATTATTCAATTATCCTATGTCTGTTGATAGAAAATATATTGCAAACGACTCAAACAAAATTATTTTGCTACAGATCCAGTTGGAAGGTTTCGGGAAATCCGGCTGACGACCAAAGTTGCGACTGCAAGGTGTCGTCCCATCTGGTGCAACGGCTGTTGGGAGCATCGGCTGTGGAAAAAAAATTGATTTCTTCAAGGCAAAAGTGGAAGGAATGAAACTATATCATCTGATTTAGCGTTACTTTTTATTTTACTTGAAAAATCAGGAAAACCACCCGTTTTTCATGCATTCAATAAGACTAACCCCTTAATAAAACACCTACAGAAAGTAGTATAATTTATGATTTATCATTTTAAAAACATTAATTAGGTTATAATGTTGTTCATGCTGATTATCAGGATGATGATGATGGGAGGACGGGACGGAGTATTAGGTAATATTATATTCGTGGATAATGGTCTCAGAGAGGCTGGGAACCGCTGCACAAGATAAATTCGAGCAGTGCCGTGATGCGTGACTGGGGGTTCTGTAGCAGCAACAAATGTGTAATTAGCGCAATAAAGAAGTTCATCTGCCGAGAAATAAAGCGTGCAAAAGCCAGATGAGGTGGCGGTCACTGAGATGGAAGCAACTCGTCTTGCAGATCTCAGACGGTAGATTAGAAAGTTTGCCTCCTACAGCTGCTGCGATCGATGGGAAGGAAATGAAGTTAGGCGGTTCTCGTGCCGCGAAGTTTCCGCCAGACGCTGGCTGGATATACAGGCAGGTCCCGTCGGAGACTGACCATCGGGGACAGAAAGTTACCAGCACCTGCTGCGGGCCTGTCATTCGTTAATGAGAAACTTTCCCAGAGTAAAGCAACTCTGCGAGCGGTGGAGTGGCAATGGGAACAGAAAGGGGTTGGGGGGGGGGGGGGGGGGGGGAAGAGATGATATATAAGCGAAGAGAAATTCATTTCATTTTCCCTGTCTTCTGCCGCATTTCTCCTTTTTGTCTCACAAGGGGACCATCAGATCTGTTAATCACGGATTTTGATGAGACTTGGATGTGTTGCAGAGGGGTCTGTTCTGAGTGCCTGGCTAGCAGCTTCTCAAGCGATGGCAACTAGTTTCCGAGAAAATCAATGTTGAAGTCTTAAGCATCCACCCTATACAAGTCACGTTTATTATATTTGTGTCGACTACGCGATCGTAGCGAAGAGGCGAAGGTTAGTAACTACTAGGCGGGCGACACACGCTCAAATCCTGCCTGTGTACTTCGTTTTTTCAATGTCATCGTACAGCGTGTCATCAGATAGTACGGGAGTGTGCTGAAAAGTAATGGCACCAAGTTTTTTATGTGAAAACTCTCAAACCTTTTTAATTAAAACGAACGTTATTAACAGTCTACATCTTTACTCTTCATGTGCACATACTGATTTTGCAACACAATCACCCTGGTGACGAACATATCTCTCCTAACGAGAGAATAGCTTGTCGATACCGCCTCTGTAGAATGTTTGATTTTGTTGATAGAGCCACAACCTCACCTCTGCTTGCACCCTTTCCTCACAATCAAAGCGAAGTCCTCGAAGATGTTGTTTAAGTTTTGGAAAGAGATGAAAATCAGATCGGGCCCAAATGAGGACTGTATGTGTAAGTAGGCTGTTTAGGTTTTTTTATTGGTAACGCCACCTCTGTATAAAAATCACTGGCTGTGCTGTGTGCAGTCTGTGTCTAGTTTGCATTGTTGTCTGCCATTGTAGTGTTAGGCAGCTGGCTGTGAACAGCGCGTAGCGTTGCGCAGTTGGAGGTGAGCCGCCAGCAGTGGTGGATGTGGGGAGAGAAATGGCGGAGTTTTGATATTGTTATGGATGTTATGATATTATGATATTGTTATGGATGTTATGAACTCCTATATATATTATTACTTTTGATGACTATTAAGGTAAATACATTGTTTGTTCTCTATTAAAATCTTTCATTTGCTAACTATGCCTATCAGTAGTTAGTGCCTTCCGTAGTTTGAATCTTTTATTTAGCTGGCAGTAGTGGCGCTCGCTATATTGCAGTAGTTCGAGTAACCAAGATTTTGGTGAGGTAAGTGATTTGTGAAAGGTATAGGTTAATGTTAGTCAGGGCCATTCTTTTGTAGGGGTTTTTGAAAGTCAGATTGCGTTGCGCTAAAAATACTGCGTGTCAGTTTAAGCACAGTCGTGTATAATTGTTCTAAGGGGACGTTTCATATGGAGGAGGATGGTCGATGACAGGCTAACCCAAGCGTCGGGACTACTGCAGGTGCCGCCGAGCTCCTGTGTGGCCTGACATGCCGAAGGAGAGGGCGCTCCACGTGTGGACGGACTCCTCGAATTCGAAACTCGATTCCAGCACGCTGTTACCCACGTGCCGACATAGTTATGTTACACACCGCCATACTGCACGCTACAATTCCGAGCCCTCCAGCGGCAGAGCGCTGCAAATACTTATCGTGTAGAATGAAGACGTAGATTCTTAATAGCGTTCGTTTTATTTAAAAATTTCTGAAGGTTTTTCATACAAAAAATTTAAGGAAATCACAGAAAATCTAAATCGGATGGTCAGACGCGGTCTTGAACGGTCACCCTTCAGAATGCGAGTCCATTGTGGTAGCCATTGCACCACCTCGCTCGGTCTGGATGTTGGCATTTGAGTGGGTGTGTAGATGACCAGTTTTTAGAACAACACAGGCAGGAAATAAACACTGTCCAAGAAAACTAATTGTGTACAAACGTCGTAGATTTAGAGGACATTTTACCTAATCTCCAAAGAACGCCAATGTAACCTAATGCAGATTACCAGTCTAGCGTGTTAACTTCAGCCACTGACATTTTCTACTTTTCAACAAAAAGTAAACGCCGGAGCAGACTCAAGACCCGCATTGCTGGTAATTTCGCGGAGTATTTCGAAATTTATACTGTCGGTTCCAAAACCACAGATAATGACAGAGTGGGTTGCGAGGACTTATGTCCAAGCACAGGACACAAGGAACTGATTTCTAGTTTTGCTGCCGATTCCACAGCTGTACACACAGAACCTGACAGAAGAAACTCTTTTGATTTTAACGGATCGTAGAAGCTTATTCCTAGATATGCAGACACCAGACTTTCTCAAGAAAACTGATACATAGGTAATAGTCATCATGGAAGTTACCAAGCGTAACGATAATCCGGAAAGAAGGTAGAACTTATATGTGGATGAAAGGACACACTAATATTATATATAACGCAACGGTCGCTGACTAAGCCAAATCGATGTTTAGAATGGTACCTTCAAAAACATCTTTTTACCGCCATCAGACTTGAAGACTACATTATATAGAAGAACAAGGTGACAATGAGAGGTGGAATGTGTGTGTGAATTCCTAAGGGACCAAACTGCTTAGGTCATCGGTACCAAGATTTACACACTACTTAAACTATGTTACATTAAGAACAACACACGCAACTTACATTAAGAACAACACACGCACCAATGCACAGAAGGAAGACTCGAACCTCCGGCGGGAGGGGCAACGCAGTCCGTGACATGATGCCTCGAACTGCGCGGCCACTCCGCGCGGCTGAGAAGAGGAATGAAAATATCAATACACATGTTTATGGAAAGTATGGTCCCCTAAATAGAGAGATGTACACTTTGGTTAACTGATGAACTGAAACAGTTCATGAATCTCACGTACGTTGCACATCTGGTATATGAAATACGACTTTGACCTGAAAATCAGCCCGCATCTCGTGGTCGTGCGGTAGCGTTCTCGCTTCCCACGCCCGGGTTCCCGGGTTCGATTCCCGGCGGGGTCAGGGATTTTCTCTGCCTCGTGATGGCTGGGTGTTGTGTGCTGTCCTTAGGTTAGTTAGGTTTAAGTAGTTCTAAGTTCTAGGGGACTGATGACCATAGATGTTAAGTCCCATAGTGCTCAGAGCCATTTTGAACCTGAAAATCATATTTGCTTAGAAGCAAAGCGAAACAAGTCAGTGAAGCTGCGAGGAGCGCTAAACTCAGGCATGCCCATACATTAGCCGACAACAGACATATACCAACTGTCCTATGGAAAAATTTGCTTTATCTTGGTACAGGCAAAATAAAAGCTGAAGCTTATTCCACTTTCCCAGCCGAAAAACTGAACTGGTATTTCACATTACCTACAACAACAATTGAAGCAGAAATGAAACAGACTCATTGATTACTTCATGGGGTAAACGACTGTAGCCACAGAAAATTCTATCGAAAGGATGTCACTTGCAATGCCGTCCAACAGCTTCTACTGTACACGAAGGCACCACAATCCAAATCATAAAGTTCCTAATTGACCTTCTACTGACCAGTAAAACAGATACCTCCAAGCATTCCTTAGCCCTTCCTTAGCCCTAAGTATTTTCCCTGAGGCTTGGAAACAGGGATCAGTTAAGTCACTACCTAAAAAGTACATTATAGAAGCAACCTCTGATTACCGAGTTATTTGTACTGTTTCTGCAATTTCCACGGCCTGAGAATGTATAATCCTCGACCAGCTAACAAACTACCTAGCCACAAACAATCTTCTAGACGAATAGCAATTAGGTTTCCGTAAACATCGCAGTGAAACTCCTGCCTTAACAAGGCAACAGATGATCTCAAACGTCATGAATGCGTAAGAGACGACTATCGTGTGCTTCTTAGACTACAGCAGAGCATCTGATACTGTCGACTTCGACATATTACTTGCCAAATTTAGCAGCCTAAATTTCTCGCCGAGTGTAGTGCAATGGTTTCACTCATGCCTCGCGTCTCGCCAGCAGTAAGTCTTCTCCGGCACCGTAAAGTCTAAATGGAGGCAGGTAGTATCAGGCGTCCCTCAGGGTTCGGTGTTAGGTCCTGTACTATTTTTACTGTATGTTAATCATGTGCCATCAGTTTCGTCTCACTGCAAGCACCACATGTATCACGACCATCAATTGTATCTAAGTGCAAAACCAATGAACGTGAAGACAGCTACTGAGAATTTCATGGTAACCTATGTGCGTTAAGTAATGAGCACAGAATACATGTTCAATGCTCAACCCATCCAAAAATAAGCGATGTTTGTTAGTCATTCTACGCTCATTAGCCCGAAGTATAGAGAATCCCTACCATCTTTAATTGGAAATTGGACATGTATCAACTTCTCCCCGTACACAAAGAGTCTAGGACTACTGCCCGCCGCGTGAGGTAGCCGTGTGATCTAGGGCGCCTTGTCACGGTCCACGCGGCGCCCCCCGTCGGAGGTTCGAGTCCTCCCTCGGACATGGGTATGTGTGTCATCTTTAGCGTAAGTTAGTTTAAGTTAGATTAAGTAGTGCGTAAGCTTAGGGACTGATGACCTCAGCAGTTTGGTCCCATAGGATTTAACACACACTGACTAGAATCTAAAATGGTCTGAACACGTAACTGCATTGTGCTGGAAAACGTCGCCGTCTCTCCACGCCCTATTAAAATATAAAATGCTCTTCCCTTCTGACCTGAAACACAAAAGTTGTACAAATACATATACTTCCCACTATTGATTACAGCGATATTATCCTGCAAGATCTTGCTTAAGGAAAGTCACAGGGTATTGAAAATTGTAATGAATGCTTGTTTTCGTTAACTGGTGACGTTCGACTGTGTGATTATGTTTCACAATTAAATGCACAATTATCCTTGCTGCGTGTAACCAAGCGCCGAGAGATCCATACACTCTGCCCCCTCTACTTGCTGCCGGCCGGAGTGTCCGTGCGATTCTAGGAGCTAGAGTCTGGAACCGAGCGCCCGATACGGTCGCAGGTTCGAATCCTGCCTCGGGCATGGATGTGTGTGATGTCCTTAGGTTGTCAACGTATACACTGTCCTACATATCTCCACTCAACCTTAGTGCTCTTGTCTGAACAACACGGCAGAAACACCAGTTCACACTAGAGTAAAATCCTTTCTTTCCCACTCCATCGCTCAGACAGTTCCTCGAAGTTCTTTTCAGTAGCCGTTCGAAGTTCTTTTCAGTAGCATACCCGAATCCGAAATAACTTCCCTCATTATATTGCGGATACGAAACAAGTACCAAAAGACGGTTAATGATATAAATGTTGAGGCATGAATAATGACTATCGTTGTTGTCGTACGCACTAGTTAGCCGTTTACATCGTTCTTTCAAACCATATCTTCCTCATTTAACAGTATTTTTAGCTGGTGCAGTCTTCTTAAATTTCCACTTCCCAGAACTCGCTGTATGAGAAAATATTTTATACACCTATAAATTCTTTTATATCTGCCATTATCATTATTATTATTGTCATTATTATTACTTCTTTACTTTCGCAGACGTTAAGTCTGGTTGAGAATGGAAAGTGACGCGGACCTTGATCAAGCGTCACTTCCTATTAACTGTACGGTATGTGTTATATTGCATTTAGGAACTTTCGGGTAATTGAACATGTATCAATAATTACGGATTTCTGTAGTTGTATATATATATGTTTGGATGTAGCTGTATTGCATTGATGTACTGGTGGATATTGTGTGGTATGACTCCTGTAGTTGATAGTATAATTGGTATAATGTCAACTTTATCCTGATGCCACATGTCCTTGACTTCCTCAGCCAGTTGGATGTATTTTTCAATTTTTTCTCCTGTTTTCTTTTGTATATTTGTTGTATTGGGTATGGATATTTCGATTAGTTGTGTTAATTTCTTCTTTTTATTGGTGAGTATGATGTCAGGTTTGTTATGTGGCGTTGTTTTATCTGTTATAATGGTTCTGTTCCAGTATAATTTGTATTCATCATTCTCCAGTACATTTTGTGGTGCATACTTGTATGTAGGAACTTGTTGTTTTAAAAGTTTATGTTGAAAGGCAAGCTGTTGATGCATTATTTTTGCGACATTGTCATGTCTTCTGGGGTATTCTGTATTTGCTAGTATTGTACATCCGCTTGTGATGTGATCTACTGTTTCTATTTGTTGTTTACAAAGTCTGCATTTATCTGTTGTGGTATTGGGATCTTTAATAATATGCTTGCTGTAATACCTGGTGTTTATTGTTTGATCCTGTATTGCAATCATGAATCCTTCTGTCTCACTGTATATATTGCCTTTTCTTAGCCATGTGTTGGATGCGTCTTGATCGATGTGTGGCTGTGTTAGATGATACGGGTGCTTGCCATGAAGTGTTTTCTTTTTCCAATTTACTTGCTTCGTATCTGTTGATGTTATGTGGTCTAAAGGGTTGTAGAGGTGGTTATGAAATTGTAGTGGTGTAGCCGATGTATTTAAATGGGTGATTGCTTTGTGTATTTTGCTAGTTTCTGCTCGTTCTATAAAGAATTTTCTTAAATTGTCTACCTGTCCATAATGTAGGTTTTTTATATCGATAAATCCCCTTCCTCCTTCCTTTCTGCTTAATGTGAATCTTTCTGTTGCTGAATGTATGTGATGTATTCTATATTTGTGGCATTGTGATCGTGTAAGTGTATTGAGTGCTTCTAGGTCTGTGTTACTCCATTTCACTACTCCAAATGAGTAGGTCAATATTGGTATGGCATAAGTATTTATAGCTTTTGTCTTGTTTCTTGCTGTCAATTCTGTTTTCAGTATTTTTGTTAGTCTTTGTCTATATTTTTCTTTTAGTTCTTCTTTAATATTTGTATTATCTATTCCTATTTTTTGTCTGCATCCTAGATATTTATAGCCATCCGTTTTTTCCATCGCTTCTATGCAGTCGCTGTGGTTATCCAATATGTAATTTTCTTGTTTAGTGTGTTTTCCCTTGACTATGCTATTTTTCTTACATTTGTCTGATCCAAAAGCCATATTTATATCATTGCTGAATACTTCTGTTATCTTTAGTAATTGGTTGAGTTGTTGATTTGTTGCTGCCAGTAGTTTTAGATCATCCATGTATAGCAAATGTGTGATTTTGTGTGGGTATGTTCCAGTAATATTGTATCCATAATTTGTATTATTTAGCATGTTGGATAGTGGGTTCAGAGCAAGGCAGAACCAGAAAGGACTTAATGAGTCTCCTTGGTATATTCCACGCTTAATCTGTATTGGCTGTGATGTGATATTATTTGAATTTGTTTGGATATTAAGTGTGGTTTTCCAATTTTTCATTACTATGTTTAGGAACTGTATCAATTTAGGATCTATTTTGTATATTTCCAATATCTGTATTAACCATGAGTGGGGTACACTATCAAAAGCTTTTTGGTAATCAATGTATGCGTAGTGTAGCGACCTTTGTTTAGTTTTAGCTTGATATGCCACCTCTGCATCTATTATCAGTTGCTCTTTACATCCTCGTGCTCCTTTGCAACAGTCTTTTTGTTCTTCATTTATAATTTTGTTCTGTGTTGTATGTGTCATTAATTTCTGTTTAATGATTGAAGTTAATATTTTGTATATTGTTGGTAGGCATGTTATAGGGCGATATTTAGCTGGGTTTGCTGTGTCTGCTTGATCTTTAGGTTTCAGATAAGTTATTCCATGTGTAAGTGTATCAGGGAATGTGTATGGGTCTGCAATGTAACTGTTAAATAATTTAGTTAGATGTGAATGTGTTGAGGTGAACTTCTTTAACCAGAAATTTGCTATTTTATCATTTCCAGGGGCTTTCCAATTGTGAGTAGAATTGATTGCTTGGGTGACTTCATGTTGCAAAATTATCACTTCAGGCATTTGTGGTATCATCTTGTATGTGTCTGTTTCTGTTTGTATCCACCGTGCATGCCTGTTATGTTGTACCGGGTTTGACCATATGTTGCTCCAGAAGTGTTCCATGTCTGTTATGTTTGGTGGATTGTTTATTTTAATGTGTGTGTTATCTATTGTCTGGTAAAATTTCTTTTGGTTTGTGTTGAATGTTTGGTTTTGTTTCCTTCTATTTTCACTTTTTTTGTATCTTCTGAGTCGTTTGGCTAATGCTTGTAATTTCTGCTTCTTTTCGTCTAATTGCTCTGTCGCTTCTTGTTGTGAGATTTTACCTAACCTTTTTCGTTTTTTTTCCGAGATTTCATTTCTTATAAATTGTGTTAGCTGTCCGATGTCTTTTCTCAGTTTTTCTATTCTGATCTGTAGCCTGTGTTGCCATGCTGGTTTTGTGGGTTTCTTCTGTGTGTTGGTTGGTTCTGATCTTTGTCTACTGTGTATATTTAGTGTAGTGAGTGCTCCTATATAAACCAGTAGTTGTAACTCTTCCATAGTTGTGTTTTCATTTATTTTGTTGTGTATGATTGTGTTGATAGTTTTTATTGTTGTTTCGACTTGTGGGTTATTTGGTAGTCTATGCAAGAATGGTCTAATGTCTGTATTTGTGTCTTTGTATTCTATATATGTCAGCTGAAATTTTTCTTCTATATCTAACGTGTGTGTCACTTCGTGTTCTATTTGTGCTTGTTCTGGTGGCTGTCTTAAGATTTCGTTTTCCTCTGATTGTTTAATTGGTGCGTGTTGTTCTTTGTTTGTTTGCTCTGGGATGTTTGAGTCCATTACTGTATTTTCTTCTTCTTCTGATTGCACATTATTTTGTTCCAGTATTTGCTGTACTTGTTGTTTGATGTTTTCTAATTCTGACTGGGGTATCCTGTTATTTTTGATTATTACACGGATCTGATCAGCTAGTCGTTGTTCTGTTAAAAATTTTAATTCTGGGTATCTGGTAATAAATGTTGTGTATACTTGTGATCTGTATCCAGTTGTGTTGGTTCCTAGGTTTGTTGCTTGGTAATAACAGAACATGAGGTGTCGATTAACTTCATCTGACCATCTCATCCTCTGTCTTTGTTTTCCTTCTAGGGTGGTTGCAGGAAGCATATCCTGCAAAACACCTCTATTTGGATTTAAATCATTTTCCAGTTGGCTAGCAGTGTCGTTACCATTGTGGGCGGGCATAGGGTTCAAGCGTCGTCCCCGACCATGACGGCGCTTGTCCGAGGCTTCTTTAGTTCTGTCCTGAACCAACTAATCACACTAAAAGGGGGGTTAGCCCTATTAGTGGTTTGTTCTTTTCGTCGCCTTTTACGACTGGCAGAACATACCGGAGGCCTATTCTTTTCCCGGGCCTATTATTATTATTATTATTATTATTATTATTATTGTGGTATCCCACGTCAGAATTGGCTATCAGGACGGAACGTCAAGTAAGGACAGTCGCTGCCTAACACAACAACGAATGAGAGACCTCGGCGTAGACGGCCTGAACAAGTTCGACAAGCCACTGCTGGAAGAGAAGTTACGTCAGAGAGCAGTGCCACTCAACCCAGTCAGCCAACAGCGATTACGTCGACAGTCTCGTCTTACTTCAGCTCCAGCAGGGCAAGTTGTGTTAGAAGCCTGAGCTATGTATCGAAGTTGTAGTCAAATGAACATTGAGATAAGACTAGCAAAGGGATTCAGTATTTTGTGTGCTTTGTAGTATCCACTCAATCTCGTCCAGAAGTAAATCTAGGCTTGCTATAACCCGCAACAGTGCCCTAGCGAATTTCTCGTGTTTTCTCGCCTGCTCTACAGTAATTATTTTTTATGACTTATTAGTAGCAACAGCAGGAGCAGCAGTAGTACTAGAAATGTTGTCAGTATTAACTTAATTACTAGGGTTACCCATAAAGTAATGCATCGCATTTTTCTCTCAGCCGAAAACAATGACACGAGTGCGAAACGTTACGTATGTATTATCTGAAGTCTCCTGAGTGAGAGTGCCAAGTTTCCGTCACTTCCGACAGATAGCGTAGGTGCAGGATAGTTTCAAAATGACGACTGTAGGTGATATACGTTACAAGCAACGTGCTGTCATTGAATTTCTCACTGCAGAGAAAGAAACTGCGGGGAATATTCACAAACGCTTGTGCAAACTTTATGGAGCATCTGCTGTCGACAGAAACAGTTTGTCGCTGGGCACAGAGTGTGAGGTCATCAGAAGCGGTTTCGGCGGAGTTCCACGATCTGCAGCGGTCTGGGAGACCATCCACAGCTGTCACATCACACCTGAAATTTTGCAGCGAACTGATGTCATTCGCGAGAGCAGACGCATTACGACTCGACAGTTGGCGCCGCATCTGTCTATCAGCAAAGGAATTGTGGATTACAAATCGCAGCCGCACTGAATTAGTCGAGCGGTCTCAGGCGCTGCAGTCATGGACTGTGCGGTTGGTCCCGGCGGAGGTTCGAGTCCTCCCTCGGGCTTGGGTGTGTGTGTTTGTCCTTAGGATAATTTAGGTTAAGTAGTGTGTAAGCTTAGGGACTGATGACCTTAGCAGTTAAGTCCCATAAAATTTCACACATATTTGAACATTTTTTTTACAAATCGCACAGGAAAAACATTTGTCTTGATTTGTTGCAGCGTTTTGAAGCCGAAGGGGCGGCCTTCTTGTCCCGGATTGTGACAGGTGACGAAACCTGGGTTCACCGTTTTGAGCCCGAAACAAAATGACAGTCGATGGAGTGGCGACATTCCCACTCTCCACAGAAGAAAATATTCAAAGCAATTGCTTCCACCGGTAAGGTTATGATCACCGTTTTCTGGGATTGTGGAAGTGTGATCCTCATCGATGTGATGCCAAGAGGCGGTACCATTAATTCAGAAGCATATGTCAACATATTAACAAAACTCAAGACGCGCTTCCGGCGACTTGGGCGCCACAGCAACCCAGGAGATTTTTGCTGCAATACGATAACGCTCGGCTCCACGCAAGTCTGAGGACTGCCGAACACGTCCCATAACAGGGTTGGACCGTGTTGCGCCATCCACCCTACAGCCCTAACCTAACCCCCTCGGACTTACACTTGTTTGGGCCATTAAAGGATGCTATTAGTGGAAGATATTTTGAGGACGATGAGAAGGTGATTCGCATAGCGAAGCTCTGGCTCCGCCACCAGAACACGGATTGGTACCGACAGGTCAGAGACGCCCTTGTTTCGAGCTGGAGGAAGGTCATAGAACGGGATGGAGATAACGTGGAAAAATAGGGTGTGTAGATAAAACACCATTCTCATTATATTCAATAACGAATTGTTGAAGAAAAAGAATGTGGTGCATTACTTTATGGACAATCCTCGTTCTTCTTACTCAGTACTATTTATTTACAACGTCTCTATAGATACTCAAACTATTTTGTTACTATGCGTCATATTAGAGTTATTGTAATTGTTAAGTATCATGCAAAAATACTGTATGTGTAAAACCTTGGTTCTACGTAACAGAGGGCCGAAGGATCTTACCTTATCAAGTAAAATACAGTAAGTAAAGGGAAATATGATCAAATACAGCCAAACATTCCTTGAAGCCCTGGTTCCACACAATTAAGGCGAATAAAATTACGTGTTTGAGATAGTCCGTATTCTGAATGTTACGCAGTGAAAGTAGGAGATACTTTTTCGAATGTAAACTGTGTGCAAACCAACGAGCTGATTTCATACACCAGTTAATCAGATGGCATTAATAATTACCAACTAATGTACGAGTAGCGATTCTTCTTCATGAAAATAATATGTTAATTTTGAAACTGATTACGAATCTTTTTTAGATAAACGTAACCTCTCTTTGTAAAATTCCTAAACACTAAGAAATAGCTGTTCGGCTTTCAGGCCATAGTCGCAATCGATATAAACAGAAATTTAAATGTTTTTTTGTACGAAATCTTAAATCTCCGAAAGTGTAACAAAATTACATTTGGAAACGCGCGTGTTTTTATATACCATCTGGAGGGCCTTATAGTATGTTAATAAACAAATAATTTATAAAGGGGATACGTTTCTCGGACTCTTAAATCTCTGAAAGTTGTTCACCGATTGCTTTGATATTTTGACACAACTTTGCAATCAAATATTTATAATATATAAATATATATGTACGAGGGTGAGTCGAATGAAAATCTTAAATTTGTAATAACAAATCGAAATTTCGCGCCGTTATCCTGTAAGTTGGTAAGCGTGCTACGAACAGCGTGCAGAATGGCCTGCACGTGGCAGCTTAGTGCAGATGCACACATACCGTCGCAGTATCACTATAAAGATGGCCGCCCCACTTGCGACTTGCACCAGGGAAGAACAGCGTTCTGTTATTCGATTTTTGGGTAGTGAAGGTGTGAAACCTATTGAAATTCATCGACGAATGAAGGTTCAGTACGGTGATGCATGTTTGTCGCAAAAGCAAGTCAATGAATGGAGTAGGAAGTTCGCAAATGGTGTGACTTCAGTGCAAGATGCTCCTCGTCCAGGTCAGGCACATCGAGTTGTGACTCCTCAGCACATCGCAGCAGTTGAAGCCGTAGTGAAGGAAAACCGCCGAGTGACACAGAATGACATTGCAGCATGTTTACAGATTAGTCACGGGTCAGACACCACACTGTGCATGATGTGCTCCAGTTTCACAAAGTGTCTGCAAGATGGGTGCCACGGCAGCTGACTCCTGAAATGAGAGAACGACGTGTTGATGCTTGTGAAGAACTTCTTCGGCGCTTTGAACGAGGAGGTGATGGCTTCCTTGCAAGAATCGTTGCTGGGGACGAAACCCGGGTTCACTTCCACCAACCGGAAACGAAGAGAGCGAGCAAGGAATGGCGCCATTCCTCATCACCAAAACCAAATAAGTTTCGAACAAAATCATCAGCAGGAAGGTTATGCTGACTCTCTTTTGGGACGAAAGAGGCGTCATTTTGGAGCATTACATGCCTAGAGGGACCACTGTCAGCGGTGCATCATACACTGATCTAAAAAATCATCTGCGGCATGCAATCATATCCAAGCGACGCTTGTTGCTGTCAGCAGGTGTCCTTTTGCAACAAGGCAATGCAAGGCCCCACACTGCCCACACAACAGTGGCAACAATCACAGACCTCATCCACCATACTCACCAGACCACGCCCCAAGTGATTTCCATATGTTTGGACCAGTGTTCGATTTGTGCTTTTACCAGTGGGGGGGGGGGAATGTCTTAGGGGGTTAGTATAATTATACATGTTACTATCTTGGACCGTGGCGTTATCCATGGTTAAACAGTTATTTATAAATAGATGTTAAAGCCGAAACTCACTATTCACGCGTAAGCACTATCATAAAAAGCATCCCTTGTTATATCTTTAAAAGTAAGTTATAAGCTTATTTACAAAATCATCTACATACAGGTATACGAGGGGAATTCAAAAAGTAAAGGGACATTTGTGAAAAGCTGTACTTATTCTGATGATAGAAAACTGAAACATGCGTTATTTTTCTACGTAACCTCCCTGCACTTCAATGCAATTTTCCCGACGTTTTACGAGTTTTTTTATTACATCAGAAAATACATTTATCGGTTGCACCGCACCGCACCGCACCGCAGCAATAACGTCTTCATCACTTCATCACTTTCAAATCTTCTTCCCTGTAGTGCTTCTGTTAAAGGTCCAAATATGTGAAAATCGCTTGGAGTTAGGTCTGGACTGTATGGTGGATGTTCCAGCACCTCGAATCTCAACTCCTTTATTGCGTCGTCTGTCCGTTTGGCAGAATGTGGGCGAGCGTTATCTTGCTGTAGGATGACACCTCTTTACAGTTTTCCACGACGTTTGGATCTGATCGCAGGTTTCAGTTTCGTACGCAACACATCACACCACCATACAATACAGACCTGGCCCTAAAGCGTCGTTTACGCTGGGGCGACGTCTTGTCGTTTTGTTCTAAATGTTTTGAAATGCTTACCTACTACATAACACTTTTTCAAAATTAATAAGCAAACATATTAATAGTATTAATAGTAAGACTGTATTAAAAACTTTCAGTGTTCGGCTCCACAAATTTAAATTATATGTAAAGTTTTACTCCAGTGCGTGGAAATAAACATCCCAGGTTGGGATGCATAAACTAAAACCAGAGGAAAGGATGGTCTGATGCAGAGGGGGGGAAATCCCCCCCATCCCCCCCTGCAAATCACACACTGGTTTGGACCACTCAGAGACGCAATGGGAGGAAAGAAGTTCCGTTCTGATGTAGAGGTACGCCACGCGGTGCACGAGTGGTTGCGGGGAATACCAAAAGAACTTTTATTCGAAAGGAATTTATGCACTTTGTAAGTTCTGGAGGACTTCCATTGAGCGTGGGGGAGATTATGTTGAAAAGTCATACAGCTTTGTACCACTTCTGCACAATAATTAATATTTTAAAAAATATTTAACGTTTTCATTTGACGCACCCTCGTAATATATACTGTAGAGGTAAATGTCAGAAGCAGCGGCCTTGCCGCAGTGGATACACAGGTTCCCGTGAGATCACCGTAGTTAAGCGCTGTTGGGCGTGGCCGGCAGTTGGATGGATGACCATCCAGCCTCCATGCGCTGTTGACATTTTTCGGGGTGCACTCAGCCTCGTGATGAAATTGAGGAGCTACTCGGAGGATGACACGGCGGTCGGATGGTCCCGGTAGGCCACTCGTGGCCTGAAGACGGAGTGTACTAGAGGTAAATGTTGTTAGCAAAAATATCGAAAACAATAAATAAGCCTGAATGCGGGAGAGAAGAGTGAGAACACATAAAAAGGGGTGAGGGGAAATGAACATAGTGAGGAGAGATGAGGTGATGGACAGGGAGGGGTGAAGGAGGAGAAGATGGAGTAAGAGATAGGGTAGGAGGATATTTGCAAAAGGTGGGGAGCGTCTGCTGCTAATATGGGAGCACACAAGCTAACATTGCAAAATTAAACATATGAGGCACGTGTGGTTTCTCATTTCTTTCTTTTGCATTGAATCAGACTGATAAGAGCGTATTTCTTGAATAATGACTGTGTGTACAGCGTATAATGCGACAAGAAGGTTGCTGGTATACTGACAAATCGATAAGAGCAGCAGTGGGTCGAGAACAGAGAAGCATTCAGCTCGCAGGTTGAGTTGTTGCCTGCAGTACCCTATACTGCATTACCTACGGAAATGAAGTACCTAGCGACCACAGGGCCTGGTGGTTTAAAATAGGCGTCTCCCTTTCCACATCAGATACAGTAAATGGCAGTGACTTGTTTCTTCCTTTCCGAACTTTTCTGCGGTTGCGGACACGCGAAACAGGAGAGAGTCGGGGATCGTTTACTCGCTTATCGAGAGATCCGGCGTCGCGACGGACAATTTGTGGGCGCTCCCTGCGGCCTTATTGGTACAAATCAGCCCTTCGCGCCGTCGATAAGGGCGAGAGTAACGGCTGCGCTATCGCGGTCACGCCAGCCAGCACGCCCGGCTCCAGGGCTCCAGTCCGCCGCGAAATTCCATTTCCGGCTTGCGGCGCAGTCACTCTGCGCGCTGAATACCGATAGATGGCAGCAGAGCGGCGTGTTTACAGGGGGCGCAGTGGGGGGTGGGGTGCTCGAGTCTGCCCGAGAGGCGGAAAAGGGCGGTTTGTCAGCTCAGAGGCTCAGCTGTGGCTGGGATACATAAGGCGTCTCCCGGTCCTTGTGAGAGGCCGGAATGTAGACCATGAGACCTGTTTGTGAAAAGGTGAAACCCAGATCCCACACGAGTGACTCGGAAACGATTCACACTACTCCACTCGTGCCTAGAGTTCTAAAACTACTGTAAGCTACTGTAGTCTACCACAAGTAAATGTAGACCACAGTAGCTTTCCAGCTAAAGTAGTACTCACATTACCTGTATGTTAGGGGTGTTGTATACCATTCAGGCGTTATCTCATAAAGATCGGTTTCTTTTTGTAAGGAATCTGTGTCTTACTAGATTATCCTCGGTACCGGAAGAGGTAAACTGTCTAGGAACTGAATAAGGATGTATAGAGGTCTTTTTAGCCTTTTTTATGAACAGAAGTGCTATCGACATTATTACTCCATTGCCAGTGTTGCCTAGTTTACATCATATTTTTAAATGTGTGTGATGATGCTATGCCGATTTTGTGTATATTTTGTGACGATGACATTATGACTTTTTTACAGGCATACGCTATAGATCTGAAGATGGTCAAAACTGGTATTTTAAGGTCCACAAGTTTTGTGATCGTTGACAAGAATAACAGCAATTTATCCTATGGAACATTTTTGTTCTATATAGTTATCCTCCTGCCTGTTGCTTGAAAATAAACAGTATTTATAGCAAAATTGAACTAGTCAATGTTTAATTCAGGTTCTATTCGAAAACTGTCGATTTGTAACATGAAACATAGGGATTTTGCAGTAAAAGTAAAGACAACAATACAGATTTATCATATAGCCCTAGAAGACACCATTTCCCAACCAAAAGTAAAGAAAAAAAAACAAATAAAAATATATCATACCCTCATAATACTTTGTCGAACTTAACTAAGACATGTTTCTGTTATTTACATACAACTTTCGCATTTATCAGTAATAACAGGAAACTCTTCCTATTGATCATGATGAAGAACGTTCTATTGAGCACAAAATAATAATTATAATTATACATACTTTTTATGTTTGTGGCTGTAAACTGTACTTGCATCAAAAAGTAATTGGTTTGGTTACATAAAAGAGCAGAAATTGCACGATCAATTAACTTTGTTAGCTGTAAAATGCAATATATATTCTGTAAGGATACAAAATACACAGTGGACTAGGAACGAATAATGTGCTGTTCTAATTATGTGCAAAACAAAGACAAAAACAAAGAGAAATGATCAGCACCCAGTTTCACTCTTACACATTCATTTATGCCTCCTTACCTACGACTAAGAGGTAATCTTACCATTTACTACGTCATTTATGTAATTACCAAAACTACCGAACTGTAGCTTTGGTGGAGAGCAATTCTAGTCGAGCCTAAAGAATCGAATTCATCTCGAATTACAGACGTGCTTCGACCACAGTGGAATAGATCAGGCGTTATGATAAATCATGGACGGGAGTGGATAACACAACCACGGAAACTCATCTTGACGGCAGAACAACTAGCTTACTATTGAGGCAGATCTCTTGTTGTTAAGTTTACTTCTGCGCAAAGGACTCTGCCTTTCGTAGCCAACCTAACTGTGCTCCTCGAACAGTTTTTGGCACGTTACTTGCTTCAATTAGGTCACCAGACAGTGAATTCACTAACAGACAGAAGAGCTTCTCTGGTCCATATCTGTGCATACGCAAAGGGCCGTTGAAACTTAGCTCAATGTGCTCCCTTATAACACTTCTTTCATTAAATGCAAATTAATGAGTGTTACCCCTTTTATAGGATTATGCTACTTTCAAAATGAGCCTAGAGGATTAAATCAATTGGACTGTTAAGTTACTTTCCTAACACAGCATTGTATTAAGAAGAGAGAATATAACTATAAAAGATATTCGAACCTATGTTCGCTAGCAATAAGAAGAGTATGTGACCAGATAAACAAAAACGGTCGCGAGTCCATAATCCATACATACTCGTATTACAGAAATACACACATCAAAATAAGTTTTGCATCACCTCGGTTCCGAGAGTTACGGAACCTGTACAGAAAATTGGAATAGAGATCAACAAAAACATAATTTCCGCCCTTTTTATTGCTCATGAAAACTACACATTGCATGTTGTACTACCATATAGCGAGACCTTCAGAGGTGGTGGCCCAGATTTCTGTACATACCAGTACCTCCAACACCCAGCGGAACGTCCTCTTGCATTGATGCATGCCTGTATTTGTCGTGGCATACTATCCTCAAGTTCATCAAGACACTGTTGGTCCAGATTGTCCCACTCCTCAACGGCGATTCGACGTAGATCCATCAGAGTGGTTGGTGGGTCACGTCGTCCATAAACAGCGCTTTTCAATCCATCCCAGGCAAGATCGTGAGGGTTCTTTTCTGGAGAACATGCTGGCCAGTCGAGCGATGTCTTTATCTTGGAGGAAGTCATTCACAAGACGTGCACGATCGGGGCGCGAATTGTCGTCGATGAAGACGAATACGTCACCAACATGCTGCCGATATGGTTGCATTATCGGTCGGAGGATGGCATTCACTTATGGTACAGCCGTTACAGCGCCTTCCATGACCACCAGCACATATGCTACCCCAAAACATCAGCGAACCTCCACCTTGCTGCACTCGCTGGACACTCTGTATGAGGAGTTCAGCCTGACAGGGTTGCCTCCAAACACGTCTCCGACGAATGTCTCGTTGAAGGCATATGCTGCACTCAACTGTGAAGAGAACGTGATGCCAATCCTGAGCGGTCCATTCGGTATGTTGTTGGGGCCATCTGTACAGCGCTGTATGGTGTCGTGGTTGCAAATAGGGACCTCGCCATGAACGTCTGGAGTGAAGTTGCGCATCATGCAGCCTATTGCGCACAGTTTTAGTCGTAACACGACGTCCTGTGGGTGCACGAAAAGCATTAGTCAACTTGGTGGCTTTGCTGTCGGGGTTCCTCCGAGCCATAATCCGTAGGTAGCGGTTCAAATGGTTCAAATGGCTCTGAGCACTATGGGACTTAACTGCTGAGGTCATCAGTCCCCTAGAACTTAGAACTACTTAAACCTAACTAGCCTAAGGACATCACACACATCCATGCCCGAGGCAGGATTCGAACCTGCGACCGTAGCGGTCGCGCGGTTCCAGACTGTAGCGCGCTAGAACCGCTCGGCCACTCCGGCCGGTGTAGGTAGCGGTCATCCACTGCAGTAGTAGCCCTTGGGCGGCCTGAGCCTGGCGTGTCATCGGCAGTTCCTGTCTCTCTGTATCTCCTCCATGTCCAAACAACATCGCTTTGGTTCACTCCGAGACGCCTGGACACTTCTCTTGTTGAGACCCCTTCCTGACACAAAGTAGCAATGCGGACGCGATCTATTCGTGGTATAGACCGTGTAGGCATGGTTGAACTGCAGACAACACGAGCCGTGTACCTCCTTCCTGGTGCACTGACTGGAACTGATCGGCTGTCGGACCCCATCCGTCTAATAGGCTCTGCTCATGCATGGTTGTTTACATCGTTCGGCGGGACATCTCTGAACGGTCAGAGGGATTGTGTCTGTGATAAAATATCCACAGTCAACGCCTATCTTCAGGAGTTCTGGGAACCGGGGTGATGCAAAACATTTTTGGTGTGTATATATGTATGGCTGTATGTTCCACGTTTCCTCCTAAACCACTTGACCGGTGTCAGCCAAACTTGGAACACACATCTCATATCGGTTGGAAAGAATTTCTGTGAGGGTAAAAACCACCTACCTGTCAAAGGCGTGGGAGTGAAAAACAAGCGTAGCTAACGATGTACACGTAGACCCTTGAAACAAACACTACAGAAAATTTCAAACCCTTACGAAACTTTTTGTCCTTAACAACCCTTACAAAAAGATGATACGAAAAACGTTAATCGTTACTAGATTTTCGTTATTCATGCAGTAAAACTGGAAAAATGGGAAATTTGTGATAAGTCTTATGGGAATAACTGCTGAGGTCATCGGTCCCTAAGCTACCACGCTATTTAATCTAGGACATGGTTTGAGGCATCAAGGGATCACAAATTTAGCATTGGAGGGCAGCGTGGAGGGTAAAAATCGTAGAGGGAGACTAAGAGATCAATACACTAAGCAGATCCAGAAGGATGTAGGTTGCAGTAGGTACTGGGAGATGAAGAAGCTTGCACAGGATAGAGTAGCATGGAGAGCTGCATCAAACCAGTCTCAGGACTGAAGACCATAACAACAACAACAACAACTTCTTTGCTGGAAACTCCTTTCGAAATAAATTTCGTAGAAAGTATCCGTATATGACGCTGAATCTATGTCCAAAATTATATAATTCTACGACAAATAGTTTAGGAGACACGGCGTCGTAAACACTGAGATGTGCGAAAAACAACCTCATCATGCAAAAAGTTTTTACTATTATCCCTATTCGCAATGTGTTTTGCAGCCAGTATTCAAAAATAGCACTGAATCTGGCTGTACGATTGTATGACTGTGCACACATTGTTCTGTCGATATGACGTCATAAAGATTGAGGTGAATGAAAACGAAATTACAGGGCTGAATCTGCTACAGAAAGAAGTACTGCGGGGTTAAGAACAACCAGCCTGGTATTGCGGTGGTGGTTATAACTTGGAGATGGGAGAGAGAAGGTGGGATGAAGGTGATGAGACGTAGTGGGAAGGAGGAGTTGCACGCAGATAGGAGGTAGGAGGGAGGTGGAGGTCGACAGAGGGAGGGAGGGAGGGAGAGAGGGAGAGAGAGAGAGAGAGAGAGAGAGAGAGAGAGAGAGAGAGAGAGAGGCAGGTGGGGGAAGGAAATGGACACAGAAAGGGCAGACAATGAGATAAAACTTTCCACATTGTAACGTTTACTAACTAACCAGCTTACTAAACCAAATTACATCTTTAATAAAAATTAAACAATTGCTGGTACAAACATTTTCTAAAATATGGGGACCATTGGACGGTAATTCAACAAACAACACTTTTAGCAACGCTTTTTATACACAGAAACGTGTAGCGCTTTCGTTAAGTTTTGTATCATTGATTTAAGCAAACGGTGTTTCAAACAAACGTGAAAATTTAACCCAGATAATTTCTGCATAAATTTGATTTTTAGACAACGCTGACCAGTTAATGAACTACTGTATCTATTAAACTTATTTCATAATTTGGCTAAAGTCTTTGATCCTTTAGTTATACATGTTAGCAAATACTCAAATGATTAGTTTCGCAATTATGGATACTCGGAATCTTTAAGACTCAAGAACTGATTACGGGAGTTAGTTCACTGATGTTCCTGTTACACATGAACACTGAATTTTAAAATTACACTCACTCTCTGTAATGAAATGACTGACCCATGCAGTGATACGTCTAAATAATCTGTACATTTCCTGGAGGTGGCAAAGTGATGAAATGCTGTGGCGATGTTGCTGGGAAGTATTACAAAATCGTGGCTCTTCCTATGAACTGCTCTATTACAGTTCAGTTCTTCATACCACTGTCAGACATATTACAAAGGAAACTTCCATCGCAATCCCCCCGCCCCCCCCCCCCCCTCAGATGTAGTGGTAAGGGCGCAGTGGATAGTGCGTCAAAAACTGAACACAGATCAATCACGAAAACAGAAAGAAGGTGTACTGAACAGTGAAAAAAAGCAAAATAGAAACAGTGAACGGTCCAAGAGCAAGAAGTGCAATAAAGAGCAGCTAGACACAGCCGCAGCGCCTTGGATATGTGGTCATGGTGTTGGACTGCCAACCAGTCGAGCCATGTTCAAACCTCCCTCGCGCCAATTATTATTTCTCCGTTTTCCCGCTGTTCGCTTTATTCAGATTGTAAGTAGGCTCTGTATGAAAATCACTGGCTGTGCTGTGTGCAGTCTGTGGCTGCTTTGCATTGTTGTAATACTCGCCATTGTAGTGTTAGGCAGCTGGCTGTGAACAGCGCGTTGCGTTGCGCAGTTGGAGGTGAGCCGCCAGCAGTGATGGATGTGGGGAGAGAGATGGCGGAGTTTTGAAATTGGTAAGACTGTCATGAACTGCTATATATATAATATGACTATTAAGCTGGCAGTAGTGGCGCTCGCTGTATTGCAGTAGCTTGAGTAGCGAAGATTTTTGTGAGGTAAGTGATTTGTGAAAGGTATAGTTTAATGTTAGTCAGGGCCCATTCTTTTGTAGGGATTATTGAAAGTCAGATTGCGTTGCGCTAACAAAATATTGTGTATCAGTTTAAGCACAGTCGTGTATAAATGTTTAAAGGGGACGTTTCAAATGGTTCAAATGGCTCTGAGCACTATGGGACTTAACATCTATGGTCATCAGTCCCCTAGAACTTAGAACTACTTAAACCTAACTAACCTAAGGACAGCTCACAACACCCAGCCATCACGAGGCAGAGAAAATCCCTGACCCCGCCGGCAGTCGAACCCGGGAACCCGGGCGTGGGAAGCGAGAACGCTACCGCACGACCACGAGATGCGGGCAGGACGTTTCATATGTCGACCCTTAGCCGCGGATACCTCACTGGAATCTTCTGATTTTTTCCTTGTAGTTTGTATACTTAGCGTAGTTTTGTTTATTGCTAGCGCGTAATTGTAGAGTGAATCTCCTTTGTAGTTGCAGTCTTTCATTGTTGTATAGTAAAACAGGTGTGGCACGCATGTAAATTTGCACCAAGTATTTCGCAGTTGCGCTTGCAATTAGCTAGATATTATTTTCAGTGCTATGTTAATGTGTTCTCTTATTTTTGCTCTTCAAATTGTGTTTTTCTGTGTTGTCGTGTGAAATATTGTGACAATAATGGCGTGTGAAAAACGTAATACTAGGCTCCAAAGTAAACTGAGAAATGACAGTGAAGACGAAAGCAGTGTGTTGGCGCCACCGTGTAATGAATTAACTAATGTTCAACATAGTAATTTGGTAATTGTGCATAGGGAAATGGAGCGGGCGGCAAACAATGGAGTAGGCAGTGAAACAATTAGTGAAGAGGGAAGCATTATCGATCGATCGCTCGGCAACAGCTCGCCTCAGGAATCCGAAATGACAGGACACAATTTTGCAAATACTATAGATTCAGGTTTTGCGTCCTCACCGTTTTCTCAAATAAGTCAAGACACATTTTCTGCTTATCAAAATGCGAATGTTGCCGGTGCAAATGCACTGCCGAAAAGCGTAGAGGAACAGATTCCAGACACTAATGCATTGTTATTACAGCTAATGCAACAAATGGAACAAAATCAGAGACAAACACAGCAAAAGCTTCAAAAGTTAGACATAATGGAACAAAATCTTCAAAAATTAGACACGATGGAACAAAATCAGAGACAAACACAGCAACAGCTTCAAAAGTTAGACTCATTGGAACAAACTCTTGAACAAACACGTGAAGATTTAACAACTGAGTTACATAACATTGAATCGAAATGTCAAAAAGTCTGTAATGACGTAAAAACACTAATTTGTGAGCATTTTGAACCTATTTTTTCGCGGCATGAAAATGCATTACAGAATCACGAAGCAGCCATAAAAGAACTGCAAACTATTGTTCATGAAAATCATGAGACCTTGCAAGCTAAATTTGACTCAGTTGCATCTACCGATTCGGTTACGCAACTTGCAAAAACTCAGGAAAACTTAAAGGACACAGTAGATACTCTGAAACTTGGTTCAGAAAAACACACTGAGGAAATAAGTACACTATCGGAGAAAGTAGCCAAACTTTCGGATCAGTTCACTAATTTATCTACGAAGGTAGATGATAATCTGAATGACACAAAACCGGTAGTCTTTAATGACACAGAAGAGTGCGAACAAATTAGGAAATTCAATCAAAATCAAATCAATATACAGTACAAAAGAGAAATCCGGGAAGTACAAGATCAGTTGGCACAAGTAATACAAAAATTACAAATTTCAGAGGACACTCGCGCTCCAACACGGGAAGAGGGACTTAGAAATACGGAAAAGCCGCAAAATAATAACACAGGGCATTTCGG
Organism: Schistocerca nitens; assembly: GCF_023898315.1. Taxonomy (NCBI): domain Eukaryota; kingdom Metazoa; phylum Arthropoda; class Insecta; order Orthoptera; family Acrididae; genus Schistocerca; species Schistocerca nitens. The sequence goes on along the minus strand of NC_064621.1, from coordinate 544,294,041 downwards.
AAGTTATGAAAGAAATTGGCAATGTGCACCGAATTTTGAGATGGAACGGCCGACACGAACTAACAATGACCGATATGCGACTCGCCGACATGATGATTTTGACTATAAGCTGTTCATTACTACACGTAAATTCAAAACATTTAAGAATTCTGGCAACGACATTCATCCACAAGCATGGCTCCATCAATTCGCTCATTGTTTTCCACCCAACTGGTCGTTAGAACACAGATTAGAATTTATGTGTGGCTACTTAGAGAATGAACCAGCTGTAAGAATGCGATCGGTCATTCACGATTGTCACAGTGAAGGAGAATTTTACCATGCCTTCCTCTCAGCATATTGGTCTCAAGCTACACAAGACTGAGTAAAACATAGCATCATGATGATGAAACACTTTGAACAATCTGAATTTTCCAGTCTTGTCAAATATTTTGAAGACATGTTGCATAAGAATCAGTATCTTCCAAACCCATACAGCCCCTCAGAACTCATCCGCATTTGCTTACTCAAATTGCCTGAACATTTACGACATATTATTTTAGCAGGACGTTGCAAAGACGACATTGAAGCTTTTCAGGGACTGTTACAAGAACTGGAAATTGACACTGACAATCGCGGAACGCAGGAGCACAACAATTACAGATCACATCCGTCGCAATTCCGCGATGAAAGAAATAATAGCTGGACGCGACAAGGCTATTCTCACAACACAAGTCGTGACCGAAACAGACACCACCCGTATGACAACCGTTGGCAGAGTAGTAATAATTACAGGGAAAGATCACCTCTCCGCGGTAATGACTATCACTGAGACAATCAGAGAAACAGACAATTTGGGAACCAAAATAATTATTGTCAAGGGAGACAGAATAACTTCAGATGCAACGGTCCAGCGCACAGTTACGATTCAGGGAGAAATTCTCCACCACGTGACCGACAAGAAAGAAACTATGGAATCTACCGACATGACGACAGACGATATGATCGTAACGACAGACCTGAATTGCATCAGAACTGGCGGGATTCAAACAGAGCAGAGCCCTCTCGCCAAGGTGAATTTGTAGAAGTTAGGTCTCCAAATCCCAATAACGACGCGCGCCAACAAAGACACAATAGGCAATGACTCATACCGCTGGCAGCCACAAAACGTACGTATGAAACTGACGATGCAGCTGCCGTAGCTAGTAATTACGTAAAAATGGAAGACATTAGGGACATCTTACTCCAGGAACACGACGTAAAAAATAACAACATTGCATATCCTGTGATTCACATTACTGTAAATGACTTAAAATTTACGGCAGTACTTGACTCTGGCAGTCCCATTTCAGTAATTAGTGAAACAGCTTTTAGAAAATGCAACATATCGAACGATTGCCCCACACTTCCGTTACGTAAGATTAAATTACAAGGTGCAATCTTTGGAAAAAGTGTAGATGTACGCCAACAAACCAATTTAGAATTCTTTTGCCAAAGCCACAGCTTCTCTATGAACTTTCTTATTGTTCCATTATTGTCGACGGAAATTATATTGGGAGTAGACTTTTTGAATGAATACAAAGCAATCTTAAACTTTCATGATGCTGAAATAAGTTTAGAGAAAGAAGGTAAGTCAATAGCTTTGTAATTTGAAGATTGGCTCTCAAACCATGACGAGGAAATTATTCGGCTTTACCTTCTGTTAGACAACAGTTCGGAGTTTTCTACGGAACTAGACACTAACAATCACTCTGCAAGTACTGACAGGGATGATATCGACGACATATTTGATACTAATGAGTTAATTCAAAATAAAATTCAAACAGTTGAGAACTGTAATGACATTGATAGGCAGGACCTTTTTGAGATTTTACTAGCACATTCCACAGTTTTTACTCACAAAACAGGAACAATCAAGGGATTTCAATACCAATTTCGTGTTCGTGAGCATACTAAATTTTGTGTTAGACCATACGTAATTCCAGCACATTATAGGGACCGTGTTAGAACAGAAATACAATCTATGCTTAATGAGGGCATTATTGAGCCTGCAGTAAGCTCATACAACAATCCATTACATGTTGTCGAGAAGAAAAATGGATCGATCAGACTTGTCTTAGATTCGAGACAAATCAATACTATCATCATTCCTGAAACAGACAGGCCGCAAACGATGGAAGAACTTCTTGAAAATTTTAATGGCGTAAAAGTGTTGTCTTCTATTGATCTCAGATCCAGCTTTTATCAGATCGAACTTCATCCAGAATGTAGAGAATACACAGCTTTCCTTTGTTTCGGCGTTTGTTATCAGTTTCGGAAACTTCCTTTTGGTTTGAACATTTCTTCAGCAGCATTCATTCGCGGGCTAAATTCCATATTACCTGAGTTCTTAAAACGTCACATCACCTTATATGTGGACGATATTCTAATAGCGGAAGCTTCATGGGAACAACATAATCGCATCCTCAACAGTCTGTTACGTATTTTTGCAGAATCTGGAATTACAGTTAACTTGGAAAAGTCTGAATTCGGTAGGTCAAAGGTGAGGTTTTTAGGACATATTATTTCTTCTGAAGGCATTCAGCCGGATCCTGAAAAGTTAGAAGCAATCAGAGCCATTCCAGTTCCATCCACAAAAAAAGAAGTCCGCAGTTTTCTAGGTCTCGTAAATTTTTACCGTCGTTTTCTGAACATGCAAATTCTTGTTACACCAAAACTTTGTTCTCTCACTGGAAAAAATACTATTTGGAACTGGGACGAACAAGCACAGTTGGAATTCAATTCTTTGAAAGAATCGCTACTTAACGCGCCAATACTAGCTCATCCAGATCTGTCACAAGATTTCTGCCTTAGCACGGCTTCTTCTAAAGTCGGTCTTGGTGCCCATTTATTTCAAGAAGCCATAGAAAATGACACTACCGTTCAGAAAACCATTGCTTTTGCTAGCCGAGTGCTAACAAAATCTGAAAAAAAAATATTCCGTTACTGAATTAGAAGCTTTAGCTGTCGTTTGGGCATTTAACAAATTCCGTTTCTTTCTTTCTGGTAAGCACGTAAAAGTATACAGTGATCATCGTGCATTACAATTTCTTATGTCTTCAAAATTAAATCATGACAGGTTAAAACGTTGGGCATTGTTTCTGCAAGAATTCCACTTCACAATAGTCTACATTCCCGGCAAGGAGAACATTGTTGCGGACGCACTGTCACGCGCACCGGCTGTGCTTGAGAAAAGTAAAACAGAAGGCAACCTCGAGAAAAATTTCAGTATTCTTTACATTCAGAAAGTCGTCTTTGAAAACTTCATCACCACATCTTTGAAGGACATTGCTCATGAACAAGATAAAGATCCGATTTGGGAAGACATCAAGAGCAAATGGCATGAAAAGACACACACACAGATTCGGCATTATTACCTGGTTAGAAACAACATACTCTTCAAACGCTGCACTGTTCATGACAAGCTATGGGTACTTTGCATTCCAGACGATTTTCTTAATAAGCTCATTTGGTACATTCATTTCAGCTACGCACATTTTGGTCCATGAAAATGTTATCATATTCTTCGAACAACTTGTTATTTTAACAATATGGAAAAGAGAATTCGAAGAGTCTTGTCTATTTGTAAACTTTGTCAAAAGGCGAAACCATCTACTATCTCACATCGTGCTCCGTTGTTTCCTATTATTCCTTCTAAATTAAAAGAATTTGCTGCTGTTGATCTCTTGGGACCGCTTGTCAGAACATCTAATGGATTTTCATACGTTCTAGTCGCTGTTGAACTTACTTCAAAATTTGTTTCTTTCACTCCGTTACGTAAAGCCACTGGACGGTCTGTATCCAACGCCTTTGTTAAAAATTTCTTACGTGAAGTTGGACAGTAAAGTCATTTCAGATAACGAACCGCAATTCAGATCTGCTGTTTGGTCACGCACGGTTCGGAATCATAAAATCAAACCTGTTTTTATTTCATTGTACTCACCACATTGTAACCCCTCCGAACGGATTATGAAAGAAATCAATAAGCTTTGCAGACTTTATTGTCACAGAAAGCATCAGCATTGGGACAGATATTTACACTTATTTCAAAACGTGCTGAATGAAATGCCTCACGACTCCACTGCTTTACCACCCACTCTTGTACTAAAGAATGAAGAACCACCGAACAGAATCAGAGAGCTTGTACCTTTCCCGAATACACGTAAACTTCGACACAAAGACATAATTGATTTTGTTATTAAAAATATAAAATCTGCAGCAGACAAAAGGAGAAAACTACACGGTAAAGCAAATGCAAAGAAATTATATATTGGTCAGAAAGTTCTCATTAAAGCTCATTCATTGTCACATAAGAAGAAACACTTGAGTCACAAACTCTTTCTAGTTTACAATGGACCATACAGAATCCGACGTATACCGCATGATAATTGCGTTGAAGTTGAAACTCTGCATACCAGGAAGAGTAAAGGTTTACACCACATTTCACATGTAAAACCATTTATTGAGAGATAATCTGCTTTTTAACTTTGTCTTTGCCATAAAACTTTTCACTTCACATTTCTAGTATGCTTTGCCAGACTTAAGAAACTGTTAACATGCAACAATGTTTGAAGTTAAATATCCAGTCTAGAACCTAGGGAACATTTTTAAACAGAAATTACGATTGCATTGTTATAGTGAACAGACGACACAGGGTTGTATTTGTACATTCTCGCTTGTTAGTTGCTCGATTACGTAACAACTATCAGGCTCACATACTTAGAACATATACCGGCACTGCTAATGAGATTTTCATGCAACATTTTGGTTTACTTGAAAATACATTCTTTATTTGAAGTACTTTCTGTGGAATTAAAGATGACTTAGCACTTGGTTTCTTTGACAGCTACACAATTATATCACGACGCTACTAATGTGTGACACAATTTACATTGTTGCTTTTGTCCTGTATCTGCTTTATATCTGCACAGTTTTTCTGAATTCTTCTGGAAAGTAAAACATGTTTAATAGTGACTTTGTGGTATAGCTACAATAAGACAGCCTTTTTTTATTAGCACAACAATACGTTACAGTGTAGTACTTTCTTGATCACGGTACTGTACGTAATAACTACGATATCTATACGCAAAGCATTTCACTTTTGTTTATCATGAGGTAAGTACATTGGCTTTTGCAGAACTTAGCTTTCGGAGGAAAATAACTACGACACTTCCACAGAGATTATCTTACAGCAAGACGAACATTTAGCGCTACAGTACACGTATTTGAGTGATTAATTTTGTACTTAAATCATTTATTTTTTTAAAGATATTTGAAGTACAATGATACAAAGATTTTCCGTGATACATTTCATTCCATTGCTGTAATCTGTAACAGCTGAGGGTATAATTACATTTATCCTCAGGGGGGTACACGCTTACTTTGTGTACCATGTGTTTGGCAAGCACAAGGAGCCCTAGCTAATATGGTATTTGCTTATACAACTTTACACATCGGTACCATATTTCCCTAATACATAAATTACACAGCTATCTGATCATTTAACTGAGAAACAAACATTTTTTTATTACATCAGTGACAGATGTTTACGCAATTACACAGTTGGATAACTTCACACTTATGAAACTGTATTTTGTCTGTACTTTGTAAACTGTTCATATTTTTTCGGAACCATTGTGATACAATGAGAGCATTGAATGATGTATTTGGTATGGGATCATGATTTTTGAGGTGCGTTTGAGGCAGATGACACTTTTGACATGAGCAGTGAATTTTTTTAGGTTTCGAAATTATTGGAGGAAGCTACGACGATTTTGAGATTTGACTGAGGTGTTATGATGTTATTTTTACGACGACATTGTGTATTATGCTGTTGAGGTATGTTTATGATCAATAAGCTGATGCTATATGAGGAATGTTTATTATGATATCCATTTATTATGATGAAATACTGAAGAAGTGTCGACGAATATGTATATGTGTAATAAGGTAAGGAGTAATGAATAGTGTTTAGGGACTCTGACTTGTGAAAAAGGATGTTGGAAACCAAGAATCGTACTTTAAGAGTTATGAAATGTGTGTAAATGCGTGAATGTATCACAATGCCGGCGAAAATTTTTGGACACTGTTATATTCATAAGATTTTGTATCTACACATTTGCAACGCAAATTCTCGACCTCTGAAATTTTTTATATGAGACTGCCACTGTAGCGGAAACTGCTGTCATAAATATTTCGTTAAGAAAGGTAAGTGACCTTGACGTAATGCGTTTTTGGCGCCCAGCTGAGAGGTAGTCGTCTGACAAAAGAAAGCCATTAGGTGGAGAAAAAAAGAGGCCATTATCCTCGCCATTGACATTCCTTTAGTGAAAGCATCGCAAATACGACACGCTCATTACTTGGAAAGATACATCTGCACACCTGATTATGACAAGCATCTTTCTACGAGAGTTGAGAGAATTTCTACTAACTTATGAAATGTCACATGACTATTGAATGATATTTTTATGCTTTGCTTTTCATAGTTGCTTATTTCATTTTATATCTAGTTTCCAGCTGTGTTGCAGCATTGCTTTTATAAAATAAAATGCATTTGCTAATGTGAACACTTTCTGTCAACAGATCTATTAAATAATAATTTTGTAATCCACATTCTTAAAAAAAGGAGCACTTGGAAAGGAAAGAACAATAAGAAGGGACTAGTAACAGTAACTGCACACATAATTTTCTTTTCAAGTACATGGCAATATTTTTTTTTACAATAAGTTGTTGTGGGGCACCACTTTAATTACATAGACATTAAGATGTGAATAGACATTTCCCTTGTCTGCACTGTTGTCTTTAGTGTAATATTTTTTTTCTGCTTGATCTTTGCCATGCTTAGGTATTAGTTATAGCATTTACTGCTGCTGTTTGCCATGCCTAGTGCTACTAAATTTCACTTTGTATTACTCTGTTAAGCTAGTTTTACTACTGATTTATTTTTCTTGTTTGCTGCACAGTGCCTTATATTAGTTGTAATATTGCAATTGCTTTGCCTATTTAAATTTTTTGTCATTGATGTTTGTGTTAATTGTTTTGTGCTGCTGCATTGCCTCGTCCCTTAGTTTAGCATCTGAGCTCAGTAGAGTTAAGTTAGCTTAAGAGGGGGTAGCCTATAAGAGAATGAGTTGAGATGAATTTGAATAAATGCACTGAGAGGCTATACGAGAAAAGTACAGAGCGCAGGTATAGATAGGACTTTTGGAAATAATGAAGAATGAAGGGAGATCTCCGAAAAGTAAAGAAAGTTTTGTTTGTAAAATACTGCAGTAAAACAAACCCTGTCCTTTCCTTTTGTATTATTATGCTATGTGTTTGTGTACCCTTGTGTATTTGTGTACTTCCTGTCTTTATGTGTTTATCTGATAAGACTTATGTTGTAGAATTTTTCTAGTACTAAGCTACATTCACTATGATGACGAATACTGTTATCCTCAAATATAATTTGCATTAATAATATGTTATTTTCTTTGTAAAGATGTTTATAGACATTATTAATTCTGTTTTGTTTCAATGCTCATGTGTGAAATTAATGTTTCGAAAACTATTCTCAATGTTTTATTTATTTACTTATGTCATAATTCCTGTAACACTGATGTATATGTCTATTTCTATTCTTTTGTAAAGCCTGTTTTATTGCAAATGTTATCTGTATTGTTATGTTCTTTAATGATGTATTTTGTATCTTTGTAATTGTATTCTTATGTTATAAAATTGTAATTGACACCAGTTCTTCAAATTAAGTAACTTGTAAGTTCCATTTCACTGCACACATTTCTGTTGGTCATAGTATATGGACAATATGTGAGAAGTAGGGACTGTTAATGTTTGCACGTGTGTTAATAATTCAGCAAGGGACTGGATAACAGCATTGCTGGTTCTAAGGACAATACCAAAAACTTTGTGACTGCACAAGTGGTGGTTTATGGACTTGCTATATTGTCCGCAAGACTCATCGATGGTGATTGTGCACCTGCACAGTTGCAACAGATGGCTGCTGGCCGACTCTACAAGGACTACAGTGGGTCTGCACGTTTGATGGCCCACCAATACCATTATCTCTACAAGGACTATAGTGGGTCTGCACCTCTGGTGGCCCACCAATACCGTAATCTCTACCAGGACTACAGTGGGTCTGCTCTGTGATGACCTACCTACCAATATTCTTCAAAACGTCGAATGACTCTGCTGTGGGTTTGCTCTGCTGTGGCCCATTACCCGTCAGCATGTCAAGAGTGAGCACTGTCTTTCCGTTGGAAGGACAACACTACTTCTTCAAGACTGCATGGAAATCCAATACTTCCGTGTGCATTATCTTTTACGGCTCAGACTTTGAGAAAAACACTGCTATGTTGCTGTGATGAATGGTCAGGACTGTCTTTATGGACTGTGAGAAAATTTTAGCTTTTGACCAACATTGTATCAATAAGTGTGTGCTTTTGATTTCTTTGTTACTGTAATTATGGAAAATTTTATCAAATCATTATTGGCCACTGCCCAAAACAATTTGTAAAATTTTTTGTGGTGAGCATGGGGGCTATGTAAGTAGGCTGTTTAGGTTTTTTTTATTGGTAACGCCACTTCTGTATGAAAATCACTGGCTGTGCTGTGTGCAGTCTGTGGCTGCTTTGCATTGTTGTAATACTCGCCATTGTAGCGTTAGGCAGCTGGCTGTGAACAGCGCGTAGCGTTGCACAGTTGGAGGTGAGCCGCCAGTAGTGATGGATGTGGGGAGAGAGATGGCGGAGTTTTGAAATCTGTAAGACTGTCATGAACTGCTATATATAATATGACTATTAAGCTGGCAGTATTGGCGCTCGCTGTATTGCAGTAGCTTGAGTAGCGAAGATTTTTGTGAGGTAAGTGATTTGTGAAAGGTATAGTTTAATGTTAGTCAGGGCCCATTCTTTTGTAGGGATTATTGAAAGTCAGATTGCGTTGCGCTAACAAAATATTGTGTGTCAGTTTAAGCACAGTCGTGTATAAATATTTAAAGGGGATGTTTCAAGATTTGTGTTCTTGTCGTGGCGTAACGTCCGTTTGCAACAGCGATGTGTAAGATAGGTAACTTTAATGACAGCTGGTTTTGCACTTCTACCCTATTAGCCACCAGGCCGGCTGGCTGTGCGGTCTAACGCACGGCTTTCCGGATTGGGAAGGAGCGTCTGGTCCCCGGCACGAATCCACCAGGCGGACTTTTGTCAAGGTCCGGTGAGCCGGCCACTCTGTGGATGGTTTTTACGCGGTTTTCCATCTGCCTCGGCGAATGTGGGCCAGTTCCCCTTATTCCGCCTCAGCTACACTATGTCGGCAATTGCTGCGCAAACAAGTTCTCCAAGTACGCATACACCACCATTATTGTACCACGCGAACATAGGGGTTACACTCGACTGATGTGAGACGTTCCTCATGCGGGAGGGTGTCCACCGGTGGCCGAATCGTACAATAACCCTGAAAGAGTGGTTCGCTGTGGGGTGGTGGAGGGGTGACGTTGACTGCGGTGATTATCGTGGGGTTGTGGACCACTGCGGCTACGACGGGAACGGAGCCCCTCTGTCGTTTCTAGGCCCCCGGTCAAGATACAACAGAATACAATACAATACCCTATTAGCTGCTGAAAGGAAGCAGCTTCCGAATGGCAACTGCAAACGCTTGATAACAAGGCGACAATTCAGGGCATCCTCCACCAGAAAACACACCTGGTGTGTCATACACGCTGTTAGTGACAGTACGTGTGTCATACGATAGGAATTTCTTGTCGACGCACCTAATTTGTACAACTGATAAGTGAATGAGATATGCCTCCTTGCGCGATATAGGTGTTTGTGTGAACATGATCATCCCGAAAGAAATTATGGAAACGTGTAGTTTGTCTTACAAGCTGCAAAAAATGAATGCAACAGTTTCACCATCACAAAGTTTCTCTATGTCCTGCCAAAAATATGTTTTTAACGTTGCGTTCCGTTTTCGAAGTCTTGACTCTTGAATTCCTTTGTTGTAGAGATTAGATTAGTACTTGTTACATAGATTATGAATACGACACTTCGTAATGATGTGAAACGTGCCAGGCTAATAAAAGGTGTCTATATAAGATGTTTCACTAAATATCACATGACACTTAATTTTTTTGTGGGGATGGGGAAATTACCCACTTACTATATTCAAAAATTCAGCTAATGAGTAGAAGGAGTTGCAATTAAGAAATTCTTTTAATTTACTTTTAAATGCTATATGGCTATCTGTCAGACTTTTGATGCTATTAGGTAAGTGACCGAAGACTTCTGTGGCAGCATAATTCACCCCCTTCTGAGCCAAAGTGAGATTAACGTTGAGTAATGAAGATCATCTTTTCTCCTAGTGTTGTAGCCATGTACACTGCTATTACTTTTGAATTCGTTCAGATTGTTAATAACAAATTTCAAAAGTGAATATATATATATATATATATATATATATATATATATATATATATATATATATATATAGTGAGGCTCCAGTGAAGATCTCTAGCTCTTTAAATAAGTGTCTGCAGGATGATCTTGGATGAGCTCCAGCAATTATTCTGATTACACGCTTTTGTGCAATGAACACTCTTTTACTCAATGATGAGTTACCCCAGAATATTATGCCATACGTAAGCAGAGAATGAAAATGGGCGTGGTAAGCTAATTTACTGAGATGTATATCGCCAAAATTTGCAATGACCCTAATAGCATAAGTAGCTGAACTCAAACGTTTCAGCAGATCTTCGGTGTGTTTTTTCCAGTTCAACCCCTCATCAATGCATACACCTAGAAATTTTGAATTTCTGCCTTAGATACCGATTTCCGACGGAAGTCTATGTTTATTAATGGTGTTATTCCATTTACTGTGCGGAACTGTATGTACTGTGTTTTGTCAAAGTTTAATGACAGCCCATTTGCAGAGAACCACTTAATGATTTTCTGAAAAACATCGTTTACAATTTCACCAGCTAATTCTTGTCTGTTGGGTGTGATAGCTATACTTGTATCATCGGCAAAAAGTACCAGCTTTGCATCTTCGATCTTGTAACATAGTTCACATCTGTTTGTTCGTTGTTTTCATTTCTGTGAGAAGCCGATGTGGTATTTCACTGCCTCTCATTATTCATCACATTTACTTTACTTTACTGGTAACATATTCTTACCACATGAATCATATTTTATAGTCAATTTATGGTATGAGAACTGCCAAGAGTGTGCTGGTGTATGCTGTCAGCAGCACACCGGTCAGTAAAGATGTAACGCGAAGATCTATAGTAGGCGCTGGATCAAGAGCATCTATCACGAGAGAGGCCAGAGTCAGACTCGTAAGCTACACGCCGCCAACGCCCTCTCGACAGCAGGTATTTAGATCGCCACCGCTGACCGGATGGCTCAGTCACTAGCTCACTGACTCGACTCAGTACTCCAGGTTGGCGTCTGTCATTCATTTGCAGAGTGGCGTAGTTCAGCGCAGGCTACGGCAGTACATAGCGTCCATATTACTGTAATAGCAACATTAATCGTATTGTCTGCAAGAGGACTGTTATTACTGAGCTTGTACAACAACACATGGACTCTATTCAGGATAAGTGGTTTCCTGTTTTTGTAAATAAAGAACCGTGTTAATCCACGTGTGCATCTGTGTTATTAAAAGAGGATACCTGCCACCCATAATACACCCTTTCCCTTGCTCCCTTACGATATAGGACTCTACGAAGACTACAGAAAGAGAACAAACATTTCAATGACCGGGCAAGCAGTTCATAGTGTTGTGAAAAAAATGGCGTGAGTTTTGAAGATGGCTCGCCCGCTTGGCAGTCCGACACCATGACCACATATCCAAGACGCTGTTGCTGTGTCTCGCTGCTCTTTATCGGACTTCTTGTTCCTGGACCGTTCACTGTTCCTATTCTGCCTTCTTTCACAGTTCATTACACCTTCTTCCTGTTTCCGTGCTCGATCTGTGTTAAGTTTTTGACGGGCTATCCATTGAGCCATCTTAGCACTACATCTGAGGTGGGCGCGATGAGGAGTTTCACTTGTTAGAGCATTCCACATTATGCAGCATTGCAGTATGCTGATAGTAGTTCCTTTAGTAACACTTCTGAGTATGTTGCTTCACTGTCCACTCCAGGATGTTCGCACTCGGGCGGCTAGCTACTCACTCACTGAAGCCGTCTTGGTGCGCTTCCTTCGCGCCCTCACAACTTCTTCTTTGGCGTCCTAACACCTCCCAGACGCAGAGGGACTTCCTACTACATTTTCTTCCCTAACCATTACAATTACAACTATCGATACCCTATGTGTGACTCTGCGAAATTTTTTAAATTTCAGTTATAAAAGAAGTTTACTTCTTAATTAAGGTCAATAAATGGAATACATACATCCGAGAGCAGATAAGAATAATAACACGAGAACATCAATATTTATTTAGTGTTAGTGTTATAATATCAGTGATATAATATATTGGTGTTACAAGCTTACTACGGAAAACAGCATCATGTTGAAAATTACTAATTTCTGAATTAATCCGAATTAAGAAAAAAAAATGGTTCAAATAGCTCTGAGCACTATGGGACTCAACTGCTGAGGTCATTAGTCCCCTAGAACTTAGAACTAGTTAAACCTAACTAACCTAAGGACATCACATACATCCATGCCCGAGGCAGGATTCGAACCTGCGACCGTAGCGGTCCTGCGGTTCCAGACTGCAGCGCCTTTAACCGCACGGCCACTTCGGCCGGCTACCGAATTAAGATTTCCAAAATTTGTGGACAACGATTCTATAACTGGACGTCACTACAATTTGGTATTTTCCGTTCTTCCCCGCAACACGTGCAAATCATGAATGAGATTACAGTCAAAAGCCATTAATGTCATTGATAGGCTCCAAAGGCTTGTTAACATGTAACTAACCTATTTACGATGTGGCGATAACAGTTTGTCACTCCAGGAGAATGTGACATCACGTTGTCTCAAGCATCCAACTACCATCCTATAGCCGGCCGCTGTGGCCGAGCGGTTCTAGGTGCTTCAGTCCGGAACCACGCGGCTGCTACGGTCACAGGTTCGAATCCTACCTCGGGCATCGATGTGTGTGATGTCCTTAGGTTAGTTAGGTTTACGTAGTTCTAAGTTTAGGGGACTGGTGACCTCAGCTGTTGAGTCCCATAGTGCTTAGAGCCATTCGAACAATTTTTGAACGGTCCTATAAACTTGTTGTCAACACTCGAAAAAATTTTGGACAGTCATACGTTGCAACTACCTAGAACAGTACTTGAGTGAAAATGAGGTGATTACACGAGTGCAGATCGGCTCCCAACAGGCGTTATCGGCACAACTCCCACTACTAGAGCTCCGGTCTGAGGCGCGTTGCCACCGTGCGTCCGGTTCCTCTCGTCAGAGGTTCGAGTCCTCCCTCGGGCATGAGTGTTTGTGTTGTCCTTAGCGTAAGTTAGTTTAAGTTACATTAAGTGGTGTGTAAGCCTAGGGACCGACGACGTCAGCAGTTTGGTCCCATAGGAACTAACCACAAATTTTCAAATAGGGATCACCGATCACTTACAGCGTAGTTTCAACTTCTGTAAACCTACAGAGGCAGTGTCCTTCGATATAGGCAAGCCATATGACAAAGTCTGGTTTGATAAACTTAATTGTGCAAATTAATCGACAAAATCCGATGCAACACAGTTGTATAAATGTAGAAGACGGTTTCCAGCAACACAGAAATTTGTAAGTTCCCATAGCTGACCAAAGATCTACTGTCAAGGCTACAGCCAGGCTTATCTAAAGAATCCGCAGTCTCGACTGTCGTTCTCCATCTCAACACTGCCGGTCGGTGCGTCCTAGCGGTTCTAGCCACTTCAGTCTGGAACTGCGCGACCACTACGGTCGCAGGTTCGAATCCTGCCTCGGGCATGGATGTGTGTGATGTCCTTGGGTTAGTTACGTTTAAGTAGTTCTAGGGGACTGATGAGCTCAGATGTTAAGTCCCATAGTGCTCAGAACCATTTGAACCACCTCTACACTGACAGTCTGCCAGCGGGGCAACACGTTACATTTTGTTTATACGCAGATGGCACGGCGTTGCTTACGTCACTGCGTAACGTCAACTACATTTTTAACGGAGCATTACGCCGAACAAACGTCGTGGAAACATAGGCGGAAGGCAACAAAATAACGCTAAACCCGACAGAAAGAGCCGCAGTCTCTTTTACAACAGAGCAGTACGTACAATAGTCCAAGTATTTGGTCTACATCTACATTTACGTCTATATGAGAGCTCTGCAATTCACACTGAAGTGCCTGGTAGAGGATTCACCGAACAACCTTCAGTCTATTCCTGTACTGTCTGTCGCTTTCCGAACGTGATTGTTGTCAGGGATTGAGCAGCAGAGGCTCGCTGGGAGTGAATTAGCAAGTTGGCCTTTGTGAGAGGGAGTCTTGACCTGGCTATTCCACCTTGCAAGATAGGGTATGGACTGGAAGGTAGCTTGAAATGATCTTAACCGGAAGTACGTTACTAGTTTACTTCGTAAAACGGCTTCTCTTCTGCTGCTCTTCCTGGTTGGGCTTCGTACCCACAAAGATACCAAATTTTTACACAGAGACAGTGATCTGATGGCACTGTTCCGTATACAGGGTGCGGCGCTTCAATCCGGGCAAGTTTCAGTTTGAATTTCCCGCCATATCGTAGTTCCTCTGGAGGTCACGATTGGGTCTTTTGATAGCGATAGGCATCTAGCAAACAGTCAGAACCTGAAAATGGCCGAGAGGTTACGGAAAATTGCGGAGTATAAACGAAGAGCCGCGATTATCGAAAGTCTTCGCGCTGGGCGTTCGCCCACTGAAATAGTTCGATTCTACGTGTACCCGGGATCAACTGTTCACGATATTGTGGCCAAGGATAATGCTTCGGAGAAGTCTGGGGAAGGTTCTGCTAACCCGGAGAAGAAATCTCATTCGAGGAAACGCGTGTCACGAACTGATACAGTCATCGAAAAGGCTCAGGCGCTGATTTCGGAGGACCCGGGGCAATTTCTGAGGAAATTAGCTTCACTATTGAATGTCAGCGAGCGGACAATGCGTCGGATGGCAGAGGAGGACATAAAACGACCCATTTATTCCATAACTGGCTCTCTGATAACGTTGACGTGTTCTGGTCAAGGGTGCTCTGACCCCCGGATAGCCCGGATTTCAACCCCCTTGACTACTATGTTTGGAGCTTAGTTGAAAGAGTTACCAATAAGACGAAGCATGCTAATGTCGCATCTCTACGCACCGCTATCGAAGTAGCATTTACGAATCGCTGTAGAAGCAGCATTTGCGAATATCGACAGCGCTGTTCTAAACAGTGCGTGTTGTGGCTTCAGGACAAGATTGGAGGCGGTCATTGAGGCTGAAAGGGGGTTACATCGAGTAACGTTACTCTTTAAAGATACCACAACTTGTATGCAAAAGGACTTACATTTATATTTTGTTTTAATAAATTTCATTTCAAATAAAAGTTTCATTTCTCTGGATTTAAGCGCTGCACCCTGTATGTTGAATGTCACAGTTGACTGTTACTGTGCCAACTCTACGGCAAACAGAGATCCTCAGTACTAGTCCCTTTTAGAGCTTCTGTCGCTAATACTCTCTATCTCTCAGGTTCTCTCGAGGGGCTCCGTGCTCCCTAGTTTTGTTCAGCCTTTCACCTACATCCCCGTCTGTCTCTGATACGACGTGATGATGAAGATACGTTAGCTTCTCATTGGCTCAGATTGGCATTCGTTCTTGGGAACTTTCCGTAGGCTGGATAGAAGGCGAGAGGAGTCTATCCACATAATGAATTTCCAGGCTGTTATTGGCTTCACATGATGTATGGGCTCCCTTTCGAGAATACCTCCCTCCGTCCTCTGCTAGCCCTGTGCTCGCTGTTACTCTCGAAAACTTTCCATTCCTGTAGTTTGGTCTAGAAGTGCACTGTGAATACTTGGCAAGGATACATTGCATTGCTGCTGTGTTCACATTCCACCCTGGCGCCGGACGTGTCCTCGCTGTCGAGTGACCTCTGGCTTCCCGCCGATTCCCGCTCCTGCATTGTGTAGGACTTACTTTTTTCTTTACAAGACTTGGCTCTTTTTCTTTGCGGATACGTCACGTTTCACTCTCGGAAAACGTGCGGGAAAAACGAACACCTAAGGCTTAGCTCTGATTTCTCGTAATTTTTTTACGATTTCTACCTATGTAGGTGGACGTCAACAACATACACTCCTGGAAATTAAAATAAGAACACCGTGAATTCATTGTCCCAGGAAGGGGAAACTTTATTGACACATTCCTGGGGTCAGATACATCACATGATCACACTGACAGAACCACAGGCACATAGACACAGGCAACAGAGCATGCACAATGTCGGCACTAGTACAGTGTATATCCACCTTTAGCAGCAATGCAGGCTGCTATTCTCCCATGGAGACGATCGTAGAGATGCCGGATGTAGTCCTGTGGAACGGCTTGCCTTGCCATTTCCACCTGGCGCCTCAGTTGGACCAGCGTTCGTGCTGGACGTGCAGACCGCGTGAGACGACGCTTCATCCAGTCCCAAACGTGCTCAATGGGGGACAGATCCGGAGATCTTGCTGGCCAGGGTAGTTGACTTACACCTTCTAGAGCACGTTGGGTGGCACGGGATACATGCGGACGTGCATTGTCCTGTTGGAACAGCAAGTTCCCTTGCCGGTCTAGGAATGGTAGAACGATGGGTTCGATGACGGTTTGGATGTACCGTGCACTATTCAGTGTCCCCTCGACGATCACCAGTGGTGTACGGCCAGTGTAGGAGATCGCTCCCCACACCATGATGCCGGGTGTTGGCCCTGTGTGCCTCGGTCGTATGCAGTCCTGATTGTGGCGCTCACCTGCACGGCGCCAAACACGCATACGACCATCATTGGCACCAAGGCAGAAGCGACTCTCATCGCTGAAGACGACACGTCTCCATTCGTCCCTCC
This sequence comes from Schistocerca nitens, assembly GCF_023898315.1. Lineage (NCBI taxonomy): Eukaryota > Metazoa > Arthropoda > Insecta > Orthoptera > Acrididae > Schistocerca > Schistocerca nitens. The sequence goes on along the minus strand of NC_064621.1, from coordinate 544,277,018 downwards.
ATTCACGCCTGTCGCGACACCACTGGAGGCGGGCTGCACGATGTTGGGGCGTGAGCGGAAGACGGCCTAACGGTGTGCGGGACCGTAGCCCAGCTTCATGGAGACGGTTGCGAATGGTCCTCGCCGATACCCCAGGAGCAACAGTGTCCCTAATTTGCTGGGAAGTGGCGGTGCGGTCCCCTACGGCACTGCGTAGGATCCTACGGTCTTGGCGTGCATCCGTGCGTCGCTGCGGTCCGGTCCCAGGTCGACGGGCACGTGCACCTTCCGCCGACCACTGGCGACAACATCGATGTACTGTGGAGACCTCACGCCCCACGTGTTGAGCAATTCGGCGGTACGTCCACCCGGCCTCCCGCATGCCCACTATACGCCCTCGCTCAAAGTCCGTCAACTGCACATACGGTTCACGTCCACGCTGTCGCGGCATGCTACCAGTGTTAAAGACTGCGATGGAGCTCCGTATGCCACGGCAAACTGGCTGAGACTGACGGCGGCGGTGCACAAATGCTGCGCAGCTAGCGCCATTCGACGGCCAACACCGCGGTTCCTGGTGTGTCCGCTGTGCCGTGCGTGTGATCATTGCTTGTACAGCCCTCTCGCAGTGTCCGGAGCAAGTATGGTGGGTCTGACACACCGGTGTCAATGTGTTCTTTTTTCCATTTCCAGGAGTATATTTTCGGATTCGGAGGAGAAATTTGGTGATGGAAATTTCGTGAAAGTGTCTCTCTGCAGCGAAAAACGCTGTCGTTTTAATGACTGCCATTCGAAGTGGTGTATCATGTCCGTGACACTCTCTCCCCTATTTCGCGATAATACAAAACGAACCGCCAGTCTTTGAATTTTTTCGATGTCCTCCCTCAATCCTATGTGGTAAGGATCCCATAGGGCGCTGTGGTATTCTAGTAGAGGACGGACAACCACACTGTAGGCAGTCTTTTTGGTAGATTTGTTGCATTTTGTAAGTGTTCTGCCAATAGAGCGTAGTCTTCCGTTCGCCTTCCCCACAACACTTCGATGCTTTGGTTCCAGTTTATGTTATTCAAAATTTTATTTGCTAGGTATTTAGTGGACTCAATAACGCCTAGGTTTGTATGACTTATTGATTTATTAATTAATGGAATTATTTTAGGTCTCATGTGAAAAAGGTCATACTTTTTATCGTTCTGTGTCAATGCCACTTTCAGAACTATGGATATATCCTGCGTTAACCATTTTGTAATTCGTATTAATTTTGTTGCATGTTTAATAGGCAGTAAACGAGAGGATCATCCGCTTAAAATCTATGAAGGATGCCAAGATTATCTCCCGAATAGTTTATATTGGTTATGAGCAGCAGAGAGCGTGTAACATTTCCTTCGAGAATCCCAAATTTCAATTCTGTTTCATTCGATGACATCCCGTCAATTACTACGAAGTGTGACCTTCGTGACAGGAAATCAAGCATAACCTTGCACAACTGATACTATACTAAATGAGCAGTTTATGAGGAACAATGTCAAAAACCTTCTGGAAATAAAAACAAAATGGAATTAACTCCTGATGTCCTGTCGATATTACTCGTTACTTCGTCTGAATAGAGAGCGACAAGTGTTTTACGAGAACGATATTTTCTGACTCCGTGCTGGTTATGTGTCAATACTTCGTTTGCCTCGAGATCTTGATGTTCAGGCCGATTAATTGTTCAAAAATACTGCTGCAAATAGGTGTCAGTGAAAGAGGTCTATAATGCAGAGGATTACTTTTATTTACTTTCTTGCTCATTGTGTATGACTTGTAAACATGGTGCTGTTTCATCGGCGTACTCCGAAAGAAACGTAATTACTATGCAATATGGAGGGGAAAACTTGCCTTTATTATGTGGCTCACGTTTTTTCACTAGACTGAGGGTATCTACTCCTTAAGTAGTCATGTTGGTAGCTACTCTTAAACCGAATGCTGAAATATTTACTGCATTTTCTTTGGCGAACGGATTTTCTAGAATCCTGTTTAGTAACTCCATTTTAGTGGTAGGTCGTCGGCATCACCACCATTGCTGTCTTGCAGTATAGGTATTGATTTTGTCTTGCCGCTGGTATAGTTTACATACCACCAAAATCTGTTAAGGCGTTCGGCCGACTTCTGGGTTGCCTCGGGGACACAGGTTGTCTAGCACCCCAGAAGGTAAACAAGGGAAGGCCTCGCTCAGTCCGACAGCTGAGGAGGAGGGGAACGCGCTACATATAGTGGAGTGCAACGATTAGCAACTACGGTCATACTCTTGTTTGAGCGGTACCATAGGCAATACCAGTACCGCACCTCCTGCACAACTGTATTTCGTAGAATGCGCTATTGCTTACGCCATGTAGCAGAGGGATGCGTTGCACTAGATGGACAAGAAGCTGAGTACGTCCTATGAACGATGGGCGTTACGCCGAACAAGTGATCAAATCTCAGAAAGTATGGATTTTCGGATTTACGTTTTGTTGTACTTGTTTTCTCTAATTTAGATTAGTAAGTACTACCCCCCCCCCTCCTCTAAAAGCGTTAGACCTTTTTTAGAGTTCTGTAGCTCAATCGGTAAAACGGAATCTTAATAGGATCACTTTGTTGTCCGTCTGTCTATCTGACTGTTAAAAAAACTCTTTTCCTCCAAAAACGGTAGACGAAACAAGTTGAAATTTATATCACATAGTAAGGCGTACGATCCCTTGGCGGTATACAGAACTGAAGCTTCTACGTCAATGCAAGCGAAGGATACCACCGTGTATGCCACATATTGAAATATACGCAAACGCACTCATCAAAACCTATAGTGTTCTTCCCGACGACGTAGAATCTCGAAATTTGGCAAGAAGCAAGGTTTCACAGTACCAACAAAGGAAGAAATCCAAAAATTGTGAATCTGTATTTATATCACAGGAAAAAATTTCTTTTTGTCATTTGTTGCCGGACTGCCTGTCGTAAGACCCCTTTTTCTCAGGCCTGCGTAGTTGCATCACGTTCCAATTTATGACACATTCTAAGGTCTATTGTCCTTTGGCGATATTTAAAATTCAAGGTTCTAAATCAGTGCAGTCAAAAGAGACTGCCATTTATGTCAAATATTTTGATACTCGCAAACGCACTCATCAAAACCTATATGGTATTTTCTGGTGGAAATGGCTCAAATGGCTCTGAGCACTGTGGGACTTAACAGCTGAAGTCATCAGTCCCGCCGGCCGCGATGGTCTCGCGGTTCTAGGCGCTCAGTCCGGAACCGCGCGACTGCTACGGTCGCAGGTTCGAATCCTGTATCGGGCATGGATGTGTGTGATGTCCTTAGGTTAGTTAGGTTTAAGTAGTTCTAAGTTCTAGGGGACTGATGACCATAGATGTTAAGTCCCATAGTGCTCAGAGCCATTTCTTTCATCAGTCCCCTAGAACTTAGAACTACTTAAACCCAACCAACCTAAGGACATCGCACACATCCATGCCCGAGGCAGGATTCGAGCCTGCGACCGTTGCGGTCGCGCGGTTCCAGATTGAAGCACCTAGAACCGCTCGGCCACACCGGCCGGCTTTCCGGTGGACCTAGAAGCATGACATTTGGCAAGAGGCATTGTTTTCACAGTAGAAGGACAAAATCTGAAACGTGTAAATTTGTAATTAATCATAGGAACAAATTGTTTCTTTGTGTGTGTTTCTCCAAAGTATTTACCGTTGCCAGTATCGATATCGATAACGCAAAAATTGTCGAGATTCTCGATTCTCGGGGTGGTTGAACTATGTACAACGAACTGAAGGAGAAGGAACACATTTCAAACATTTATTTCTTCCAAACTATAAAAGATAGGAATAGTATTTCAGCATTTATGGAAAGAGAAAAGTTAAAATTTTTGTGCATTCAATGTGAGCAACATGTGTAACACGACAAATATCTAAACGGTGACTCATATCCTGCCACACAAAAGTAGTTGGTGTCTCGTTATCGAATTCACCGTTTCAACAATGCGATGTCGCAGACTTTGAAGAGTGTCAGGAATAGGAAAGGGGGGGGGGTGCAGTCTTTTACCTAACCCTACAGATAAGGTGTAAGTAGGCTGTTTTGGTTTTTATGTTGGTAACGTCACGTAGCGCTCTGTATGAAAATCACTGGCTGTGCCGCGTGCAGTCTGTTGGAATATTCGCTACTGTAGTGTTGGGCAGCTGGATGTGAACAGCGCTTATCGTTGCTCAGTTGGAGGTGAGCCGCCAGCAGTGGTGGATGTGGGGAGTGAGATGGCAGAGTTTTGAGAGCGGACGATCTGGACGTGTGTCCGTCAGGAAAAGGAAATTTTTAAGACTGGATGCCATCAACTGATATAATGACTTTTGAACACTATTAAGGTAAATACATTGTTTGTTCTCTATCAAAATGTTTCATTT